>NC_035169.2:2248808-2914408 GCF_001659605.2 Manihot esculenta
TGTCACTTATAGTTCATTGATGGATGGATATTGTCTGGGCAACCAAATTGATAAGGCTAGAAAGGTATTTGATCTGATGGTGACCAATGAAATAGTTGACATTTTAGGCTACAGCATTTTGATCAATGGATATTGTAAGTGCAAAATGATAGATGATGCAGAGGAACTTTTTGATGAAATGTCTCATAAAGGTTTAGTTCCTAATGTTGCTACTTATCATACTCTTATAAAGGGTATGTTTCAAGCAGGGAGGCCCCAAAATGCAAAAGAGCTTTTTAAGGATATGTGCTCTCATGGTCAACAGCCAGATATAGTAACCTTCTCAACTATGATTGATGGCTTGTGTAGACAAGGGAATCTCGATGAAGCACTCACACTATTGAAAGCAATGGAGAAAAGTCAGTTGAAGCCTAATTTCATGATCTATAGCAGTCTGATCAATGGTATGTGCAAAGTTGGGAAGATTAATGATGCCAAGGAACTGTTTTGTAGTCTTTTTGAAATTGGTTTACAGCCTGATGTTTGTGTATATAATGCAATTATGAAAGGACTCTGCCAACAAGGATTAATGGATGAAGCGTATAAGTTATTTAAAGACATGGAAAAGGTAGGATGTTTACCAAATAATTGTTGTTATAATATCATCATTCAAGGGTTTCTCAAGCATGAGGATTTACCAAAAGCATCAGAACTAATCAACGAAATGGTTGATAAGGGGTTCTTTGCTGATGATGCTACCACAGAATTGGTAGTACATTTGTCGCAGAATAATGATCTCATTCTAAGCAAACTACGAAATCGTTCTGAGGCTTCTAAAGCTGTGCAATGAGGGATCAGCAAACTAAAGTTATATTTTGACCATTCAATGGTGTCTTGGAGAGAAACTTGGTAATTACCTTCTTGAAATGTAGTAGATATGTAATTTAACTAACTTCAAATTTCATTTTTAATTTCAATCAGCTGTGATTCTCTTCCACAAAACGAAAATTTCTAACACTGTAAATTACCTGCTGTGGAAACCATGATATGTGTGTGTGCCTTTCGCTTGAATTCAGAC
The DNA here is from genome assembly GCF_001659605.2 of Manihot esculenta. Taxonomy (NCBI): domain Eukaryota; kingdom Viridiplantae; phylum Streptophyta; class Magnoliopsida; order Malpighiales; family Euphorbiaceae; genus Manihot; species Manihot esculenta. Next base: position 2,249,866 of record NC_035169.2, read on the forward strand.
ATGGACTAGATCTCTTTGGATATAAGATTGTTGATGAATGGAGGTCATAGATTTCTAATGATCAAGTTGCTGGTAAACCCACCATCTTCCTTACAATTTTTTTTTGGGCTGCTACTGCAGCCTTAACTCGAGAGCTCAGTCCTAAAATTGAGTTGAGAACTAAAACTAATTGATTCCATGCTATAGTGCTTAAGAATCTTGATCTATTTTACTTTTGTGCTTAATGACCTTTTAAAATGCTATCATTTTTCGGTAAACATGCTGCATTAGGACAATAACTTGGAGATTTTATCATATATTTTCATTTTTACTAGTAAGAATGCAGGTGTTAAATCAGTGAACTAGCAGGTGTTAACACCTGCTTTCTGTATCATTTTACCATAGCTACTCGTGCCTGTTTCCGTCCATTAGAATTTAACACCTACTAGTTTATCATATACATGCATTACTTGTAATAAGTTTATGCTCCCAAAATGATTTCTATTTATTGCTAGTTTATTACTTGTAGTAAGTTTATGCTCAAAATAATTTATATTTATTGCTCCTTGAGTTAATACTTATAACTTGAACTAGAGTTAATACTTACTTCTTGAGTGCAAGTTTTAACACCTACTTGTTGAGTTTAAGTATTAATTTGAGTTTTTGCATCAGGTACATCTGAGCTTGAGCATGGTGCAGTATCTCTTCCACCAGTCCACCAGGTCTTTTCCCGCATGCCTGAGATGAAGATGGATTAGATGAGCAAATCGAGGATTTTTGTTGATTACTTGTTGTACACATTTTGGGGTACTATTTGTTTTGGCATTTACTACAAAAACATACTTTTAATTATACATTTTTTGTGGTTGTACTAGATTATTTTTGTTCAATTTTAAGTTCAAAAGACTTTTCTTTTTATTATAATTGAATACATTAGATTTGTGGTTGATTTGTGTTATGTTATGCATTTAATAGTTTGGGTTTGTGATATTTGTAATTATTTTGGATTGGTTAAATAAAAATTTCAAACGAAAATGCAATTGAAAATCTGGTTCAAATTTCGTAAAGGGTGTAAAGAAGCAACATCCAGTCACTTTGCTTTGTAGATGATTTATTTTTGTTTTGTCATGGGGCTAGGAATTTGGTCTGTGGGCTTGGAGAGGCCTTGAAGTTGAGGAGGTTTTAGGATTGCAAGTAAATGAGTCTAAGAGCTGTGTTTATCTTGCAAGAGTGCTAGAGGAGATGAAGCAGCAAATTCTACAATTCCTCAATTTAAGGGAGGGATTTCTTCCTGTTATCTATTTGGGATTACCTCTGGTATCTACTAGTATTAAAAAAGAGCTTTGTCAGAAGCTTATTAGTGTAATAACTAGTAGAATTGACTCATGGTCTGCTAAATAATTATCCTATGCTGGTAGGGTACATGGTGAGGAATAAGTTGAAAAGCCTCAGTTTTTGGGGATCTCTAAACCTAGTAATGCTAGTTGATCTTGAAAGAATCTGGTGAAAAATTAGAGATTGTTTTAGAAAGCATTATGCATATAAGTTGGGAAGAGGGGTTTTTCATTTTTGTATGACCCTTGCATGGGTGGGAAAAGTCTTGTTGAGAGGTCTCTGAGTTGAATATGGGATATTCTGACATCATAGACATGCTAAGGTGAGGGAGGTTTGGAGGGATGGTATGTGGAGGCTTCCTAATCCATTGGATTCCACTATGGAAGGAGCCTGGGAAGAGGTTCGAAAATATTATGTAAGCAATGAATGGGCAGATTCTATTAAATGGAAACTCATAGACTTACACTGTTAATAGTGCTTGGAAAGTCCTAAGAAGGAAGGGTGGAGTGGTTAATTGGTGGAAGGTGGTGTGGAGTAAGCGTATTCCCAGGCACAGTTCTATAACCGGGTTAGCTATTCATAATAGACTTCTTGTCAAATCAAGGCTACTTAGATGGAGAATGGTAAATAATCCGTAGTGTTGCGTTTGATTACTTAATATTAATTGGTGAAAGCGACACTTTTAAAAATTAGTGTGTAAGCTATATATGATTACTTAATATAAATTAAATTAATGATCATCGATCGAAAAAGTGAAACAAGTGAAAAAATTCATATAAATTTTAGTTTTTAGCAAAGTGTATCATTTAAGATCAAGTAAGAATGTTCTTTTGATAGATACTTTATCGTCTCAGCATGGTGCAATAGTTAGGAGTGTAAATGAATCAAACTGTTTGTTTGGGAGTTATTTGAGATTCGATTCAATAAAAATTCAATGGGTTCGATCTAATTTATAAACAAGCTAAGTTCGAACTTAATTTTTAGACTCGTTTAGTAAACGAGTTAAGTTTGAACTTTATAGTATTTCGCTCGTAAAAACTCGTGAGTTCGGTTCGTTTTCGAGTTTACAAACAGATTCGCTAATAGGCTCGTAAATTATCTTGTTATGTAGGCTGAAATTAATACTGCATATATTTTCATGAGCCAACCTAAGTTTTTTAAAGTTCAAGTCTACATAGTTTAATTACATATTTCAAATTTATAAATATTCGGATCGTTAAAATTTAAGAGTTCATTCTTTATAAGTTTGTGAGTTAATTTTTATATGTATTTCTTTAATTAAAATTAAGTATTTGATTGTCTAGCCTAATTTAATTAAGTGACTAAAAAAATATGTAATTTTATTTAAAATTATAAATTCGGTCTTCACTCCTCTATTTCCTAAAAAATAATTATTAATAAAATAGATAATTGCTAAAAAAATCTTATACTTTTAATTTTATTATAATTCTACTCTAATTTTTAAATTGTTATCAATTTTACTATAAAATTTGCTGGTGTGTCATCAATTTTACTATAAAATTTGCTAGTGTGTCATGCTGATGTGGTATTGGTGTGCTGAGTGACGTGAACGATTCTGTTAGTTTTTAATGGCACAAGTAATGACATAGTATAATTGGAGTAATTTTAAAAAGTCAGAATTTAATTAACAAAAAAAAAAAGTATAGAATGTAATTACAAAAAAATCAAAAGTACATGACTTTTTTATTATTAATTCTTAAACTTATTAATATTTGGCTGGAGTTCGAAATAAGTAAAGACCGAATTTCGCTCAATCTCAAAAAAAAATTTTAAAAATTAAGTTTAAACTTTTTAAAATTCGGATTGATTCGTTCATACCCCTAGCAGTAGCTCCTCCTCCATCCGGTCATTTCTTGTAAGTCTCAGATGAAGAAAGATTAAATGAGGAGATCAAAAATCTTTATCCATTACTTGTGAGTTATTTGTTATTTACATTTTTAGATACTATTTAGTTTAACAATTACAATAAAAAAATATTTTTAATTATAAATTTCATTTGTGTTGTATTAGATTATTTATGTTCAAAATAATTTTTGATTTATTGTTTCAATGCACTATATTTGTAGTTGATTGTATTATATTATGCATTTAACATATTAAGTTTTTGATATTTACAGTTGTTTTAAATTAGTGGCATAAAAATTACAAATACAAATACAAATTAAAAGTGTATTTATAAAATTACAAATAGATTCATAAATAAATATTTTATTACATTTACAAACGGATTATATCATTTATAATTTAGCAAGCAATGTCCATGAGATGTACATGTTTAAATTACAAATGGAATTAATCTTTTGTATGATTAATGGATTTATAAATGAATAAATTATTTAAATTTTAAATGAATTTTATAAATATATAAACAGTTTGAATTACAAATAGATTTTATATCAGCAGTTCATATTATAAATATATTTATCATAAATGGATTTACAGATATAAATATATTTATAAATAGACAGACTATTTTATATCACAAATGGATTTACAAATAAATTATTTATTTTGTACATAAAATTTTATTTGTAAATGAGATAATATATAATGAAAATTTTTATTTTCCGTTTAAAAAATATTACATATGAGATTTACATAAATGAATTTCCGTAAATTAAATTACAAATGAAAGTGTATAATTTTCAATCAGATTTTTTCATGTGTAAATTAATTTTATATAGACAATTTTAGGGTTTTTCTGTCGCTTTTGTCAAATAGCTAGTTTTAATAATTACATACATTTTCTCTATTGCTAATAGTCATTTAAGACCTTAGGTCCAATTGAGCTCTCAATTCTCCACTTTCAACTTTCAATTTGAGTCTAATAACTCTAAATTCAATGGTGTTAATTAATAAAGTCAAATAAATAAGTAAAGTAAGTTTTTAAGGAATCAAATATTAATTTTATATTTAAAGTCATTAAAATAAAAGTAATAAATCATTTATAAAAAATGAATATATAAAATCTAACCCCATCTCATTCCATCCTCATCCGTATCTTCATCATCGACAAATCCAAATCTCATCTAACCTCATCTTCTCTATCATGATCGATTACTTACCCACCCAATCTCAAAACATTATTCCTCAGTAATAATTCAGCTAACACAAGTGACTTAGAAGTGCTCTTTTAAACTTCCTTTATATGCCGCTGTCAATATACTCTTCAAACTCGAGAACTACTTTCATGTTAGTTGAAAATACTAATGATACTATGGTCAAGATGTGAGTGGGTTTGTGAATTTATGTTTGATGACACTGTAGATCTTTTTTTCATGGCGGTTTGTGGAGGTGAAATGATAAATATGGTGAAACGATGAATATCAACTTCCAAGATGAATGGCATGAAAACATGACTCTCCATAATCATCTCTAATTAAGAGAACATGTTTAGATTTTTTAGGTTAGTTTGAAGATAAGAGGTTACTGTAGTTTTTTGGAGATAATGTTCTTGATTTTTTAATTTTAAAAATTTTAAAAATATTAATAGATGAACATTTAATGGAGTTATATAGAAGATTGTAAAATTCAGAGCGACAAATGTGTAGAGTGAATATGTAAGATAGAGGAATGGATGGATAATGAGTGTATTTGAAATGAATCATTGAGTTCAATAGATTGAGAGTTTCGCTATGAGCAAATAGAAGATGTATACTCTAAACTCTATCTCTTTTATAAAAGATAATATTTACTAGTTTAATTTTCAACTTGAGGAGAGTAAGATGCGAGTTTTTGATAATAGACTCTAAATTTTTTATATTAAAAAAAATCTTTAATTTTAATGTAATGGAAGCTGAGGTTGAGAATTGACTTGGAACTAATCTAAAAAATGTCTATATAAGTACAATTCCTAGGGTTCCCTTGGAAATTCTAGCATGTAGAGATGTTGAATAGAATAGATAGTACGATGGGAAACTGTGAAGAAAATAAAGTGGATTATGTAAGAATGTTAGTAAAAATGGACTTGTTAAGGGGTTTTTCTTGAAGCTTTTATTTTAGAAGACGAGAGTAGCCATCAATTCTCTCAACATGTGATTTATGAATGGAGGCCTGCTAGATGTCAGGATGTAAAAACTTTGGACATCATGAATCTCGGTATAAGAAAAGGTACAAGAGATAAATCTGGCAACTTAAAAATAAAAAAATGGATGGGAATAAGGGTGACAATGTTGAAGAGGTGGTAACGATGGCATGGAATATAAATGAAGGAAAATGGAAGAGTAGAGTGGTGGGAACTGGGAAAGGAAATGAGAAAATAGTTTTTTTTTCTTCTTTATATATATATGGTTTACGCATTCAAAAAGTACAATTTTTGTAAGTATTAATATTTTAATTTTAATTTTTTAATTTTGATTTAATTAATTTAAAATTTAAATTTAAATATAATTTTAGTCAATTTGTTAACTTTTAGATTTCTGACATATCACGTATATTATTATTATTAATGATCAAATTATTAAAAAAGTCTAACGATTATATTATTTTGTATTTTAATCTAAACGTTTAAATTTTAATTTAATTAGTTTAATATTTTTATTTGAATATAATTTTAATTAATTTTAAAAATTAAAATATAAGAATTTAGATAAAATATTAAATATAATATTTTATTATTTTTTAAATATTAACTAATTTTATATATAAAAATAATATTAATTTACATTTAAGTATAGTTAAATAATATATTTAATTTTAAAGATAATAATAATTCAACTGTTAAATAATTAAATAATATATTTAATTTTAAAAATAATAATAATTTAACGATTAAAAATGTCTTAATAAAGATAAATTTTATTTTTTTATTTTATATTAATAATTATAAAGATTCTATAATAAATATATTTTTTAAATTATTTTATACATATTATTGTTTTAAATTAAATAATATATTTATTATAAAATATTTATAATTATTACCGTAAAATAAAAACTTATTACTATATATTTAATATTTAAATTATTTATTTTAATTGGTCAAAGTTATATTAAATATGAACGTTGAATTTATTTAAAATTTAAATGTTTGGATTAAAATATAATGATATAAATATTAGGTCTTTTTTAATTAATTAATAAATAAATAAAATAATTATAATAATAAACTTGTCAGCTAAATAATTAAATTTAGAAATTTATAAATTGAATAAAATTATATCAAAATGTAAAAATTGGATTAATTAAATTAAAATTAAAAAATTAAAATTAAAATATATATACGTTAAATATTTTTGAGTCAATTAATCTATAATTAAATTAAAATATAAATGATAGTGTTAGAATTTAAAATATATAAAATGATAAATAATTAATAACCTATTTATTATTTAAATTGCCAAAACTACATTTGCATAGATTTAATAATTATATAGTTATTTTATTTTATTATTATTTAAAATATTTAATTTGATTGGTTAATTATATTAATCTTTAAATTTTATTATAATCTAATATAAAAAACTAACTAAAATTTAAAACTTCCAACTTAAAAGATCATCAAAAGTATGAATATTTTTAATGCTGAATATTTGAGTTTGTGGCTAAAATTTTTGGAATAAACTAATAATTTTTAGCAATAAACATTTAATAAAAATATTAAATTTTTAGTAATTTTATATTTTTATGATTAGATTCACACAGTAATTTAATTTTCTAATTTAACATTTATTATGTGATTTTATAAATAAAATGTTTATAATTTTAATTTTTATAAAATTTTGTACATAAATATATTCATACTTTAAAAATATTTTTTTATAATTTATAATACAATATACTGTATATTAAATGCATAGAAATAATTTAAATATTATAAATTTACGTTAATATTGTTAATAATAAAATAAAATAACAAATAAAATTTAAAACGCAAAATATATTTAGTGAGTTTAGCATTTCAAAATTTTATTATTTTGAAATAATTTTATATATTAATTTTTTACTGATATTAATTAAAATTGTAATATTATTCAAATAAAATGTCAAAATAAAAATATGCCAAACAGTTCTCTTGAGAGTTAAGCTTTGTAAAAAAAATCAATTTTTATTATACTAAAATAAAGTAATTAATAATAAACAATTATATAAAGTTACTCATTTTAAATTTCTAATTATATTAGCGTAAAATTAAACAATAAACTATTTATTTTTTCCTCATCTATATTATATACAATTAGACTATAATAATATTTTTAAAAATGTACATTGATAATTATTTATTAAATAAGGAATATTATTTAATAAAATAAAAAAACAATATTCTACAATTATATTTATAATATTTTATTTAAAAAAATAAAATTAACAAAATTAATTAACTTTTAACTAAATTTAATTAAATATAAGGTACGGTTATAATAATTTAATATTATAATAATATAAAAGAAAATTTATTTAGTTATTCAAAATGATGTATAATTTTAATATGATATTGTATACAAAAATTAATTTTTATTTAGTGTCAAATAAATTCAATTTAAAAATTTAGGCTAATTAAACTATGTAATTTTATTAAGAGCTAAATAAATTCTAACTTAATATTAATTTTTGATAATAAAATATTATTTTTATAATTTAAAACATTAAAAATTTAGTAATTTAATTATCATAAAAATTTTAAAAAATATATAAATATAATAAATAATTTTTAAAATTATAAAAATAAACTTTCATCATATAAAAAATACTTTTATTATTAAAAAACAATATTATGTTAAATTATAACTTATTTGTTATTAAATAATATTTTTATATGAAAAATTAATAAAAAAATTACAAAATGTGGTGCATATAAACAACTAGTAATGCATTTCCCAATTTCCTTTTGTTATCCTTACCACTTTACCAGCTGGCAGAGAGCCTTCCTTTTCCGATTCTCTATTTCCTTTCCTCATTTCCCAATCTCCGATCCATCCCTAAAAACAACTGACGAGAGATCCATGATGATGAAGATGCCTTGGAGGAGGAAGAGCAGGAGCTTCCATCTTCAGCTACAAGGGGCAATTGGTACCATTCAATCTCCTTTCCTATTCTTATTTACCAATTATTGCCATTCTTCTACTTCCACACTTGAAGATGCACGCTTCTTCACAAATAACTTCAAATCTGCTTCTTTTACCCACCTTGATGATGCCATTGCTTCCTTCAATCATGTAATTCATAAGCATCCTCTGCCTTCTAGGTTTCCATTTAATAGATTCTTATCTGCCCTTGTGAAAATGAAACAATATCACACTGTCCTTTCCATGTCCAAAACAATTGAATTGCTAGGAATCTCTCACGATGTTTATTCTCTTAACATCTTAATTAATTGCTTCTGCCGTTTACATCTTGTGGATTTTGGCTTCTCTGTTTTCGGAAAGATGTTCAAATTCGGATTGGAGCCTACCATTGTGACATTTACTACCTTAATTAATGGGCTTTGTATAGAGAGTAAAATGGACAAAGCAGTGGAATTTTTCGATGATATGGTCGCACGTGGTTATCAACCTAATGTTTATACTTACAGTACGATAATAAACGGAATGTGTAAATTTGGGAAAACAAATGTGGCTATTGGGCTACTAAAGGGAATGGCTGATAGAGGTTGTGAGCCAAATGTTGTGACATACAATGCAATCATTGACGCCCTTTGCAAAGATGAGCTAGTTGGTGAGGCTTTAGAGCTCTTCTCTCAAATGAGGAATAAGGGCATTTCACCTGATGTCTTCACTTACACTAGTTTAATTCATATTGTTTGCAAATTAGGCCAAAAGAACCAAGCTTTGGCCTTGATGAATGAAATGGTGGAGCAGAACATATTACCAAATGTTTATACCTTCAATGTATTGATTGATGCTCTTTGTAAGGATGGAATGGTTTCAGAGGCTCAAAATACATTCAATGTAATGAATCAAAGAGGTGTAGAGCCTGATGTTGTCACCTACAATTCCTTAATTGATGGTCTTTGCATTTCAGAACAATTCAACGAAGCTTTGGCCTTGTTGAAAGAAATGGTGGGGAGGAACATATCCCCTAGTGTTTTTACCTTCAATATATTGATCGACACTCTTTGTAAGAAAGGACTGGTTTCAAATGCACAGAAAATAATCAAGATAATGATTCAAAGAGGTGTGGAACCTGATGTTGTCACTTATAATTCATTGATGGATGGATATTGTCTGTGCAAGCAAATTGATAAGGCTAGAAAGGTATTTGATCTGATGGTGACCAATGAAATAGCTGACATTTTAGGCTACAACATTTTGATCAATGGATATTGTAAGTGCAAAATGATAGATGATGCAGAGGAACTTTTTGGTGAAATGTCTCATAAAGGTTTAGTTCCTAATGTTGTTACTTATCATACTCTTATAAAGGGTATGTTTCAAGCAGGGAGGCCCCAAAATGCAAAAGAGCTTTTTAAGGATATGTGCTCTCATGGTCAATAGCCAGATATAGTAACCTTCTCAATTATGATTGATGGCTTGTGTAGGCAGGGGAATCTCGATGAGGCACTCACACTATTGAAAGCAATGGAGAAAAGTCAGTTGAAGCCTAATGTTGTGATCTACAGCAGTCTGATCAATGGTATGTGCAAAGTTGGGAAGATTAATGATGCCAAGGAACTTTTTTCTAGTCTTTTTGAAATTGGTTTACAACCTGATGTTTATGTATATAGCGCAATTATGAAAGGACTCTGCCAACAAGGATTAATGGATGAAGCGTATAAGTTATTTAAAGACATGGAAAAGGTAGGATGTTTACCAAATAGTTGTTGTTATAATATCATCATTCAAGGGTTTCTCAAGCATGAGGATTTACCAAAAGCATCAGAACTAATCAACGAAATGGTTGATAAGGGGTTCTCTGCTGATGATGCTACCACAGAATTGGTAGTACATTTATCGCGGAATAATAATCTCATTCTGAGGCTTTTAAAGGCGCGCAATGAGGGATCAGCAAACTAAAGTTGTTATATCTTGACCATTCAAGTGTATCTTGGAGCGCAACTTGGTAATTACCTTTTTCAAATATAATAGATATGTAATTTAACTAACTTCTTCAAATATCATTTTTAATTTCAATCAGCTGTGATTCTCTTCCACAAAACGAAAATTTCTAACACTGCAAATTACCTCTGGTGGAAACCATGATATGTGTGTGCCTTTCGCTTGAATTCAGACATGGACTAGATCTCTTTGATATAAGATTGTTGATGAATGGAGGTCATGGATTTCTAATCATCAAGTTGCTGGTAAACCCGCCGTCTCCATTACAATTTTTTTTTTTGGCTACTACTACAGCCTTTACTCGATAGCTCAGTCCTAAAATATAGTTCAGAACTAAAACTAATTGGTTCCATACTACAATGCCTAAGAATCTTTATCTATTTTTATTTTTGTGCCCAATGACCTTTCAAAATGCTATCATTTCTCTTGTAGGTACTTGCAAGGATATGACTACAACTTCACCCTTCTAACCATAAAGGTATAAGCAATTCATTTTTGCTTAGTTATTATAATTTTTAATAATAATGAAACTAATGATTATAAACCAGTGTGCTTTAATTGAGAATTGATTTAACAATTATACTACACTATAAATGCAGGGCGCAGGATATACAGTCCCAGAATACAAGGTAAGAGAATCACTAGACTTCTACAGCTGTTGGTTGGATGAAATGTCACTAAAATCATTTGAGTTATTTATATGGTGCATTTTGCGATACATTTGTATGGTGTTATGAATGTGAAACACATTGTTTCTTACTGTTTGAGATGTTAGTTAAGTTAGGCAAGAAAAGTTGTTTTGGTTGTTTCTTTTCTCCTTTCAGCAGTATATAATGAGACATTTTATTTTTTTACCACTTTCTAAACCTTGTAATATCCTTTTTCTTTTTGCTTGATGCATCTTTTTGAAGTTTTTGTGATTCTGCATCCATGGGAAATGGTTTGTTAGAGAAGGTGGGTTTGACAGGGTACATATTGAGAGGTAGGAAATCGATTGCAAAATGATTCAGAACCCAAGAATCTATATCAGTTGTTGTTTACTTTACAAAATTGAATAAACTATGGGATAAACTTGGTGCTTTAAAGCATCATCTAACTATTTGTGAATGTGGTGCTTCTGAAGTATAACACAAGTATAATCTTGCAATATACTTGATAAAATTTTCTTTGAGCTGTTATTTACACACCACCTGCAGTAGGTATCAAGTCTTAAATTAGTTAGATATTCAATAAAAAGACATTATTCTCTACATAATATGCTTCTTAAAACAAAATTTTATTCAATTTATTTTAACACCATAATTCTTTTTTTCTTGCAGTTAGTAATTTAACGGTCAGTAACTTATTTTACAAATCACTTTTTCCATAATTTGATCAGTTAAAATGATTTCTTCTGGTGCGTTATTATTTATAAATACTAATAATTACATTGTAAAATTTATAATTTATTTTTATTAATATAATTTATTTAATTAATTTATAATATAATATTTTAATTTACATATAAAATCCACATGTTCACGTCTATTTTAATGGATTAAAAAATTATACAAATATACATTATTTAAAATATTTCAATTTGATTTGTTCGATTAATTTACTACTTTAATTTAAATATATGAAGTTAATATATAAATATATATTATATTACTAATACGTAATTTACTCATATAATTAAAAAATTAGAAAATAATTAATAAATTTATGATTGATATAAAAAAAAGTATATATAATTTGAGTATAATAATTTTTTTTTTAAAAATATATATGTTAATGATAATTTTATTAAATAATAGATATTAGCAAATATAATAAAATTTTGAATATTTCAATTACAATAAAAAAATCAACTAAAATGATATATTTTCTTAATTTTATTTTATTATAATTTTTTGGATAACTTTGATTAAATATATTCATATAATAATGTGATATTAAGATAATAGGAGCCCAAATTTAATTGCCTATTTGCAATAATAATGATAATAATAATGATAATAATAATAAAGAGATGAAAAAATAACGTTTAGTTTGTGAAAGTGTTAAATTTGGTTGCAGAGAAATAGAGTGGTTTATTGGAGATTTTGGAACCAAAGGGACATTTATACTTTTTGGAGGGCAAACTCAAAGCGGCAATATAATGATTTATCTGGTTTTAAAGAGAGATAAATCAACGTCAATCAGACTAAGTATCCTACTACAGGTTCTTATACCCCACTTCTGATTAGATTGATAGGAGAATGAGAGATAGCTGAGTTTTAAGAGGTGATTTGTTCAAAGATCACAGGGACAACCGGTTACAAGATTTTGGAGTCGCTTTTATCAAAATGTCAGTTTTAGAGCTATTTATACAAAATTAAATATAAAAGGAAGTTTCTTGCTAGAATCTGATATATTTTTCTATGCTACAAAGTCTTAAGCGAGATAGTTGGCAACATGCTAAAAGGAAAAGCTATAGTTCTGATATTTTTATCTAACAGATTTTACTAACAAAATCTCAGTATCATGCAATACATGGTTTTAATGGTTCAAGCGAATTAGTGGGCAACATGCTAAAAGGAAAAGCTATAGTTCTGATACTTTTATACTAGATTTTACTACGATATACTTTAATTTATTAGTAATTTTAATGAATTTATTAAAGATTTGAAAATCCTTTAATAATTCTTAATATAAAAAGTTGTATAAAAATTCATTAACAGATTTGAAATCTGTTGGTAATCTACTGGTATTACCAACAGATTTAAAAATTTGTTGGAAATTTATAAATTTATAAAATAATTGGTGTTGGAATTTACTAACAGACTTAAAATTTATTAGTAAATCACTAGTAATTTTAATCTGTTAGTAAATTTAGGGGTGTAAATGAAACAAACCGTTTGTAAGCTATTCGAGATTCGACTCGATAAAAGCTTGACCGAGTTCGACTCAATAAAAGCTTGACCGAGTTCGACTCGATTTCTAAATGATCCAAACTCGAACTTAATTTTTAGGCTTGTTTAGTAAACGAAACAAACTTAAACTCCATAGTATTCGTCTCGTTAAGACTCGTGAGCTCGGCTCGCGTTCAAATTTATGAGCAAACTCGTGAATAGTCTCGTTATGCAGGCTGAGATTAATATCATAAGAGAAATAAATTTAAATCCTGTATATACTTTCATGAGCCAAATCTAAATTTTATAAAGTTTAATTTTATATTGTTTAATTATACTATTAAAACTTGCATATATTTGGATCGTTAAGAGCTCATCTTTATAAATTTACTAGCTAATTTATATATGTGAAGGTCAGCTGCTTGCTTGATTTGGGACGTCCCACATCGACGAAGTACGGAAAATCAAATCTATATGTAATAGTTAGTACGAAACTACTAAATAATTTAAGTTAATCATTCTAAGTCAGGTGAAAAGTGGATTCAAAAGTTATTTGAATTATTAATACTTAACTCATCTAAATTCAGTGCGAAATCGAAATGAGTAAAACTCGAATTCAGCTTGAACTTAAAAAAATTTTAACGAACTAAATTTGAACTCTTCAAAACTCAGCTCTACTCTTCGTTTACACCCTAAGTAAATTTTTAAAAGTATTTAAATTACTAACGGATTTAAAAATTCGTTACTAAATTTTATTAGCAAATTAATAAGTATTAAATTTATTAACGATGCTATCTGCTAGTTAATTCTTTGATAAATTTAAAATAAAATTTTACATAAAATTTCTGCGTTCTTTTTTTATAACTCATATTTTTCAGTTACCAACGAATTTACTACCAAATTTTAAATCCATTGGTAATTTTTGGAGAAAAAAAAGGTTGTTTTTTTTTTCAAAATTTAGTAACAAATTACAAATTTATTAGTAATTTGTGTTTATAAATATAACACAAGCTCTTGTGCTTTTATCATTCATTCATTTTATCATCTATCTGCCTTTGTTCCATTTTTTCCCTTTCTCTCATATTTTTTTTTATTACTTTCTTTCATTTCATTTTTTTATATCATAAGTTTTTTTCTTTTTTTTTTCGTCTCTTATCCTATTTTCTATCATTCTCTTTTCTCTTCTATTATTTTTTTTTCATTCTTCATAATTGTCCTTTCATTTTCTCTATACTTTTCATTCATATTAGTTTTTTTAATATTATTTTCTTTTAACATATTTTTTCTATTTACATTTTTTCTATTATTTTCTCTTTATTTATTTTCTTTTCTAATCATCTTTCACGTTTTTTTCACTTATCTAATCATCTTTTTTACCGGACTCTCATTCATTCTTCTTTTTCATAATTTTTATTTTTCTATTATTTTCTTTATTTTTCTTTCTTTTTTATTATTTTCTCATTTTATACTATTTACTTTTTTTTATTTTCACTTTTTTGGATATAAATTAAAAACTTAATAACAATAATAATATAATTTTAAGTCTTATTAAACTAATAAAAACTTATTTAAACTCTCAATACATTTACTAATAAATTACAATTCGTTAATAATTTACTAACGGATTTCACATCTGTTAATAAATTATTTTTCTCTTATATTAACGAATTTAAAATTTGTTAATAATTTAAAATCTGTTAGTAATAATAGCGGAAATTCCATTAATAAATCTACTAGTTTACTGATGAACTTAAAAACTGTTGGTAAAAATTTAACACCGAACTTTTTAACAACGTATTGTAATTTGTTAGTAATCCATTATTAATTTATTTACCAATGAATTTTTATTAGATTGCCAATGGAAAAATCACTGCATTATTAATACAAATTAAGAAGTTTGTTGATTCTTATCTTTACAATAACGTGTCTTTTAAACTCTTAAGAATTTTGAAGCTAAAATTGAAGAAACATTCATAATGTTGTATTTCTCCTTTGGTTGAAACTGTTATTCATGCAAGGTGATTTTTTTCTGTTATCACACTTTGGATTGATGTTTGTTATTGGAATGCATATGATTATTTTATTGATATAAAATAAATATAAAGAATATATAGTTAAAAAGATAATTATAGTTATGGATCCATTCGTGTCATTTAATTTTACTATCGATTTATAAATCTATTTATATCTATTTAATTTTAATCTCATATCGGTAAATTATAAGAAACGAAGAGTTCTAATAATATAATACACTGTATATTAAATCCATAAAAATAATTTAATTATTATAAATTTAAGTTAATATTATTAATAATAAAATAAAATTTAAAATGCAAAATATATTTAGTGAGTTTAACATTTCAAAATTTTATTATTTTGAAATAATTTTATATATTAATTTTTTACTGATATTAATTAAAATTATAATATTATTCAAATAAAATGTCAAAATAAAAATGTGCCAAACAGTTCTCATGAGAGTTAAGCTTTGTAAAAAAAATTAATTTTTATTATACAAAAATAAAGTAATTAATAATAAAAAATTATATAACGTTACTCATTTTAAATTTCTAATTATATACAATTAGACTATAATAATATTTTTAAAAATATACATTGATAATTATTTATTAAATAAGGAATATTATTTAATAAAATAAAAAATCAATATTCTACAATTATATTTTATAATATTTTATTTTAAAATATAAAATTAACAAAATTAATTAATTTTTAAATAAATTTAATTAAATATAAGGTACGGTTATAATAAAATATTATTTTTATGAAAATAAATTTAATTAAGTCTCTATATTTTTATTAAGAGTCAAACAAATTTAATTTAAAATTTTTAAAATTTTAAGCTAATTAACCTATGTAATTTTATTAAAAGCTAAATAGATTCTAACTTAAAATTATTTTTAATAATAAAATATTATTTTTATAATTTAAAATATTAAAATTTAGTATTTTAATTATCATAAAAATTTTAAAAAATATATAAATATAATAAATAATTTCTAAAATTATAAAAATAAAGTTTTATCATGTAAAAATTTTTATTATTAAAAAATAATATTAAGTTAGATTATGATTTATTTGACTTTTGAGTAATAATATAGAGATTTAATTTATCTAAAATTTTGAATTAAAATTATTTAACTCTTCAATGAAAGTGAGACTTAATTGGATTTATATTTATAAAATTATTATTATAAAATGATAAATTTAATTTGTTATTAAATAATATTTTTATTTGAAAAATTAATAAAAAAAATTACAAAATGTGGCGCATATAAACAATTCCCAATTTCCTTTTGTTATCCTTACCACTTTACCAGCAGGCAGAGAGCCTTCCTTTTCCGATTCTCTATTTCCTTTCCTCCTTCCCAATCTCCGATCCATCCCTAAAAACAACTGACCAGAGATCGATGATGATGATGATGAAGATGCCTTGGAGGAGGAAGAGCAGGAGCTTCCATCTTCAGCTACAAGGGGCAATTGGTACCATTCAATCTCCATTCCTATTCTCATTTACCAATTATTGCCATTCTTCTACTTCCACACTTGAAGATGCACGCTTCTTGACAAATAACTTCAAATCTGCTTCTCTTACCCACCTTGATGATGCCATTGCTTCCTTCAATCATGTAATTCATATGAATCCTCTTCCTTCTAGGGCTCAATTTAGTAGATTCTTATCTGCCCTTGTGAAAATGAAACAATATCACACTGTCTTTTCCATGTCCAAAACAATTGAATTGGTAGGAATCTCTCACGATGTTTATTCTATTAACATCTTAATTAATTGCTTCTGCCGTTTACATCTTGTGGATTTTGGCTTCTCTGTTTTCGGGAAGATGTTCAAATTCGGATTGGAGCCTACCACTGTGACATTTACTACCTTAATTAATGGGCTTTGTATGGAGAGTAAAATCGATAAAGCAGTGGAATTTTTTGATGATATGGTTGCACGTGGTTATCAACCTGATGTTCGTACTTACAGTACGATAATAAACGGAATGTGTAAATTTGGGAAAACAAATGTGGCTATTGGGCTACTAAAGGGAATGGCTGATAGAGGTTGTGAGCCAAATGTTGTGACATACAATGCAATCATTGACGCACTTTGCAAGGATGAGCTAGTTGGTGAGGCTTTAGAGCTCTTCTCTCAAATGAGGAATAAGGGCATTTCACCTGATGTCATCACTTACACTGGTTTAATTCACGGTGTTTGCAAATTAGGCCAAAAGAACCAAGCTTTGGCCTTGATGAATGAAATGGTGGAGCAGAACATATCACCTGATGTTTATACCTTCAATGTATTGATTGACGCTCTTTGTAAGGATGGAATGGTTTCAGAGGCTCAAAATACATTCAATGTAATGATTCAAAGAGGTGTAGAGCCTGATGTGGTCACCTACAATTCCTTAATTGATGGTCTTTGCATTTCAGACCAATTCAAGGAAGCTTTGGCCTTGTTGAAAGAAATGGTGGGGAGGAACATATCCCCTAGTGTTTTTACCTTCAATATATTGATCGACACTCTTTGTAAGAAAGGACTGGTTTCAAATGCACAGAAAATAATCAAGATAATGATTCAAAGAGGTGTGGAACCTGATGTTGTCACTTATAATTCATTGATGGATGGATATTGTCTGTGCAAGCAAATTGATAAGGCTAGAAAGGTATTTGATCTGATGGTGACCAATGAAATAGCTGACATTTTAGGCTACAACATTTTGATCAATGGATATTGTAAGTGCAAAATGATAGATGATGCAGAGGAACTTTTTGATGAAATGTCTCATAAAGGTTTAGTTCCTGATGTTGTTACTTATCATACTCTTATAAAGGGTATGTTTCAAGCAGGGAGGCCCCAAAATGCAAAAGAGCTTTTTAAGGATATGTGCTCTCATGGTCAACAGCCAGATATAGTAACCTTCTCAATTATGATTGATGGCTTGTGTAGACAGGGGAATCTCGATGAGGCACTCACACTATTGAAAGCAATGGAGAAAAGTCAGTTGAAGCCTAATGTTGTGATCTATAGCAATCTGATCAATGGTATGTGCAAAGTTGGGAAGATTAATGATGCCAAGGAACTTTTTTCTAGCCTTTTTGAAATTGGTTTACAACCTGATGTTTATGTATATAACGCAATTATGAAAGGACTCTGCCAACAAGGATTAATGGATGAAGCGTATAAGGTATTTAAAGACATGGAAAAGGTAGGATGTTTACCAGATAATTGTTGTTATAATATCATCATTCAAGGGTTTCTCAAGCATGAGGATTTACCAAAAGCATCTGAACTAATCAACGAAATGGTTGATAAGGGGTTCTTTGCTGATGCTGCTACCACAGAATTGGTAGTACATTTATCGCTGAATAATGATCTCATTCTAAGCAAACTACGAAATCGTTCTGAGGCTTCTAAAGGTGTGCAATGAGGGATTAGCAAATTAAAGTTGTTATATCTTGACCGTTCAAGGGTGTCTTGGAGAGAAACTTGGTAATTTGCCTTCTTCAAATGTAGTAGGTATGTAATTTAACTAACTTCTTTAAATTTCATTTTTAATTTCAATCAGCTATGATTCTCTTTCACAAAATGAAAATTTCTAACACCGTAAATTACCTGCAGCGGAAACCATGATATGTGTGTTCCTTTCGCTTGAACTCAGACATGGACTAGATCTCTTTGGATATAAGGTTGTTGATGACTGGAGGTCATAGTATAACACCCCTACCCGGTTATTTAATTAACCGAGCCGGAGATATCACATTTTATAACAGTTCTCTTTTTTTTTTTATTTACAAAATTAATTTAGTTAAGTGGCTAGTATTAAGCCACTTGTCTCTAAATTAAAATTTAATTTACCTTTTTTTTTAATTCTTATTCTTTTATTTATTTATTTATTTTTATTTTATTTATATATATGGTTTTTTAGGATGTTACACAGATTTCTAATGATCAGGTTGCTGGTAAACCCACCATCTTCCTTGCAATTTTTTTTGGGCTGGCACTACCAATTTTAGTCGTTGAGATTGTTGAATCATGTGATAGTAAATTAGTTACAATAGCTGTATATTAAGGAAAAATACATAGGAAATCATTTCTGTATGATATATCTTTATTATATAATAATAATACAATCAAGTATGATCATTTTGTCAATATGGTATATAACAAATATATTTTAGTGTTGGACCACCTATTGAGTTGTTTATATGGTGCATTTTGTGATACGTTTGTATGGTGTTATGAAGGCGAAACACATTGTTTCTTACTGTTTGAGAAAAGTTGGGCAAGAAAAGTTGCTTTGGTTGTTTCTTTTCTCCTTTCAGCTGTACATTAAGCGAGATTTTGTGTTTAGCACATTGTAAACCTTGTAATATACTCAATAAAATTTTCTTTGAGCTTTTGTTTATACATGGTATTTTTCTTTTTGCTTGCTGCGTAATTCTTGAAGTTTTTTTTTTTTTTCTTTATTCTGCATCCATGGCAAATGGAAGTGTTAGTTTTGTTAGAGAAGGTAGGGTTTGACAGGGTACATATTGAGAAGTAGGAAACCAATTGCAAATAATCAGATCCTTTGAGTCTTTAAAACTCGGATAATCCAGGTATGATCTTTATATCTGCACATTTAAATGGACTAAATTATTGGAGTTGGAGTATATCTATGACGCTTTAAGAGCAAAAGTAAAGTTAGGATTTGTAAATCGTAGTGTGCAAATTCCTCCTGTTGGCCCCACTGGTTTTGAGAAGTGGATTAGAGTTGATAGCATGGTGAGTTAGATTTTGAATTCCATCTCTAAGGATCTAGTGGAAGTTTTTTGTATGCATATAGTGCAAAGATGGGAGGAAATTAGAAGAAAGATTTAAGCGACTTATATACCAATTGAAGAAAGAATTAAGTAGTTTCAGTCAAGGATCTATATTAGTTGTTGTTTTCTTTACAAAATTGAAGAAACTATGGGATGCACTTGGTGTTTCAAAGCATCATTTAACTATTTGTGAATGTGGTGCTTTTGAAGTATAGCTTGAGAGAGAGAGAGAGAATTAATCAGTTGTAAAGCTTTTGTAAAGAGTTTCAGATAGAGTTTAAGATAGGTTATGTGACATTTGTAAAGCTTTTGGGCACATAGATACCCTGGTTGGTTTAAAAATTATAAGTAAAAGAAGATTGGCTTTAACAATGAAAATCAGACTTATGGAACCACTGAGGACCTTCGAAACTCACATGAGTTGTAGAGAGTGTATAGGATTTAAATGAAATTAAGGACTTTGTGAAATATATTTTTGATTCTAGGCAGGTTAGGAGGTGAAATGGATTTCTCTCGCTTTGCAGGTAACTCTATATATAACACAAGTATAATCTTGCAATATACTTAATAAAATTTTCTTAAATTAGTTGGAATGGATAATTTAGGTGAAATGGATTTTCATAACACAAGTATAAGAGTACAATTTTGTATATAATATTTTGTATTATATTAAAATCAAATTATAAATAAAATAACAATAAATGTTATATATGCTAAAAATATTATTAGTATCTTTTAAATTATAGATGTCTAAATATAACTTATTATTAAATTTTCATAGTTTTATGTAAAAGAAAAATATTGAAGTATTAAAACTTTAGTCATATCTTTCAAATTATAAATCACCAAATTTAATTTAAATTGAAAATTAATAATTTTAAATGAAATAAAAATATATTATATTAATTTTGCAATTGTTATTGTATTAGGATAATTTTTTTTTACGTATGATTTATATATAATTGGGTATAATAATTTTTTTTAATATATGTTATTGATAATTTGATTGAATATCGGATATTAGCAAATGAATAAAAAAGTTTTAAATATTTCGTTTATAATAATAAAATCAACTAAAATAATGTATTTTCTTTATTTTCTTAATTTTATTTTATTATGATCTTTCTAGATGACTTTGATTAAATATTTTCATATAATAATGTGATATTTTGATAATAAGAGACCAAATTTAATTTGTTATTTTAAATAATAATAATAATAATTGTTATTATTATATTATATATAAAAATTTAAAAATAATAGTAAAATATTGTTTAGTATTTGAAGTATACTAAAATTTCCACTTTAGTGCATGTATTTTGAATGTTCAGTCCTACAGATCATGTGAAAGTCAATATAATGAGAAACTTTAAAACCCGATGGTAATAGGAGAGAGAAGTAAGAGCATTTCCCTTTATTATCTTTGTCCATATAAAACACATCATCACCTGTCCAAAGAGACTGGGTCAGAATAATGTCAGAAAATATTCATTTTTATAGTGTTAAATTTGGTTGCACAAAAATAGGGTGGAGCTTTTAGAAATGGAGGAACACTTTTTTTTTTTGAGGACTAACTCAAGGCGGTGATATGGTGATTCATCTAACTTTGAGAAGGAGATATACCTTAACGTCAATCAGACTAAGAGTTCTGAGGTTTTTATGCTCTATTTCTGATTAGATTCGTAGGTTTCAAGAGAGATAATTTAGCTTCAGGAGGTTGTTTGTTTAGGGATTACATAGACAACTAGGATTTTTTTATCGCTTTTATCAAATTGCTAGTTTTAGTAATCACATACATTTTCTCTATTGCTAATAGTCATTTAAGACTTTAAAGACTTTTAGGTCAAATCGAGCTCTCAACTTTCAATTTTAGTCTAATAACTCTAAATTTAACGGTGTTAATTAACAGAGTCAAATAAATAAATAAATAAATAAAGTAAGTTTTTAAGAAATTAGAATATATAAAATCTAACAGCATCTCCTCTACCATCATCGTTTACTTACCCATCCAATCTCAAAACATTATTACTCAATATCTTTCAACTTGCATCTCTAGCGATGGGTGAGCAAGTATTCGGTTCAAACCGAAAAAATCGACCGAATCGAACCGATTTGAAAATTTAGTTCAGTTTTTTATACATTTCGGTTTGGTTCGGTTTTTAATTCCAGAAATTTCGGTTATTTCGATTCGGTTCGGTTTTGATTAGAAAAAAACTGAATGGATAGAAGATTGCAAAATTCAAAGCGACGTATGTTTAGAGTGAATATGTGAGATAGATGAATGAGTTGATAATAAATATATTTGTTATTCTAAACGAAATGAGATAGATAATTGTTGTTATAATATCATCATTCAAGGGTTTCTCAGGCATGAAGATTTACCAAAAGCATCAGAACTAATCAACGAAATGGTTGATAGGGGGTTCTCTGCTGATGATGCTACCACAGAATTGGTAGTACATTTATCGCGGAATAATGATCTCATTCTGAGGCTTTTAAAGGTGCGCAATGAGGGATCAGCAAACTAAAGTTGTTATATCTTGACCATTCAAGTGTGTCTTGGAGCGCAACTTGGTAATTACCTTTTTCAAATATAATAGATATGTAATTTAAATAACTTCTTCAAATATCATTTTTAATTTCAATCAGCTGTGATTCTCTTCCGCAAATGACCTGTGGTGGAAACCATGATATGTGTGTGCCTTTCGCTTGAATTCAGATATGGACTTGATCTCTTTGATATAAGATTGTTGAATAATGGAGGTCATGGATTACTAATGATCAAGTTGCTGGTAAACCCACCATCTCCTTTACAATTTTATTTTTGGCTGCTACTACAGTCTTAACTAGAGAGCTCAGTCCTAAAATTGAGTTGGGAACTAAAACTAATTGGTTCCATACTACAATGCTTAAGAATCTTTATCTATTTTTATTTTTGTGCTCAATGACCTTTTAAAATGCTATCATTTCTCTTGTAGGTACTTGCAAGGATATGATTACAACTTCACCTTTCTAACCATAAAGGGTATAAGCAATTCTTTTTTGCTTAATTATTATATTTTTAATAATAATGAAAATAATGATTATAAACCAGTGTGCTTTAATTGAGAATTGATTTAACAATTAGACTACACTATAAATGCCGGGTGCAGGATATACGGTCCCAAAGTATAAGGTAAGAGAATCACTACACATCTACAGCTGTTGGTTGGATGAAATGTCACTAAAATTATACACAACAGAAAATGTTATGGGAATTGAGGGAAAGGCAAACATCCTCTTTGTCACCTTTTTTTTTTTTTTTTTTTTTTCCTAGTCATCAAGTTGGGTATATATATATATATATATATATAGATCCTTAATTTCTTTTATTTTCTTTCAAGTAAAATTAGTGAAATCATTGCATTAGCATCTAATAATATGAAGTTCACAATCTTTTCCAATGAAATCAATTTTAATTCTCATTTGTTGCCTAAAAAGAATGGAGGCTTAGGCGTCAAAGATATCTCTCTTCAAATTCAAGCTCTTTGGAGATTTGAAAATCATAGGCATTTCTTCCCTTCAGAAAGACATTCGAATTGCGGCTATGCTACTTTCGATGAACTCTTCCTTCTCTCCTTTTAATCATATCAGATTTGCTTTTAAATTCTCCTTTAGCAGACTATTAAATTTAGCAGCTATGCCCCGTTATTATTTATAAATACTAATAATTACATTGTAAAATTTATATATTATATAAAAAATTTAATTGCCTATTTTCAATAATAATAATAATAATATATTATATAAAAAATTAATAAAGAGATAAAACAAAAATAACAATAAAATATTATTTAATTTGTGAAAATGTTAAATTTGGTTGTAGAGAAATTTAGTGGTTTAGTGGAGTTTTTGAAACCAAAGGAACATTTATATTTTTAGGAAGGCAAACTCAAAGCGGCAATAAAATGATTTATCTGCCTTTAAAGAGAGATAGATTAATGTTAGTTAGACTATGAATTTTACTAGAGATTCTTTTGCTCCACTTCTGATTAGATTGATAGAAAAAAGGAGAGATAGCTGGGTTTGTTCAGAAATTACGGAAACAACCGGTTACAAGATTTTGCAATTGCTTTTATCAAAATGTCAGTTTTAGAGCTACTCATACAAAATCAAATATAAAAGGAAGTTTCTTGTTAGTAATTAGATATATTTCTCTATGTTACAAAATCTCATTATCATACAATACATTATTAAGGAATATACTACTTGAATGGTTCAAGCAAGATAAGGCAACATGATAACTAAACCAAATTTCTGATATGTTAATGTTTAGAACCATATTTGGAATTGAATTTCAGTATAGTTCTCCATTTCAGTACAACCTCAATTTGATTTCAGTTTTTTTTTTTTTACTTTAATTTTAATTTCATTTCAGTTTAAATTTTAATTATTCACTCTTTCTCGTCCACTACAAAAATTTATTAAAATGAAAATAAAATTTACAAACAGATACAAATTCATTTATAAATGTTATAACTTCACGAAATCTTCATTAAAAACTGTTTAATAAATAGATTGAATGGTCCATGCAATTAATATGTTAATTGAATATTTAGCGGTACAAATTACTGAAAGTTAATATAATGAAAAATTCTAATACTCAAAATACCTATGGTTTTCTAATACTCAAAATACCTATGGTGCTTGGAAAGAGAAATAAGAGCATTTCCCTACTTTGTCCATATAAAACACATCATTATCTGTCCAAAGGGAGTGGGACAGAGCAATGAGAGAGAACATCCATTTCTTTGAAACTTTTAAATTTGGTTGCACAATGGAGCTTTTGGAATTAGAGGAACACTTGTATTTTGGAGGGCAAACTCAAAGCGGCAATACGATGATTCATCTGGCTTTGAGAAGGAGATATCTCAACATCAATTAGATTATATGAGCCCTACCAGAGGTTTTTATGTTCTACTATTAGATTGTAAAGAAGAGACAGTTTGGCTTCAAGAAGTGGTTTGTTTAGAGATCACGTAGACAACTAGTTATAGGGTTTTGTTATCGCTTTTCTCATACAAAATTAAATATAAAAGAAAACTTCTTGTTAATAATCACAAATGTTTTCTCTATGCTATAAAATTCCAGTATTATATATAATACATGATCAAGGAACATGCTACTTTAACGATTCAAGCGGGGTAGAGAGCAAAATGCTAGAAGGAAAAGCTATAGTGAAGGAAGTACATGCCCATAAAGATATAAACTTCTCCATATTTAGTTTAGTACTCTAGTTATAAATGTGACAAATGGAAAAGATTTGATTTTATTTTTCAAAATTTAAAATTTTGAATATAAATATAAATTAATGTAAATATTTAAATTATCATTCTACGAACCATTCTGCTTTCATTTAATTTTACAAACAGATTTTATGTTCGTTTACAAATCTAAACATATCCATTTAATTTTACTAGCGGATTGCTTATCCTTTTGCGAATTAGTTTGTATCTATTTAATTTTACAAACGGATTAAAATCTGTTTGCAAATCAATTTGTATTCATTTAATTTTACAAATTATATATTCCTTTGTGATACTTTTATATTCATTTAATTTTATAAATAAATTCTATGTTCATTTGTATTCATTTAATTTCATAAACAGATTATATAGTCATTTGCGAATTAGTTTGTATTTATTTAATTTTATAAACAGATTATGCATCTGTTTGTAAATCATTGTGTTCGTTTAATTTTATGAACGGATTTATTTGAGAATCAGTTGTATCGATTGAATTTTGCAAATAGATTATATATTCATTTGAAAATCAGTTTGTTTCCTTTAATTTTATAAACGAATCAAATATTCTTTTATGAAGCAATTTATATCTATTTAATTTTACAAATGGATTATATGTCCCTTAAGCGAATATATTAGTGTCTATTTAATTTACAAACAAATTATATATCTATTTGCAAATTAATTTGTATTTATTTAATTTTAAAATGGAGTGTTAATCTATTTACAAATCCATCTGTGTCAATTTATAAAATTTTTACAAATAAATTATACATTTGTTTATAAATCAATTTGTGATGAGTTGCAAAACTTACCATTTTTTTCATATTAAATTCCAGAATTTTATTATGATTTTGATGTAAAAAATTGATTTTTATTTGGAATTTGATTTTGAACAGATTTTGAGCTAAAAATGAGAAAAAGAACCAAAAGAGACTGTTTTTAGAGTTTTTTTTCTGCAAGGTACAGCCTTGCTCAAGACTGTAATTCAAGCCAACAAATAGATTCCAGGATTACTGTTTTAACTGTACAGAATTTAAAACTGTTTTAAATAGATACAAATATAATCAGATCAGAATTAGAATAAGAATTATTATAAGAGTATATTTATTTTACTTTTTCTTTTAAATTATGAATAATTATTTTTTTATTTGGAAAAAACTATTTAAAGGTTGTTCTAGATGTAGAATTTATCATCTCTTCTCATCATATCCTCTCTTTTTTCGGTTCCTTCTTGGCCGAATTCTTCATCTTCTTCTTTTATTTTTTTGCAATTTTATTATTACATGTAGAGATTAAACTCTTTTATTCAGTTAAAAGTTAATCAAATTGAAGTTAATTTAAAATTGTGAGATTATGTTCTTAATTTCTGTTTATCTTATTTTTATTTTTAATTAATTTCTTTTTTTTTTAGGAATACCACCTCCATGGTTGTCCTTTTAAAATTCAAAAGGGCTATTGAATCTCCTAGGAAGATAATTTATTGTTATTTAATCCAAGTAAGTTTAATTGAGTTAATATAAGTAGCAATTAGCATATTTTTTATGTTAAGTAATTAATTGATTTGGTTTAAATAATTTGCTTGTTATTATTGACCAAATTTGAATTATTCTCTCGGTTAATTAATTAAATCTGCAAAGTTAATGGAATTATTAATTAACTACAAATTAATTTAAGCATTATGCGGATTAATTTAGGAAGAATCGGTGAGATTCGTTTGTTTGAACATTATAATCAATAACTATCTTTTTAATCAATAATGAACTGTAAACCTTTTAATTTTGATTACCTTCAACTGAATTTTAATTTGATTATTTATTTCACCATTTTAATTGCCTTATTTTCTTCTTTTAAGTTTTTTTTTTAAATCAATTTCTCCAATAATGATTTTATTCTTTTCTTTTTTTATTTTAAACTATTCTTTTATCCTTCTTGTCATCTAATTTAAATAAAATTAAGGTATATGTATATCGATATTCATTCATCTTATTTGTAGATTTTTTTTTTAAAATTAAATAAAAGGAAATCAATTTTAATTTCAACGCGTGTTTGTATCCATTAAATTTTACAAATGGATTTTATACTTGTTTACGAATCCGTTTGCGTTTATTTAATTTTATAAACATACTATATATCCATTTATAAATCAAATTGTGTTTATTTAATTTTATAAATGTATCAATCGGTTTGCGAATACATTTATGTCTAATGTTAAATATGTGAAAAAAAAATATATCAATTCTATATTTAATCTTTATGTTAATTTACATTTTAATCAAATTTATTTATTTTTTTAATTTTAATTTAATACTTGATGAGTTGCAAAACTCGCTATTTTTCATATTAAATGTAATACCCGACTAGAGTCCGGCATCGGAATTCCTGTAGTCCGGTGGAATTTCTGGTGTCGGAAGTATCTAGAAGGGTAATACATGTGTTTTTAAGATGTTTTAAGTGTTTTTAATGTTTTAAAGTGTTAAAAGGATTGAGTTTTTGAAAGAAAAGCAACAAGGGAGAAATGCACAAGTTCGGCCGCCAAAGGTCACTTTCGGCCGCCGAATCCTGCATGGTTTTGGATGCACGTCTGGCCGCCGAAGGTGGTCTGGCCAGCCACCTATAAAAGGCGCCAAGTCGGTGGAAGCAGGATATTTTGTTTCCATCTTCAGCCAGAGGTGACTCCAAACCCTTCCTAAGTTGACTTTCATGTTTTCCTTCAAATCATTCCAAATTTTTAAGAGTTTTGGTGATTTTTGAAGGTTTTAAGCAAAAAGAGCAAAGTTTGAAGTTTGGAGCTTTGAGAGAGGATTTCTCCATAACTCCACGATAGGATCCTTCATCCTCAAGTTTTAAGGAGGTAAGTGAAGATCCAGAACCTCTTTTCATGATTTTGAAGGTTTTATGAAGTTTGTATGGGTAGTATGCATGTTTAGGTTTAGAGGAGGGTTTTGTTGATCTTTGATGTTCAAACATGTTAAGTGTTGTTTGATGATGTTTGTTTGGGGTTTTAGGTTAGTTTTGGACCCCTTTGTGCATATATATGTGTATATGCTAGTTGGGAGTAGTTGATATGCATGTTGTAGGTTTTTGGGCAAAGTTTGCATGAAGCAGAGCAAGGTTCTGCCCTTCGGGCAAAGCCAGGTTCGGCCGCCGAAGGAAGGTTCGGCCGCCGAACCCCTTGAGGAGGCAGTTTCGGCTGCCAAAGCTTGCCCCCGAAAGCTAGGCTTTCGTTTTAGAAAAGGACTTTCGGCTTCCGAAAGAGGGAGTTCGGCCGCCGAAAGTGTGTGAGTTTCGTCTCTGGACGAGACTTTCAGCCGCCGAAGGTGCCGCCGAACATGCATGAGTTTCGTCTCTGGAGGGGGGTTTCGGCCGCCGAACCAGCCACCGAAAGTGCCCTGTCCAGTTTTCTTTTGCATGTTTTATGTGATTGTTTTAAGATCTTTTAGAGGGGTTTTGGGGAGTTTCTTAGAGTCGTTCTTATGATAGTTTGATCCCTCATATAAGTCCACCTGTGTAGGAACGGACCAGAGGAATCAGAGTGGTCAACAGTGAGCACAGTTCAGAACCTGCAAGTTAGTACAAGAGTCAGCCAAAGGTGAGTGGAACTAAACTCTATGACTTTTTTCACTACTGTTCATGACATGATTCATGCATCACGATGTACTTAGGATGTATGCATTAGAGATCACGAATATGATGCATTTGTTTGATCTGTGACATGAAGGAATGGACATTGCACGGATTCGATAACCCTGTAGTTGTGTGTACTGAAGTCCCGCGAGCCTTAGGGCCGGGCATAATGATGTGTGTACTGAAGTCCCGCGAGCCTTAGGGCCGGGCATAAGGATGTGTGTACTGAAGACCCGCGAGCCTTCGGGCCGGGCAAAGCTTGCATGATAGGGTTTTCGATTCTGTCCGTTCCATGCAGTGATTACTTGTGTAATGATGCATTCCATGAGAGCATGTTTTATTCTCCACTCACTGGGCTAGTTGAGCTCACCCCTCTCCCCTCATCCCAGCATTGCAGGTTTCGGTCATCAGAATACAGAGAGCGAGGGTAGAAAGACTGAAGAGATATGTAATAGCTAGTGTGGACATGAATTGTAAAGAGATAGTATATGATGTACAGTGTATAGATTGTGCTGACCATTATATAAGATGTTAGCTTTTGTATACATGATCATTTTGTATAAATGCTTTATGTTATATAATGAAAATCAGGTTTAACAGTTTATGTCCTGCTTAGAGCAGAGATGAGAACCCTAACAGAGTATGCACAGGTTAAACCTTGGATAAAAAGAAAGTTTTAAATTTTTACAGAATATGTATGATCATGTATGAGTTTCCACAGGTACACAGACAGTATAGCAGGCTTACTACGGGTCCCGGCGGCATTAAGCCGATCTGGATCCTAGTGCTGGTAGCAGTTCGGTTTTCGGGCTGTTAATTTCATTTTATTATGATTTTGATATAAGCAATTGATTTTTACTTAAATTTTAATTTTGGACAGATTTTGAAATGAAAATAAAAAAATAAATAAAAAAATATTGTTTTAGAGATTTTTCTGACTATTAAGGTACAGCCTTACCTAAAATTATAATTCAAGCTCGATGGATAAATTTTTGCCGGCTATAGAGAGTTCAAAACTGTTTGGAGATAGATGCAAATATAATCAGATTAGGATTAATATAAGAGTTATGAGTAGTAGATTTATTTTACTTTTTTTTTAAAATTATGAATAATTATTTTTTTGTTTGAGAAAAGTTTATATAAAGACTGCTTTAGAAGTAGATCTCTCATCTCTTCTCCTCTTCTTCACACCCTCTTTTCGGTTTCTCTTGAGCGGAGTGCTCCTTCTCCTTCTTTTATTTTCTGCAATTTTATTATAACTCTTAGAGGGTAGACTCCTTCATTCAGTTGAACGTTAATCAAGTTGATGTTTAATTAAGTTGTGAGATTTTGTTCTTAATTTCTGTTTATCTCAATTTTTTTTTCAATTCATTTCTATTTTCGAGTAACACCACCTTCATTATTGTCTTTTAAAAATTTAAGAGGTCTATTAAATCTCTTAGGAAGACAACGTATTACTAATTAACCCAAATAAATATGAAATTATTTAATTGTGTTAATACAAATAGCAATTACCATATTTCTTTATGTCAAAAAACTAATTGATTTGGTTTAAATAATTCGCTTGCTATTATTGATTAAATTTGAGTTTTTCTTTTATGAAAATGTGTTAATTAATTAAATCTATACAAATAATTAATTAATTAGAAATTAATTTATTTTTAAAAAATAATAAGTGGAATTTGCTTATTTAAACACTATAATCAAATAATGGACAATCGAGTGAATATCTTTTTAATTAATGATCGGCTATAAATCTACTAATTTTAATTACTTACGACTGAATTTTAATTTAATTATTTATTTTATCATTTTAATTACAGTATTTTATTTTTTCTTTAATTTATTTTTAAAATCAACTTCTATCATAACAATTTTATTATTTTCTCTATTATTTCAAATAATTCTTTTTTACTCACTTTTTCATAAATATTAAACAATTTTAAAATATGTGTGAAATGCACTTATTTAACTGCAAAATCTTTTAAATTAAAAAAAATTAATTTTAAATTAACGAATTCAACTAATTAAATTTTAAATTTTAATTTCTATTCCATTTATATACGTTTAAATTAATCATTAAATTTTAAATTTTATAAATTCACCCTCTAGTTTAACCTTTAATATTTATAAACTTAAACTTATTATTAAAATTTTATCTCAATCTTTTCAATTGTAATTAAATTTATTTATTTATAAATTAATTTTTAATTAAAAACACATAAAAAATAAATAATGAAAAACTGGAGAAACCTCAATTACCTTCCATCACCCATAAATTCTGAAGTTTTATCGCATGCACAGCCCTTATAACTTCCATTTCAATCATTAAGATTAAGATTTCTGAAACATAATAAGGTTAAGATTTTTACAAATTTTAATCAATTATGTATTTATTTCAACATATTTTAATCGATTTTTTTTAATTAGTTAAATTTTCTTGTGAAATATTAATTAATTTTTTTCAGTGAAATTGTTAATGGTTTTTTAATTTAAAAGAAATTTTAACTTTAATTTTAATTTTAAAAAATTAAAAGAAAGCTAGGTCCAAAACGTCCTATGTACTGTTTATGCAGTTTAACCACTTATCCATCATCCTTCTCTATCGACTTCCCAGAAACCATAACCCATCCCCGCTCTACACTGTTATAAGGTACAGTTATAATAATTTAATATTATAATAATATAAAAGAATAAATTTAATTTGTTATTAAATAATATTTTTATACAACTAGTAATGCATTCCTTTACCAGCTGGCAGAGAGCCTTCCTTTTCCGATTCTCTGTTTCCTTTCCTCATTCCCAATCTCCGATCCATCCCTAAAAGCAACTGACGAGAGATCGATGATGATGAAGATGCCTTGGAGGAGGAAGAGCAGGAGCTTCCATCTTCAGCTACAAGGGGCATTTGGTACCATTCAATCTCCATTCCTATTCTTATTTACCAATTATTGCCATTCTTCTACTTCCACACTTGAAGATGCACATTTCTTCACAAATAACTTCAAATCTGCTTCTTTTACCCGCCTTGATGATGCCATTGCTTCCTTTAATCATGTAATTCATAAGCATCCTCTGCCTTCTAGGGTTCATTTTAATAGATTCTTATCTGCCCTCGTGAAAATTAAACAATATCACACTGTCCTTTCCATGTCCAAAACAATTGAATTGCTAGGAATCTCTCACGATCTTTATTCTCTTAACATCTTAATTAATTGCTTCTGCCGCTTACACCTTGTGGATTTTGGCTTCTCTGTTTTTGGTAAGATGCTCAAATTCGGATTGGAGCCTGACGTTGTCACGTTTAATACCTTAATTAATGGGCTTTCTATAGAGAGTAAAATGGACAAAGCATTGGAATTTTTCGATGATATGGTTGCACGTGGTTATCAACCTAATGTTCGTACTTACAGTGTGATAATAAACGCATTGTGTAAATTTGGGAAAACAAATGTGGCTATCGGGCTACTAAAGGGAATGGCTGATAGAGGTTTTGAGCCAAATGTTGTGACATACGGAGCAATCATTGACGCCCTTTGCAAGGATGAGCTAGTTGGTGAGGCTTTAGAGCTCTTCTCTCAAATGAGGAATAAGGGCATTTCACCTAATGTCATCACTTACAATAGTTTAATTCATGGTGTTTGCAAATTAGGCCAAAAGAACCAAGCTTTGGCCTTGATGAATGAAATGGTGGAGCAAAACATATTACCAGATGTTTATACCTTCAGTGTATTGATTGATGCTCTTTGTAAGGATGGAATGGTTTCAGAGGCTCAAAATACATTCAATGTAATGATTCAAAGAGGTGTAGAGCCTAATGTGGTCACCTACAGTTCCTTAATTGATGGTCTTTGCATTTCAGACCAATTCAAGGAAGCTTTGGCCTTGTTGAAAGAAATGGTGGGGAGGAACATATCCCCTAATGTTTTTACCTTCAATATATTGATCGACACTCTTTGTAAGAAAGGAATGGTTTCAAATGCAGAGAATATAATCAAAATAATGATTCAAAGAGGTGTGGAACCTACTGTTGTCACTTATAGTTCATTGATGGATGGATATTGTCTGTGCAACCATATGGATAAAGCTAAAAAGTTATTTGATCTAATGGTGACCAATGAAATAGCTAACATTTTTAGCTACACCATTTTGATCAATGGATATTGTAAGTACAAAATGATAGATGATGCAAAGGATGTTTTTGTTGAAATGTCTCATAAAGGTTTAGTTCCTGATGTTGTTACTTATTCTACTCTTATAGAGGGTATGTTTCAAGCAGGGAGGCCCCAAACTGCACAGGAGCTCTTTAAGAATATGTGCTCTCATGGTCAACAGCCAAATATAGTAACCTTCTCAATTATGATTAATGGCTTGTGTAGGCAGGGGAATCTGGATGAAGCACTTACCCTATTGAAAGAAATGGAGGAAAGTCAGTTGAAGCCTGATCTTGTGACCTATTGCATTCTGATCAATGGTATGTGCAAAGTTGGGAAGATTAATGATGCCAAGGAACTTTTTTCTAGTCTTTTTGAAATTGGTTTACAACCTGATGTTTATGTATATAATGCAATTATGAAAGGACTCTGCCAACAAGGATTAATGGACGAAGCGTATAAGATTTTTAGAGACATGGAAAAGGGAGGATGTTTACCGAATAATTTTTCTTATAATATCATCATTCAAGGGTTTCTCAGGCATGAGGATTTACCAAAAGCATCAGAACTAATCAACGAAATGGTTGATAAGGGGTTCTCTGCTGATGATGCTACCACAGAATTGGTAGTACATTTGTCGCAGAATAATGATCTCATTCTAAGCAAACTACGAAATCGTTCTGAGGCTTCTAAAGCTGTGCAATGAGGGATCAGCAAACTAAAGTTATATCTTGACCATTCAATGGTGTCTTGGAGAGAAACTTGGTAATTACCTTCTTGAAATGTAGTAGATATGTAATTTAACTAACTTCAAATTTCATTTTTAATTTCAATCAGCTGTGATTCTCTTCCACAAAACGAAAATTTCTAACACTGTAAATTACCTGCTGTGGAAACCATGATATGTGTGTGTGCCTTTCGCTTGAACTCAGACATGGACTAGATCTCTTTGGATATAAGATTGTTGATGAATGGAGGTCATAGATTTCTAATGATCAAGTTGCTGGTAAACCCACCATCTTCCTTACAATTTTTTTTTGGGCTGCTACTACAGCCTTAATTCGAGAGCTTAGTCCTAAAAATGAGTTGAGAGCTAAAACTAATTGATTTCATGCTATAATGCTTAAGAATCTTTATCTATTTTACTTTTGTGCTCAATGACCTTTTAAAATGCTATCATTTTTCAGTAAACATGCTGCATTAGGACAATAACTTGGAGATTTTATCATATATTTTGATAGATACTAGTAAGAATGCAGGTGTTAAATCAGTGAACTAGCAGGTGTTAACACCTGCTTTCTGTATCATTTTACCAAAGCTACTCATGCCTGTTTCCGTCCATTAGAATTTAACACCTACTAGTTTATCATATACATGCATTACTTGTAATAAGTTTATGCTCCCAAAATGGTTTCTATTTATTGCTAGTTTATTACTTGTAGTAAGTTTATGCTCAAAATAATTTCTATTTATTGCTCCTTGAGTTAATACTTATAACTTGAACTAGAGTTAATACTTACTCCTTGAGTGCAAGTTTTAACACCTACTTGTTGAGTTTAAGTATTAATTTGAGTTTTTGCAACAGGTACATCTGAGCTTGAGCATGGTGCAGTATCTCTTCCACCAGTCCACCGGGTCTTTTCCCGCATGCCTGAGATGAAGATGGATTAGATGAGCAAATCGAGGATTTTTGTTGATTACTTGTTGTATACATTTTGGGGTACTATTTATTTTGACATTTACTATAAAAATATACTTTTAATTATACATTTTTTATGGTTGTACTAGATTATTTATGTTCAATTTTAAGTTCAAAAGACTTTGCTTTTAATTATAATTGAATACATTAGATTTGTGGTTGATTTGTGTTATATTATGCATTTAATAGTTTGGGTTTGTGATATTTGTAATTATTTTGGATTTGGTTAAATAAAAATTGCAAACGAAAATGCAATTGAAAATCTGGTTCAAATTTCGTGAGGGGTGTAAAGAAGCAACATTGAGTCACTTTGCTTTGTAGATGATTTGTTTTTGTTTTGTCATGGGACTAGGAATTTGGTCTGTGGGCTTGGAGAGGCCTTAAAGTTGAGGAGGTTTTAGGATTGCAAGTAAATGAGTCTAAGAGCTGTGTTTATCTTGCAAAAGTGCTAGAGGAGATGAAGCAACAAACTCATGTAAATTATCTAGTTATGTAAATTATCTCGATAAGTAGGCTGAGTTTAAATAAATTTCTATGTATATTTTTATGAGCCAACTTAAATTTTTTAAAATTCAACTCTACATTACACTTTTCAAACTTGTAAATATTCGGATCATTAAAATTTAAAAATTTATTGTTTGTGAGTTAATTTTTATATATATTTATTTAACTAAAATTATTTAGTTTTAAACTTAGAGTTAATCGTTAAAAAAATTATATACTTTTGATTTTATTGTAATTATACCACATATATATATATATATTTGTTCAATTAAACTCTGACATTTTAAAATTGTTTCAAGTACACCCAACTAACTGTTACTTATGTCATTAAAAAACTAACCGTTACTTATGCCATTGAAAAACTAATGGAAATGTTCTGTCACTAGCCATATTGCATACCACGTCAGTAAAGTTTATAATTAATCGTAACAAAGCTCTATATTTTATTTTTATTACAATTTTATCCTATATTTTTATTTTTTGCCAATTAAACTCAATCTTTTTAATATATGACTAAATGCACCCTACCATTACTAGTTGGAAACTTATAAAATTATAAACAATCCTTACTTACAAAATTACACAAATTAAAAGTATATTTATAAAATTATAAATAAATATTTTATTACATTTACAAACGGATTGTATCGTATATAATTTAGCAAGCAATGTCCATAAATGGACATGTTTAAATTACAAATGGAATTAGCCTTTTGTATGGTTAATGGATTTATAAATGAATAAATTATTTAAATTTTAAATAAATTTTATAAATAGATAAACGGTTTGAATTACAAATAAATTTTATATCAGACGTTTATATCATAAATATATTTATAAATAAAAGGACTATTTTACATCACAAATAAATTTATAAACGGATTATCGGTTTGTATATCAAATTATTTTATTTATAAATGAGAGAATATATGATAAAAAATTTTATTTTTCATTTAAAAAATATTACATATGAGATTTACATAAATGGATTTTCAATCGTAAATTAAATTACAAATGAAAGTGCATAATTTTCAACCAGATTTTTCCATGTGTAAATTAATTTTATTTTTAGTGGCAAGTCTAATAAGAATGTTGAACAAATACAGTGATAAAAGTTGGGATCTTTTTAATAGGATTTGAACAATATAAATAAATATAAAGGCTGGGGGAGAAATAATAGGATTGCAAAAAATATATAAGATCATTTATTATTATGAAAATAAATGAATAATTTTATTTAACGTTTATTCGCTAATAAAAATTAAATAATTCAATATATTTTATAAAATTCTAATAATGTGATATGAAAATATATACAATAATTTAATATTATACTAAAAAGGAATTCTTTTTATTTAAATTAATTAAATTAATCAATATTTTGAATAAATTTCAACTTATAAAATTATAGTAAAAAAATAAGAATTCTAATATAGGAATAAAACTACTTCTACATTATTTATATAGGAATAATATTAATAAATTAAACTAATATTATGTTTTTAATGGAATAAAATAAAATGATATAAAATATTAATGTTGAAATTCTAATAAATTTTTAAAGTTAGTTTGCAGTAAAATTAATATAATAAACTTAATTTAATTAATTAAATAATAATTTTAATTGATTAAAATATATATACATAAAAAATTCATGTGATTAGTTAAAAAATAATAATTTTAATTGAATGAAATATAAAAGTTTAATGTAATCAATTTTAATTAAGGGTCAACTATATTTATAAATTTATTATATTAATGAATAATTAAATTTGATTAATTTAAAATTATTAATAATAATGATAATTTATATAAAAAAATCACGATATACATAACGAGTTAAATATAAAAAATTAATATATATAAATGTGAAAATAATAGATGGAATAATAGAATTTTCAATAATAAACATAGTAAAATTTGATAATTAAAATTAGCTATTTATTTTGATTTGTTGAAAGAAATAAAAAAAAATTATTATTATCTAAAATATTTAATTTAATTGGTTAAAATTATTTTTCTTTTATTATAAAATCTATTTTATGAAATACATATCTACATCACATCTACGGTCACAAATTTTTTTGAGACTATTATATTTTTTATATTCTTTTTTGATATATATATATATATATATAATATTTTTTAGTATTTTTTGTTTGAAAATTCATAGAAAAAAAAAAGCTACTGTAAACGTAATTATTAATTGCGTGATTTTTAAATTTAATTATTTATTTTTCATCCTTATATTTTAATTGCGTGATTATTAAATTATTAACAATATATAACGAAAAGTAATGGGAGATAAAAAATATTCTCATATAAATTAAACTCTCAAGATATATATTTTTTGTAAGGTATTTTGATTTTAATTTTTTTATTATTTATCTTATTATATAAAATTAAATAATATAAATTTAATTTTTATATGGAAATTAATTTGTTATTAAATAATATATATAGCACTTTAGAAAAGTAAATTATTATTATATAAATTTAATTTGTTATTAAATAATATTTTTATATGAAAATTTAATGAAAAATTACAACGAGTAATGCATTTCCTTTACCAGCAGGCAGAGAGCCTTCCTTTTCCGATTCTCTATTTCCTTTCCTCATTCCCAATCTCCGATCCATCCCTAAAAACAACTGACGAGAGATCGATGATGATGAAGATGCCTTGGAGGAGGAAGAGCAGTAGCTTCCATCTTCAGCTACAAGGGGCAATTGGTACCATTCAATCTCCATTCCTATTCTTATTTACCAATTATTGCCATTCTTCTACTTCCACACTTGAAGATGCACGCTTCTTC
The DNA here is from genome assembly GCF_001659605.2 of Manihot esculenta. Lineage (NCBI taxonomy): Eukaryota > Viridiplantae > Streptophyta > Magnoliopsida > Malpighiales > Euphorbiaceae > Manihot > Manihot esculenta. The sequence continues at coordinate 2,287,974 of NC_035169.2, forward strand.
ACAAATAACTTCAAATCTGCTTCTTTTACCCCCCTTGATGATGCCATTGCTTCCTTTAATCATGTAATTCATATGCATCCTCTTCCTTCTAGGGCTCAATTTAGTAGATTCTTATCTGCCCTTGTGAAAATGAAACAATATAACACTGTCTTTTCCATGTCCAAAACAATTGAATTGCTAGGAATCTCACATGATGTTTATTCTCTTAGCATCTTAATTAATTGCTTCTGCCACTTACACCTTGTGGATTTTGGCTTCTCTGTTTTTGGTAAGATACTCAAATTCGGATTGGAGCCTGACATTGTGACATTTACTACCTTAATTAATGGGCTTTGTATAGAGAGTAAAATCGACAAAGCAGTGGAATAAGGGCATTTCACCTGATGTCATCACTTACACTGGTTTAATTCACGGTGTTTGCAAATTAGGCCAAAAGAACCAAGCTTTGGCCTTGATGAATGAAATGGTGGAGCAGAACATATCACCTGATGTTTATACCTTCAATGTATTGATTGACGCTCTTTGTAAGGATGGAATGGTTTCAGAGGCTCAAAATACATTCAATATAATGATTCAAAGAGGTGTAGAGCCTAATGTGGTCACCTACACTTCCTTAATTGATGGTCTTTGCATTTCAGACCATTTCAGGGAAGCTTTGGCCTTGTTGAAAGAAATGGTGGGGAGGAACATATCCCCTAATGTTTTTACCTTCAATATATTGATCGACACACTTTGTAAGAAAGGACTCGTTTCAAATGCAGAGAATATAATCAAAATAATGATTCAAAGAGGTGTGGAACCTACCGTTGTCACTTATAGTTCATTGATGGATGGATATTGTCTAGGCAGCCAAATTGATAAGGCTAGAAAGCTATTTGATCTGATGGTGACCAATCAAATAGCTGACATTTTTAGCTACAACATTTTGATCAATGGATATTGTAAGTGCAAAATGATAGATGATGCAAAGCAGATTTTTTATGAAATGTCTCATAAAGGTTTAGTTCCTGATACTGTTACTTATCATACTCTTATAAAGGCTATGTTTCAAGCAGGGAGGCCCCAAACTGCAAAAGAGCTTTTTAAGGATATGTACTCTCATGGTCAACAGCCAAATATAGTAACCTTCTCAATTATGATTGATGGCTTGTGTAGACAGGGGAATCTCGATGAGGCACTCACCCTATTGAAAGCAATGGAGAAAAGTCAGTCGAAGCCTAATTTTGTGATCTATAGTAGCCTGATCAATGGTATGTGCAAAGTTGGGAAGATTAATGATGCCAAGGAACTTTTTTCTAGTCTTTTTGAAATTGGTTTACAACCTGATGTTTATGTATATAATGCAATTATGAATGGACTCTGCCAACAAGGATTAATGGATGAAGCGTATAAGGTATTTAAAGACATGGAAAAGGTAGGATGTTTACCAAATAATTGTTGTTATAATATCATCATTCAAGGGTTTCTCAGGCATGAGGATTTACCAAAAGCATCAGAACTAATCAACGAAATGGTTGATAAGGGGTTCTCTGCTGATGATGCTACCACAGAATTGGTAGTACATTTATCGCAGAATAATAATCTCATTCTGAGGCTTTTAAAGTTGCGCAATGAGGGATCAGCAAACTAAAGTTGTTATATCTTGACCATTCAAGTGTATCTTGGAGCGCAACTTGGTAATTACCTTTTTCAAATATAATAGATATGTAATTTAACTAACTTCTTCAAATATCATTTTTAATTTCAATCAGCTGTGATTCTCTTGCACAAAACGAAAATTTTTAACACTGTAAATTACCTGTGATGGAAACCATGATATGCGTGTGCCTTTCGCTTGAATTCAGACATGGACGAGATCTCTTTGATATAAGATTGTTGATGAATGGAGGTCATGGATTTCTAATCATTAAGTTGCTGCATGGCAAACCCACCATCTCCATTACAATTTTTGTTTTTGGTTGCTAATACAGCCTTTACTCGAGAGCTCAATCCTAAAATTGAGTTGAGAACTAAAACTAATTGGTTCCATACTAGAATGCCTAAGAATCTTTATCTATTTTTATTTTTGTGCTCAATGACCTTTCAAAATGCCATCATTTCTCTTGTAGGTACTTGCAAGGATATTACTACAACTTCACCTTTCTAACCATAAAAGTATACGCAATTCTTTTTCGCTTAATTATTATAATTTTTAATAATAATGAAACTAATGATTATAAACCGGTGTGCTTTAATTGAGAATTGATTTAACAATTATACTACACTATAAATGCAGAGCGCAGGATATACAGTCCCAGAATACAAGGTAAGAGAATCACTAGACTTCTACAACTGTTGGTTGGATGAAATGTCACTAACGGATATATTTTAGTGTTGGACCACCATTTGAGTTAGGCAAGAAAAGTTGTTTTGGTTGTTTCTTTTCTCCTCTCAGCAGTATATAATGAGACATTTTATGTTATTACTAAACCTTGTAATATACTTTTTCTTTTTGCTTGATGCATCTTTCTTGAAGTTTTTGTGATTCTGCATCCATGCGAAATGGTTTGTTAGAGAAGGTGGGTTTGACAGGGTACATATTGAGAGGTAGGAAACCTATTGCAAAATGATTCAGAACCCAAGAATCTATATCAGTTGTTGTTTACTTTACAAAATTGAATAAACTATGGGATAAACTTGGTGCTTTAAAGCATCATCTAACTATTACACATTAGATCTTTCTCGTGGTGCAGTAGTGTCAATACAAAGAAACTTCATTTGATTAAATGGAATACTGTTGTTGCATTTCTTCCCTTCGGAAAGACATTCGAAATGCGGCTATTAAATTTAGATCTTTGTTCTCAGTTGTTGTTTAATCATATCAGATTTGCTGTGGGGAATGAGATGAAAATAAAATCTTGGAATGATAGACGATCGGTTGGTAATGTTGCTCTCAAATTCTCCTTTAGCAGACTATTAAATTTAGCAGCTAACCTATACAACTTAATTAGTAGTGGGCAACATGCTAAAAAGAAAAACTGTAATTCTTGCTAAGAATCAGATTCAAATAAAAAAAAAAAAAAATTATAGTTCTTACTAAGAATTAGAACCAAACCAAATTTCTAATACTTTAATGTTTAAAACCACATTTGAAATTAAATTTCGGTATAATTTTGATATGGTTGTAAGCAATTTCATTACTGTCTAAATTTGTTTTTAATTTTTTTACTTTAATTTTAGTTTCAATTTGATTTAAATTTTAATTTTTACAAATAAAATCATAATAACTTTTTATGTATATTTTAAAATAGTAAATAATAATACTAAAATAATAACAGTAGTAATATAAGATAAGAATATTTTATTATTCTATGTAGTTATTAATTATATAATTTTAATTAAAAAATATGTGTAATTAATATATAAATATATATTATATTACTAATAAGTAATTTACTCATATAATTAAAAAATTACAAAATAATTAATACATTTATGATTGATATAAAAAATACAAACAAATGGATATATATATATATATATATATAATTCGACTATAATAATTTTTAAATTAAATAGTAATTTTATTAAATAACAGATATTAGCAAATATAATAAAATTTTGAATATTTCAATTACAATAAAAAAATCAACTAAAATGATATATTTTCTTAATTTTATTTTATTATAATTTTTTTGGATAATTTTGATTAAATATATTCATATAATAATGTGATATTAATATAATAGGAGCTCAAATTTAATTGCCTATTTGCAATAATAATAATAATAATAATAATAATAATAATAATATATAAAAAATTAATAAAGAGATGAAAAAATAAAGGTAAAATATTATTTAGTTTGTCAAAGTGTTAAATTTGGTCGAAGAGAAAGGGACATTTACATTTTTAAAGGGCAAATTCAAAGCGAGAATATAATGATTTGTATGGCTTTAAAGAGATAAATCAACGTTAATCAGACTATGAGTCCTACCAGAGGTTTTTATACTCCACTTCTGAAGAATGAGAGATAGCTGAGAGAGATGATTTGTTCAGAAATCACAAAGGCAACTTGTTACAAGATTTTGGAGTCGCTTTTATCAAAATGTTAGTTTTAGAGCTATTCGTACGAAACTAAATATAAAAGGAAGTTTCTTGTTAGCAATTTGATATATTTTTCTATGCTACAAAATCATGTAAAACATCGTTTTAATGGTTCAAGCGAGATAGTGAGCAACATGCTAAAAGGAAAAGCTATAGTTTTTATACTTTTATCAACAAATTTTACTAATAAATTTTATCAATGTACATTAGTGATTTTAACGAATTTGAAAATTTTTTTGGTAATTTTTAATATAAAAAATTGTGTAAAAATTTATCAGATCCATTAATAAATCACTAACAATTTTAATCTGTTAACAAATTTAGAGGTGTAAATGAAACAAATCGTTTGTGAGTTATTTCAGATTCGACTCGATTTCTAAACGAGTTAAACTCAAACTTAATTTTTAGGCTTATTTAGTAAATGAAGTAAACTTAAACTCCATAATATTCGTCTCGTTAAAACTGCTGAGTTCAACTCGCATATGAATTCATGAGTAGGTTCGTAAATAGTCTAATTAAGCAGGTTGAGATTAATATCATAAGAAAAATAAATTCAAATCCTATATATATACTTTTAAGAGCCAAATCTAAATCTTATCATCTATCTTTCTTCCATTTTTTATCCTTTCTCTGTTTTCTTTTTTTTTCTATTACTTTTTTTCATTTCACTTTTTTATCTCATAAATTTTTTTTCTTATTTTTTCTATTATTTTTCTTTCATATCTTATCCTATTCTCTCTCATTCTCTTTCCTCTTCTATTATTTTTTTTCATTCTTCATAATTTTTCTTTCATTTTCTCTATTTTCTTTTCCATCTTTTTCTTTCCTTTCCTCTTATCTTCTTCATTTTCTCTATAATTTTCATTCATATTAATTTTTCTAATATTATTTTTTTCTATCATTTTCTTTCTATATACATTTTTTTCTATTATTTTCTCTTTATTTATTTTCTTCTCTAATCCTTTATTCACTTTTTTCATTTCTTTAATCATCTTTTTACCCAACTCTGGTTCTTTCTTCATTTTCATAATTTTTATTTTTTATTATTTTCTTTATTTTTCTCTTTTTTTCTTTCTTTTTTATTATTTTCTCTCATTTTGTACCATTTACTCTTTTTTTATTTTCACTTTCTTTGTATTTCTAATAAATATTGGATATAAATTAAAAACTTAGTAACAGGAATAATATAATTTTAAGTTTTATTAAATTAATAAAAAATTATTTAAACTCTCAATAAATTTACTAATGGATTGCAATTCCTTGATAGTTTACAAACGGATTTCACATATATTAATAAATTATTTTTCTTTTATATTAAGAAATTTAAAATTTATTAAAATTTATTGGTAATAATAATGAAAATTCCGTTATTAAAATTTGTTGGTAATAATAATGGAAATCCCATTAATAAATCTACTAGTATTACTAACGAACTTGAAAGCCGTTGATAAAAATTTACCACCGAACTTTTTAACAACGGATCGTAATCTATTAGTAATTTATTATTAATTTATTTACCAATGAATTTTTATTGAATTGCCAATAAAAAAATCATTTCATTATCAATATAAATTAAGAAGTTGTTGATTCATATCTTTACAATAAGATGTCTTTTAAACTCTTCAAGACTTTTGAAACTAAAATTGACAAAACAGTCATGATGTTGTATTTCTCCTTTAGTTGAAACTGTTATTCATGCAAAATGATTTTTTATGTTATAACACTTTGGAATAATGTCTATTATTAGAATGCATATGATTGTTTGACGGATATAAAATAGGTATAAAGAGTATATAGTTAAAAAGATAATTATAGTTATTGAACCGTTCGTGTCATTTAATTTTATTGTCAGTTTATAAATTTATTTATATCAATTTAATTTTAATCTCACATTGATAAATTATAAAAGATGAAAAGTTTTTCTTCCCTATAAAAAGAGAATGCCTCTCCTCCCTTCAATAACAAAAGTATGTTTATGATCCGTTTGTAAATTTATTTTTTTTATAGTACTAGAGGTTTAGTGGGTTGGAGTAAGCAGAGCTCACAGCAGTCTCACTCTCTCGTAGCTATTCGAAGACTGGAGTCATATCAGTAGCGTTAATAGCATCATGATATGTCACCTCCCTAGAAAACTTGAACCCCCTAAAAAAAGAATGCATGCAAGCAAACCACAAACTCTCTCAGTCGCCGGAAGAGTGATATCACATCTATGAGTTGGCCTAAACCAAGACTGATCTTTAAAATACTCTCACCGTGAAGCTCCAAATCTAGAACTGCAAAAACAACAATAGAAAGACACAATATTTTCAACCCAGCCCTAGAGACAAGGAGAGTAAACCCATATCCAAGACTCGAGGAAGCCATCCCTTACTTAAAAGGGATAGGGTAAGGCTGCAGTACTAACCACTAGTAGAGAAACAAGGTTTGCCTTTAGAAGTAAACAGGCAGAGATAAAGCTTTATTATAATCTAATAATTTGATTGGTTATTTAAAATATTTAATTTGATTGGTTAATTATATTATTTTTCTATTAAAATTTAAATCAAAATTTTATTATAATCTAATATAAAAAACTAACTAAAATTTCAAACTTCCAATTTAAAAGATCATCAAAAGTATGAATATTTTTAATGCTGAATATTTGAGTTTGTGGCTAAAATTTTTGGAATAAATAATTCATACTAATAATTTTTAGCAATAAATATTTAATAAAAATATTAAATTTTTGATAATTTTATATTTTTTTATTAGCTTCACACAGTAATTTAATTTTCTAATTTAACATTTATTATGTAATCTTATAAATAAAATGTTTATAATTTTAATTTTTATGAAATTTTGTATATTATAAATTTACGTTAATATTATTAACAATAAAATAAAACAACAAATAAAATTTAAAATGCAAAATACATTTAGTGAGTTTAACATTTCAAAATTTTATTATTTTGAAATAATTTATATTAATTTTTTACTGATATTAATTAATATTGTAATATTATTCAAATAAAATGTCAAAATAAAAATGTGCTAAACAGTTCTCATGAGAGTTAGAGTTAAGCTTCGTAAAAAAATTAATTTTTATTATACTAAAATAAAGTTATAAATAAAGTAATTAATAATAAAAAATTATATAAAGTTAGTCATTTTAAATTTCTAATTATATTAGAGTAAAATTAAACAATAAACTATTTATTTTTTCCTCATCTATATTATATACAATTAGACTATAATAATATTTTTAAAAATATACGTTGACAATTATTTACTAAATAAGGAATATTATTTAATAAAATAAATGTTGGGTCAATTTATTTAAAATTTAATTAAATTTCTATATTTTTATTAAGATTCAAATAAATTCAATTTAAAATTTTTAAAATTTTAGGCTAATTAAACTATGTAATTTTGTCAAGGGCTAAATAGATTCTAACTTAATATTATTTTTATAATTTAAAAATTAAAAATTCAGTATTTTAATTATCATAAAATTTTTTAAAAATATATAAATATAATTAATAATTTTTAAAATTATAAAAATAAAATTTATCATATAAAAATTTTTATTATTAAAAAATAATATTATATAATATTATGTTAGATTATAATTTATTTGAGTATAGAGATTTAATTTATCCAAAATTTTGAATTAAGATTATTTGACTCTTATATAAAAGTAGAAATTTAATTGAATTTATATTTAAAAAATTATTATTATAAAATGATAAATTTAATTTGTTATTAAATAATATTTTTAAATTAATAAAAAATCACAAAATGTGGCGCATATAAACAATTCCCAATTTCCTTTTGTTATCCTTGCCACTTTACCAGGCAGAGAGCCTTCTTTTTCCGATTCTCTATTTCCTTTCCTCATTCCCAATCTCCGATCCATCCCTAAAAACAACTGACGAGAGATCGATGATGATGAAGATGCCTTGGAGGAGGAAGAGCAGGAGCTTCCATCTTCAGCTACAAGGGGCAATTGGTACCATTCAATCTCCATTCCTATTCTTATTTACCAATTATTGCCATTCTTCTACTTCCACACTTGAAGATGCACGCTTCTTGACAAATAACTTCAAATCTGCTTCTTTTACCCGCCTTCATGATGCCATTGCTTCCTTTAATCATGTAATTCATATGAATCCTCTGCCTTCTAGGGTTCATTTTAATAGATTCTTATCTGCCCTTGTGAAAATGAAACAATATCACACTGTCTTTTCCATGTCCAAAACAATTGAATTGCTAGGAATCTCACACAATGTTTATTCTCTTAGCATCTTAATTAATTGCTTCTGCCACTTGCACCTTGTGGATTTTGGCTTCTCTGTTTTTGGTAAGATGCTCAAATTCGGATTGGAGCCTAACACTGTGACATTTACTACCTTAATTAATGGGCTTTGTAAGGAGAGCAAAATCGACAAAGCAGTGGAATTTTTCGATGATATGGTTGCACATGGTTATCAACCTAATGTTTATACTTACAGTGCGATAATAAACGGAATGTGTAAATTTGGGAAAACAAATGTGGCTATTGGGCTACTAAACGGAATGGCTGATAGAGGTTGTGAGCCAAATGTTGTGACATACAGTGCAATCATTGACGCCCTTTGCAAGGATGAGCTAGTTGGTGAGGCTTTAGAGCTCTTCTCTCAAATGAGGAATAAGGGCGTTTCACCTGATGTCATCACTTACAATAGTTTAATTCACGGTGTTTGCAAATTAGGCCAAAAGAACCAAGCTTTGGCCTTGATGAATGAAATGGTGGAGCAGAACATATCACCTGATGTTTATACCTTCAATGTATTGATTGACGCTCTTTGTAAGGATGGAATGGTTTCAGAGGCTCAAAATACATTCAATATAATGATTCAAAGAGGTGTAGAGCCTAATGTGGTCACCTACACTTCCTTAATTGATGGTCTTTGCATTTCAGACCATTTCAAGGAAGCTTTGGCCTTGTTGAAAGAAATGGTGGGGAGGAACATATCCCCTAATGTTTTTACCTTCAACATATTGATCGACACTCTTTGTAAGAAAGGACTGGTTTCAAATGCACAGATTATAATCAAAATAATGGTTCAAAGAGGTGAGGAGCCTAATGTTGTCAATTATAATTCATTGATGGATGGATATTGTCTTTGCAAGCAAATTGATAAGGCTAGAAAGCTATTTGATCTGATGGTGACCAATGAAATAGCTAACATTTTTAGCTACACCATTTTGATCAATGGATATTGTAAGTGCAAAATGATAGATGATGCAAAGGATGTTTTTGTTGAAATGTCTCATAAAGGTTTAGTTCCTGATGTTGTTACTTATTCTACTCTTATAGAGGGTATGTTTCAAGCAGGGAGGCCCCAAACTGCTCAGGAGCTCTTTAAGAACATGTGCTCTCATGGTCAACAGCCAAATATAGTAACCTTCTCAATTATGATTAATGGCTTGTGTAGTCAGGGGAATCTCGATGAAGCACTCACCCTATTGAAAAAAATGGAGGAAAGTCAGTTAAAGCCTAATCTTGTGACCTATTGCATTCTGATCAATGGTATGTGCAAAGCTGGCAAGATTAATGATGCCAAGGAACTGTTTTCTAGTCTTTTTGAAAATGGTTTACAACCTAATGTTCATATATATAGTGCAATTATGAAAGGACTCTGCCGACAAGGATTGATGGATGAAGCGTATAAGGTATTTAAAGACATGGAAAAGGTAGGATGTTTACCAAATAATTGTTGTTATAATATCATCATTCAAGGGTTTCTCAAGCATGAGGATTTACCAAAAGCATCAGAACTAATCAACGAAATGGTTGATAACGGGTTCTCTGCTGATGCTGCTACCACAGAATTGGTAGTACATTTATTGCGGAATAATGATCTCATTCTGAGGCTTTTAAAGGTGCGCAATGAGGGATCAGCAAACTAAAGTTGTTATATCTTGACCATTCAAGTGTGTCTTGGAGCGCAACTTGGTAATTACCTTTTTCAAATATAATAGACATGTAATTTAACTAACTTCTTCAAATATCATTTTTAATTTCAATCAGCTGTGATTCTCTTCCACAAAATGAAAATTTCTAACACCGCAAATGACCTGTGGTGGAAAACATGATATGTGTGTTCCTTTCGCTTGAATTCAGACATGGACTTGATCTCTTTGATATAAGATTGTTGATGAATGGAGGTCATGGATTTCTAATGATCAAGTTGCTGGTAAACCCACCATCTCCTTTACAATTTTTTATTGGCTGCTACTACAGCCTTAACTCGAGAGCTCAGTCCTAAAATTGAATTGAGAACTAAAACTAATTGGTCCCATACTACAATGCTTAATAATCTTTGTCTATTTTTATTTTTGTGCTCAATGACCTTTTAAAATGCTATCATTTCTCTTGTAGGTACTTGCAAGGATATGATTACAACTTCGCCTTTCTAACCATAAAGGTATAAGCAATTCATTTTTGCTTAATTATTATATTTTTAATAATAATGAAAATAATGATTATAAACCAGTGTGCTTTAATTGAGAATTGATTTAACAATTAGACTACACTATAAATGCAGGATGCAGGATATGCAGTCCCAGAGTACAAGGTAAGAGAATCACTAGACTTCTACAGCTGTTGGTTGGATGAAATGTCACTAAAATTGTAGACAACAGAAAATGTTATGGGAATTGAGGGAAAAGCAAACATCCTCTTTGTTACCTTTTTTTTTTTTTTTTTTTTTTTTTTCTAGTCATCAAGTTGGGTATATATATATAGATCCTTAATTTCTTTTATTTTCCTTCAAGTCAAATTAGTGAAATCATTGCATTAGCATCTAATAATATGAAGTTCACAATCTTTTCACAATGAAATCAATTTTTTACCTTGAAAATTTGAATTTTAGAAATGCTTGTGGAAGGTATATATATATTCTTCCCTTTGAGATTCTTTACTTTGTGCCAAGTTGATTGGATGTGTAACTGGCGATTAAATGTTGATAGTTAATAGCAATAGCTATCAAATAAAGTGAGTCCATTTTAAGGATATGATTAAATCACTTTGCTTGGCCTAATGCAACTATTTTCAAACTGCTTTCTAAATTAACCAAACCTCTATTGTATGATTTGTATCCTGCTGAAGCCAAGGTACAAGTGTAGTGGTTGAGAAATCTGCCATTTTTTTTAAAAAATTTTTTGGTGGACAGAAAATCTACCAATTTAAGTTGTTGAAACTGTTGAATCTTGTGATAGTAAATTATTTACAATGGCTGTATATTAAGGAAAATTACTTAGGAAATCATCTCTGTATAAGAGATCTTTATCGTACATAATAATAATAATGGAATCAAGTATGATCATTTTGTCAATATGGTATATAATAGATATAGTTTAGTGTTGGACCACCATTTGAGTTATTTATATGGTGCATTTTGCGGTACATTTTTGTGGTGTTATGAATGTGAAACTTATTGTTTCTTACTGTTTGAGATATTAGTTAAGTTAGGCAAGAAAAGTTGTTTTGGTTGTTTCTTTTCTCCTTTCAGCAGTATATAATGAGAGATTTTATGTTTTTACCACTTTTTAAACCTTGTAATATACTCAATAACATTTTCTTTGGGCTCTTGTTTGTACATGGTATTTTTCTTTTTTGCTTGATGCATCATTCTTTAAGTTTTTGAGATTCTGCATCCATGGGAAATGGTTTGTTAGAGAAGGTGGGTTGACAGGGTACATATTGAGAGGTAGGAAACCAATTGCAAAATGATTCAGATCCTTCTACTCTTCAAAACTCAGATAATCCAAGTAGGATTCTCATATCTGCACCGTTAAATTAAGTATAAAGAATATATAGTTAAAAAGATACTTATAGTTATCAATCTATTTGTGTCATTTAATTTTACAATCCGTCTATTAAATTTATATCCATTTAATTTTAATCTTGTATCAGTAAATTATAAGACGAGAAGTTCTTTCCTATGAAAGGTTTTCCCTCTCTCTTAACCCTTAACTCTGACGACGGTAAAGTACTTTCTATTTATAGATGACGGTAAAGTACTTTCTATTTATAGATAGGAAATCGAGACTATTTCGCCTTGGTTTACAATCTTTGTAACTTCATGGTATACTCATGGAATTGGAATGGTAAAATTCATTAATTATTTATTTTTTGACCATTCCTAAAGAAAGGATTCGCCTTGCCCTCGAAAACTCTAGCAGAAGAGTCTCTCTTTCCTATATTAGTACGTGATTTTTATCATAATGAGAAAATTTAAATATTTTAATTTTAAAATATTTTTATTTAATTTTATTTTTAAACTATTTCTAAACGTCAAACTAATAATCGAATTCACCACTTGCCATACTCGAATTAAGTTAAAATTCATTAAAATCGTTAAATATTTCACGAATCAAATTCAAATTTATAATTTTTTAATAACAAACTTGAACTTTAGAAATGTTGGTTGGACTCGATTATCTCTAGATTAGTCGTTTATATTATTAATAAATTTATAAATGGATAAATCATTTAAATTACAAATAAATTTATAAATAAATTAACGTTATGTATCACAAATAAATGTATTTATAAAGTTTGTATTATAAATGGATTTATAAATAAATTATTTACAAATTATCCGTTTATATGTGAAATTTTATTTCTAAATAATAGAGAATATGCAAAAAAAATATAGATGGATATGTGAAATTTCATTTGTAAATGATAGAGAATGTGCAAACGTAAAATACAAATGGATATTAAATTTATTTATATTATAAACGGTTATTTTGTTTGTGAATCCATGTATAACATAAATGAATTATTTTTCGTTTAGGACAAAAGTCTATTTGATTCGTTTGTATAGTGCTGGAGGTTTAGTAAGTTGGAGAGAGCAGAGCTCACAGTAGCCTCACTCTGTTGTAATCATTTGAATACTGGAATCACATCAGTGGCCTTAATAACATCTTGATATGTCACCTCCCTAGAAAATTTGAACCCATCCTACAAAAAAGAATACATGCAAGCAAACCACACTCCCCTCAGTCGCTGGAATAGTGATATCACATCTATGAGTTGGTCTAAACCAAGACTGATCTTTAAAATACTCTCACCATGAAGCTCCAAATCTAGAACTGCAAAAGCAAAAATAGAAAAACACAATATTTTCACCCCAGCCCTAGAGACAAGGAGAGTAAACCCACTCGAGGAACCCATCCCTTACTTAAAAGGGATAAGGGAAGGCTGCAGTACTAACCACCAGTAGAGAAACAAGGTTTGCCCTCAGAAGTTCATATAATTTAACATGAATAAAAATAAAGTAAAAAAAATAGTTATTAATAATTTTGTATATGCAGACTCTATGCATACACTTGGATATAAACAGAGTGATAACATATCTGTAATTTTCATAGTAATTAACATAGCTATTGTCAAATAACATAATCTTTATTAAAATTATCATCATTTACCTATATATAATTTATTGGTGATAAAAGAATTATTATTTAATTTTTATAATATATAAAAATTTATTATTTAATCTCTGAATTTTAGCATTTTTTAAAATATCTATAAAATTTTAAAATTTTTACTAATTAACCTTCGATTAATTTCAGTCGTTAGTATTATAGAAAAGTTTAAACTATCCTTAATATCAAGTAATTAATTAGTAGATGCTTTTACAAAATCGAAAAACACATTAATAAATTTTTTATACCACATTTTTACTATTTAATGATTAAAATTAATGAAAAAATTAATTAATAAATTTTTTAATACTTCACATTTTAATATATTTTTTTAATTCTAAACCATGTACTAATTAATGAATTTTTTGGACTAAATAGTAAATTTTAAGAAAAAGAAAAGCATAATCCTCAAATTTTCTAATTTCATATTATCCTTGTCCTAACATAACTATTCAAGTTTTTTCATGGACGAATGAGATGATGTATAGTGAACAATTTCATGCTGAGCTCTTTTAAAATGCAAGCCAAACATTACACTGCTGATTGCAACTACTTAGCTCCATAACACCATTCTCAAAAACCCCAACTCTCACACCCAACCCTCTGCAATAAACACAGAAACAAAACCTCATCTCTCTCTCTCTCTCTCCCCTCAAAAGAAAAATCAATATATAATATGCAAGTGATCAAGTGATTGATTATGGACATCATAGATCTAACACAAAATTATACCTTTCAATTCACCCCCACAAAAATATTTTCCCGGCAAAGAACGATCATTCGAGCCGCTGTGTATTCGAGCTCTCCAATGACCACAGCTTGAAGTTACTTCATTGTCTTGTTAGTGACTGATCAAGTAATTCTTGAGAAGCATTAACTCTTCTGGTTGGTATTAATTTTGTTGAGAAGCAAGCCAGGCATCTCATCAATAATGGCGATTTACGCTTACAGGAACGCGCTGAGCAGCTTCGCTACTATTTCCGAACCATTCACTGTTATAAGAAGACCAAAAAGAAAGTCCACTTTTGTATGATAAGCTGTCAATGAGAAAATGATCCTGAATTCCTATTCGTTGCCTCGGTGTGCTCATCTACCTCGCCTTTGCCTTTGCAGATTCTGTTGCAGCCATGTAAGTTGGGAAAACAGGAGAATTCAGTGCAGAACTGTCATCTCCTGTAGTACTCCGTTGTGTCCGACAAAATGATCTTCTTGGAAATGACACTGGTGAACTCAATGCTTCTATGTTATCTTGTTTCCGTGAACTCATTTTCACTTGTGTTGAACCAAATATGTCACTAGATTAGAAATGGAACTTGCTTTCAGATTCTCTATCCGTTCTCTAGCCAATGTATCTTTGTTCGCCAATTCTTCCAGCCAGTGTCTCTGTCTATCAGGTTCATTATTGGCTATTGATTCTTCCAGTACATGAGTGTTTCGCCTCTCCTGAAATAGATAATAATGTAGCAGAATCTGAACATGAGAAATGAAGGGAACAGCAGAAAACAGATGGCATTTAAGATAAAATTACCCGGTGTGAAATGAGTACTTCATCATTTCTCTTTCTCTTGTAGGTACTTGCAAGGATATGATTACAACTTCGCCTTTCTAACCATAAAGGTATAAGCAATTCTTTTTTGCTTAATTATTATATTTTTAATAATAATGAAAATAATGATTATAAAGCAGTGTGCTTTAATTGAGAATTGATTTAACAATTAGACTAAATGCAGGGTGCAGGATATACAGTCCCAGAGTACAAGGTAAGAGAATCACTAGACTTCTACTGCTGTTGGTTGGATGAAATGTCACTAAAATTATAGACAACAGAAAATGTTATGGGAATTGAGGGAAAAGCAAATATCCTCTTTGTCACCTTTTTTTTTTTTTTTTTTTTTTTTCTAGTCATCAAGTTGGGTATATATATATAGATCCTTAATTTCTTTTATTTTCCTTCAAGTCAAATTAGTGAAATCATTGCATTAGCATCTAATAATATAAAGTTCACAATCTTTTCCAATGAAATCAATTCTTTAACATGAAAATTTGAATTTTAGAAATGCTTGTGGAAGGTATGTATATATTCTTCCCTTTGAGATTCTTTACTTTGTGCCAAGTTGATTGTATGTACTGTTTGAGATGTTAGTTAAGTTACGCAAGAAAAGTTGTTTTGGTTGTTTCTTTTCTCCTTTCAGCAGTATATAATGAGACATCTTATGTTTTTACCACTTTCTAAACCTTGTAATATACTCAATAAAATTTTCTTTGGGCTCTTGTTTGTACATGGTATTTTTCTTTTTGCTTAATGCATCATTCTTGATGTTTTTGTGACTGCATCCATGGGAAATGGTTTGTTAGAGAAGGTGGAGCTGACAGGGTACATATTGAGAGGTAGGAAACCAATTGCAAAATGATTCAGATCCTTTGACTCTTCAAAACTCAGATAATCCAAGTAGGATTCTCATATCTATCTGCACCGTTAAATTTAGTAAATTATTCGACTTGGAGTATGTCTATGACTATGACACTTGCTTTAAAGAAAGATTTGGGCAACTTATACGCCAATTAAAGAAAGAAATAAGTAGTTTCAGTCAAGAATGTATATGAGTTGTTGTTTACTTTAGAAAATTGAAGAAACTATGGGATAAACTTGCTGTTTTAAAGCATCATTAAAGAGTAGATTGAATATGAGTTTGTTTTTAGTATAATTCTATGTTCAGCCTCCTCATTCTTAAAAGAAAAGTTAGGAAGTTAGAAAGTTGGGAGTGGAGGAAAGAGTTTCATATAGATTTTGTGACTTTTGGAAAGCTTTTGGGCATGTTAGAGATACTTGCTGATTGGTTTAGATCTTTCTTGTGGTCCGGTAGTGTCATTACAAAGAAACTTCATCTGATTAAATGGAATACTCTTTTGTTGCCTAAAAAGAATGGAGGCTTAGGCATGAAAGAGATCTCTCTTCAAATTCAAGCTCTTTTGTTCAAATGGCTTTGGAGATTTGAAAATCATAGGGATTCACTCTTAAGTTCAACTTCTTCTATCCAAATATTCTTTCAATTTGGAGAAGGGTATCTCTCTTGCTCCAGGAAATTGCATTTCTTCCCTTCAGAAAGACATACGAGGCTATGCTACTTTCGATGAACTCTTCCTTCTCTCCTTGAATTCATATCAGATTTGCTGTGGGGAATGAGATGAAAATGAAATTTTGGAATGAGAGACGATCGGTTGGTAATATTGCTCTCATATTCTCCTTTAGCAGACTATTAAATTTAGCAGCTAACCTAGATGTGTTGATGTTAAATATGGGCTGTTGGGTGAAGAACAAATGGGAGTGGGAAATAATTGAATTGTCAAAATCCGTTTCTTCTTTCTATGATTGAGCGTTTATAAATTAGCAAGGTCTGTCTACTAACAGTAACTCATATGCATCCTTTGCCCTTGTGAAAATGCAACAATATTACGTACTTTGTCATTTCCTTGTTTAAAACAACTGAATTCTTGATATTTAATAGATTCTTAAATGTTTCTTTTTCCATTTACACCTTGTGGATTTTGGCTTCTTTGCTTTTCGGAAATTTATATATATATATATTTGAAACAGATAAAAATTAAATACAACTAAATACTCTCAATCAACTCTCCAAGCCGAAACATGTTATATTTTATTTAAAAAAAATGAATTGATCAACCCTTATTTTTATATTTTTGAAAGAGATAAAAATTAAGAACAATTGATAGACTGCATAATCTTAACCAACTCTTCAATTCTTCTGATATAATTTATTTAATTGTTTTGGAAAGATTTTCTATTTATTATGATTGTTCACTCTTTCATCCTCTACTTTAAGAATTTATTGAAATACAAATGGAATTTATAAAGAATTAATTATGAATATTTTCATATAATTTGTTATAATCTCTCCCATTTCAAACTCCTAACAAAAAATCTACTGACCTATAAACTAATTCTGCAATCTTAAGAAACTTAAAATCATAAAACTGAAGAAATTTTATTTATTCTCAAAATTATAAACTCAAGCATAACTTAATTACCATATTTACCGATTGCCATTAATAAATTAAAATGAAAATAATTACATAATTAATAAAGATTGTTCTTCACTGCTTTAATTTGCAACTTTTTTTAATCAATTAATAAACTAATCCAGCTAAAAAATTTTATTTAAGGCTAAAAAATTAAATTTTATCAAAAAAATTCACTAGTTATCCATATATATAAATTGAATTCCAATTACTCTTCTTTACTATAGAGTTCTCTCACTCTCAAACCTTTCTTTTTAACTTAGAAAATTTTGATTAATAATGCTATCGTGGGAAGCTTTTAGTAGGAAAATGGATTCTCTCTTCAAGATTTTAGGTCAACGCTATGCAATTAAATCATTACTCTCCAGTTCGACCGATTAGAAAACTAAAATCTTACAAATTCAAAGAGGCTATGTAGTCATGTGTCGTTCAAGAGATATCAAGTTCCAGCGGAGAATCTGAAGTTTCTGACATTACAAGAATTGATTAAACAATCTCAGGATAGTGATCTCGACTCCAAAATTAATGGCCAATTGTACTTCTTGTATAACTCACAAGTTTAATGAACTATCAAAACTCGCAAGGGGTTGTCATTCTAAAACTTTAGAGATTTTTGAATAATTCTTTTTTATATGTTTAAATTATTAATAAATTATTATATTTTATTAAAATTAATTATTCAATTTCTATTTTTAAATTACACAATTAAAACATTTTAAATTTTATAAAGAGAAACTCTTTAATATTTTTATAGAATAAAATATTAATAAATATATTTTTAGCTTTAATTAAAAAAATTAAATTATATATATAATATAAAATTTTATTTTAATCGAATGAGAAAATTAAAAAATTATACGATCAATTTTGACAAAATATAAAAATCAAATAATAATCCACTCTCATATTTTAAAGTAATTTTTTGGGTACTTTATGGGAAATTCTCAATAATTTTACCAATTATATCTACCATTTATATACTGTCTTTTTTTCAAGTTTTATTTTTTTCTATTTATGCATTGATTTTTATTTCTTATGAGAATTGCTGGCAAAATAATATTATATTGTAGGATGCTTTATGAACGGTAGACGTTAAAAGTATAAAATAAAAACTAGTTTATTAATTTCTTAATTCACTTTCTGCACAATTGCACTCATATATATATATATATAAGCCAGAAGAAAGAAACCAAAATAAAAGGTCTTTTAAAGATTTAACATGTTATAATTGTGGTAAAAAGGGACATACATCTAAGTTTTGTAGATTTAATAAAAGATTAAATGAGTTAGGATTAGATGAAGAAATAACAAATAAAATCCAAGAAATATGTTTAAGCTCAGAAACCTCAGAGACAGATATAACTGAAAGTGAAAATCAAATAGATGAGTTAGTCACTAGCTCATCCGAACAATCAATAAATGTTTTAACATAGCAGCGGCACCTTTTTACCCCTTATAGCCCAGGAACCTTAGCACACGGTAACGTCTCCACGTTGGGTGTCCCTTGTGGGGCCAGGGCCCACTCGGCACATTTTGTTGGCCATCATAAATCCCCTTCCTCCCCTGGGACTCGAACCCGTGACCTCGGCTCTGATACCATTCAGGCGATACCACTCTGCCAAAAGCTTAAGCTGATAGCAGCGGCACCTTTTTACCCCTTATAGCCCAGGAACCTTAGCACACGGTAACGTCTCCACGTTGGGTGTCCCTTGTGGGGCCAGGGCCCACTCGGCACATTTTGTTGGCCATCATAAAAAGCATTATGCATCCTAAAGATTGGCCTGCACCAAATTTGTATACTGAAATAGCGTTTAAAAAATTAAAAAAGTATTGTTCCTCATATAACTATTTTGATTATATTGATGCATGGACCAATGTTTTCAGCATTCAAAACCCTACAACAACCCATTCGTGGTTGATTTATTTTGATATACAAGCTATAAAAACTGTCACCAAAATTCCAAATTGGTTTTTTGTATGGTGGCAATCCAGGGGCATTACTGAAGATATTTTATCACAGGAATTGCTCCATATATATCAATACTTTAAAACCAATTATAAACCTCCTTAGCAAGAAAAATATATACCACCGTTGATGTATTTTTGTTTAAACTTTTTTCTACCTTGGGTATATCAATGGTATTTTGAATTTCAGTATGTTACAGACCTAAAAGTCCCTGTTATTGTAAAACGACACAAGGTAAAATGGTGGGGTTCTTTCAGAAACCCAACCACGGAGGAGTCCGTAAAACAATGGGTTATTAAAAAGGCCCAAATTCCTGGAACTTCATATGCTGGTAAACTGACAATGCAAGAAGAGCCCATATTTGGAGCCCAAAAGGCTCAGTGTCAAGCAATGTTAGCTGCAGCTAAAACTCCCGAAGAATACAAGTTGATTTGTCAGAAAATGTTCAATCAGCTTAGCACGGGATCATCAGTAAAACTGGAAGACGAACAATCTTCCAAAGAAGAACCATCAGTAAAATCCTCTGGAAAGTCAAAGATAAAAAAGAAATCTGGCAGAAGAAAAACTAAAAAGCAGTCAAGTTCAGAGACGGAGTCGACAGCGTCATCAGAAACGTCATCCTCCAGTAAAACCTCTGTATCTTCACACTATGACAGTAATGAAGATGATTGCTATGGAGTTCTACCGCCAGTAAAAATCAAGAGCAAGACAGGAAAAGGAAAGAAGAAGACAAAAGTAAAAAAGGAGAAGAAAGAAAAAATAAAAAGAAAAAGCAAGAAAAAGAAGGACACCTCATCGTCCTCTTCAGAATCAGAATAAAATCAAATTTCGGTGGAAAAGAGTAAAAGACAAAGGAGTGGCAGACAGACTATTCATCAACAGTAAAAAGTGGCAGACAAGGTACTATTCATGAACAGTGCCAGCCGCGTGAGTAAACAGTAAAATTTCTCTATAAAAAGGGAGCCTCTCCCCTTGTGAAGGCACAACTTGTAACTCTTTCTCTCTTTCTCTCTATTTTCCATCTTATCAAGTTTCTCTGTAAAAACTCTCTCAATTTCAGAAGTTTATAATTCTAAAATATAGTAAGTTTTTATTCTAGTCTTATAAATTGCTACTTTATAAGCCCGTGTTGACGGCACAGTTCTCTTCTCCCTCCACAATCTGACTTAACTCTGGGGATCCCAGGTTAAGGTTGCAGGAACCCAGACCTTAATATAAAATTGTGGTTAATTGTTGCTTAAGTATGCTCTGTGGTTGCGGCTTAGGCTGATCTTCCACATCAGAAATTTGTTTGGTAAAACTTAATTATTTTCACGGTATATAGGCTGGAATACCCGAGGTTGCGGGCTACTGGTCCAAAGGGTAGCAATTGCTACTGTACCACTGGTTTAACAAAGCCACGTACTGTTGAAATCTAAAACTGAATCATCAATTGGTAAACGATCCTTACATTTTGTTGGTATCAGAGCCATGAATTTTTGCACCGGAAAAGGGAACAGCATTTAAGGATTTTTGAAAAGAATATGTTTTGGGTATGCCAACTGAACCCGTTTTAAGCCAAGGTTTAGGCGTCATAGGGTAGAACAGGCAGTGGCCGCAACATAATTCAAGATCTTTAAAAATGGATCCTTTTCTGTGTAAATCGGCTAGTACAGTAAAATCAGATGATTCAGAGTCGTCAGAAATTAAAAAAGTAATAAACAAAAATGAATTAATATTGGAAGATTTTGTAAAAGCAATAGATGAATGGGAAATTCCTAAAGTAGATAAAGAACAGATTTATAAAATTCCAAAGTTTAATGTTTTTAAAACAGATTATGTAATAAAAACAGAGGAAAGAGATTTTCAATTAAGTAAACCCTTTGAGAAAATAACTCTTTTATCACCAAGAACATTAAATCATCATAGAAGTAAAAAATATAAATATATTCATATAGGATTAATTCAAGTAGGCATAAAACCTCTGACTAGAGAAGGATTAAATACTAGTATTTTGGCTGTAGTCAGGGATGCTAGATTTTTAAATTTTCAGGATTCTTTGCTAGGATCTGTAGAAACTAGTCTAAGCGAAGGACCCATATCTTTTGAAGTTTATCCAGATATGACTATTTCACTAAATGATTTAAATATTCTAGAAAGCATAGTTCTAGAAATAAAAACCCATAATTATAAAATGAAACAAGGCTCTATTCCTATAGCATTAATATATAAAATTCATTACAAAGCTATGAACTCGGCTTTTGCGACTAAATATAAATTACAACCTAAATTAGGGGAAACGAGATTTTTACAGACAGATCTGACTAAAACAAATACTGTAATTCCTAAAACAATTCAATGGAAAGATATAACCTTGCCAGATGAATGGATACTAGAAGGTATAGTTCCTCCACCAGAACCAGAAAAGGTAAAGCCAAATACGAGTTTAAGTAAAATTGAGCAGTTTGAAGATGGTAAAGTATCATTAAAATTTAACAGAAGCATGAGCAGTAGATATACAGGATCTTCATCCTCAGTAATAACAGATGATATAGGAAGAGTATCAAATATACCATCAGTAATATATGCAACATATAAAGAAGATGAACCTAAACCAGTAATGCAAACTATAGTACAACATAGGCATTCCATATCAGAAATTCCAAATAGACATCTTAAAATGAAAGGGGTAGATTATAGTTCTTCAGTTCCTCAAGCAGTTTATAATCCAGTAGAAAATTATCTAAATCAACAGGCCGAAATGGCACCATCATCACCCGAATCACCTTCAGCATCTGCCATAACAGAAAACATAAATAATATAAACAGAGAATTAAATGCCCTTAGTAAAGAAAAACTTGAAAAGAAATTTCTAAAAGAAATAACAAAGACAAAAAACTTATATAAGTTAAATAAGATTATTAAAAAACATAAGTTTGAAGATCTAAAAGAAGAATATCTAAATTATAATAGCCAAAATGAAGAACAAATAGGATTTTTTGATTGGTTCAAACTATGCAAAAAGAAAAGTATTAATCCAATAACTATAAGGGATAAAAGGCCAGAGTGGATAGTAAATGACAAAGTTGTACAGAGTGATTTTCCACCTAAAACAATTAGTAAAATAAAACATGGAGAAAATGAAATAGTTTGTGCGCCATATAAAATAGCTAAAGAAAATGATGCAGATAAGAAAATAATAGAACAAAATAACTTTAGTAATGCAAGTTTAATATGTTTAGGAACTCAGTTAAAAAAGATAGAGAAAATTTTAAAAGATAAGGATGAAGAGGTAGAAAAGAAAAAAGAAATAAAACCTCATATGTTTAAACCCTACCAAATATCTAGTTCAAGCCAGAAGGAATTAAAAGCAAATAAAAATGAATTTTTGCAAAGTCTAAAAGACCAGTTAAGTAAGATAGAGGTCTCAGAATCAAGTAGAAATATAATCCCAGAAACCCCACAGTCTGGAAATATAAATGCATTAAATGAAGAATCCGAGTCTGAGCAAAGTCAGCCAGATTCAGAAGATATAAAACAATTTGAAATAAATCCCATATCACATAGAGAGATAGTAAGTAGGGCACCAGACCTAAGGGTCATGGAAAAACCAAACATAACATCTCAGTTTAAATATAATGCTTCAACAGTATATGAATGGAATATAGATGGACTATCTGAATATAATATTTTAAGCCTATTACAACAAATAACAATGGCAGCCAATGCTTATAAAACCCAGTCTTTTGCCTCAGATAGAGCAATAGCAGAAATAATTATAGCAGGTTTCACAGGACAACTAAAAGGATGGTGGGATTACCATCTAACAGATATGCAGCAATTAGAAATATTAAATTCAGTTCAGGTAAATAGTGATGGAGAACCCATATATAATGAAACTGGAGAAACTATCCAAGATGCAGTATCAACTCTAATCTTAACAATTTCTTTACATTTTATAGGAGACCCTTCTCTCTTAAAAGATAAAAATGCAGAACTTCTAAGCAATTTAAAATGTAAAAAATTAAGTGATTTCCAAAATTATAAAACTACGTTTCTAACCAGATTAATGTTAAGAGAAGATTCAAACCAAGATTTTTGGAAAGAAAAATTCTTAGCAGGACTCCCTTATTTCTTAGGAGAGAAAGTCAGAAATAATATAAAACAGCATTTTGGTAACCCGATACCATATAAAAGACTAACATATGGACAATTAGTAAGCATAATTCAGAAGGAAGGATTGCAGATATGTCAAGATCTAAGACTACAAAAGACTTTAAAATATGAAATGCATAAAACTAAACAAGAATTAGGATCTTTTTGTAAACAATTTGATTATGGTATAATGCAAGATAAAAGTTGCAATGGGCAATGCTCTAGAATTAAGCCAAGGAAATATTATAAAAAAGATAGGTATTATAAAAAGAGATATGTAACAAAACCTAATAGGGAAGAATATTATAAAAGAAAAAATGTTAAAACTCATAAAAAATATGAAAGAAAGAAGCCAGAAGAAAGAAACCAAAATAAAAGGTCTTTTAAAGATTTAACATGTTATAATTGTGGTAAAAAGGGACATACATCTAAGTTTTGTAGATTTAATAAAAGATTAAATGAGTTAGGATTAGATGAAGAAATAACAAATAAAATCCAAGAAATATGTTTAAGCTCAGAAACCTCAGAGACAGATATAACTGAAAGTGAAAATCAAATAGATGAGTTAGTCACTAGCTCATCCGAACAATCAATAAATGTTTTAACTAAAGAACAAGATTCATTATTAAATTTAATAAATGGAATTGAAGACAATAAAACCAAAGAAAAAATTCTTAAAAGACTAATAAAAAGCTTTGATGAATCAGAAGAAATAAAAAATACTATGCCAAAAATAGAAAAACAAACATATGACTTAACCAAAATATTGAGTAAAAATAAAGAACCTAAAGAGAAAATAACCGTAGGGGAATTACAAAGGGAAATTAAAATAATAAAAGCTGAAGTAAAGGAGCTAAAACAACAACTTCAGACAGATTCGAGAAGGATAAAAGCTTTAGAAAGTCAACTAATCTCTTAACCATCTTCCTCTTCAGAAGAAGAAGAAGAAGAAGCTAATAACATGGATCAATCAGAAAATAGAGAAGTAGATAATAATTTTATACTATTATTACAAGAAATAACTTCCAGAAAATATTTAGTAAAATTAACAATAAAATTTTCAGAAGAGTTTAAATTAAACACTATAGCATTATTTGATACAGGAGCAGATTTAAATTGTATAAAGTCAAGTTTGGTACCTAAAAAATTTTGGCAAGAAACAAAAGAAAAATTAAAAACTGCAAATAAAACCAGTCTGAATATATTAGGAAAAGCAGAGGCATTAGTAATAGACCAAGACTTAGAAATAAAAACTATATTTTTATTATCACAACAAATAAGTCATATGGTGATATTAGGAACCCCTTTTATAAACCTAATAACACCTTATACAGTAAAAGAAGATTGCATAGAATTTAAAACAAGAAATAAAAAGGTGAAAATAGATTTTACAGAAAAACCTAAAAGAAAAAATTTAAATCTGATAAAAGCACATTCCATTAGGACAATGGAAATAAATTCAATAATAAAATCTAAAGAAGAAGATTTAAAGGATTTGAAAAATAATGTACAAGTGGTTAGGATTAAAAAGCAATTAGAAAGTGAAATTGTAAAAAAGAAAATAGAAAATCTAAAAAATGAAATGGAAGAAGAATTATGTGCAGATCATCCTAATACCTTTTGGAATAGGAAACAACATATAGTAGATCTACCATATGAGGAAGGATTCGAAGAAAAATCAATATCAACTAAAGCCAGACCAATTCAAATGTCACCAGAATTATTAGAACATTGTAAAAAAGAAATTAAGGAATTAGAAGATAAAAGGTTAATAAGTAAATCAAGAAGTCCTTGGTCATGCGCAGCTTTCTATGTAAACAAGAGTGCAGAAATAGAAAGAGGTACACCAAGATTAGTTATAAATTATAAACCTTTAAACACAGCATTAAAATGGATTAGGTATCCTATACCTAATAAGAAAGACCTCTTAAACAGACTATATAATGCAAATATTTTTAGTAAATTTGACATGAAATCAGGGTATTGGCAAATTCAAATCCATCCGAAAGATAGATATAAGACGGCATTTACCGTTCCTTTTGGACAGTATGAGTGGAACGTAATGCCTTTTGGATTAAAAAATGCACCCTCAGAATTCCAGAGAATAATGAATGATATTTTTAACCCATATTCAAAATTTTGCATTGTCTACATAGATGATGTGCTCATTTTTAGTAAGAATATTGAAGAACACTTTAAACATTTAAAAACATTCTGTGGAATAATAAAAAGAAATGGATTAGCCTTGAGTAAAACCAAAATGAACTTGTTTCAAACTAAAGTAAGATTTTTAGGCCATTATATAGAACAAGGTAAAATCCAACCTATTGAAAGAACAATGGTATTTGGAGATAAATTTCCAGATGAAATAATAAATAAAACTCAATTACAGAGGTTTTTAGGATGTTTAAATTATGTTATAGATTTTACCCAAACTTAAATAGAATGATAAAACCCCTTCATGACAGACTAAAGAAAAATGCAAAACCCTGGACCCAAGAACATACAAACATTATAAGGCACATAAAATCCCTAATAAAAGAAATTCCATGTTTGTATCTTCCTAACCCTGAAGCCTTTAAAATTGTGGAAACAGACGCTTCGGACATAGGATATGGAGGAATTCTAAAACAAAGGATAGATGGTAAAGAAACAATAATCCAGTTTACTTCGGGACACTGGAACTCTACCCAAATGAATTACTCTACCATTAAAAAAGAAATATTAAGTATTGTGATTTGCATAAATAAATTTCAATCTGATCTTTTAAATCAAAAATTTTTGGTCAGAATTGATTGTAAAGCTGCGAAAGATGTTTAAAAAAGGATGTTAAAAATCTGGCATCAAAACAAATTTTTGCCAGATGGCAAGCTTTATTAAGTATTTTTGATTTCGATATTGAATTTATAAAAGGTAGTAAAATAATATTCCGGATTTTCTAACCCGGGAATTTTTACAGCAAAATGGGTCGAAAGAAGAGCAAAATAAAGATAAGGAGAGAAGCCCAAGCCCAACTCCAAGTTCAAGCCCAACTCCTAAAGCCTTGTCTGAACATTCAGATGAGATTTGTAAAACCATGGTTAAAACCACAGAAGCCTCTTAAAACCTCAATCATCCGATGAAAACCATAAAGACATTAAAAAATGGGTCGAAGAACTCAGCCAGTCTCCAGAAGTGATTAGAGCCCTTCAGAGTATGGCTTCAAGTATGGCCTCCTCTTCAGGAGAAACAGGTAACTCCTAAAACCAAAGCGATCGTGCCCGCTCATGGTACGACTAGTCTGTCTCAAACGGTAGACAGTAAAGACTTATCAAATCCGTAGACAGGCAGTGGCCGCAAAATCCAAATTCAAGATTTTAAAAATGGATCCAGCTTCTGTGTAAATCGGCTAGTACAGTAAAATCAGATGATTCAGAGTCGTCAGAAATTAAAAAAGTAATAAACAAAAATGAATTAATATTGGAAGATTTTGTAAAAGCAATAGATGAATGGGAAATTCCTAAAGTAGATAAAGAACAGATTTATAAAATTCCAAAGTTTAATGTTTTTAAAACAGATTATGTAATAAAACAGAGGAAAGAGATTTTCAATTAAGTAAACCCTTTGAGAAAATAACTCTTTTATCACCAAGAACATTAAATCATCATAGAAGTAAAAAATATAAATATATTCATATAGGATTAATTCAAGTAGGCATAAAACCTCTGACTAGAGAAGGATTAAATACTAGTATTTTGGCTGTAGTCAGGGATGCTAGATTTTTAAATTTTCAGGATTCTTTGCTAGGATCTGTAGAAACTAGTCTAAGCGAAGGACCCATATCTTTTGAAGTTTATCCAGATATGACTATTTCACTAAATGATTTAAATATTCTAGAAAGCATAGTTCTAGAAATAAAAACCCATAATTATAAAATGAAACAAGGCTCTATTCCTATAGCATTAATATATAAAATTCATTACAAAGCTATGAACTCGGCTTTTGCGACTAAATATAAATTACAACCTAAATTAGGGGAAACGAGATTTTTACAGACAGATCTGACTAAAACAAATACTGTAATTCCTAAAACAATTCAATGGAAAGATATAACCTTGCCAGATGAATGGATACTAGAAGGTATAGTTCCTCCACCAGAACCAGAAAAGGTAAAGCCAAATACAAGTTTAAGTAAAATTGAGCAGTTTGAAGATGGTAAAGTATCATTAAAATTTAACAGAAGCATGAGCAGTAGATATACAGGATCTTCATCCTCAGTAATAACAGATGATATAGGAAGAGTATCAAATATACCATCAGTAATATATGCAACATATAAAGAAGATGAACCTAAACCAGTAATGCAAACTATAGTACAACATAGGCATTCCATATCAGAAATTCCAAATAGACATCTTAAAATGAAAGGGGTAGATTATAGTTCTTCAGTTCCTCAAGCAGTTTATAATCCAGTAGAAAATTATCTAAATCAACAGGCCGAAATGGCACCATCATCACCCGAATCACCTTCAGCATCTGCCATAACAGAAAACATAAATAATATAAACAGAGAATTAAATGCCCTTAGTAAAGAAAAACTTGAAAAGAAATTTCTAAAAGAAATAACAAAGACAAAAAACTTATATAAGTTAAATAAGATTATTAAAAAACATAAGTTTGAAGATCTAAAAGAAGAATATCTAAATTATAATAGCCAAAATGAAGAACAAATAGGATTTTTTGATTGGTTCAAACTATGCAAAAAGAAAAGTATTAATCCAATAACTATAAGGGATAAAAGGCCAGAGTGGATAGTAAATGACAAATTGTAACAGAGTGATTTTGAACCTAAAACAATTAGTAAAATAAAACATGGAGAAAATGAAATAGTTTGTGCGCCATATAAAATAGCTAAAGAAAATGATGCAGATAAGAAAATAATAGAACAAAATAACTTTAGTAATGCAAGTTTAATATGTTTAGGAACTCAGTTAAAAAAGATAGAGAAATTTTAAAAGATAAGGATGAAGAGGTAGAAAAGAAAAAAGAAATAAAACCTCATATGTTTAAACCCTACCAAATATCTAGTTCAAGCCAGAAGGAATTAAAAGCAAATAAAAATGAATTTTTGCAAAGTCTAAAAGACCAGTTAAGTAAGATAGAGGTCTCAGAATCAAGTAGAAATATAATCCCAGAAACCCCACAGTCTGGAAATATAAATGCATTAAATGAAGAATCCGAGTCTGAGCAAAGTCAGCCAGATTCAGAAGATATAAACAATTTGAAATAAATCCCATATCACATAGAGAGATAGTAAGTAGGGCACCAGACCTAAGGGTCATGGAAAAACCAAACATAACATCTCAGTTTAAATATAATGCTTCAACAGTATATGAATGGAATATAGATGGACTATCTGAATATAATATTTTAAGCCTATTACAACAAATGACAATGGCAGCCAATGCTTATAAAACCCAGTCTTTTGCCTCAGATAGAGCAATAGCAGAAATAATTATAGCAGGTTTCACAGGACAACTAAAAGGATGGTGGGATTACCATCTAACAGATATGCAGCAATTAGAAATATTAAATTCAGTTCAGGTAAATAGTGATGGAGAACCCATATATAATGAAACTGGAGAAACTATCCAAGATGCAGTATCAACTCTAATCTTAACAATTTCTTTACATTTTATAGGAGACCCTTCTCTCTTAAAGATAAAAATGCAGAACTTCTAAGCAATTTAAAATGTAAAAAATTAAGTGATTTCCAAAATTATAAAACTACGTTTCTAACCAGATTATGTTAAGAGAAGATTCAAACCAAGATTTTTGGAAAGAAAAATTCTTAGCAGGACTCCCTTATTTCTTAGGAGAGAAAGTCAGAAATAATATAAAACAGCATTTTGGTAACCCGATACCATATAAAAGACTAACATATGGACAATTAGTAAGCATAATTCAGAAGGAAGGATTGCAGATATGTCAAGATCTAAGACTACAAAAGACTTTAAAATATGAAATGCATAAAACTAAACAAGAATTAGGATCTTTTTGTAAACAATTTGATTATGGTATAATGCAAGATAAAAGTTGCAATGGGCAATGCTCTAGAATTAAGCCAAGGAAATATTATAAAAAAGATAGGTATTATAAAAGAGATATGTAACAAAACCTAATAGGGAAGAATATTATAAAAGAAAAAATGTTAAAACTCATAAAAAATATGAAAGAAGAAGCCAGAAGAAAGAAACCAAAATAAAAGGTCTTTTAAAGATTTAACATGTTATAATTGTGGTAAAAAGGACATACATCTAAGTTTTGTAGATTTAATAAAAAGATTAAATGAGTTAGGATTAGATGAAGAAATAACAAAATAAAATCCAAGAAATATGTTTAAGCTCAGAAACCTCAGAGACAGATATAACTGAAAGTGAAAATCAAATAGATGAGTTAGTCACTAGCTCATCCGAACAATCAATAAATGTTTTAACTAAAGAACAAGATTCATTATTAAATTTAATAAATGGAATTGAAGACAATAAAACCAAAGAAAAAATTCTTAAAAGACTAATAAAAAGCTTTGATGAATCAGAAGAAATAAAAAATACTATGCCAAAAATAGAAAAACAAACATATGACTTAACCAAAAATATTGAGTAAAAATAAAGAACCTAAAGAGAAAATAACCGTAGGGAATTACAAAGGGAAATTAAAATAATAAAAGCTGAAGTAAAGGAGCTAAAACAACAACTTCAGACAGATTCGAGAAGGATAAAAGCTTTAGAAAGTCAACTAATCTCTGAACCATCTTCCTCTTCAGAAGAAGAAGAAGAAGAAGCTAATAACATGGATCAATCAGAAAATAGAGAAGTAGATAATAATTTTATACTATTATTACAAGAAATAACTTCCAGAAAATATTTAGTAAAATTAACAATAAAATTTTCAGAAGAGTTTAAATTAAACACTATAGCATTATTTGATACAGGAGCAGATTTAAATTGTATAAAGTCAAGTTTGGTACCTAAAAAATTTTGGCAAGAAACAAAAGAAAAATTAAAAACTGCAAATAAAACCAGTCTGAATATATTAGGAAAAGCAGAGGCATTAGTAATAGACCAAGACTTAGAAATAAAAACTATATTTTTATTATCACAACAAATAAGTCATATGGTGATATTAGGAACCCCTTTTATAAACCTAATAACACCTTATACAGTAAAAGAAGATTGCATAGAATTTAAAACAAGAAATAAAAAGGTGAAAATAGATTTTACAGAAAAACCTAAAAGAAAAAATTTAAATCTGATAAAAGCACATTCCATTAGGACAATGGAAATAAATTCAATAATAAAATCTAAAGAAGAAGATTTAAAGGATTTGAAAAATAATGTACAAGTGGTTAGGATTAAAAAGCAATTAGAAAGTGAAATTGTAAAAAAGAAAATAGAAAATCTAAAAAATGAAATGGAAGAAGAATTATGTGCAGATCATCCTAATACCTTTTGGAATAGGAAACAACATATAGTAGATCTACCATATGAGGAAGGATTCGAAGAAAAATCAATATCAACTAAAGCCAGACCAATTCAAATGTCACCAGAATTATTAGAACATTGTAAAAAAGAAATTAAGGAATTAGAAGATAAAAGGTTAATAAGTAAATCAAGAAGTCCTTGGTCATGCGCAGCTTTCTATGTAAACAAGAGTGCAGAAATAGAAAGAGGTACACCAAGATTAGTTATAAATTATAAACCTTTAAACACAGCATTAAAATGGATTAGGTATCCTATACCTAATAAGAAAGACCTCTTAAACAGACTATATAATGCAAATATTTTTAGTAAATTTGACATGAAATCAGGGTATTGGCAAATTCAAATCCATCCGAAAGATAGATATAAGACGGCATTTACCGTTCCTTTTGGACAGTATGAGTGGAACGTAATGCCTTTTGGATTAAAAAATGCACCCTCAGAATTCCAGAGAATAATGAATGATATTTTTAACCCATATTCAAAATTTTGCATTGTCTACATAGATGATGTGCTCATTTTTAGTAAGAATATTGAAGAACACTTTAAACATTTAAAAACATTCTGTGGAATAATAAAAAGAAATGGATTAGCCTTGAGTAAAACCAAAATGAACTTGTTTCAAACTAAAGTAAGATTTTTAGGCCATTATATAGAACAAGGTAAAATCCAACCTATTGAAAGAACAATGGTATTTGGAGATAAATTTCCAGATGAAATAATAAATAAAACTCAATTACAGAGGTTTTTAGGATGTTTAAATTATGTTATAGATTTTTACCCAAACTTAAATAGAATGATAAAACCCCTTCATGACAGACTAAAGAAAAATGCAAAACCCTGGACCCAAGAACATACAAACATTATAAGGCACATAAAATCCCTAATAAAAGAAATTCCATGTTTGTATCTTCCTAACCCTGAAGCCTTTAAAATTGTGGAAACAGACGCTTCGGACATAGGATATGGAGGAATTCTAAAACAAAGGATAGATGGTAAAGAAACAATAATTCAGTTTACTTCGGGACACTGGAACTCTACCCAAATGAATTACTCTACCATTAAAAAAGAAATATTAAGTATTGTGATTTGCATAAATAAATTTCAATCTGATCTTTTAAATCAAAAATTTTTGGTCAGAATTGATTGTAAAGCTGCGAAAGATGTTTTAAAAAGGATGTTAAAAATCTGGCATCAAAACAAATTTTTGCCAGATGGCAAGCTTTATTAAGTATTTTTGATTTCGATATTGAATTTATAAAAGGTAGTAAAAATAATATTCCGGATTTTCTAACCCGGGAATTTTTACAGCAAAATGGGTCGAAAGAAGAGCAAAAATAAAGATAAGGAGAGAAGCCCAAGCCCAACTTCAAGTCCAAGCCCAACTCCTAAAGCCTTGTCTGAACATTCAGATGAGATTTGTAAAACCATGGTTAAAACCACAGAAGCCTCTCTAAAACCTCAATCATCCGAGGAAACCCATAAAGACATTAAAAAATGGGTCGAAGAACTCAGCCAGTCTCCAGAAGTGATTAGAGCCCTTCAGAGTATGGCTTCAAGTATGGCCTCCTCTTCAGGAGAAACAGGTATAACTCCTAAAACCAAAGCGATCGTGCCCGCTCATGGTACGACTAGTCTGTCTCAAACGGTAGACAGTAAAGACTTATCAAATCCGTTGAAGGCTGTGGGTTTGCCAAAAATCCAACCATCTCATGGATTTTATAAATGGTATTTAAAACCAGCTTCTGAATTTGAAATCGAAGTTGAATATGGATTTAATAATATAAACCCATGGGAAGTGATTAGAAAATATTATCCTGAGAACTGGTGGTTTACTCCAAAGAATATTTTAAAACCTCAGGATTATTATCAAAGTATTTTAGAAGAAACTGGAGCAGTTAAAATCAAGCATAATTTTGATAAAACCTATAAGGACGTAGTAGCCTATTCTTCCATTCAAATAAAAAGCATTATGCATCCTAAAGATTGGCCTGCACCAAATTTGTATACTGAAATAGCGTTTAAAAAATTAAAAAAGTATTGTTCCTCATATAACTATTTTGATTATATTGATGCATGGACCAATGTTTTCAGCATTCAAAACCCTACAACAACCCATTCGTGGTTGATTTATTTTGATATACAAGCTATAAAAACTGTCACCAAAATTCCAAATTGGTTTTTTGTATGGTGGCAATCCAGGGGCATTACTGAAGATATTTTATCACAGGAATTGCTCCATATATATCAATACTTTAAAACCAATTATAAACCTCCTCAGCAAGAAAAATATATACCACCGTTGATGTATTTTTGTTTAAACTTTTTTCTACCTTGGGTATATCAATGGTATTTTGAATTTCAGTATGTTACAGACCTAAAAGTCCCTGTTATTGTAAAACGACACAAGGTAAAATGGTGGGGTTCTTTCAGAAACCCAACCACGGAGGAGTCCGTAAAACAATGGGTTATTAAAAAGGCCCAAATTCCTGGAACTTCATATGCTGGTAAACTGACAATGCAAGAAGAGCCCATATTTGGAGCCCAAAAGGCTCAGTGTCAAGCAATGTTAGCTGCAGCTAAAACTCCCGAAGAATACAAGTTGATTTGTCAGAAAATGTTCAATCAGCTTAGCACGGGATCATCAGTAAAACTGGAAGACGAACAATCTTCCAAAGAAGAACCATCAGTAAAATCCTCTGGAAAGTCAAAGATAAAAAAGAAATCTGGCAGAAGAAAAACTAAAAAGCAGTCAAGTTCAGAGACGGAGTCGACAGCGTCATCAGAAACGTCATCCTCCAGTAAAACCTCTGTATCTTCACACTATGACAGTAATGAAGATGATTGCTATGGAGTTCTACCGCCAGTAAAAATCAAGAGCAAGACAGGAAAAGGAAAGAAGAAGACAAAAGTAAAAAAGGAGAAGAAAGAAAAAATAAAAAGAAAAAGCAAGAAAAAGAAGGACACCTCATCGTCCTCTTCAGAATCAGAATAAAATCAAATTTCGGTGGAAAAGAGTAAAAGACAAAGGAGTGGCAGACAGACTATTCATCAACAGTAAAAAGTGGCAGACAAGGTACTATTCATGAACAGTGCCAGCCGCGTGAGTAAACAGTAAAATTTCTCTATAAAAAGGGAGCCTCTCCCCTTGTGAAGGCACAACTTGTAACTCTTTCTCTCTTTCTCTCTATTTTCCATCTTATCAAGTTTCTCTGTAAAAACTCTCTCAATTTCAGAAGTTTATAATTCTAAAATATAGTAAGTTTTTATTCTAGTCTTATAAATTGCTACTTTATAAGCCCGTGTTGACGGCACAGTTCTCTTCTCCCTCCACAATCTGACTTAACTCTGGGGATCCCAGGTTAAGGTTGCAGGAACCCAGACCTTAATATAAAATTGTGGTTAATTGTTGCTTAAGTATGCTCTGTGGTTGCGGCTTAGGCTGATCTTCCACATCAGAAATTTGTTTGGTAAAACTTAATTATTTTCACGGTATATAGGCTGGAATACCCGAGGTTGCGGGCTACTGGTCCAAAGGGTAGCAATTGCTACTGTACCACTGGTTTAACAAAGCCACGTACTGTTGAAATCTAAAACTGAATCATCAAGTGGTAAACGATCCTTACATTTTGTTGGCTTTGATACCAACAAAATGTAAGGATCGTTTACCAATTGATGATTCAGTTTTAGATTTCAACAGTACGTGGCTTTGTTAAACCAGTGGTACAGTAGCAATTGCTACCCTTTGGACCAGTAGCCCGCAACCTCGGGTATTCCAGCCTATATACCGTGAAAATAATTAAGTTTTACCAAACAAATTTCTGATGTGGAAGATCAGCCTAAGCCGCAACCACAGAGCATACTTAAGCAACAATTAACCACAATTTTATATTAAGGTCTGGGTTCCTGCAACCTTAACCTGGGATCCCCAGAGTTAAGTCAGATTGTGGAGGGAGAAGAGAACTGTGCCGTCAACACGGGCTTATAAAGTAGCAATTTATAAGACTAGAATAAAAACTTACTATATTTTAGAATTATAAACTTCTGAAATTGAGAGAGTTTTTACAGAGAAACTTGATAAGATGGAAAATAGAGAGAAAGAGAGAAAGAGTTACAAGTTGTGCCTTCACAAGGGGAGAGGCTCCCTTTTTATAGAGAAATTTTACTGTTTACTCACGCGGCTGGCACTGTTCATGAATAGTACCTTGTCTGCCACTTTTTACTGTTGATGAATAGTCTGTCTGCCACTCCTTTGTCTTTTACTCTTTTCCACCGAAATTTGATTTTATTCTGATTCTGAAGAGGACGATGAGGTGTCCTTCTTTTTCTTGCTTTTTCTTTTTATTTTTTCTTTCTTCTCCTTTTTTACTTTTGTCTTCTTCTTTCCTTTTCCTGTCTTGCTCTTGATTTTTACTGGCGGTAGAACTCCATAGCAATCATCTTCATTACTGTCATAGTGTGAAGATACAGAGGTTTTACTGGAGGATGACGTTTCTGATGACGCTGTCGACTCCGTCTCTGAACTTGACTGCTTTTTAGTTTTTCTTCTGCCAGATTTCTTTTTTATCTTTGACTTTCCAGAGGATTTTACTGATGGTTCTTCTTTGGAAGATTGTTCGTCTTCCAGTTTTACTGATGATCCCGTGCTAAGCTGATTGAACATTTTCTGACAAATCAACTTGTATTCTTCGGGAGTTTTAGCTGCAGCTAACATTGCTTGACACTGAGCCTTTTGGGCTCCAAATATGGGCTCTTCTTGCATTGTCAGTTTACCAGCATATGAAGTTCCAGGAATTTGGGCCTTTTTAATAACCCATTGTTTTACGGACTCCTCCGTGGTTGGGTTTCTGAAAGAACCCCACCATTTTACCTTGTGTCGTTTTACAATAACAGGGACTTTTAGGTCTGTAACATACTGAAATTCAAAATACCATTGATATACCCAAGGTAGAAAAAAGTTTAAACAAAAATACATCAACGGTGGTATATATTTTTCTTGCTGAGGAGGTTTATAATTGGTTTTAAAGTATTGATATATATGGAGCAATTCCTGTGATAAAATATCTTCAGTAATGCCCCTGGATTGCCACCATACAAAAAACCAATTTGGAATTTTGGTGACAGTTTTTATAGCTTGTATATCAAAATAAATCAACCACGAATGGGTTGTTGTAGGGTTTTGAATGCTGAAAACATTGGTCCATGCATCAATATAATCAAAATAGTTATATGAGGAACAATACTTTTTTAATTTTTTAAACGCTATTTCAGTATACAAATTTGGTGCAGGCCAATCTTTAGGATGCATAATGCTTTTTATTTGAATGGAAGAATAGGCTACTACGTCCTTATAGGTTTTATCAAAATTATGCTTGATTTTAACTGCTCCAGTTTCTTCTAAAATACTTTGATAATAATCCTGAGGTTTTAAAATATTCTTTGGAGTAAACCACCAGTTCTCAGGATAATATTTTCTAATCACTTCCCATGGGTTTATATTATTAAATCCATATTCAACTTCGATTTCAAATTCAGAAGCTGGTTTTAAATACCATTTATAAAATCCATGAGATGGTTGGATTTTTGGCAAACCCACAGCCTTCAACGGATTTGATAAGTCTTTACTGTCTACCGTTTGAGACAGACTAGTCGTACCATGAGCGGGCACGATCGCTTTGGTTTTAGGAGTTATACCTGTTTCTCCTGAAGAGGAGGCCATACTTGAAGCCATACTCTGAAGGGCTCTAATCACTTCTGGAGACTGGCTGAGTTCTTCGACCCATTTTTTAATGTCTTTATGGGTTTCCTCGGATGATTGAGGTTTTAGAGAGGCTTCTGTGGTTTTAACCATGGTTTTACAAATCTCATCTGAATGTTCAGACAAGGCTTTAGGAGTTGGGCTTGGACTTGAAGTTGGGCTTGGGCTTCTCTCCTTATCTTTATTTTTGCTCTTCTTTCGACCCATTTTGCTGTAAAAATTCCCGGGTTAGAAAATCCGGAATATTATTTTTACTACCTTTTATAAATTCAATATCGAAATCAAAAATACTTAATAAAGCTTGCCATCTGGCAAAAATTTGTTTTGATGCCAGATTTTTAACATCCTTTTTTAAAACATCTTTCGCAGCTTTACAATCAATTCTGACCAAAAATTTTTGATTTAAAAGATCAGATTGAAATTTATTTATGCAAATCACAATACTTAATATTTCTTTTTTAATGGTAGAGTAATTCATTTGGGTAGAGTTCCAGTGTCCTGAAGTAAACTGGATTATTGTTTCTTTACCATCTATCCTTTGTTTTAGAATTCCTCCATATCCTATGTCCGAAGCGTCTGTTTCCACAATTTTAAAGGCTTCAGGGTTAGGAAGATACAAACATGGAATTTCTTTTATTAGGGATTTTATGTGCCTTATAATGTTTGTATGTTCTTGGGTCCAGGGTTTTGCATTTTTCTTTAGTCTGTCATGAAGGGGTTTTATCATTCTATTTAAGTTTGGGTAAAAATCTATAACATAATTTAAACATCCTAAAAACCTCTGTAATTGAGTTTTATTTATTATTTCATCTGGAAATTTATCTCCAAATACCATTGTTCTTTCAATAGGTTGGATTTTACCTTGTTCTATATAATGGCCTAAAAATCTTACTTTAGTTTGAAACAAGTTCATTTTGGTTTTACTCAAGGCTAATCCATTTCTTTTTATTATTCCACAGAATGTTTTTAAATGTTTAAAGTGTTCTTCAATATTCTTACTAAAAATGAGCACATCATCTATGTAAACAATGCAAAATTTTGAATATGGGTTAAAAATATCATTCATTATTCTCTGGAATTCTGAGGGTGCATTTTTTAATCCAAAAGGCATTACGTTCCACTCATACTGTCCAAAAGGAACGGTAAATGCCGTCTTATATCTATCTTTCGGATGGATTTGAATTTGCCAATACCCTGATTTCATGTCAAATTTACTAAAAATATTTGCATTATATAGTCTGTTTAAGAGGTCTTTCTTATTAGGTATAGGATACCTAATCCATTTTAATGCTGTGTTTAAAGGTTTATAATTTATAACTAATCTTGGTGTACCTCTTTCTATTTCTGCACTCTTGTTTACATAGAAAGCTGCGCATGACCAAGGACTTCTTGATTTACTTATTAACCTTTTATCTTCTAATTCCTTAATTTCTTTTTTACAATGTTCTAATAATTCTGGTGACATTTGAATTGGTCTGGCTTTAGTTGATATTGATTTTTCTTCGAATCCTTCCTCATATGGTAGATCTACTATATGTTGTTTCCTATTCCAAAAGGTATTAGGATGATCTGCACATAATTCTTCTTCCATTTCATTTTTTAGATTTTCTATTTTCTTTTTTACAATTTCACTTTCTAATTGCTTTTTAATCCTAACCACTTGTACATTATTTTTCAAATCCTTTAAATCTTCTTCTTTAGATTTTATTATTGAATTTATTTCCATTGTCCTAATGGAATGTGCTTTTATCAGATTTAAATTTTTTCTTTTAGGTTTTTCTGTAAAATCTATTTTCACCTTTTTATTTCTTGTTTTAAATTCTATGCAATCTTCTTTTACTGTATAAGGTGTTATTAGGTTTATAAAAGGGGTTCCTAATATCACCATATGACTTATTTGTTGTGATAATAAAAATATAGTTTTTATTTCTAAGTCTTGGTCTATTACTAATGCCTCTGCTTTTCCTAATATATTCAGACTGGTTTTATTTGCAGTTTTTAATTTTTCTTTTGTTTCTTGCCAAAATTTTTTAGGTACCAAACTTGACTTTATACAATTTAAATCTGCTCCTGTATCAAATAATGCTATAGTGTTTAATTTAAACTCTTCTGAAAATTTTATTGTTAATTTTACTAAATATTTTCTGGAAGTTATTTCTTGTAATAATAGTATAAAATTATTATCTACTTCTCTATTTTCTGATTGATCCATGTTATTAGCTTCTTCTTCTTCTTCTTCTGAAGAGGAAGATGGTTCAGAGATTAGTTGACTTTCTAAAGCTTTTATCCTTCTCGAATCTGTCTGAAGTTGTTGTTTTAGCTCCTTTACTTCAGCTTTTATTATTTTAATTTCCCTTTGTAATTCCCCTACGGTTATTTTCTCTTTAGGTTCTTTATTTTTACTCAATATTTTGGTTAAGTCATATGTTTGTTTTTCTATTTTTGGCATAGTATTTTTTATTTCTTCTGATTCATCAAAGCTTTTTATTAGTCTTTTAAGAATTTTTTCTTTGGTTTTATTGTCTTCAATTCCATTTATTAAATTTAATA
Source organism: Manihot esculenta (assembly GCF_001659605.2). Lineage (NCBI taxonomy): Eukaryota > Viridiplantae > Streptophyta > Magnoliopsida > Malpighiales > Euphorbiaceae > Manihot > Manihot esculenta. The sequence continues at coordinate 2,327,483 of NC_035169.2, forward strand.
ATGAATCTTGTTCTTTAGTTAAAACATTTATTGATTGTTCGGATGAGCTAGTGACTAACTCATCTATTTGATTTTCACTTTCAGTTATATCTGTCTCTGAGGTTTCTGAGCTTAAACATATTTCTTGGATTTTATTTGTTATTTCTTCATCTAATCCTAACTCATTTAATCTTTTATTAAATCTACAAAACTTAGATGTATGTCCCTTTTTACCACAATTATAACATGTTAAATCTTTAAAAGACCTTTTATTTTGGTTTCTTTCTTCTGGCTTCTTCCTTTCATATTTTTTATGAGTTTTAACATTTTTTCTTTTATAATATTCTTCCCTATTAGGTTTTGTTACATATCTCTTTTTATAATACCTATCTTTTTTATAATATTTCCTTGGCTTAATTCTAGAGCATTGCCCATTGCAACTTTTATCTTGCATTATACCATAATCAAATTGTTTACAAAAAGATCCTAATTCTTGTTTAGTTTTATGCATTTCATATTTTAAAGTCTTTTGTAGTCTTAGATCTTGACATATCTGCAATCCTTCCTTCTGAATTATGCTTACTAATTGTCCATATGTTAGTCTTTTATATGGTATCGGGTTACCAAAATGCTGTTTTATATTATTTCTGACTTTCTCTCCTAAGAAATAAGGGAGTCCTGCTAAGAATTTTTCTTTCCAAAAATCTTGGTTTGAATCTTCTCTTAACATTAATCTGGTTAGAAACGTAGTTTTATAATTTTGGAAATCACTTAATTTTTTACATTTTAAATTGCTTAGAAGTTCTGCATTTTTATCTTTTAAGAGAGAAGGGTCTCCTATAAAATGTAAAGAAATTGTTAAGATTAGAGTTGATACTGCATCTTGGATAGTTTCTCCAGTTTCATTATATATGGGTTCTCCATCACTATTTACCTGAACTGAATTTAATATTTCTAATTGCTGCATATCTGTTAGATGGTAATCCCACCATCCTTTTAGTTGTCCTGTGAAACCTGCTATAATTATTTCTGCTATTGCTCTATCTGAGGCAAAAGACTGGGTTTTATAAGCATTGGCTGCCATTGTCATTTGTTGTAATAGGCTTAAAATATTATATTCAGATAGTCCATCTATATTCCATTCATATACTGTTGAAGCATTATATTTAAACTGAGATGTTATGTTTGGTTTTTCCATGACCCTTAGGTCTGGTGCCCTACTTACTATCTCTCTATGTGATATGGGATTTATTTCAAATTGTTTTATATCTTCTGAATCTGGCTGACTTTGCTCAGACTCGGATTCTTCATTTAATGCATTTATATTTCCAGACTGTGGGGTTTCTGGGATTATATTTCTACTTGATTCTGAGACCTCTATCTTACTTAACTGGTCTTTTAGACTTTGCAAAAATTCATTTTTATTTGCTTTTAATTCCTTCTGGCTTGAACTAGATATTTGGTAGGGTTTAAACATATGAGGTTTTATTTCTTTTTTCTTTTCTACCTCTTCATCCTTATCTTTTAAAATTTTCTCTATCTTTTTTAACTGAGTTCCTAAACATATTAAACTTGCATTACTAAAGTTATTTTGTTCTATTATTTTCTTATCTGCATCATTTTCTTTAGCTATTTTATATGGCGCACAAACTATTTCATTTTCTCCATGTTTTATTTTACTAATTGTTTTAGGTGGAAAATCACTCTGTACAACTTTGTCATTTACTATCCACTCTGGCCTTTTATCCCTTATAGTTATTGGATTAATACTTTTCTTTTTGCATAGTTTGAACCAATCAAAAAATCCTATTTGTTCTTCATTTTGGCTATTATAATTTAGATATTCTTCTTTTAGATCTTCAAACTTATGTTTTTTAATAATCTTATTTAACTTATATAAGTTTTTTGTCTTTGTTATTTCTTTTAGAAATTTCTTTTCAAGTTTTTCTTTACTAAGGGCATTTAATTCTCTGTTTATATTATTTATGTTTTCTGTTATGGCAGATGCTGAAGGTGATTCGGGTGATGATGGTGCCATTTCGGCCTGTTGATTTAGATAATTTTCTACTGGATTATAAACTGCTTGAGGAACTGAAGAACTATAATCTACCCCTTTCATTTTAAGATGTCTATTTGGAATTTCTGATATGGAATGCCTATGTTGTACTATAGTTTGCATTACTGGTTTAGGTTCATCTTCTTTATATGTTGCATATATTACTGATGGTATATTTGATACTCTTCCTATATCATCTGTTATTACTGAGGATGAAGATCCTGTATATCTACTGCTCATGCTTCTGTTAAATTTTAATGATACTTTACCATCTTCAAACTGCTCAATTTTACTTAAACTTGTATTTGGCTTTACCTTTTCTGGTTCTGGTGGAGGAACTATACCTTCTAGTATCCATTCATCTGGCAAGGTTATATCTTTCCATTGAATTGTTTTAGGAATTACAGTATTTGTTTTAGTCAGATCTGTCTGTAAAAATCTCGTTTCCCCTAATTTAGGTTGTAATTTATATTTAGTCGCAAAAGCCGAGTTCATAGCTTTGTAATGAATTTTATATATTAATGCTATAGGAATAGAGCCTTGTTTCATTTTATAATTATGGGTTTTTATTTCTAGAACTATGCTTTCTAGAATATTTAAATCATTTAGTGAAATAGTCATATCTGGATAAACTTCAAAAGATATGGGTCCTTCGCTTAGACTAGTTTCTACAGATCCTAGCAAAGAATCCTGAAAATTTAAAAATCTAGCATCCCTGACTACAGCCAAAATACTAGTATTTAATCCTTCTCTAGTCAGAGGTTTTATGCCTACTTGAATTAATCCTATATGAATATATTTATATTTTTTACTTCTATGATGATTTAATGTTCTTGGTGATAAAAGAGTTATTTTCTCAAAGGGTTTACTTAATTGAAAATCTCTTTCCTCTGTTTTTATTACATAATCTGTTTTAAAAACATTAAACTTTGGAATTTTATAAATCTGTTCTTTATCTACTTTAGGAATTTCCCATTCATCTATTGCTTTTACAAAATCTTCCAATATTAATTCATTTTTGTTTATTACTTTTTTAATTTCTGACGACTCTGAATCATCTGATTTTACTGTACTAGCCGATTTACACAGAAAAGGATCCATTTTTAAAGATCTTGAATTATGTTGCGGCCACTGCCTGTTCTACCCTATGACGCCTAAACCTTGGCTTAAAACGGGTTCAGTTGGCATACCCAAAACATATTCTTTTCAAAAATCCTTAAATGCTGTTCCCTTTTCCGGTGCAAAAATTCATGGCGGCTGGCACTGTTCATGAATAGTACCTTGTCTGCCACTTTTTACTGTTGATGAATAGTCTGTCTGCCACTCCTTTGTCTTTTACTCTTTTCCACCGAAATTTGATTTTATTCTGATTCTGAAGAGGACGATGAGGTGTCCTTCTTTTTCTTGCTTTTTCTTTTTATTTTTTCTTTCTTCTCCTTTTTTACTTTTGTCTTCTTCTTTCCTTTTCCTGTCTTGCTCTTGATTTTTACTGGCGGTAGAACTCCATAGCAATCATCTTCATTACTGTCATAGTGTGAAGATACAGAGGTTTTACTGGAGGATGACGTTTCTGATGACGCTGTCGACTCCGTCTCTGAACTTGACTGCTTTTTAGTTTTTCTTCTGCCAGATTTCTTTTTTATCTTTGACTTTCCAGAGGATTTTACTGATGGTTCTTCTTTGGAAGATTGTTCGTCTTCCAGTTTTACTGATGATCCCGTGCTAAGCTGATTGAACATTTTCTGACAAATCAACTTGTATTCTTCGGGAGTTTTAGCTGCAGCTAACATTGCTTGACACTGAGCCTTTTGGGCTCCAAATATGGGCTCTTCTTGCATTGTCAGTTTACCAGCATATGAAGTTCCAGGAATTTGGGCCTTTTTAATAACCCATTGTTTTACGGACTCCTCCGTGGTTGGGTTTCTGAAAGAACCCCACCATTTTACCTTGTGTCGTTTTACAATAACAGGGACTTTTAGGTCTGTAACATACTGAAATTCAAAATACCATTGATATACCCAAGGTAGAAAAAAGTTTAAACAAAAATACATCAACGGTGGTATATATTTTTCTTGCTGAGGAGGTTTATAATTGGTTTTAAAGTATTGATATATATGGAGCAATTCCTGTGATAAAATATCTTCAGTAATGCCCCTGGATTGCCACCATACAAAAAACCAATTTGGAATTTTGGTGACAGTTTTTATAGCTTGTATATCAAAATAAATCAACCACGAATGGGTTGTTGTAGGGTTTTGAATGCTGAAAACATTGGTCCATGCATCAATATAATCAAAATAGTTATATGAGGAACAATACTTTTTTAATTTTTTAAACGCTATTTCAGTATACAAATTTGGTGCAGGCCAATCTTTAGGATGCATAATGCTTTTTATTTGAATGGAAGAATAGGCTACTACGTCCTTATAGGTTTTATCAAAATTATGCTTGATTTTAACTGCTCCAGTTTCTTCTAAAATACTTTGATAATAATCCTGAGGTTTTAAAATATTCTTTGGAGTAAACCACCAGTTCTCAGGATAATATTTTCTAATCACTTCCCATGGGTTTATATTATTAAATCCATATTCAACTTCGATTTCAAATTCAGAAGCTGGTTTTAAATACCATTTATAAAATCCATGAGATGGTTGGATTTTTGGCAAACCCACAGCCTTCAACGGATTTGATAAGTCTTTACTGTCTACCGTTTGAGACAGACTAGTCGTACCATGAGCGGGCACGATCGCTTTGGTTTTAGGAGTTATACCTGTTTCTCCTGAAGAGGAGGCCATACTTGAAGCCATACTCTGAAGGGCTCTAATCACTTCTGGAGACTGGCTGAGTTCTTCGACCCATTTTTTAATGTCTTTATGGGTTTCCTCGGATGATTGAGGTTTTAGAGAGGCTTCTGTGGTTTTAACCATGGTTTTACAAATCTCATCTGAATGTTCAGACAAGGCTTTAGGAGTTGGGCTTGGACTTGAAGTTGGGCTTGGGCTTCTCTCCTTATCTTTATTTTTGCTCTTCTTTCGACCCATTTTGCTGTAAAAATTCCCGGGTTAGAAAATCCGGAATATTATTTTTACTACCTTTTATAAATTCAATATCGAAATCAAAAATACTTAATAAAGCTTGCCATCTGGCAAAAATTTGTTTTGATGCCAGATTTTTAACATCCTTTTTTAAAACATCTTTCGCAGCTTTACAATCAATTCTGACCAAAAATTTTTGATTTAAAAGATCAGATTGAAATTTATTTATGCAAATCACAATACTTAATATTTCTTTTTTAATGGTAGAGTAATTCATTTGGGTAGAGTTCCAGTGTCCCGAAGTAAACTGGATTATTGTTTCTTTACCATCTATCCTTTGTTTTAGAATTCCTCCATATCCTATGTCCGAAGCGTCTGTTTCCACAATTTTAAAGGCTTCAGGGTTAGGAAGATACAAACATGGAATTTCTTTTATTAGGGATTTTATGTGCCTTATAATGTTTGTATGTTCTTGGGTCCAGGGTTTTGCATTTTTCTTTAGTCTGTCATGAAGGGGTTTTATCATTCTATTTAAGTTTGGGTAAAAATCTATAACATAATTTAAACATCCTAAAAACCTCTGTAATTGAGTTTTATTTATTATTTCATCTGGAAATTTATCTCCAAATACCATTGTTCTTTCAATAGGTTGGATTTTACCTTGTTCTATATAATGGCCTAAAAATCTTACTTTAGTTTGAAACAAGTTCATTTTGGTTTTACTCAAGGCTAATCCATTTCTTTTTATTATTCCACAGAATGTTTTTAAATGTTTAAAGTGTTCTTCAATATTCTTACTAAAAATGAGCACATCATCTATGTAGACAATGCAAAATTTTGAATATGGGTTAAAAATATCATTCATTATTCTCTGGAATTCTGAGGGTGCATTTTTTAATCCAAAAGGCATTACGTTCCACTCATACTGTCCAAAAGGAACGGTAAATGCCGTCTTATATCTATCTTTCGGATGGATTTGAATTTGCCAATACCCTGATTTCATGTCAAATTTACTAAAAATATTTGCATTATATAGTCTGTTTAAGAGGTCTTTCTTATTAGGTATAGGATACCTAATCCATTTTAATGCTGTGTTTAAAGGTTTATAATTTATAACTAATCTTGGTGTACCTCTTTCTATTTCTGCACTCTTGTTTACATAGAAAGCTGCGCATGACCAAGGACTTCTTGATTTACTTATTAACCTTTTATCTTCTAATTCCTTAATTTCTTTTTTACAATGTTCTAATAATTCTGGTGACATTTGAATTGGTCTGGCTTTAGTTGATATTGATTTTTCTTCGAATCCTTCCTCATATGGTAGATCTACTATATGTTGTTTCCTATTCCAAAAGGTATTAGGATGATCTGCACATAATTCTTCTTCCATTTCATTTTTTAGATTTTCTATTTTCTTTTTTACAATTTCACTTTCTAATTGCTTTTTAATCCTAACCACTTGTACATTATTTTTCAAATCCTTTAAATCTTCTTCTTTAGATTTTATTATTGAATTTATTTCCATTGTCCTAATGGAATGTGCTTTTATCAGATTTAAATTTTTTCTTTTAGGTTTTTCTGTAAAATCTATTTTCACCTTTTTATTTCTTGTTTTAAATTCTATGCAATCTTCTTTTACTGTATAAGGTGTTATTAGGTTTATAAAAGGGGTTCCTAATATCACCATATGACTTATTTGTTGTGATAATAAAAATATAGTTTTTATTTCTAAGTCTTGGTCTATTACTAATGCCTCTGCTTTTCCTAATATATTCAGACTGGTTTTATTTGCAGTTTTTAATTTTTCTTTTGTTTCTTGCCAAAATTTTTTAGGTACCAAACTTGACTTTATACAATTTAAATCTGCTCCTGTATCAAATAATGCTATAGTGTTTAATTTAAACTCTTCTGAAAATTTTATTGTTAATTTTACTAAATATTTTCTGGAAGTTATTTCTTGTAATAATAGTATAAAATTATTATCTACTTCTCTATTTTCTGATTGATCCATGTTATTAGCTTCTTCTTCTTCTTCTTCTGAAGAGGAAGATGGTTCAGAGATTAGTTGACTTTCTAAAGCTTTTATCCTTCTCGAATCTGTCTGAAGTTGTTGTTTTAGCTCCTTTACTTCAGCTTTTATTATTTTAATTTCCCTTTGTAATTCCCCTACGGTTATTTTCTCTTTAGGTTCTTTATTTTTACTCAATATTTTGGTTAAGTCATATGTTTGTTTTTCTATTTTTGGCATAGTATTTTTTATTTCTTCTGATTCATCAAAGCTTTTTATTAGTCTTTTAAGAATTTTTTCTTTGGTTTTATTGTCTTCAATTCCATTTATTAAATTTAATAATGAATCTTGTTCTTTAGTTAAAACATTTATTGATTGTTCGGATGAGCTAGTGACTAACTCATCTATTTGATTTTCACTTTCAGTTATATCTGTCTCTGAGGTTTCTGAGCTTAAACATATTTCTTGGATTTTATTTGTTATTTCTTCATCTAATCCTAACTCATTTAATCTTTTATTAAATCTACAAAACTTAGATGTATGTCCCTTTTTACCACAATTATAACATGTTAAATCTTTAAAAGACCTTTTATTTTGGTTTCTTTCTTCTGGCTTCTTCCTTTCATATTTTTTATGAGTTTTAACATTTTTTCTTTTATAATATTCTTCCCTATTAGGTTTTGTTACATATCTCTTTTTATAATACCTATCTTTTTTATAATATTTCCTTGGCTTAATTCTAGAGCATTGCCCATTGCAACTTTTATCTTGCATTATACCATAATCAAATTGTTTACAAAAAGATCCTAATTCTTGTTTAGTTTTATGCATTTCATATTTTAAAGTCTTTTGTAGTCTTAGATCTTGACATATCTGCAATCCTTCCTTCTGAATTATGCTTACTAATTGTCCATATGTTAGTCTTTTATATGGTATCGGGTTACCAAAATGCTGTTTTATATTATTTCTGACTTTCTCTCCTAAGAAATAAGGGAGTCCTGCTAAGAATTTTTCTTTCCAAAAATCTTGGTTTGAATCTTCTCTTAACATTAATCTGGTTAGAAACGTAGTTTTATAATTTTGGAAATCACTTAATTTTTTACATTTTAAATTGCTTAGAAGTTCTGCATTTTTATCTTTTAAGAGAGAAGGGTCTCCTATAAAATGTAAAGAAATTGTTAAGATTAGAGTTGATACTGCATCTTGGATAGTTTCTCCAGTTTCATTATATATGGGTTCTCCATCACTATTTACCTGAACTGAATTTAATATTTCTAATTGCTGCATATCTGTTAGATGGTAATCCCACCATCCTTTTAGTTGTCCTGTGAAACCTGCTATAATTATTTCTGCTATTGCTCTATCTGAGGCAAAAGACTGGGTTTTATAAGCATTGGCTGCCATTGTCATTTGTTGTAATAGGCTTAAAATATTATATTCAGATAGTCCATCTATATTCCATTCATATACTGTTGAAGCATTATATTTAAACTGAGATGTTATGTTTGGTTTTTCCATGACCCTTAGGTCTGGTGCCCTACTTACTATCTCTCTATGTGATATGGGATTTATTTCAAATTGTTTTATATCTTCTGAATCTGGCTGACTTTGCTCAGACTCGGATTCTTCATTTAATGCATTTATATTTCCAGACTGTGGGGTTTCTGGGATTATATTTCTACTTGATTCTGAGACCTCTATCTTACTTAACTGGTCTTTTAGACTTTGCAAAAATTCATTTTTATTTGCTTTTAATTCCTTCTGGCTTGAACTAGATATTTGGTAGGGTTTAAACATATGAGGTTTTATTTCTTTTTTCTTTTCTACCTCTTCATCCTTATCTTTTAAAATTTTCTCTATCTTTTTTAACTGAGTTCCTAAACATATTAAACTTGCATTACTAAAGTTATTTTGTTCTATTATTTTCTTATCTGCATCATTTTCTTTAGCTATTTTATATGGCGCACAAACTATTTCATTTTCTCCATGTTTTATTTTACTAATTGTTTTAGGTGGAAAATCACTCTGTACAACTTTGTCATTTACTATCCACTCTGGCCTTTTATCCCTTATAGTTATTGGATTAATACTTTTCTTTTTGCATAGTTTGAACCAATCAAAAAATCCTATTTGTTCTTCATTTTGGCTATTATAATTTAGATATTCTTCTTTTAGATCTTCAAACTTATGTTTTTTAATAATCTTATTTAACTTATATAAGTTTTTTGTCTTTGTTATTTCTTTTAGAAATTTCTTTTCAAGTTTTTCTTTACTAAGGGCATTTAATTCTCTGTTTATATTATTTATGTTTTCTGTTATGGCAGATGCTGAAGGTGATTCGGGTGATGATGGTGCCATTTCGGCCTGTTGATTTAGATAATTTTCTACTGGATTATAAACTGCTTGAGGAACTGAAGAACTATAATCTACCCCTTTCATTTTAAGATGTCTATTTGGAATTTCTGATATGGAATGCCTATGTTGTACTATAGTTTGCATTACTGGTTTAGGTTCATCTTCTTTATATGTTGCATATATTACTGATGGTATATTTGATACTCTTCCTATATCATCTGTTATTACTGAGGATGAAGATCCTGTATATCTACTGCTCATGCTTCTGTTAAATTTTAATGATACTTTACCATCTTCAAACTGCTCAATTTTACTTAAACTTGTATTTGGCTTTACCTTTTCTGGTTCTGGTGGAGGAACTATACCTTCTAGTATCCATTCATCTGGCAAGGTTATATCTTTCCATTGAATTGTTTTAGGAATTACAGTATTTGTTTTAGTCAGATCTGTCTGTAAAAATCTCGTTTCCCCTAATTTAGGTTGTAATTTATATTTAGTCGCAAAAGCCGAGTTCATAGCTTTGTAATGAATTTTATATATTAATGCTATAGGAATAGAGCCTTGTTTCATTTTATAATTATGGGTTTTTATTTCTAGAACTATGCTTTCTAGAATATTTAAATCATTTAGTGAAATAGTCATATCTGGATAAACTTCAAAAGATATGGGTCCTTCGCTTAGACTAGTTTCTACAGATCCTAGCAAAGAATCCTGAAAGTTTAAAAATCTAGCATCCCTGACTACAGCCAAAATACTAGTATTTAATCCTTCTCTAGTCAGAGGTTTTATGCCTACTTGAATTAATCCTATATGAATATATTTATATTTTTTACTTCTATGATGATTTAATGTTCTTGGTGATAAAAGAGTTATTTTCTCAAAGGGTTTACTTAATTGAAAATCTCTTTCCTCTGTTTTTATTACATAATCTGTTTTAAAAACATTAAACTTTGGAATTTTATAAATCTGTTCTTTATCTACTTTAGGAATTTCCCATTCATCTATTGCTTTTACAAAATCTTCCAATATTAATTCATTTTTGTTTATTACTTTTTTAATTTCTGACGACTCTGAATCATCTGATTTTACTGTACTAGCCGATTTACACAGAAAAGGATCCATTTTTAAAGATCTTGAATTATGTTGCGGCCACTGCCTGTTCTACCCTATGACGCCTAAACCTTATATATATATATATATATATATTCGTTACTTTCTGCACAACTGCACTCATATATATATATATATATATTCGTTACTTTCTGCACAACTGCACTCATATATATATATATATATTCGTTTCCTTTACCAGCAGGCAGAGAGCCTTCCTTTTCCGATTCTCTATTTCCTTTCCTCATTCCCAATCTCCGATCCATCCCTAAAAACAACTGACGAGAGATCCATGATGATGAAGATGCCTTGGAGGAGGAAGAGCAGGAGCTTCCATCTTCAGCTACAAGGGGCAATTGGTACCATTCAATCTCCATTCCTATTCTTATTTACCAATGATTGCCATTCTTCTACTTCCACACTTAAAGATGCACGCTTCTTGACAAATAATTTCAAATCTGCTTCTTTTACCCACCTTGATGATGCCATTGCTTCATTCAATCATGTAATTCATAAACATCCTCTGCCTTCTAGGATTCCATTTAATAGATTCTTATCTGCCCTTGCGAAAATGAAACAATATCATACTGTCCTTTCCATGTCCAAAACAATTGAATTGCTAGGAATCTCTCACAATATTTATTCTCTTAACATCTTAATTAATTGCTTCTGCCGTTTACATCTTGTGGATTTTGGCTTCTCTGTTTTCGGGAAGATGTTCAAATTCGGATTGGAGCCTACCACTGTGACATTTAATAGCTTAATTAATGGGCTTTGTATGGAGCGTAAAATCGATAAAGCGGTGGAATTTTTCGATGATATGGTTGCACGTGGTTATCAACCTGATGTTTATACTTACATTACGATAATAAACGGAATCTGTAAATTTGGGAAAACAAAAGTGGCTATTGGGCTACTAAAGGGAATGGTTGATAGAGGTTGTGAGCCAAATGTTGTGACATACAATGCAATCATTGACGCACTTTGCAAGGATGAGCTAGTTGGTGAGGCTTTAGATCTCTTCTCTCAAATGAGGAATAAGGGCATTTCACCTAATGTCATCACTTATACTGGTTTAATTCACGGTGTTTGCAAATTAGGCCAAAAGAACCAAGCTTTGGCCTTGATGAATGAAATGGTGGAGCAGAACATATCACCTGATGTTTATACCTTCAATGTATTGATTGACGCTCTTTGTAAGGATGGAATGGTTGCAGAGGCTCAAAATACATTCAATGTAATGATTCAAAGAGGTGTAGAGCCTGATGTGGTCACCTACAATTCCTTAATTGATGGTCTTTGCATTTCAGACCAATTCAAGGAAGCTGTGGCCTTGTTGAAAGAAATGGTGGGGAGGAACATATCCCCTAGTGTTTTTACCTTCAATATATTGATCGACACTCTTTGTAAGAAAGGACTGGTTTCAAATGCACAGAAAATAATCAAGATAATGATTCAAAGAGGTGTGGAACCTGATGTTGTCACTTATAATTCATTGATGGATGGATATTGTCTGTGCAAGCAAATTGATAAGGCTAGAAAGGTATTTGATCTGATGGTGACCAATGAAATAGCTGACATTTTAGGCTATAACATTTTGATCAATGGATATTGTAAGTGCAAAATGATAGATGATGCAGAGGAACTTTTTGATGAAATGTCTCATAAAGGTTTAGTTCCTAATGTTGTTACTTATCATACTCTTATAAAGGGTATGTTTCAAGCAGGGAGGCCCCAAAATGCAAAAGAGCTTTTTAAGGATATGTGCTCTCATGGTCAACAGCCAGATATAGTAACCTTCTCAATTATGATTGATGGCTTGTGTAGACAGGGGAATCTCGATGAGGCACTCGCACTATTGACAGCAATGGAGAAAAGTCAGTTGAAGCCTAATGTTGTGATCTATAGCAGTCTGATCAATGGTATGTGCAAAGTTGGGAAGATTAATGATGCCAAGGAACTTTTTTCTAGTCTTTTTGAAATTGGTTTACAACCTGACGTTTATGTATATAACGCAATTATGAAAGGACTCTGCCAACAAGGATTAATGGATGAAGCGTATAAGGTATTTAAAGACATGGAAAAGGTAGGATGTTTACCAGATAATTGTTGTTATAATATCATCATTCAAGGGTTTCTCAAGCATGAGGATTTACCAAAAGCATCAGAACTAATCAACGAAATGGTTGATAAGGGGTTCTCTGCTGATGATGCTACCACAGAATTGGTAGTATATTTATCGCGGAATAATAATCTCATTCTGAGGCTTTTAAAGGTCCGCAATGAGGGATCAGCAAACTAAAGTTGTTATATCTTGACCATTCAAGTGTATCTTGGAGCAGAATTGGTAGTATATTTATCGCGGAATAATAATCTCATTCTGAGGCTTTTAAAGGTCCGCAATGAGGGATCAGCAAACTAAAGTTGTTATATCTTGACCATTCAAGTGTATCTTGGAGCGCAACTTGGTAATTACCTTTTTCAAATATAATAGATATGTAATTTAACTAACTTCTTCAAATATCATTTTTAATTTCAATCAGCTGTGATTCTCTTCCACAAAATGAAAATTTCTAACACTGCCTGTGGTGGAAACCATGATTTGTGTGTGCCTTTCGCTTGAATTCAGACATGGACTAGATCTCTTTGATATAAGATTGTTGATGAATGGAGGTCATGGATTTCTAATCATCAAGTTGCTGGTAAACCCACCATCTCCATTACAATTTTTTTCGGCTGCTGCTACAGCCTTTACTCGAGAGCTCAGTCCTAAAATTGAGTTGAGAACTAAAACTAATTGGTTCCATACTACAATGCCTAAGAATCTTTATCTATTTTTATTTTTGTGCTCAATGACCTTTCAAAATGCTATCATTTCTCTTGTAGGTACTTGCAAGGATATGACTACAACTTCACCTTTCTAACCATAAAGGTATAAGCAATTCATTTTTGCTTAGTTATTATAATTTTTAATAATAATGAAACTAATGATTATAAACCAGTGTGCTTTAATTGAGAATTGTTTTAACAATTATACTACACTATAAATGCAGGGTGCAGGATGTACAGTCTCAGAATACAAGGTAAGAGAATCACTAGACTTCTGCAGTTGTTGGTTGGATGAAATGTCACTAAAATTATAGACAACAGAAAATGTTATGGGAATTGAGGGAAAAGCAAACATCCTCTTTGTCACCTTTTTTTTTCTAGTCATCAAATTGGGTATATATATATATATATAGATCCTTAATTTCTTATATTTTCCTTCAAGTCAAATCTGTGAAATCATTGCATTAGCGTCTAATAATATGAAGTTCACAATCTTTTCCAATGAAATCAATTTTTTAACATGAAAATTTGAATTTTAGAAATGCTTGTGGAAGGTATATATATATTCTTCCCTTTGAGATTCTTTACTTTGTGCCAAGTTGATTGGATGTACTGTTTGAGACGTTAGTTAAGTTAGGCAAGAAAAGTTGTTTTGGTTGTTTCTTTTCTCCTTTCAGCAGTATATAATGAGACATCTTATGTTTTTACCACTTTCTAAACCTTGTAATATACTCAATAAAATTTTCTTTGGGCTCTTGTTTGTACATGGTATTTTTCTTTTTGCAAGATGCATCTTTCATGAAGTTTTTGTGACTGCTTCCATGGGAAATGGTTTGTTAGAGAAGGTGGGGCTGACAGGGTATATATTGAGAGGTAGGAAACCAATTGCAAAATGATTCAGATCCTTCTACACTTCAAAACTCAGATAATCCAAGTAGGATTCTCATATCTATCTGCACCGTTAAATTTAGTAAATTATTCGACTTGGAGTATGTCTATGACTATGAAACTTGCTTTAAAGAAAGATTTGGGCAACTTATACACCAATTAAAGAAAGGAATAAGCTAAGAATCTATATGAGTTGTTGTTTACTTTACAAAATTGAAGAAACTATGGGATAAACTTGGTGGTTTAAAGCATCATTAAAGAGTAGATTGAATATGAGTTTGTTTTTAGTATAATTCTATGTTCAGCCTTCTCATTCTTAAAAGAATAAGTTAGGAAGTTAGAAAGTTGGGAGTGGAGGAAAGAGTTTCATATTTATGAACGGTAGATGTTAAAAATATAAAATAAAAACTAGTTTATTAATTGCTGATAAGCCTATTTAAAAATATCAATTTACCAATAAGCAAATTAATTTCTTAATTCACTTTCTACACAATTGCACTCATATATATATATATATATATATATATATATATATATATTCGTTTGACACCAAATCCTTGAAATAAAGATAATATAAAAATTAAGACTTTATTTGTTTTATAAAAAATATTACACTAAGAAATATAGTTTAATAATATAAAATAACGACTAATTAAGGGTACATTCAATATCACTTCATGATTTTTGTTTTTTATTTTCTCAAAAATTGATTATATAAAAATAAGTATAAATTTTTATATAATGGTAAGAAATAATATAATTTGTTAAAATATTATTTTATAAATGGTTATACATAAAAATATTATTTTATAAATGATTATATATAAAAATAGTATAAATAATTTTTTAAATGGTTATACATAAAAATATTAATAAATTATGTTTACACAATATATGATATTATAACAAAAAATTATTATTTGATTATTGGTAATATAGAAAAACTTATTAGTTAGTCTATTTTGAAAAAATAAATTTAAAGCTTTCTAGAGATTTTAAAAAGTCTACGGACTGGTCGGTTACGTTAATTTTAGCTTTTAAGTATTTTAAAAATAAAAATTACTATTTAGTTTCTTAATATAAGAAAGTTCACTAATTAATTTATTAATTTTAAAAAATATATTAAAACATTTCTCAAATTTTAAAAATCTACTTATTAATTTCTCTATCAATTTTAGCTATTAGCTATTAAATTTTTACAAAAAAAATTTTAAATGTCTTCAAAGAACTAATTAGTAAATATTTTTATAAAAATAAGGAATCAACTAATAAATTTTCTTTTCTACGGATATTAAATAGTAAAATAATAATAAAATATATAATAGGTAAAATTAATAAAATGATTAATTAATATATTTTTAATACTTGAAGGATGTTTAATGTATTTTTTAAAATAAAGAAACTAACTAATGTATTTTTCTATATTATAGATATTAAATAGTAAATTTTACTTATAAACAAGTCTAAAATGTCTTCGATATGGATGGACTAATTAATAGGCATTTTTACAAAACTAAATAACTAACTAATGAATTTTTAATATTACATGGATTAAATAGTAAAATATTTAATAATTAATTAATATATTTTTTAAAATTTAAAAAAAAATTTATTTTATTTTTTAAAATCGAGAAATCAATTAATAAGTTTTTGTATATCATAAGAAATTAGGATTTATAAATCGTAGAGTGCAAATTCCTCTAATTGCCCCACCGGTTTTGAATGAGAGTTGATAGCATGGTGAGTTAGATTTTAAATTCCATCTCTAAGAAACTAGTGGAAGTTGGTGGAAGTTTTTTGTATGCATATAGTGCAAAGGATTTATGGGAGAGGGACTTATATACCAATTAAAGAAAGAAATAAGTAGTTTCAGTCAAGAATCTATATTAGTTATTGTTTTCTTTACAAAATTGATGGGATAAACTTGGTGTTTGAAAGCATCATCTAACTATTTGTGAATGTGGTGCTTTTGAAGTATAGCTTGAGAGAGAGAGAATTAACGAGTTGTAAAGCTATTATAAAGAGTTTCAGATAAATTATGTGGTATTTGTAAAACTTTTGGACACATAGATACCCTAATTGGTTTAAAAATTATAAGCAAAAGAAGATTGGCTTTAACAATGAAAATCATACTTATGGATTGTTAAAATCATACTTATGGAATTACTGAGAACCTTCGGAACTCACATCAGTTGTAGAGTGTGCGTGTATAGGATTTAGATGAAATTAAGGACTTTGTCAAATATATTTTTGATTCTAGGCTGGTTAGGTGAAATAGATTTCTCTTATTAGAGTAAAATTTTGTATATAGTATTTTGTATTATATTAAAATCAAATTATAAATAAAATAATTAACGATAAATGTTATATATACTAAAAATATTATTAGTATCTTTTAAATTATAAATGTCTAAATATAATTTATTATCACCAAATGTAATTTATTATTGAAAATTAATAATTTTAAATAAAATAAAAATATATTATATTAATTTTGCAATGGTTATTGTATTAGGATAATTTTTTTTAACTTATGATTTATATATAATTGGGCTATAATAATTTTTTTTTAATATATGTTATTGATAATTTCATTGAATATAGATATCAGCAAATAAATAAATAAATAAAATTTAAATATTTCATTTATAATAATAAAATCAACTAAAATAATGTATTTTCTTAATTTAATTTTATTACTATCTTTCTAGATGACTTTAAATAAATATTTTCATATAATAATGTGATATTTTGATAATAAGTGATCAAATTTAACTCATTATTTAAAATAATAATAATAATAATAATTATTATTATTATTATATTATATAAAACACATCATCATCTGTTCAAAGAGGGTGAGTTAGAGCAAGGTCAGAAAACATCTATTTATAAAGTGTTAAATTTAGTTGCGCAAAATTAGGGTGGAGCTTTTGAAACTAGAGGAACACATATTTTTTGGAGGGCAAACTCAAAGCAGCGATATGGTGATTCATCTAATTTTGAGAAAAAGAGATATCTGAACGTCAATCAGACTAAGAGTCATATTAGAGGTTTTTATATTCTATTTCTGATTAGATTCATAGGAGAAGGAGAAACAGGTTTTTATGCTCTATTTCTGATTAGATTCATAGGAGAAGGAGAAACAATTTGGTTTTGGGAGATTGTTTGTTCAGAGATTCCATAAGCAACTAGTTACAAGATTTTGCTCAAGCTTTTATCAAATTGCTAGTTTTAGAACTGCTTATAAAAAATCAAATATAAAAAAAAAAAAAATGCTTCTTGGTAGTAATCACATAGCATTTTCTCTATGCTACAAAATCTCAGTATCATACAATACATCCTTAAAAGAATATACTACTTTAATGATTTAAGCGAGATAGAGAGGCAAAACGCTAAAAGGAAAAGCTATGGTGAAGGAAGTATATGTCTATAAAGATATATACTTACGGTTAACTTTTTCATATTCAATTTAATTCTCTAGTTATAAACATGATAAATCAAAAAAATTTGATTTAATTATTCAAAATTTAAAATTTTGAATATAAATATAAATTATTGTAAATGTTTGGAATATTTATCCAATCATGATAAGTGGATTAAAATAAATTTTGATCAAAATTAATTAAGATTAATGGCTAAAATTGAGACAAATGTGAAAAGATCGATTTTATTGTCTAAAATTTTAAGTTTAGAATATAAATGCAAAAATTCGTACATTTTTAAATTTTTTTTGTAACATAATCAAATAGAGAGTATGTGTACACCGGTAATGAACTAAGTTTTCATGAAACCTCCAATAATTCATAAATAACTTTATATTTTAGAATATAATTTATAAGATTATATTGAAATTATAAATTAAATGGGATATAAGTCATATCATTGCAACTATATAATATAACTAACTAAAATCATTATATATATATATATGGAATTAATTTTTAGTATGATTTTGGTTACGATTTGATTTTTTAGTAAAGAACTAAAATTAAAATTAAATAACTAAATTTTTTGTTTGATTCTTACAAAATATATATATTTTTTAGATTTTGATACAGTTTATAACCCTAAAAGCCATGTATAATCCTAATTGGAGGTGACGGATGATACTAGAGGTTTTGTAATTCTCCTAGAATGGATGTCGAAGTAAAAAAAATAATTTATTCAAATTTAACAAATATAAATTATGTATAGGTTAACAGGATCGTACTCACGGAGAATTAACACTAAAATTCTCTAATGAAAAGACAATACAAATAAAGTGAGATTTTATCAAAGAATGAAATTAAAGTCAAATGAAGATAATTAAAAAAATAATAATTAAGTGAAATTCTAATAATAAACTTGAGAAAAAATTAATGTAAATTTATTTTAATTAAAGAATAAATTGAATAAAAAAGATCTTTATTTATTCCAATAAATTGAATTTAGTCATGAGAGATACTCTTCACAACAATCTCTCTTTAGGTATAAATTAATTAAAAAATATTGACTAATGAATTTTAACTAACAAACAATTCAAAAAAGTTTATTTGGTTTAATATATTAATTGTCTTAAGAATTGGAGAGATTTAATTTTAACAAATAAATTAAACCACATTGTAAATTGCTCAGCGGATTAGGCTAATTGTTATATATAATTGAATAACAAAAGTAATTACAGACTCAAATATCCAAACTAACAATATATTATTTAGCTATAATTTGAACAACAAGTTCTATTTGATCAATCAACAAAGTAATAATAATAATAATAACTGAAATTGCATATTAATAATTAAGTTTAGATCTCAACAAAGTAATAATAATAATAATAATTGAAATTGTATAATAATAATTAAGTTTAGATCTCACAATTCTTGAAAAAAAAGTAAAATTCCGATCTATTTTCAACTAAAATAAGAGAAATCAGTCACTCATAGCTGCTCTTGAACACCAGAAATAATGAAAAGTTTTGGCCAAAAGCAAAGGATATTTGTTCTTACAACAAAAAGAGAATCCTAGAGAACTATCCAAAATTATCTTTCTAAAAAGTTAAAATCATAGTATCTTAGTAAAATAGCTTTCTAATTTATTTCCCAGCGAGAGAGAAGGTTTTCTAATTTTTTTTTTTTACGAGAATCATATGATTTAGGGTTAAATCAAAAGTTTTTTAGATCTTCCGTCAATTACGTCTTTATTGCTATTCAGAGTCTTGTCCAATACTCTGGCCAAGTCTATTCAGCCACTATACACAATCAGTTTCTTTTTCTTTGAACTTGACTCATTTTTATTATCATTTGTATTTCTGTATAAAATTCATAAAAATTATCCAAAATAAATAGTATTTAAATATCATTTAATTAAATATTAATTAAAATATATGTTGAATATGTGTATCATCATCCAGTCACTAAAGTTCCAGTCACTAAGTGCATAAAGAAGCTTGGAGCTAAAATGATTGACAGTTAAAAAACTCCATTTTATCACCTTTGAAATGTCACTAGGATCTAGCATTTTTAATGACAAGGACGTCAGAAAACAAGAGAAATTGTTCAGTCTATTGCCAAAACTTGGTTTCCCTTTCATTCCTTAAAGAGTTTCCAAAAGCATAAGTGATCGGTATAAAAAAAAAAAAAAAAAAAAAAGGTAAAAGGCCCATTTTAGTCCTTTAATTATTGGCAATAGTCATTTAAGACCTTAAAGACTTTTAAGTCCAATCGAACCCCTCAACTTTCAATTTTGATTTAATAACTCTAAATTTAATAGTGTTAATTAACAGAATCAAATAAATAAGTAAAAATAAGCTTTTAAATGAATCAAATATTAATTTTATATTTTAAGAAATTAAAATAAAACTAAATAAATCATTTATAAAAAATGAATACATAAAATCTAACCCCATTTCATTGCATCCTCATCTCTATCTTCATCACCAACAAATCCAAATCCCATCCAACCTCATCTCCACTTCCATCATCCTTTACTTACCCACTCAATCTCATAACAATATTACTCAACATCTTTCCTCTTGCATCTCTAGCATCTTTCCTCTTAATTCAGCTAACACAAATGGCTTAGAAGTGCTCTTCAAGCTTCCTTTATATGCCACCGTAAATATATCCTCCAAACTCAAGAACTACTTTCATTTTAGTTGAAAATACTAATGATACTATGGTCATAATGTTGAGTGGGTTTGTGAATTTATGTTTGATGACGCTGTGAATCTTTCTTCCTTAGCAGTTCATGAAAGTGAAATGATAAATATGGATAAGTATCTACTTCTAAGATGAATGACATGAAAACATGACTCTCCATAGTCATCGCTAATTAAGAAAACAAGTTTAGATTTTTTAGGTTTTGAAGATAAGAGGTTACTGCAGTTTTGGAGATAATATTCTTGATTTTTTAACTTTAAAAATTTTAAAATATTTTAATGGATAAATATTTAATAGAGTTATGTTGCAATTATTAATTTGGATTTAATTTACTTAAAATTATAATATGTAGGATAATTAGGTCAATATTGAAAGTTAAGAGGCTTGATTGGATTCATAAAATCTTTAAGAATTTAATTGACTATTGGCCAATAACAATTAAGAGGCTAAAATGAGCCTTTTGTCTAAAAAAAATTTAGGCACGTTTGTTCTCTTAGAATAGGAGCAAGCATTCGGAGGAGGAATTACGATTTATTCCTCCAGCAATTATGAATGGATAGAAGATTATAAAATTCAGAACCACAGATGCGTAGAGTAAATATGTGAGAGAGAAATCGATTGATTAGGAGTGTATTTGAAATAAATCATTGAGTTCAAGGAATTGAGAGTTTCGATATGAACAAATAGAAGAGGTGTAGTCTAAATTTTATTTTTTTTTTTATGAAAGATAATATTTACTAGTTTAACTTTTAACTTGAGAAGAGTAAGATGTGAGTTTTTGAAAATAGACCCTATATCATTTATATAAAAAAAAACCCTTAATTTTGATGCAATGGAAGTTAATGTTGAGAATTGACTTGAAATCAATCCAAAAAATATATATAAGTACAACTCCTAGGATTGCCTTGGAAATTCTAGAATGTAGAGATGCTGAGTAGAATAGGTAGCACGATGAGAAACTGTGAAGAGGGTATAGAGGGTTATGCAAGAATATTAGTAAAAATGGACTTGTTAAGGGGTGTTCCTTGAAGAATAGCCATCAATTCTCTCAACATGTGATTTATAAATGGAGATTTGCTAGATGCTAGGAGTGTAGGAACTTGGACATCATGAATCTTAGTGTAAGAAAAGCCACAAGAGATAAATCTGACAACTTAAGAATAAAAAAATGGATGATAATAAGGGTGACAATGTTGAAGAGGTGGTAATGGTGGCAGAGAATATAAATTGAAGGACAATGAAAGAGGAGAGTGGTAGGAAGCGGGAAAGGAAGGGAGAAAATATACAGTGGCACATGAAAAAAATCATTAATTATATAATATTATAACATGGAGATTGAAGAGCATTTTTGTTTCTATAGAGTTTAGGCGAATTGATTTAAAAAGTTGTTTGCCTAAATTTATATTTTAATTTTAATTTATTAATTTTTATATTTTAATGTAATTTTAATTAATCTGTCAATTTAAAAATTTTCAACTTATCACTTATATTATTATTTTTTATATAAATTAATGATCAAATTATTAAAAAATTTAATGTTTATATTATTTTATATTTTAATTTAAATGTTTAAATTTTAATTTAATTAATTTAATATTTATATTTGAATGTGATTTTAATCAATTTTAAATAATTAAAATATAAGAGTTCAGATAAAATGTCAAAAATAATATTTTATTATTTTTTAAATATAAATAACTCATACGTAATTATAATTAAATAATATATTTAATTTCAAATATAATAATAATTCAACTGTTAAACATAGATAAAATTTTTTATTTTATATCTATAATTATAAAGATTTTATAATAAATTTATTATTTTTAATTATTTTATATATATTATTATTTTAAATTAAATAATATATTTATAATAAATAATTTATAATTATAATTATAAAATAAAATTTATCACTATTAAAGATGTGAAATATTTATTTAATAATTAAATTATTTATTTAATTAATTAAAATTACTCTAAATATAAATTGTGGATTAATTTATTTAAAATTTAAATATTTAGATCAAAATATAAATAATATAAATGTTAAGTTTTTTCGGTTAAGTCAATTGATCAAAATATAAATTATAAAATAAAATTTATCACTATTAAAGATGTGAAATATTTATTTAATAATTAAATTATTTATTTTAATTAATTAAAATTACTCTAAATATAAATTATGGATTAATTTATCTAAAATTTAAATATTTAGATCAAAATATAAATAATATAAATGTTAAGTTTTTTTTCGGTTAAGTCAATTGATCAATTAGAAAAATAATTATAATAATAGATTTGACTAGATAATTAAATTTAAAAATTTACGGATGGAATAAAATTATACTAAAATTATAGGGATTAAATCAATTAAATTAAAATTAGAAAATTAAAATTAAAATATAAATAAGTAAACCTTGATTTTTTTAATCAATTAACCTATAACTTATTTTATAATATTAGATTAGATCGAAATTTATTTGACATTTGTATAATAGTATAAAAATATAGTTGATCTAAAATTTTGAATTCAGATTATTTGGTCGTAGAGTAAAAGTAAAGATTTAATTAGGTTTATATCTAAAATATTATTATTATAAAATGATAAATTTAATTTGTTATTAAATAATATTTTTAAATTAATAAAAAATTACAAAATGTGGCGCATATAAACAATTCCCAATTTCCTTTTGTTATCCTTACCACTTTACCAGCAGGCAGAGAGCCTTCCTTTTCCGATTCTCTATTTCCTTTCCTCATTCCCAATCTCCGATCCATCCCTAAAAACAACTGACTAGAGATCGATGATGATGAAGATGCCTTGGAGGAGGAAGAGCAGGAACTTCCATCTTCAGCTACAAGGGGCAATTGGTACCATTCAATCTCCATTCCTATTCTTATTTACCAATTATTGCCATTCTTCTACTTCCACACTTGAAGATGCACGCTTCTTGACAAATAACTTCAAATCTGCTTCTTTTACCCACCTTGATGATGCCATTGCATCCTTCAATCATGTAATTCATAAGCATCCTCTTCCTTCTAGGGCTCAATTTAGTAGATTCTTATCTGCCCTTGTGAAAATGAAACAATATCACACTGTCTTTTCCATGTCCAAAACAATTGAATTGCTAGGAATCTCACACGATGTTTATTCTCTTAGCATCTTAATTAATTGCTTCTGCCACTTACACCTTGTGGATTTTGGCTTCTCTGTTTTTGGTAAGATGCTCAAATTGGGATTGGAGCCTAACGTTGTGACATTTACTACCTTAATTAATGGGCTTTGTATGGAGAGTAAAATCGATAAAGCAGTGGAATTTTTCGATGATATGGTTGCATGTGGTTATCAACCTAATGTTTACACTTACAATGTGATAATAAACGGAATGTGTAAATTTGGGAAAACAAATGTGGCTATTGGGCTACTAAAGGGAATGGCTGATAGAGGTTGTGAGCCAAATGTTGTGACATACAATGCAATCATTGACGCCCTTTGCAAGGATGAGCTAGTTGGTGAGGCTTTAGAGCTCTTCTCTCAAATGAGGAATAAGGGCATTTCACTTGATGTCATCACTTACACTGGTTTAATTCACGGCGTTTGCAAATTAGGCCAAAAGAACCAAGCTTTGGCCTTGATGAATGAAATGGTGCAGCAGAACATATTACCAGATGTTTATACCTTCAATGTATTGATTGATGCTCTTTGTAAGGATGGAATGGTTTCAGAGGCTCAAAATACATTCAATGTAATGATTCAAAGAGGTGTAGAGCCTAATGTGGTCACCTACACTTCCTTAATTGATGGTCTTTGCATTTCAGACCAATTCAAGGAAGCTTTGGCCTTGTTGAAAGTAATGGTGGGGAGGAACATATCCCCTAATGTTTTTACCTTCAATATATTGATCGATACCCTTTGTAAGAAAGGACTGGTTTCAAATGCAGAGAATATAATCAAAATAATGATTCAAAGAGGTGTGGAACCTAATGTTGTCACTTATAGTTCATTGATGGATGGATATTGTCTGTGCAAGCAAATTGATAAGGCTAGAAAGGTATTTGATCTGATGGTGACCAATGAAATAGCTGGCATTTTTAGCTACACCATTTTGATCAATGGATATTGTAAGTGCAAAATGATAGATGATGCAAAGGAAATTTTTGATGAAATGTCTCATAAAGGTTTAGTTCCTAATGTTGTTACTTATTCTACTCTTATAGAGGGTATGTTTCAAGCAGGGAGGCCCCAAACTGCAAAAGAGCTCTTTAAGGATATGTGCTCTCATGGTCAACAGCCAAATATAGTAACCTTCTCAATTATGATTGATGGCTTGTGTAGACAGGGGAATCTCGATGAAGCACTCACCCTATTGAAAGAAATGGAGGAAAGTCAGTTGAAGCCTAATTTTGTAATCTATAGCAGTCTGATCAATGGTATGTGCAAAGTTGGGAAGATTAATGATGCCAAGGAACTTTTTTCTAGTCTTTTTGAAATGGGTTTACAACCTGATGTTTATGTATATAGTGCAATTATGAAAGGACTCTGCCAACAAGGATTAATGGATGAAGCGTATAAGGTATTTAAAGACATGGAAAAGGTAGGATGTTTACCAAATAATTGCTGTTATAATATCATCATTCAAGGGTTTCTCAAGCATGAGGATTTACCAAAAGCATCAGAACTAATCAACGAAATGGTTGATAAGGGGTTCTCTGCTGATGCTGCTACCACAGAATTGGTAGTACATTTATCGCTGAATAATGATCTCATTCTAAGCAAACTACGAAATCGTTCTAAGGCTTCTAAAGGGGTGCAATGAGGGATTAGCAAATTAAAGTTGTTATATCTTGACCGTTCAAGGGTGTCTTGGAGAGAAACTTGGTAATTTGCCTTCTTCAAATGTAGTAGGTATGTAATTTAACTAACTTCTTCAAATTTCATTTTTAATTTCAGTCAGCTATGATTCTCTTCCACAAAATGAAAATTTCTAACACCGTAAATTACCTGCAGTGGAAACCATGATATGTGTGTTCCTTTCGCTTGAACTCAGACATGGACTAGATCTCTTTGGATATAAGGTTGTTGATGACTGGAGGTCATAGATTTCTAATGATCAAGTTGCTGGTAAACCCACCATCTTCCTTACAATTTTTTTTGGGCTGCTACTACAGCCTAAACTCGAGAGCTCAGTCCTAAGAATGAGTTGAGAACTAAAACTAATTGATTCCATGCTACAATGCTTAAGAATCTTTATCTATTTTACTTTTGTGCTCAATGACCTTTTAAAATGCTATCAATTTTCTTGTAGCTACTTGCTAGGATATGATTGCAACTTCACCTTTCTAAACATAAAGGTATAAGCAATTCGTTTTTGCTTGATTATTATATTTTTAATAATAATGAAAATAGTGATTATAAACAAGTGGAGCTTTAATGGAGAATTGATTTAGCAACTAGACTATCCTATAAATGCAGGTGCAGGATATGCAGCCCCATAATACAAGTGTAGTGGTTGAGAAATCTACCATTTTTCTTTATCGGTTTCTTGGTTGACAGAAATCTAGCAATTATAGTTGTTGAGATTGTTGAATCATGTGATAGTAAATTAGTTACAATGGCTGTATATTAAGGAAAAATACTTAGGAAATCATCTCTGTATGATATATCTTTATGATATAATAATAATACAATCAAGTATGATCATTTTGTCAATATGGTATATAACAAATATATTTTAGACCACCTATTGAGTTATTTATATGGTGCATTTTGTGATACGTTTGTATGGTGTTATGAAGGGGAAACACATTGTTTCTTACTGTTTGAGAAAAGTTAGGCAAGAAAAGTTGCTTTGGTTGTTTCTTTTCTCCTTCCAGCTGTACATTAAGCGAGATTTTGTGTTTAGCACATTGTAAACTTTGTAATATACTCAATAAAATTTTCTTTGAGCTTTTGTTTAGACATGGTATTTTTCTTTTTGCTTGCTGGTAATTGTTGAAGTTTTTTTATTCTGCATCCATGGCAAATGGAAGTTAGTTTTATCAGAGAAGATAGGTCTGACAGGGTACATATTGAGAGGTAGGAAACCAATTGCAAAATGATTCAGATCCTTTGAGTCTTCAAAACACAGATAATCCAGGTATGATCTTTATATCTGCACCTTTAAATGGACTAAATTATTTGCGTTGGAGTATATCTATGACACTTGCTTTAAGAGCAAAGCCAAGTTAGGATTTGTAAATCGATGTGTGCAAATTCCTCCTGTTGGCTCCACTGGTTTTGAGAAGTGGATGAGAATTGATAGCATGATGAGTTAGATTTTGAATTCCATCTCTAAGGATCTAGTGGAAGTTTTTTGTATGCATATAGTGCAAAGGATTTATGGGAGGAAATTAGAAGAAAGATTAAAGGACCTATGTTAGTTGGTGTTTTCTTTACAAAATTGAAGAAACTATGGGATAAACTTGGTGTTTGAAAGCATCATCTAACTATTTGTGAATGTGGTGCTTTTGAAGTATAGCTTGAGAGAGAGAATTAATGAGTTGTAAAGCTTTTGTAAAGATTTCAGGTAGATTATGTGGCATTTGTAAAGCTTTTGGGCACATAGATACCCTGGTTGGTTTAAAAATTATAAGCAAAAGAAGATTGGCTTTAACAATGAAAATCATACTTATGGAACCACTGAGGACCTTCGGAACTCACATTAGTTGTAGAGTGTGCGTGTATAGGATTTAGATGAAATTAAGGGCTTTGTCAAATATATTTTTGATACTGTATAAACACAATTATAATTTATTCCGATCTTCCTAGATGACTTTGATTAAATATTTTCATATAATAATGTGATATTATGATAATAAGAGACCAAATTTAATTTGCTATTTAAAATGATAATAATAATAATTGTTATTTTTATATTATATATAAAAATATTAAAAAAATATAAAAAAATAATAGTAAAATATTGTTTAGTCTTTGAAGTATACTAAAATCTCCACTTTAGTCCATGTATTTTGAATGTTCAGCCCTACAGATTATGTGAAAGTCAATATAATGAGAAACTTTAATACCTAGATTACTTATGGTAATCGGAGAGAGAAGTAAAAGCTGTCTAAAGAGAGTGGATTAGAGCAATGTCAGAAAACATTCATTTATAAAGTGTTAAATAATGTTTTCTAAAGTGTTAAATTTGGTTGCACAAAAATAGGGTGGAGGTTTTGGAACTAGAGGAACACATATATTTTGGAGGGTAAACTCAAAGTGGCAATACGGTGATTCAGGGGAGATATCTGAAGGTCAATCAGACTAAGAGTCTGGTTAGATTCGTAGGAGGAGAGATAGTTTGGCTTCGGGAGGTTGTTTGTTTAGAGATTACATGGACAACTAGGGTTTTTCTGTCGCTTTTGTCAAATTATTAGTTTTAGTAATCACATATATTTTTTCTATCGCTAATAGTCATTTAAAACTTTAAAGACTTTTAGGTTTAATTGAGCTCTCAACTTTCAATTTGAGTCTAATAACTCTAAATTTAACGGTGTTAATTAACAAAGTCAAATAAATAAGTAAAGTAAGTTTTTAAGGAATAAAAATTAATTTTATATTTAAAGTAATTAAAATAAAACTAATAAATCATTTATAAAAAGTGAATATATAAAATCTAACCCTGTTTCATTCCATCCTCATCTGTTACTTCATTATCCACAAATCCATATCTCATTTAACCTCATTTTCTCTACCACTATGGTTTACGTACCCACCCAATCTCAAAGCATTATTACTCAGTATCTTTCTTCTTGCATCCCTAGCATCTCTTCTCTTAATTCAGCTAACACAAGTGACTTAGAAGTGCTCTTTAAGCTTCCTTTATATGCCGCTGTCAATGTACCCTTTAAACTCAAGAACTACTTTCATGTTAGTTGAAAATACTAATAATACTACTATGGTCAAGATGTGAGTAGGTTTGTGAATTTATGTTTGATGGCGCTGTGGATCTTTCTTTCATGGCGGTTTGTGAAGGTGAAATGATAAATATGGTGAAACGATAAAGTTTATCAACTTCCAAGATGAATGGCCTGAAAATATGACTCTCTATAGTCATCACTAATTAAGAAAACATATTTAGATTTTTTAGGTTAGTTTTGAAGATAAGAGGTTACTGCTGTTTTGGAGATAATGTTTTTGATTTTTCAATTTTAAAAAATTTAAAAATATTTTAATGGATTAACATTTAATAGAGTTATGTTTTAATTATTGATTTGGATTTAATTTGCTTAAAATAATAATATATATAGGATAATTAGGTCAAAATTGAAAGTTAAAGGGGTTCGGTTGGACCTAAAAAATATTTAAAAACTTAATTTACGATTGACTAATAGTTAAGGGGTTAAAATGAGCTTGTTGTCTAAAAAAAATCAGGCAGGTTTATTCTCTTAGAATAGGAGCAGGCATCCAAAAGGGAATTACAATTTATTCCTCCAGCATTTATGAATGGATAGGAGATTGTAAAATTCAATGTGTAGAGTGAATATATGAGATAGAGGAATGGGTTAATAAGGAGTGTATTTGAAATGAATCATTGAGTTCAATAGATTGAGAGTTTCACTATGAGCAAATAGAAGAAGTATAGTTTAAACTCTTAATTTCTAACTTGAGGAGATTAAGATGAGTTTTTGAAAATAGATTCTATATTTTTGATAAAAAAAATCCTTAATTTTGATGCAATGGAAGGTAATGTTGAGAATTGACTCGAAGGTAATCTAAAAAATGTTTATATAAGTACAACTTCTAGGGTTGCCTTGAAATTGTGAAGAGGGTAAAGTGGGTTATGTGAATGTTAGTAAAAATAGACTTGTCAAGGGGTATTCCTTGAAGCTCTTATTCTAGAAGATGAGAGTAACCATCAATTCTCTCAACATGTGATTTATGAATGGAGGGGTACTAGATGCCAGGAGTGTAGAAACTTTGAATATCATGAATTTCAGTGTAAGAAAAGGCACAAGAATAAATCTGGCAACTTAAAAATAAAAAAGTGGATGGGAATAAGGGTGACAATATTAAGAAGTGGTAATGGTGGCTGGGAATATAAATGAAGGAAAATGGAAGAGAGTGGTGGAATATGCCGTTTACAGTATTTTTTGTGTTTTTTTTTTCGTATATATAGTTTACGCGAATTGATTGAAAAATCGATTAAATATGCCGTTTACAGTAGATATATTATATATTTTATTTTATATCGATAATTATAAAAATTTTATAATAAATATATTATTTTTAATTATTTTATATATAATATTATTTTAAAATAAATGATATAATAATTATAAAATTTACAAATTTAAAGATGTGAACTATATATTTAACAATTAAATTATTTATTTTTAATTTTAGTTTTAAAAATTTATTAAAATTATATCTAAATATAAATATTAAATCAATTTATCTAAAATTTAAACATTTAAATTAAAATATAAATTAGATAAATATTATATTTTTTCAATTAATTGATCAATTAAAAAAATAATTATAATAATACACATGACATGTCAATTAAATAATCAAAATAAAATTACATTAAAAATCAAAATAAAATTACATTAAAATGTAAGATGAGATCAATTAAATTAAAATTAAAAAATTTATATTTTACACACAAACGTATTTAGGCAATTAAACAATAGTTTAATGATAAATAATTAAGCACCTATTTATTATTTAAATTGTCAAAACTACATTTGTATGGATTTAATAATTATATGGTTATTTTATTTTATTATTATTTAAAATTTAAAACTTCCTACTTAAAAGATCATCAAAATATGAATATTTTTAATATTATACATAGAAATAATTTATATATTATAAATTTAAGTTAATATTATTAATAAATAAATAAAATAACAAATAAAAGTTAAAATGCAAAATACATTTAGTGAGTTTAACATTTCAAAATTTTATTATTTTGAAATAATTTTATATATTAATTTTTTACTGATATTAATTAAATTTGTAATATTATTCAAATAAAATGTCAAAATAAAATCGTGCCAAATAGTTCTCATGAGAGTTAAACTTTGTAAAAAAAATTAATTTTTATTATACTAAAATAAAGCAATTAATAATAAAAAATTATATAAAGTTAGTCATTTTAAATTTCTAATTATATTAGAGTAAAATTAAACAATAAACTATTTAATTTTTTCCTCATCTATATTATATACAATTAGACTATAATAATATTTTTAAAAATATACATTGATAATTATTTATTAAATAAGGAATATTATTTAATAAAATAAAAAATCAATATTCTACAATTATATTTATAATATTTTATTAAAAAAATAAAATTAACAAAATTAATTAATTTTTAACTAAATTTAATTAAATATACGGTTATAATAAAACATTATTTTTGCGAAAATAAATTTAATTAAGTCTTTATTTTTATTAACAGTCAAATAAATTTAATTTAAAATTTCTAAAATTTTAAGTTAATTAAACTATATAATTTTATTAAGAGCTAAATAGATTCTAACTTAATATTATTTTTTAACAGTAAAATATTATTTTTATAATTTAAAATATTAAAATTTTAATAATTTAATTATCATAAAAATTTTAAAAAAATATAAATATAATAAATAATTTTTAAAACTATAAAAATAAAGTTTTATTATATAAGAATTTTTATTATTATAAAATAATATTATATAATATTATATTAAATTATGACTTATTTGACTCTTATATAATAGTATAGAGATTTAATTTATTCAAAATTTTAAATTCAAATTATTTGACTCTTAAACAAAAGTGGAGACTCTCCACTTAATTGGATTTATATTTAAAAAATTATTATTATAAAATGATAAATTTAATTTGTTATTAAATAATATTTTTATATGAAAAATTAATAAAAAAAATTACAAAATGTGGCGCATATAAACAATTCCCAATTTCCTTTTGTTATCCTTACCACTTTACCAGCAGGCTCTACCTTCCTTTCCCGATTCTCTATTTCCTTTCCTCATTCCCAATCTTCGATCCTTCCCTAAAAGCAACTGACGAGAGATCGATGACGATGAAGATGCCTTGGAGGAGGAAGAGCAGGAGCTTCCATCTTCAGCTACAAGGGGCAATTGATACCATTCAATCTCCATTCCTATTCTTATTTACCAATTATTGTCATTCTTCTACTTCCACACTTGAAGATGCACGCTTCTTGACAAATAACTTCAAATCTGCTTCTTTTACCCACCTTGATGATGCCATTGCTTCCTTCAATCATGTAATTCATAAGCATCCTCTGCCTTCTAGGGTTCCATTTAATAGATTCTTATCTGCCCTTGTGAAAATGAAACAATATCACACTGTCCTTTCCATGTCCAAAACAATTGAATTGCTAGGAATCTCTCACGATGTTTATTCTATTAACATCTTAATTAATTGCTTCTGCCGTTTACATCTTGTGGATTTTGGCTTCTCTGTTTTCGGGAAGATGTTCAAATTCGGATTGGAGCCTACCACTGTGACATTTACTACCTTAATTAATGGGCTTTGTATGGAGAGTAAAATCGATAAAGCAGTGGAATTTTTTGATGATATGGTTGCACGTGGTTATCAACCTGATGTTCGTACTTACAGTACGATAATAAACGGAATGTGTAAATTTGGGAAAACAAATGTGGCTATTGGGCTACTAAAGGGAATGGCTGTTAGAGGTTGTGAGCCAAATGTTGTGACATACAATGCAATCATTGACGCACTTTGCAAGGATGAGCTAGTTGGTGAGGCTTTAGAGCTCTTCTCTCAAATGAGGAATAAGGGCATTTCACCTGATGTCATCACTTACACTGTTTTAATTCACGGTGTTTGCAAATTAGGCCAAAAGAACCAAGCTTTGGCCTTGATGAATGAAATGGTGGAGCAGAACATATTACCAAATGTTTATACCTTCAATGTATTGATTGATGCTCTTTGTAAGGATGGAATGGTTTCAGAGGCTCAAAATACATTCAATATAATGATTCAAGAGGTTTAGAGCCTGATGTGATCACATACACTTCCTTAATTGATGGTCTTTGCATTTCAGACCATTTCAAGGAAGCTTTGGCCTTGTTGAAAGGAATGATGGGGAGGAACATATCCCCTGATGTTTTTACCTTCAATATATTGATTGACACTCTTTGTAAGAAAGGACTGGTTTCAATTGCACAGAATATAATCAAAATAATGATTCAAAGAGCTGTGGAACTTGATGTGGTCACTTATAATTCATTGATGGATGGATATTGTCTGTGCAAGCAAATTGATAAGGCTAGAAAGCTATTTGATCTGATGGTGACCAATGAAATAGCTGACATTTTTAGCTACAGCATTTTGATCAATGGATATTGTAAATGCAAATTGATAGATGATGCAAAGGAGCTTTTTGATGAAATGTCTCATAAAGGTTTAGTTCCTGATGTTGTTACTTATTCTACTCTTATAAAGGGTATGTTTCAAGCAGGGAGACTGCACAGGAGCTCTTTAAGGATATGGGCCCTCATGGTCAACAGCCAGATATAGTAACCTTCTCAATTATGATTGATGGTTTGTGTAGACAGGGGAATCTCCATGAGGCAATCACACTATTGAAAGCAATGGAGAAAAGTCAGTTGAAGTCTAATCTTGTGATCTATAGCAGTCTGATCAATGGTATGTGCAAAGTTGGGAAGATTAATGATGCCAAGGAACTGTTTTCTAGTCTTTTTGAAATTGGTTTACAGCCTGATGTTTGTGTATATAATGCAATTATGAAAGGACTCTGCCAACAAGGATTAATGGATGAAGCATATAAGTTATTTAAAGACATGGAAAAGGTAGGATGTTTACCAAATAATTGTTGTTATAATATCATCATTCAAGGGTTTCTCAAGCATGAGGATTTACCAAAAGCATCAGAACTAATCAACGAAATGGTTGATAAGGGGTTCTCTGCTGATGATGCTACCACAGAATTGGTAGTACATTTATCGCAGAATAATAATCTCATTCTGAGGCTTTTAAAGGTGCGCAATGAGGGATCAGCAAACTAAAGTTGTTGTATCTTGACCATTCAAATGTGTCTTGGAGTGCAACTTGGCAATTACCTTTTTCAAATATAATAGATATGTAATTTAACTAACTTCTTCAAATATCATTTTTAATTGCAATCAGCTGTGATTCTCTTCCACAAAACAAAAATTTCTAACACTGCAAATTTCCTGTGGTGGAAACCATGATATGTGTGTGCCTTTCGCTTGAATTCAGACATGGACTTGATCTCTTTGATATAAGATTGTTGATGAATGGAGGTCATGGATTTCTAATCATCAAGTTGCCGGTAAACCCACCATCTCCATTACAATTTTTTTTTGGCTGCTACTACAGCCTTTATTCGAGAGCTCAGTCCTAAAATTGAGTTGAGAACTAAAACTAATTGGTTCCATACTACACTGCCTATGAATCTTTATCTATTTTTATTTTTGTGCTCAATGACCTTTCAAAATGCTATCATTTCTCTTGTAGGTATTTGCAAGGATATGACAACAACTTCACCTTTCTAACCATAAAGGTATAAGCAATTCATTTTTGCTTAGTTATTATAATTTTTAATAATAATGAAACTAATGATTATAAACCAGTGTGCTTTAATTGAGAATGGATTTAACAATTATACTACACTATAAATGCAGGGCGCAGGATATACAGTCCCAGAATACAAGGTAAGAGAATCATTATGGGATAAACTTGGTGCTTTAAAGCATCATCTAACTATTTGTGAATGTGGTGCTTCTGAAGTATAGCTTGAGAGAGAGAGAGAGAGAATGAGAATAAACTAATGGCAATTTTTAATGAGTTGTTTGACCATATAAGAAATCAAATCTTGATTTTGGATCTGTTACCAACACTCAATAAAGTCTATAAATCTAAATGCAGCCAGAGTGTGTTGATGGAATAGCAACTGCAATTGGTCCTACTAGCGATTGGAATGCTAATTTAGCTTCAGGTATTTAACAGGACTTTTTGTCCAAATGTATTTATGAACAAGTTCATAAAAGGCAGGTTAGCTCTATATATAACACAAGTATAATCTTGCAATATACTTCATAAAATTTTCTTTGAGCTGTTATTTACACACCACCTGCAGTAGGTATCCAGTCTTAAATTAGTT
Source organism: Manihot esculenta (assembly GCF_001659605.2). Classification (NCBI taxonomy): domain Eukaryota; kingdom Viridiplantae; phylum Streptophyta; class Magnoliopsida; order Malpighiales; family Euphorbiaceae; genus Manihot; species Manihot esculenta. The sequence goes on from NC_035169.2 coordinate 2,362,081, forward strand.
AGATATTCAATAAAAAGACTTTTTATATGATTTTTAGAGACATGAAAAAGGGAGGATATTTACCGAATAATTGTTGTTATAATATCATCATTCAAGGGTTTCTCAGGCATGAGGATTTACCAAAAGTATCAGAACTAATCAACGAAATGGTTGATAAGGGGTTCTCTGCTGATGCTACTACCACAGAATTGGTAGTACATTTATCGCAGAATAATGATCTCATTCTAAGCAAACTACGAAATTGTTCTGAGGCTTCTAAAGCTGTGCAATGAGGGATCAACAAACTAAAGTTGTTATATCTTGACCGTTCAATGGTGTCTTGGAGAGAAACTTGGTAACTACCTTCTTCAAATGTAGTAGATATGTAATTTAACTAACTTCAAATTTCATTTCTAATTTCAATCAGATGTGATTCTCTTCCACAAAACAAAATTTCTAACACTGCAAATTACCTGTGGTGGAAACCATGATATCTGTGTGCCTTTCGCTTGAATTCAGACATGGACTAGATCTCTTTGATATAAGATTGTTGATGAATGGAGGTCATGGATTTCTAATCATCAAGTTGCTGGTAAACCCACCATCTCCATTACAATTTTTTTATTGGCTGCTACTACTGCCTTAACTCGAGGGCTCAGTCCTAAAATTCAGTTGAGAACTAAAACTAATTGGTTCCATACTACAATGCCTAAGAATCTTTATCTATTTTTATTTTTGTGCTCAATGACCTTTCAAAATGCTATCATTTCTCTTGTAGGTACTTGCAAGGATATGACTACAACTTCACCTTTCTAACCATAAAGGTATAAGCAATTCATTTTTGCTTAGTTATTATAATTTTTAATAATAATGAAACTAATGATTATAAACCAGTGTGCTTTAATTGAGAATTGATTTAACAATTATACTACACTATAAATGCAGGGCGCAGGATATACAGTCCCAGAATACAAGGTAAGAAAATCACTAGACTTCTACAGCTGTTGGTTGTATGAAATGTCACTAAAATTATAAACAGAAAATTTTATGGGAATTGAGGGAAAAGCAAACGTCCTCTTTGTCAATATAACGGATATATTTTAGTGTTGGACCACCATTTGAGTTATTTATATGGTGCATTTTGCAATACATTTGTGTGGTGTTATGAATGTGAAACACATTGTTTCTTACTGTTTGAGATGTTAGTTGAGTTAGGCAAGAAAAGTTGTTTTGGTTGTTTCTTTTCTCCTTTCAGCAGTATATAATGAGACATTTTATGTTTTTACCGCTTTCTAAACCTTGTAATATACTTTTTCTTTTTGCTTGAAGCATCTTTGTTGAAGTTTTTGTGATTCTGCATCCATGGGAAATGGTTTGTTAGAGAAGGTGGGTTTGACAGGGTACATATTGAGAGGTAGGAAACCGATTGCAAAAAGATTCAGAACCCAAGAATCTATATCAGTTGTTGTTTACTTTACAAAATTAAATTTAGATCTTTCTTCTCTCCTTTTAATCATATCAGATTGGTGTGGGGAATGAGATGAAAATAAAATCTTGGAATGATAGACGATCGGTTGGTAATGTTGCTCTCAAATTCTCCTTTAGCAGACTTAAATTTAGCAGCTAACCTAGATGTGTTGATGTTAAATATATAAAATCAATTTTGTAAACAAATTTTTAAAAATATCCATTTCCATTAAATTTAATTAAAAAATAAATATCTACTTTTTTTTTTTAACTTTCAGACCCGTTATTATTTATAAATACTAATAATTACATTGTAAAATTTATAATGTATTTTTATTAATATAATTCATTTAATTAATTTATAATATAATATTCTAATTTACATATAAAATCCACATGTTCACGTCTATTTTAATGGATTAAAAAACTATACAAATATACATTATTTAAAATATTTTAATTTGATTTGTTTGATTAATTTACTATTTTAATTTAATTTATGTTCTATTAACAAATATAATATTAAAATTTTAATAGATTGAATATTTTATTACAACTATTATATGTTTTAATAATTTACTTATATTAAGACTATCATTAATAATTAAAATTCTAATACTATTAAACTAACATATCAAAATAAAAAGTTTTGAATTTTTTTAGTAAGAGTACAGTTTTGTGAATAATATTTTTTTATTATATTAAAATCAAATTATAAATAAAATAATTAATAATAAATATTATACTTGTTAAGAAATTAGTTATACCTTTCAAATTATAAATGTGGAATATAATTTATTATTGAATATCTATAATTTTACGTAGAATAAAAATATACAATTATTTAAAATTAATTCGTATTTTTCAAATTATAAATTACTAAGTATAATTTATTACTGAAAATTACTAATTTTAAATAAAATAAAAATATATTATTATTATTATTATTATTATTATTATTATTATTATTATTATTATTATTATTATTATTATTATTATTATTATTATTAATTTTGAAATTCATATTGTATTAGGATAAAGTTTTGTTTAATTATAATTTATATATAATTGGACTATAATAATTTTTTTAAAAAAAAATATGTTAATGATAATTTTATTAAATAACAGATATTAGCAAATAAAAAGTTGAATATTTCAATTGTAATAAAAAAATTAACTAAAATGATATATTTTCTTAATTTTATTTATTATAATTTTTTTAGATAACTTTGATTAAATATGTTCATATAATAATGTGATATTAAGATAATAGGAGCCCAAATTTAATTGCTTATTTGCAATAATAATAATATATTATATAAAAAATTAATAAAGAGATAAAACAAAAATAATAATAAAATATTGTTTAATTTGTGAAAGTGTGAAATATGGTTGTAGAAAAATAGAGTGGTTTACTTGAGTTTTTGGAATCAGAGCATTTATATTTTTTGGAAGGCAAACTCAAAGCGACTATAAATTCTACTAGAGGTTCTTATGTCCCATTTCTGATTAAATTCTGATTATCTGATTAGATTCTGATTAGATTGATAGAAGAAGGAGAGATAGTTGGAGATGGAGAGATAGTTGGATTTCAAGAGATAGTTTGTTCAGAAATTATGAAAATAATCAGTTACAAAATTTTGCAGTCGCTTTTATCAAAATGTCTAAAACATTTTAGAACTACTCATAAATATATTTCTCTATGCTATAAAATTTCAGTATCATATAATACATTATTAAGGAATATACTATTTTAATGGTTCAAGCAAGATAGTGGGCAACGTGAGGACTAAACCAAATTTTTAATATTTTAATGTTTAGAACTATATTTGAAACTAAATTTTAGTACAGTTCTCAATTTCAGTACAACCTCAATTTGAATTCAGTTCTTTTTTTGTTTCACTTTAATTTTAGTTTTATTTCAGTTTAAATTTTAATTGTTCACTTTTTCATCGTTCACCACGACAATTTATTAAAATGCAAACTGGACCTGTCACCCCGCTAGCCATATCTTTTCCAACCGGACCTGACTCACCCGAAGTACGCCACGCGTTGGACCACCAAGGGAACCTCATCAGTGACACCATCGACCATCTTAGAGCTGCTATGGAGCCAATCGATTCGACAAGCGAGGAATTCATGGCCAAGGCGCCCATTCTTATTGACCCGAAGACACAAAATCACAGATGCTCCTCACCTAAGATTTGCATTGGTTGCAACCTCCACCCCTGTTCCAGATTTTTCATAGATGAATTTTGGTTTATTGGGGTTTGATCCTTGATGAAATTTTTGGTTTATTGGGGTTTGATCCTTGATGAAATTTCTATTCCTCTAGGTTGTTTAGATGTTCCATTGATTGATTCAGTTGAGATGCTTGTGTTTGGATGTTACATAGTTTGAACCAATTCTTATGACCTCCTCAATTTTACCTGTAAGAGCTGCTAGGAGTTTTATTTCCTTGAAAATTGATTAATTCCTCAAGACCTCTAAGCCGGTATACAAATGGGAAGTTGGCGACACTCTCAAGAAACTCCGGGATCGCAAGCTTTATTATCCTTCTTTCAAGGTTCGTCCCTTCAGAATCTCACCAAAATTACTTAGCATTTTGTCTTTTCAAATTAGTTGTTTCTTTTTAATTTACTAAAAATTGTTTTTTCTCTGCAATCAGCATTTTATATGTGTTTTTAGCTATTTACTAAGAACTAGATACAAGTAGAAGTTTAATCAAGTTTTAGTAATTCAGTTTTAACTGCTTCTGTTAATAGCTTCCATTAATAGCATTAGTTTGTTAGATTTCTGTTATAGGTTTGTTAACTGTGAAGTTAGTTAACTTTTAGTAAGAAGCTAAATTAATTTTCCCACCAATGTTAGATGATGAGCTGACAACTCAATTTTTTTACTTGTATAAATATCTCACTTATAAATCTTCTCATTCATAAATTGAATATAGAATTTTTCTCTTAACATGGTATCAAAGCAACCAAGGCTCCTATCTAGAACTTTCTTTATTGACAGTTATTTTTCTTCTTTTTCCTTCTTAAATTTCTCTACAATTTCCTTGATCTTTTTTATTTTTCATCATTTTTCATACTGATTCTACGAAGATGACTACTAATCCTACTACTGAAGTTGTTGAATCATCTAATACAGATCTAATTACATCTAAATCTAAGATAGACAGTTATTTTTCTTCTTCCTTCCTAAATTTCTTTGCAATTTCCTTGATCTTCTTCATTTTTTATCATTTTTCATATTGATCCTACGAAGATGACTACTAATCCTACTGCTGAAGTTGTTGAATCATCTAATACAGATCTAATTACATCTAAATCTAAGATAGACACAGTTATTTTTCTTCTTTTTTCTTCCTAAATTTCTCTGCAATTTCCTTGATCTTCTTCATTTTTCATCATTTTTCATACTGATCCTACGAAGATGACTACTAATCCTACTGCTCAAGTTGTTGAATCATCTAATACAAATCTAATTACATCTAAATTTGAGATTGATCTGCTGAATTCTGATTCCCCAAGCTAGATTCTAGTAAGTACTCCTTTGACTGAATTCAATTACCTCTCTTGGAACAGATCTATGATAATTGCTTTGACCGCAAAAGATAAAATAGGATTCATAAATGGAATATGTAAGAATTTAATTTTTCATATCGTCCACTACGAAAATTTATTAAAATGCAAATAGAATTTACGAATAGGTATAAATTCATTTATAAATGTTATTTCACAAAATCCACAATGAGTTTTTAATGGTTTAATAAATAGATTAAATGGTCCATGCCATTAATATGTTAATTGAATATTTAGTGGTACAAATTACTTGAAAGTTAATATAATGAAAAACTCTAATACCCAAAATACTTATGGCACTTGGAGAGAGAAGTAAGAGCATTTCCCTACATCATTATCTGTTCAAAGAGAGTGCGACAGAGCAATAAGAGAAAACATTTATTTCTTTGAAAGTTTTAAATTTGGTTGCACAAAAACTCAAAGCAGCAATATAGTGATTAATCTGGCTTTGAAAAGGAGATATATCAACGTCAATTAGACTATATATGAGTCCTACAAAGGTTTTATGTTCTACTTCTGATTAGATTGTAAAGGAGAGACAGTTTGGCTTCAAGAAGTGATTTGTTTAGAGATCACGTAGGCAACTAGTTATAGGGTTTTGCTATTGCTTTTCTCGTACAAAATTAAATATAAAATAAAGTTTCTTGTTAATAATCATAAATATTTTCTCTATGCTATAAAATCCCAGTATCATATAATACATCGTTAAGTAACATGCTACTTTTAACGATTCAAGCGGAGTAGGGAGCGAAATGCTAGAAGGAAAAGCTATGGTGAAGGAAGCAAATGCCCATAGAAATATACACTTCTCCATATTCAGTTTAGTATTCTAGTTATAAATGTCACAAATTGAAAAGATTTGATTTTATTATTCAAAATTTAAAATTTTGAATATAAATATAAATTAATGTAAATATTTGGATTATTTATCATTCTGCGAACTCTTCCATTTAATTTTACAAACAGATTTTATATCCGTTTACAAATCCAAACATATCCATTTAATTTTACCTGCGGATTGCTTATTCTTTTGCGAATTAGTTTGTATCTATTTAATTTTACAAACGGATTAAAATCTATTTGCCAATCAATTTGTATCCATTTAATTTTACAAATTATACATTCCTTTGTGATCATTTTATATCCATTTAATTTTATAAATATATTCTATATTCATTTGTATTTATTTAATTTTACAAACAGATTATGCGTCCGTTTGCAAATCACTGTGTTCATTTAATTTTATTAATGGATTACATGTTTATTTGTGAATCAGTTTGTATTGATTTAATTTTACAAATAGGTTATATATCCATTTGAAAATAAGTTTGTTTCCTTTAATTTTATAAACGGATCAAACTTTTATGAAACAATTTGTATTCATTTAATTTTACAAATAGATTATACGTCCATTAACGAATATATATTAGTGTCTATTTAACTTACAAACAAATTATATATCTATTTAAAAATTAATTTGTATTTATTTATTTTTAAAACGGAGTGTACATCTATTTACAAATCCATCTGTGTCAGTTTATAAAATTTTTGCAAATAAATTATACATCTATTTATAAATCAGTTTGTGATGAGTTGTAAAACTTATTATTTTCTTTATATTAAATTTCATAATTTTGCTATGATTTTGATGTAAAAAATTAATTTTTATTTGAAATTTGATTTTGGACAGATTTTAAGTTAAAAATGAGAAAAAAAAAATTAAAAGAAACTATAACCCAAGCTAACAAACAGATTTCAGGATTAGTGTTTTGCCAGCGGTACAAAATTCAAAACTGTTTTAAATAGATGCAAATAAAATCATATTAAGATTAGGATAAAAGTCATCATAGGAGTAGTAGTTTTATTTTACTTTTTCTATTAAATTATGAATAATTAATTTTTTATTTAGAAAAAATCTATATAAAGGTTGATCTAGAAGTAGAATTTACCATCTCTTCTCATCATCTCCTCTCTTTTTCGGTCCCTTCTTGGCCGAATTCTTATTCTTCTTCTTCTTTTATTTCTTTTTGCAATTTTATTATAACCTTTATAGGCTAAACTCTCTTATTCAGTTAAAAGTTAATCAAATTGAAATTCATTTAAAATTGTGAGATTATGTTCTTAATTTCTGTTTATCTTATTTTTATTTTCAATTAATTTCTAATTTCTCATGTTCTTAACCTTTATAGGCTAAGACATTGTATTGTTATTTAATCCAAGTAAGTTTAATTGGGTTAATCCAAGTAAGTTTAATTGGGTTAATACAAGTAACAATTAGTTTAATTAATTAAATCTACATGTTTAATGAAGTTATTAATTAACTAAAAGTTAATTTAAGCGTTATGCGGATTAGTTTAGGAAGAATCGATGAGATTCGTTTGTTTGAATACTGTAACCAATAACTATCTTTTTAATCAATTATGAACTGCAAATCTTTTAATTTTGATTATCTTCGGTTGAATTTTAATTTGATTATTTATTTCATCATTTTAATTGCGTTATTTTCTTCTTTAAGTTTTCTTCTTAAATTAATTTTTCCAATAACGATTTTTTATTTATTATTTTTTTGTTTTAAACTATTCTTTTATTCTGCTTGTCATCTAATTTAAATGAAGTTAAGGTATATGTAGATCAAAACCCTATCTGCATATTTTTTTAAATTAAGTAAAAAGAAATCAGTTTTAATTAACAGATTCAATGCCCGTTTGTATCCATTGAATTTTACAAACGGATTTTATACTTGTTTATGAATCCGTTTACATCCATTTAATTTTACAAACATATTATATATCCATTTATAAATTAAATTGTAGTTATTTAATTTTACAAATGTATCACTCGAATACATTTATGTCTAATGCTAAATATGTGAAAAAAAATCAATATATCAATTCTATATTTAATCTTTATGTTAATTTATATTTTAATCAAATTTATTTATTTATTTAATTTCAATTTAATACTTGATGAGTTGTAAGATTCACTATTTTTTTCATATTAAATTCCATTTTGTTATAATTTTGATATAAGCAATTGATTTTTACTTAATTTTAATTTTGGATAGGTTTTGAGCTGCAAATGAGAAAATAAACAAAAAGATACTGTTTTAGAACTTCTTCAGCTACAAGGGGCAATTGGTACCATTCAATCTCCATTCCTTTTCTTATTTACCAATTATTGCCATTCTTCTACTTCCACACTTGAAGAAGCACTTTTCTTGACAAATAACTTCAAATCTGCTTCTTTTACGCACCTTGATGATGCCATTGCTTCCTTCAATCATGTAATTCATAAGCATCCTCTGCCTTCTAGGGTTCCATTTAATAGATTCTTATCTGCCCTTGTGAAAATGAAACAATATCACACTGTCCTTTCCATGTCCAAAACAATTGAATTGCTAGGAATCTCTCACGATGTTTATTCTCTTAGCATCTTAATTAATTGCTTCTGCCACTTACACCTTGTGGATTTTGGCTTCTCTGTTTTTGGTAAGATGCTAAAATTTGGATTGGAGCCTGACGTTGTCACGTTTAATACCTTAATTAATGGGCTTTCTATAGAGAGTAAAATGGACAAAGCATTGGAATTTTTCGATGATATGGTTGCACGTGGTTATCAACCTAATGTTCGTACTTACAGTGTGATAATAAACGTATTGTGTAAATTTGGGAAAACAAATGTGGCTATTGGGCTACTAAAGGAAATGGCTGATAGAGGTTGTGAGCCAGATGTTGTGACATACAATGCAATCATTGACACCCTCTGCAAAGATGAGCTAGTTGGTGAGGCTTTAGAGCTCTTCTCTCAAATGAGGAATAAGGGCATTTCACCTGATGTCATCACTTACACTGGTTTAATTCACGGTGTTTGCAAATTAGGCCAAAAGAACCAAGCTTTGGCCTTGATGAATGAAATGGTGGAGCAGAACATATCACCTGATGTTTATACCTTCAGTGTATTGATTGACGCTCTTTGTAAGGATGGAATGGTTTCAGAGGCTCAAAATACATTCAATATAATGATTCAAAGAGGTGTAGAGCCTAATGTGGTCACCTACACTTCCTTAATTGATGGTCTTTGCATTTCAGACCATTTCAAGGAAGCTTTGGCCTTGTTGAAAGAAATGGTGGGGAGGAACATATCCCCTGATGTTTTTACCTTCAATATATTGATCGACACTCTTTGTAAGAAAGGACTGGTTTCAAATGCACAGAATACAATCAAAATAATGATTCAAAGAGGTGTGGAACCTGATGTTGTCACTTATAATTCATTGATGGATGGATATTGTCTGCGCAAGCAAATTGATAAGGCTAGAAAGGTATTTGCTCTGATGATGACCAATGAAATAGCTGACATTTTGAGCTACAACATTTTGATCAATGGATATTGTAAGTGCAAAATGATAGATGATGCAAAGCAGATTTTTGATGAAATGTCTCATAAAGGTTTAGTTCCTACGACTGTTACTTATCATACTCTTATAAAGGGTATGTTTCAAGCAGGGAGGCCCCAAAATGCAAAAGAGCTCTTTAAGGATATGTGCTCTTATGGTAAACAACCAAATATAGTAACCTTCTCAATTATGATTGATGGCTTGTGTAGACAGGGGAATCTCGATGAAGCACTCACACTATTGAAAGCAATGGAGAAAAGTCAGTTGAAGCCTAATTTCGTGATCTATAGCAGTCTGATCAATGGTATGTGCAAAGTTGGGAAGATTAATGATGCCAAGGAACTGTTTTCTAGTCTTTTTGAAATTGGTTTACAACCTGATGTTTGTGTATATAATGCAATTATGAAAGGACTCTGCCAACAAGGATTAATGGATGAAGCGTATAAGTTATTTAAAGACATGGAAAAGGTAGGATGTTTACCAAATAGTTGTTGTTATAATATCATCATTCAAGGGTTTCTCAAGCATGAGGATTTACCAAAAGCATCAGAACTAATCAACGAAATGATTGATAAGGGGTTCTCTGCTGATGATGCTACCACAGAATTGGTAGTACATTTATCGCGGAATAATAATCTCATTCTGAGGCTTTTAAAGGCGCGCAATGAGGGATCAGCAAACTAAAGTTGTTATATCTTGACCATTCAAGTGTATCTTGGAGCACAACTTGGTAATTACCTTTTTCAAATATAATAGATATGTAATTTAACTAACTTCTTCAAATATCATTTTTAATTTCAATCAGCTGTGATTCTCTTCTACAAAACGAAAATTTCTAACACTGCAAATTACCTCTGGTGGAAACCATGATATGTGTGTGCCTTTCGCTTGAATTCAGACATGGACTAGATCTCTTTGATATAAGATTGTTGATGAATGGAGGTCATGGATTTCTAATCATCAAGTTGCTGGTAAACCCGCCGTCTCCATTACAATTTTTTTTTTTGGCTACTACTACAGCCTTTACTCGATAGCTCAGTCCTAAAATATAGTTCAGAACTAAAACTAATTGGTTCCATACTACAATGCCTAAGAATCTTTATCTATTTTTGTTTTTGTGCCCAATGACCTTTCAAAATGCTATCATTTCTCTTGTAGGTACTTGCAAGGATATGACTACAACTTCACCCTTCTAACCATAAAGGTATAAGCAATTCATTTTTGCTTAGTTATTATAATTTTTAATAATAATGAAACTAATGATTATAAACCAGTGTGCTTTAATTGAGAATTGATTTAACAATTAGACTACACTATAAATGCAGGGTGCAGGATATACAGTCCCAGAATACAAGGTAAGAGAATCACTAGACTTCTACAGCTGTTGGATGAAATGTCATTAAAATTATAGACAACAGAAAATGTTATGGGAATTGAGGGAAAAGCAAAAATCCTCTTTGTCACCTCTTTTTTTTTTTCTTTTTCTAGTCATCAAGTTGGGAATATATATATATAGATCCTTAATTTCTTTTATTTTCCTTCAAGTCAAATTAGTGATATCATTGCATTAGCATCTAATAATATGAAGTTCACAATCTTTTCCAATGAAATCAATTTTTTAACATGAAAATTTGAATTTTAGAAATGCTTGTGGAAGGTATATATATATTCTTCCCTTTGAGATTCTTTACTTTGTGCCAAGTTGATTGGATGTACTGTTTGAGATGTTAGTTAAGTTAGGCAAGAAAAGTTGTTTTGGTTGTTTCTTTTCTCCTTTCAGCAGTATATAATGAGACATCTTATGTTTTTACCACCTTCTAAACCTTGTAATACACTCAATAAAATTTTCTTTGGGCTCTTGTTTGTCCATGGTATTTTTGTTTTTGCTTGATGCATCATTCTTGAAGTTTTTGTGACTGCATCCATGGGAAATGGTTTGTTAGAGAAGGTGGGCTGACAGGGTACATATTGAGAGGTAGGAAATCAATTGCAAAATGATTCAAATCCTTCTACTCTTCAAAACTCAGATAATCCAAGTAGGATTCTCATATCTGCATCGTTAAATTTAGTAAATTATTCGACTTGGAGTCTTTCTATGACTATGACACTTGCTTTAAACCATAACCCATCCCTGCACTACACTGTTATAAGGTACAGTTATAATAATTTAATATTATAATAATATAAAAGAATAAATTTAATTTCTTATTAAATAATATTTTTATATGAAAAATTAATAAAAAAATTACAAAATGTGCTGCATATAAACAACTAGTAATGCATTCCTTTACCAGCAGGCAGAGAGCCTTCCTTTTCCGATTCTCTATTTCCTTTCCCCATCTCCATTTTCAGCTACAGGCAGATGATGATGAAGATGCCTTGGAGGAGGAAGAGCAGGAGCTTCCATTTTCAGCTACAAGAGGCAATTGGTACCATTCAATCTCCATTCCTATTCTTATTTCCCAATTATTGCCATTCTTCTACTTCCACAATTGAAGATGCACGCTTCTTGACAAATAACTTCACATCTGCTTCTTTTACCCCCCCTTCATGATGCCATTGCTTCCTTTAATCATGTAATTCATATGAATCCTCTGCCTTCTAGGGTTCATTTTAATAGATTCTTATCTGCCCTCCTGAAAATGAAACAATATCACACTGTCCTTTCCATGTCCAAAACAATTGAATTGGTCGGAATCTCTCACGATGTTTATTCTCTTAGCATCTTAATTAATTGCTTCTGCCACTTACATCTTGTGGATTTTGGCTTCTCTGTTTTTGGTAAGATGCTCAAATTCGGATTGGAGCCTACCACTGTGACATTTAATAGCTTAATTAATGGGCTTTGTATGGAGCGTAAAATCAATAAAGCTGTGGAATTTTTTGATGATATGGTTGCACGTGGTTATCAACCTGATGTTCGTACTTACAGTACGATAATAAACGGAATGTGTAAATTTGGGAAAACAAATGTGGCTATTGGGCTACTAAAGGGAATGGCTGATAGAGGTTGTGAGCCAATTGTTGTGACATACAATGCAATCATTGACGCACTTTGCAAGGATGAGCTAGTTGGTGAGGCTTTAGAGCTCTTCTCTCAAATGAGGAATAAGGGCATTTCACCTGATGTCATCACTTACACTGGTTTAATTCACGGTGTTTGCAAATTAGGCCAAAAGAACCAAGCTTTGGCCTTGATGAATGAAATGGTGGAGCAGAACATATCACCTGATGTTTATACCTTCAATGTATTGATTGACGCTCTTTGTAAGGATGGAATGGTTTCAGAGGCTCAAAATACATTCAATATAATGATTCAAAGAGGTGTAGAGCCTAATGTGGTCACCTACACTTCCTTAATTGATGGTCTTTGCATTTCAGACCATTTCAAGGAAGCTTTGGCCTTGTTGAAAGAAATGGGGGGGAGGAACATATCCCCTAATGTTTTTACCTTCAATATATTGATCGACACTCTTTGTAAGAAAGGACTGGTTTCAAATGCACAGAATACAATCAAAATAATGATTCAAAGAGGTGTGGAACCTGATGTTGTCACTTATAATTCATTGATGGATGGATATTGTCTGCGCAAGCAAATTGATAAGGCTAGAAAGGTATTTGATCTGATGATGACCAATGAAATAGCTGACATTTTGAGCTACAACATTTTGATCAATGGATATTGTAAGTGCAAAATGATAGATGATGCAAAGCAGATTTTTGATGAAATGTCTCATAAAGGTTTAGTTCCTAATGCTGTTACTTATCATACTCTTATAAAGGGTATGTTTCAAGCAGGGAGGCCCCAAAATGCAAAAGAGCTCTTTAAGGATATGTGCTCTTATGGTAAACAACCAAATATAGTAACCTTCTCAATTATGATTGATGGCTTGTGTAGACAGGGGAATCTCGATGAAGCACTCACCCTATTGAAAGAAATGGAGGAAAGTCAGTTGAAGCCCGATCTTGTGACCTATTGCATTCTGATCAATGGTATGTGCAAAGTTGGAAAGATTAATGATGCCAAGGAACTTTTTTCTAGTCTTTTTGAAATTGGTTTACAACCTGATGTTTATGTATATAATGCAATTATGAAAGGACTCTGCCAACAAGGATTAATGGACGAAGCGTATAAGGTATTTAGAGAAATGGAAAAGGAAGGATGTTTACTGAATAATTGTTGTTATAATATCATCATTCAAGGGTTTCTCAAGCATGAGGATTTACCAAAAGCATCAGAACTAATCAACGAAATGGTTGATAAGGGGTTCTCTGCTGATGATGCTACCACAGAATTGGTAGTACATTTATCGCGGAATAATGATCTCATTCTGAGGCTTTTAAAGGTGCGCAATAAGGGATCAGCAAATTAAAGTTGTTATATCTTGACCATTCAAGTGTATCTTGGAGCGCAACTTGGTAATTACCTTTTTCAAATATAATAGATATGTAATTTAACTAACTTCTTCAAATATCATTTTTAATTTCAATCAGCTGTGATTCTCTTCCACAAAATGAAAATTTCTAACACCGCAAATGACCTGTGGTGGAAACCATGATATGTGTGTGCCTTTCGCTTGAATTCAGACATGGACTAGATCTCTTTAATATGAGATTGTTGATGAATGGAGGTCATGGATTTCTAATCACATCAAGTTGCTGGTAAACCCACCATCTCCATTACAATTTTTTTTTTGCTGCTACTACAGCCTTAACTCGAGAGCTCAGTCCTAAAATTGAGTTGAGAACTAAAACTAATTGGTTCCATACTACAATGCCTAAGAATCTTTATCTATTTTTATTTTTGTGCTCAATGACCTTTCAAAATGCTATCATTTCTCTTGTAGGTACTTGCAAGGATATGACAACAACTTCACCTTTTTAACCATAAAGGTATAAGCAATTCATTTTTGCTTAGTTATTATAATTTTTAATAATAATGAAACTAATGATTATAAACCAGTGTGCTTTAATTGAGAATTGATTTAACAATTATACTGCACTATAAATGCAGGGCGCAGGATATACAGTCCCAGAATACAAGGTAAGAGAATCACTAGACTTCTACAGCTGTTGGTTGGATGAAATGTCAACTAAATTATAAACAGAAAATTTTATGGGAATTGAGGGAAAAGCAAACGTCCTCTTTCATTTGAGTTATTTATATGGTGCATTTTGCGATACATTTGTGTGGTGTTATGAATGTGAAGCACATTGTTTCTTACTGTTTGAGATGTTAAGTTAGGCAAGAAAAGTTGTTTTGGTTGTTTCTTTTCTCCTTTCAGCAGTATATAATGAGACATTTTATTTTTTTACCACTTTCTAAACTTTGTAATATACTTTTTCTTTTTGCTTGATGCATCTTTGTTGAAGTTTTTGTGATTCTGCATCCATGGGAAATGGTTTGTTAGAGAAGGTGGGTTTGACAGGGTACATATTGAGAGGTAGGAAACCGATTGCAAAATGATTCAGAACCGAAGAATCTATATCAGTTGTTGTTTACTTTACAAAATTGAATAAACTATGGGATAAACTTGGTGCTTTAAAGCATCATCTAACTATTTGTGAATGTGGTGCTTCTGAAGTATAACACAAGTATAATCTTGCAATATACTTGATAAAATTTTCTTTGAGCTGTTATTTACACACCACCTGCAGTAGGTATCAAGTCTTAAATTAGTTAGATATTCAATAAAAAGACATTATTCTCTACATAATATGCTTCTTAAAACAAAATTTTATTCAATTTATTTTAACACCATAATTCTTTTTTTCTTGCAGTTAGTAATTTAACGGTCAGTAACTTATTTTACAAATCACTTTTTCCATAATTTGATCAGTTAAAATGATTTCTTCTGGTGCGTTATTATTTATAAATACTAATAATTACATTGTAAAATTTATAATTTATTTTTATTAATATAATTTATTTAATTAATTTATAATATAATATTTTAATTTACATATAAAATATACATGTTCACGTCTATTTTAATGGATTAAAAAATTATACAAATATACATTATTTAAAATATTTCAATTTGATTTGTTCGATTAATTTACTACTTTAATTTAAATATATGAAGTTAATATATAAATATATATTATATTTCTAATACGTAATTTACTCATATAATTAAAAAATTAGAAAATAATTAATAAATTTATGATTGATATAAAAAAAAAGTATATATAATTTGAGTATAATAATTTTTTTTTTTAAATATATATGTTAATGATAATTTTATTAAATAATAGATATTAGCAAATATAATAAAATTTTGAATATTTCAATTACAATAAAAAAAATCAACTAAGATGATATATTTTCTTAATTTTATTTTATTATAATTTTTTGGATAACTTTGATTAAATATATTCATATAATAATGTGATATTAAGATAATAGGAGCCCAAATTTAATTGCCTATTTGCAATAATAATGATAATAATAATAATAATAATAAAGAGATGAAAAAATAACGGTAAAATATTGTTTAGTTTGTGAAAGTGTTAAATTTGGTTGCAGAGAAATAGAGTGGTTTATTGGAGATTTTGGAACCAAAGGGACATTTATACTTTTTGGAGGGCAAACTCAAAGCTGCAATATAATGATTTATCTGGTTTTAAAGAGAGATAAATCAACGTCAATCAGACTAAGTATCCTACTACAGGTTCTTATACCCCACTTCTGATTAGATTGATAGGAGAATGAGAGATAGCTGAGTTTTAAGAGGTGATTTGTTCAAAGATCACAGGGACAACCAGTTACAAGATTTTGGAGTCGCTTTTATCCAAATGTCAGTTTTAGAGCTATTTATACAAAATTAAATATAAAAGGAAGTTTCTTGCTAGAATTTGATATATTTTTCTATGCTACAAAGTCTTAAGCGAGATAGTTGGCAACATGCTAAAAGGAAAAGCTATAGTTCTGATATTTTTATCTAACAGATTTTACTAACAAAATCTCAGTATCATGCAATACATGGTTTTAATGGTTCAAGCGAGTTAGTGGGCAACATGCTAAAAGGAAAAGCTATAGTTCTGATACTTTTATACTAGATTTTACTACAATATACTTTAATTTATTAGTAATTTTAATGAATTTATTAAAGATTTGAAAATCCTTTAATAATTCTTAATATAAAAAGTTGTATAAAAATTCATTAACAGATTTGAAATCTGTTGGTAATCTACTGGTATTACCAACAGATTTAAAAATTTGTTGGAAATTTATAAATTTATAAAATAATTGGTGTTGGAATTTACTAACAGACTTAAAATCTATTAGTAAATCACTAGTAATTTTAATCTGTTAGTAAATTTAGGGGTGTAAATGAAACAAACCGTTTGTAAGCTATTCGAGATTCGACTCGATAAAAGCTTGACCGAGTTTGACTCAATAAAAGCTTGATCGAATTCGACTCGATTTCTAAATCATCCAAACTCGAACTTAATTTTTAGGCTTGTTTAGTAAACGAGACAAACTTAAACTCCATAGTATTCGTCTCGTTAAGACTCGTGAGTTCGGCTCGCGTTCGAATTTATGAGCAAACTCGTAAATAGTCTCGTTATGCAGGCTGAGATTAATATCATAAGAGAAATAAATTTAAATCCTGCATATACGTTCATGAGCCCTGTGAATCTGTTTAATCCCATACATGATCAACAACATACATAAAACTGTAAACTTTTTCTTTCCTTTTCCAAGCTTAACCTGTGCATGCACATAACTATAAACATAAACCTCCACTGGAGCCCTCATCAAATGCTCCAATGGGGTATCTCATCATACATTAAGCTTGGACTATCATGAACATCATAAAAACATTTCTATAGATCATGTGACAAAGTGATAACCATATACATAGGGTCAAACACAATACTAATCCTCAATCATCATCATCATCATTACATAACATAACTATTCAATACTCTTACATTACATCAACATAGTTCTTATGTCCACATCTAGCTATTACATAAACATAAGACTTCTCTACTCTTCTGGACTTCCTGATCTAGCCCGTACCTGCAAACCTGGGGTTAGGGGAGAGGGGTAAGCTATAAAGCCCAGTGAGCAGAATAATAAAAACATCATATTAAATTTCATGCTTTCATGTAATGCAACACATCACAAACATATCACCTCAATGATGAACTTGTCACCATTAGTCCTCTACATAGTCCAACTGTGCCAGAACGTAGAATGGGTCCTGGTCTTTCTCTTACAAATCATAATATAACATAACAGTCCAATTGTGCCAGGGACGTAGAATGGGTCTTCCTGGACTTTCTCTTACATCGTGCCAGGGACGTAGAATGGGTCTTTCTGGACTTCCATACCGTATCATCATCATATCTCATATCATGGTGAGGACTAAAGGATCATCCAACATTCATCCACATCAACAACATAAAATGCAATGCAACATATTCGTGAATACTAATGCAACACCCTAATATATCACATGGTATTCATGATGCATGTGTCATGCTAAAACATCCATTATTTATCTTTAAAAAACATAAAGAGTTATTCCACTCACCTCTGGCTAGCTCTGACCAGACACTGGGGCAGCTGACTCACTGCTGTGGTCCTCGGTTTCTCGGGTCCGAACCTACACAGGTGGACTCAAATGAGGGACCAAACATACATGAACATAACTCTAAACTACTCCCGAAGGTGTCCCCGAACATGCATGAGTTTCGTCTCTGTCTGAGAGTTTCGGCCACCGAAGGTGCCGCCGAAAGTGCCCTGTCCAGCCATTTCTTGCATGTTTTCCTATGCTTGTTTCATGATGTTCTAGGGGGATTTTATCATCTGCCTTTCTTCCATTTTTTTCCCTTTCTCTCATATTTTTTTTTATTACTTTCTTTCATTTCATTTTTTTATCTCATAAGTTTTTTCTTTTTTTTTTTTCCGTCTCTTATCCTATTTTCTATCATTCTCTTTTCTCTTCTATTATTTTTTTTTTCATTCTTCATAATTGTCCTTTCATTTTCTCTATACTTTTCATTCATATTAGTTTTTTTAATATTATTTTCTTTTAACATATTTTTTCTATTATTTTCTCTTTATTTATTTTCTTTTCTAATCATCGTTCACTTTTTTTCACTTATCTAATCATCTTTTTTACCGGACTCTCATTCATTCTTCTTTTTCATAATTTTTATTTTTCTATTATTTTCTTTATTTTTCTTTCTTTTCTATTACTTTCTCATTTTATACTATTTAATTTTTTTTTATTTTCACTTTTTTGGATATAAATTAAAAACTTAATAACAATAATAATATAATTTTAAGTCTTATTAAACTAATAAAAACTTATTTAAACTCTCAATAAATTTACTAATAAATTGCAATTCGTTAATAATTTACTAACGGATTTCACATCTGTTAATAAATTATTTTTCTCTTATACTAACAGATTTAAAATTTATTAATAATTTAAAATCTGTTAGTAATAATAGTGGAAATTCCATTAGTAAATCCACTAGTTTACTGATGAACTTAAAAACTGTTGGTAAAAATTTAACACCGAACTTTTTAACAACGTATTGTAATTTATTAGTAATCCATTGTTAATTTATTTAGCAATGGATTTTTATTAGATTACCAATGGAAAAATCACTGCATTATTAATACAAATTAAGAAGTTTGTTGATTCTTATCTTTACAACAACGTGTCTTTTAAACTCTTAAGAATTTTAAACATTCATGATGTTGTATTTCTCCTTTGGTTGAAACTGTTATTCATGCAAGGTGATTTTTTTCTGTTATACCACTTTGGATTGATGTTTGTTATTGGAATGCATATGGTTATTTTATTGATATAAAATAAATATAAAGAATATATAGTTAAAAAGATAATTATAGTTATGGATCCATTCGTGTCATTTAATTTTACTATCGATTTATAAATCTATTTATATCTATTTAATTTTAATCTCATATCGGTAAATTATAAAAAACGAAGAGTTCTAATAATATAATACACTGTATATTAAATCCATAAAAATAATTTAATTATTATAAATTTAAGTTAATATTATTAATAATAAAATAAAATTTAAAATGCAAAATATATTTAGTGAGTTTAACATTTCAAAATTTTATTATTTTGAAATAATTTTATATATTAATTTTTTACTGATATTAATTAAAATTATAATATTATTCAAATAAAATGTCAAAATAAAAATATGCCAAACAGTTCTCATGAGAGTTGAGCTTTGTAAAAAAAATTAATTTTTATTATACTAAAATAAAGTAATTAATAATAAAAAATTATATAACGTTACTCATTTTAAATTTCTAATTATATACAATTAGACTATAATAATATTTTTAAAAATATACATTGATAATTATTTATTAAATAAGGAATATTATTTAATAAAATAAAAAATCAATATTCTACAATTATATTTTATAATATTTTATTTTAAAATATAAAATTAACAAAATTAATTAATTTTTAAATCAATTTAATTAAATATAAGGTACGGTTATAATAAAATATTATTTTTATGAAAATAAATTTAATTAAGTCTCTATATTTTTATTAAGAGTCAAATAAATTTAATTTAAAATTTTTAAAATTTTAAGCTAATTAACCTATGTAATTTTATTAAAAGCTAAATAGATTCTAACTTAAAATTATTTTTAATAATAAAATATTATTTTTATAATTTAAAATATTAAAATTTAGTATTTTAATTATCATAAAAATTTTAAAAAATATATAAATATAATAAATAATTTCTAAAATTATAAAAATAAAGTTTTATCATGTAAAAATTTTTATTATTAAAAAATAATATTAAGTTAGATTATGATTTATTTGACTTTTGAGTAATAATATAGAGATTTAATTTATCTAAAATTTTGAATTAAAATTATTTAACTCTTCAATGAAAGTGAGACTTAATTGGATTTATATTTATAAAATTATTATTATAAAATGATAAATTTAATTTGTTATTAAATAATATTTTTATTTGAAAAATTAATAAAAAAAATTACAAAATGTGGCGCATATAAACAATTCCCAATTTCCTTTTGTTATCCTTACCACTTTACCAGCAGGCAGAGAGCCTTCCTTTTCCGATTCTCTATTTCCTTTCCTCCTTCCCAATCTCCGATCCATCCCTAAAAACAACTGACCAGAGATCGATGATGATGATGATGAAGATGCCTTGGAGGAGGAAGAGCAGGAGCTTCCATCTTCAGCTACAAGGGGCAATTGGTACCATTCAATCTCCATTCCTATTCTTATTTACCAATTATTGCCATTCTTCTACTTCCACACTTGAAGATGCACGCTTCTTGACAAATAACTTCAAATCTGCTTCTTTTACCCACCTTGATGATGCCATTGCTTCCTTCAATCATGTAATTCATATGAATCCTCTTCCTTCTAGGGCTCAATTTAGTAGATTCTTATCTGCCCTTGTGAAAATGAAACAATATCACACTGTCTTTTCCATGTCCAAAACAATTGAATTGGTAGGAATCTCTCACGATGTTTATTCTATTAACATCTTAATTAATTGCTTCTGCCGTTTACATCTTGTGGATTTTGGCTTCTCTGTTTTCGGGAAGATGTTCAAATTCGGATTGGAGCCTACCACTGTGACATTTACTACCTTAATTAATGGGCTTTGTATGGAGAGTAAAATCGATAAAGCAGTGGAATTTTTTGATGATATGGTTGCACGTGGTTATCAACCTGATGTTCGTACTTACAGTACGATAATAAACGGAATGTGTAAATTTGGGAAAACAAATGTGGCTATTGGGCTACTAAAGGGAATGGCTGATAGAGGTTGTGAGCCAAATGTTGTGACATACAATGCAATCATTGACGCACTTTGCAAGGATGAGCTAGTTGGTGAGGCTTTAGAGCTCTTCTCTCAAATGAGGAATAAGGGCATTTCACCTGATGTCATCACTTACACTGGTTTAATTCACGGTGTTTGCAAATTAGGCCAAAAGAACCAAGCTTTGGCCTTGATGAATGAAATGGTGGAGCAGAACATATCACCTGATGTTTATACCTTCAATGTATTGATTGACGCTCTTTGTAAGGATGGAATGGTTTCAGAGGCTCAAAATACATTCAATGTAATGATTCAAAGAGGTGTAGAGCCTAATGTGGTCACCTACAATTCCTTAATTGATGGTCTTTGCATTTCAGACCAATTCAAGGAAGCTTTGGCCTTGTTGAAAGAAATGGTGGGGAGGAACATATCCCCTAGTGTTTTTACCTTCAATATATTGATCGACACTCTTTGTAAGAAAGGACTGGTTTCAAATGCACAGAAAATAATCAAGATAATGATTCAAAGAGGTGTGGAACCTGATGTTGTCACTTATAATTCATTGATGGATGGATATTGTCTGTGCAAGCAAATTGATAAGGCTAGAAAGGTATTTGATCTGATGGTGACCAATGAAATAGCTGACATTTTAGGCTACAACATTTTGATCAATGGATATTGTAAGTGCAAAATGATAGATGATGCAGAGGAACTTTTTGATGAAATGTCTCATAAAGGTTTAGTTCCTAATGTTGTTACTTATCATACTCTTATAAAGGGTATGTTTCAAGCAGGGAGGCCCCAAAATGCAAAAGAGCTTTTTAAGGATATGTGCTCTCATGGTCAACAGCCAGATATAGTAACCTTCTCAATTATGATTGATGGCTTGTGTAGACAGGGGAATCTCGATGAGGCACTCACACTATTGAAAGCAATGGAGAAAAGTCAGTTGAAGCCTAATGTTGTGATCTATAGCAGTCTGATCAATGGTATGTGCAAAGTTGGGAAGATTAATGATGCCAAGGAACTTTTTTCTAGTCTTTTTGAAATTGGTTTACAACCTGATGTTTATGTATATAACGCAATTATGAAAGGACTCTGCCAACAAGGATTAATGGATGAAGCGTATAAGGTATTTAAAGACATGGAAAAGGTAGGATGTTTACCAGATAATTGTTGTTATAATATCATCATTCAAGGGTTTCTCAAGCATGAGGATTTACCAAAAGCATCAGAACTAATCAACGAAATGGTTGATAAGGGGTTCTCTGCTGATGATGCTACCACAGAATTGGTAGTATATTTATCGCGGAATAATAATCTCATTCTGAGGCTTTTAAAGGTGCGCAATGAGGGATCAGCAAACTAAAGTTGTTATATCTTGACCATTCAAGTGTATCTTGGAGCGCAACTTGGTAATTACCTTTTTCAAATATATTAGATATGTAATTTAACTAGCTTCTTCAAATATCATTTTTAATTTCAATTAGTTGTGATTCTCTTCCACAAAACGAAAATTTCTAACACTGCAAATTACCTGTGGTGGAAACCATGATTTGTGTGTGCCTTTCGCTTGAATTCAGACATGGACTAGATCTCTTTGATATAAGATTGTTGATGAATGGAGGTCATGGATTTCTAATCAAGTTGCTGGTAAACCCACCATCTCCATTACAATTTTTCTCGGCTGCTGCTACAGCCTTTACTCGAGAGCTCAGTCCTAAAATTGAGTTGAGAACTAAAACTAATTGGTTCCATACTACAATGCCTAAGAATCTTTATCTATTTTTATTTTTGTGCTCAATGACCTTTCAAAATGCTATCATTTCTCTTGTAGGTACTTGCAAGGATATGACTACAACTTCACCTTTCTAACCATAAAGGTATAAGCAATTCATTTTTGCTTAGTTATTATAATTTTTAATAATAATGAAACTAATGATTATAAACCAGTGTGCTTTAATTGAGAATTGTTTTAACAATTATACTACACTATAAATGCAGGGCGCAGGATATACAGTCCCAGAATACAAGGTAAGAGAATCACATGACTTCTACAGCTGTTGGTTGGATGAAATGTCACCAAAATTATAGACAACAAAAAATGTTATGGGAATTGAGGGAAAAGCAAACATCCTCTTTGTCACCTTTTTTTTTTCTAGTCATCAAATTGGGTATATATATATATATATAGATCCTTAATTTCTTTTATTTTCCTTCAAGTCAAATCAGTGAAATCATTGCATTAGCGTCTAATAATATGAAGTTCACAATCTTTTCCAATGAAATCAATTTTTTAACATGAAAATTTGAATTTTAGAAATGCTTGTGGAAGGTATATATATATTCTTCCCTTTGAGATTCTTTACTTTGTGCCAAGTTGATTGGATGTACTGTTTGAGACGTTAGTTAAGTTAGGCAAGAAAAGTTGTTTTGGTTGTTTCTTTTCTCCTTTCAGCAGTATATAATGAGACATCTTTTGTTTTTTTACCACTTTATAAACCTTGTAATATACTCAATAAAATTTTCTTTGGACTCTTGTTTGTACATGGTATTTTTCTTTTTGCAAGACGCATCTTTCATGAAGTTTTCATGACTGCTTCCATGGGAAATGGTTTGTTAGAGAAGGTGGGGCTGACAGGGTATATATTGAGAGGTAGGAAACCAATTGCAAAATGATTCAGATCCTTCTACTCTTCAAAACTCACATAATCCAAGTAGGATTCTCATACCTATCTGCACCGTTAAATTTAGTAAATTATTCAACTTGGAGTATGTCTATGACTATGACAGTTGCTTTAAAGAAAGATTTGGGCAACTTATACACCAATTAAAGAAAGAAATAAGTAGTTTGAGTCAAGAATCTATATCAGTTGTTGTTTACTTTACAAAATTGAAGAAACTATGGGATAAACTTGGTGTTTAAAGCATCATTAAAGAGTAGGTTGAATATGAGTTTGTTTTTAGTATAATTCTATGTTCAGCCTCCTCATTCTTAAAAGAATAAGTTAGGAAGTTAGAAAGTTGGGAGTGGAGGAAAGAGTTTCATATAGATTTTGTGACTTTTGGAAAGCTTTTGGGCATGTTAGAGATACTTGCTGATTGGTTTAGATCTTTCTTGTGGTCCAGTAGTGTCAATACAAAGAAACTTCATCTGATTAAATGGAATACTCTTTTGTTGCCTAAAAAGAATGGAGGCTTAGGCATGAAAGAGATCTCTCTTCAAATTCAAGCTCTTTTGTTCAAATGGCTTTGGAGATTTGAAAATCATAGGGATTCACTCTGAGTTCAACTTCTTCAGTTCTTCTATCCAAATATTCTTTCAATTTGGAGAAGGGTATCTCTCTTGCTCCAGGAAATTGCATTTCTTCCCTTCAGAAAGACATTCGAGGCTATGCTACTTTCGATGAACTCTTCCTTCTCTCCTTTAATTCATATCAGATTTGCTGTGGGGAATGAGATGAAAATGAAATTTTGGAATGAGGGACGATCGGTTGGTAATATTGCTCTCAAATTCTCCTTTAGCAGACTATTAAATTTAGCAGCTAACCTAGATGTGATGATGTTAAACATTAGCTGTTGGGTGAAGAACAAATGGGAATGGGAAATAATTGAATTGTCAAAATTATACTTAATCTTTTATATTATTTCTAATAATATATTTTATTATTTAAATAATTTTTATGAATTTAAAATTTTAAGTTCCATAAATAAATGTGGTAATATTTATGTGAGATTGTAAATTCAATATTTTTTAAAAAGGTAGTTTTAGAAAAAATAAAATCGATTTTGTAAACAACTTTTAAAAAATGGAAAACCCAATTACTTTAAAAATATCCATTTCCATATAAATTTAATTAAAAAATAAATATTTGCTTTTTTTTTTTTAACTTTCATTACCCATTATTATTTATAAATACTAATAGTTACATTGTAAAATTTATAATTTATTTTTATTAATATAATTTATTTAATTAATTTATGATATAATATTTTAATTTACATATAAAATCCACATGTTCACTACTATTTTAATGGATTAAAAAACTATATAAATATACATTATTTAAAATATTTGAATTTGATTTGTTCAATTAATTTACTATTTTAATTTAATTTATGTTCTATTAACAAATATAATACTAAAATTTTAATAGATTGAGTATTTTATTAAAACTATTGCATGTTTTAATAATTTACTTATATTAAGACTATTATTAATTATTAAAATTCTAATACTATTAAAATAAAAATTTTTATTTTTTTTAATAAGAGTACAGTTTTGTGAATAATATTTTTTATATATTAAAATCAAATTATAAATAAAATAATTAATAGTAAATATTATACATGTTAAAAAATTAATAATTATTAAAATTTTAATAATTAATATTAAAATAATAATAAAAATAATAATATTAATATTTAAATAATAACAATAGTAATATAATATATATTACACACAACTCTCCATAAGAATATTTTATTATTTTATGTAGTTATTAATTATATAATTTTAATTAAAAAATAAATATAATTAATATATAAAAATATATTATATTATTAATACGTAATTTACTCATATAATTAGTATGTATTATATTAATAATACATAATTTCATTCTCTACTATAAGAATTTATTAAAATACAAATGGAATTTATAAAAAATTAATTAAATGTGAATATTTCATATAATTTGTGATAATCTCTCCCATTTCAAACTCCTAACAAAAAATCTATTGACCTATAAACTAATTCTGCCATCTTAAGAAACTTAAAACCATAAAATCGAAGAAATTTTATTTATTCTCGAAATTATAAACTCAAGCATCACTTAATTACCATATTTACCAATTACCATTAATAAATTAAAATAAAATAATTAGATAATTAATAAATATTCTTCTTCACTGATTCAATTTACAGCTTTTTTTAAACCAATTTATAAATTAATCTAATTAAAAAATTTTTTTAATACTGAAAATCTAAATATTATTAGAAAAATTTACTCGTTATCCATATATATATAAATTAAATTTTCTTTGGAATTTTCTCACTCTCAAACATTTAAATTTAATCAATAATGCTATTGTGAAGAGGTTCTAAGAGGAAAATAGATTCTCTCTCTAATATTTTCTATAAATTACTCTCTGATTTGACGGATCAGAAAGTTAAAACCCCACAAATTCGAAGAAATTATATAGTCATATACGTGGGTGACGAAGGCAAGAGATACTAAATTTCAGTACAGAATCGAAGAAGCTATATAGTCATATATGTGGGTGACGAAGGCAAGAGATACTAAGTTTTAGTACAAAATCTGAAGTTTCCGACATTACAATAACTGATTAAACAATTTCAAGATAGTGATCTCAACTCCAAAATTAATGGCCAATTGTACTTGCTTGCACTACTGACAAGTTTGATGAACTACGGAAACTTTTAACTGTTGACATGTGAAACTTTAGAGAGTTTTAAATAATTATTTTTTATATGTTTAAATTACTAATAAATCCTTATATTTTATCAAAATTAACTATTTAATCCCTATTTTCAAATCATTCAATTAAAACATTTTGAATTTTATAAAGTTAAACTCTTTGATATTCTTATCGAATAAAATATTAGTAAATATATTTTTAATTTTAATTAGAAAAATTAAATTATATATATATAATTAAAAAATAAATAAATAATATAAAAATTTATTTTAATCGAATAACATAAAAATAAAAAATAAAATAGTCAATTTTGATAAAATATAAGAACCAAATAATAATTCAGACCCTTCATGGCAATTTCTCAGTAATTTTACCGATTATATCTACCATTTATATACTTCCTTTTTCAAGTTTTATTTTTTCTATCATTGATTTTTGTCAATTTTTTATTATTTTATCCGATTTAAATATCTTCTATTTTATTATTTTATTAATTTTTTTATTATTATTCTAAAGTTATTATTCACTTTCTTTTATTATAATAATATATAATTGACTATTATAATTCTATTTAATTTTATATTATTTTTAAATTAATCTATCATTAATTATTATTTTTTTTAAAATAAGTATTCAAAATATTTCTTAATATTTAATAAAATTTAATATTTTTAAGATAGTATAATTAAAAAATTAATAAAATAAATTATTTTTTAATATGTGTGAAAAATTTATATTCAGAAAATAAAATTTTATAAAAAATAAATAAACTATTATAATTAAATCATCATTATTTTCATCTATTTTTCACTCATTAAAATATATTTTTAATGATATCATTATCAATATTTATAAATATATTTTTTGATATAAGTTATCCATCAATTATTTATAATTTATTATTGTAGAGTTGATGTTTAATAATATTTACTGTAAAAAAAAATATTTTCACTATTGTTAAAACATGTAAATTTATAAAAAAAAATTATTAAAATAATATAATATTTTAATACAGGATTTATTATTAAAATTTATTTTTAAAAAAATAATTCATTAAAAATTATTTTTGTATAATTTTAATTTTATAAATAGGTTAATAACAAAGAAGGATAAATAAAAAAATTTATAAATTAATAATAAAAATAATATTATAAAAATAAATTAAATAATGAGTGAATAATTTAAAAAAAAATTTAAGTGGAGATTTGAATTTGAAATCTTGAAAATGAAAAGTAAGTTTTTTGAATTGAAAAATAATATAGATGATGAGAAATTAAATAATAAAAATTTCTTTGATAAATAGATTAAATAATTTAAAATTATAAAATATAATTATAATTTAATTAAATAATTTTGAAATAAGGTCGAATTGGTAAATTTTTAAAATATATAAAAATTTAATAATAATTTTTCATATTTTAAGAAAAATTATCTATACACCTTTAAAAAATTTAAAAAATTTCAGAAGGCTTAGGAGTCTGTCAATATGGACTGATATATATATATATATATGTATATCTTGCTATTCGTTTGACACCAACTTGGTAATTACCTTTTTCAAATATAATAGATATGTAATTTAACTAACTTCCTCACATATCATTTTTAATTTCAATAAGATGTGATTCTCTTCCACAAAACGAAAATTTCTAACACTGCAAATTACCTGTGGTGGAAACCATGATATGTGTGTGCCTTTCGCTTGAATTCAGACATGGACTAGATCTCTTTGATATGAGATTGTTGATGAATGGAGGTCATGGATTTCTAATCATCAAGTTGCTGGTAAACCCACCATCTCCATTACAATTTTTTTTTGGCTGCTACTACAGCCTTTACTCGAGAGCTCAGTCCTAAAATTGAGTTGAGAACTAAAACTAATTGGTTCCATACTACAATGCCTAAGAATCTTTATCTATTTTTACTTTTGTGCTCAATGACCTTTCAAAATGCTATCATTTCTCTTGTAGGTACTTGCAAGGATATGACTACAACTTCACCTTTCTAACCATAAAGGTATAAGCAATTCATTTTTGCTTAGTTATTATAATTTTTAATAATGATGAAACTAATGATTATAGACCAATGTGCTTTAAATACAAGGTAAGAGAATCACTAGACTTGTACAGCTGTTGGTTGGATGAAATGTCACTAAATTTATAAACAGAATATTTTATGGGAATTGAGGGAAAAGCAAACGTTCTCTTTGTCAATATGGTATATAACGGATATATTTTAGTGTTGGACCACCATTTGAGTTATTTATATGGTGCATTTTGCGATACATTTGTGTGGTGTTATGAATGTGAAACACATTGTTTCTTACTGTTTGAGATGTTAGTTAAGTTAGGCAAGAAAAGTTGTTTTGGTTGTTTCTTTTCTCCTTTCAGCAGTATATAATGAGACATTTTATGTTTTTACCACTTTCTAAACCTTGTAATATACTTTTTCTTTTTGCTTGATGCATCTTTGTTGAAGTTTTTGTGATTCTGCATCCATGGGAAATGGTTTGTTAGAGAAGGTGGGTTTGACAGGGTACATATTGAGAGGTAGGAAACCGATTGCAAAATGATTCAGAACCCAAGAATCTATATCAGTTGTTGTTTACTTTACAAAATTGAATAAACTATGGGATAAACTTGGTGCTTTAAAGCATCATCTAACTATTACACATTAGATCTTTCTTGTGGTGCAGTAGTGTCAATACAAAGAAATTTCATTTGATTAAATGGAATACTCTTGTTGCATCTCTTCCCTTAGATCTTTCTTCTCTCCTTTTAATCTTATCAGATTTGCTGTGGGGAATGAGATGAAAATAAAATCTTGGAATGATAGACGATCGGTTGGTAATGTTGCTCTCAAATTCTCCTTTAGCAGACTATTAAATTTAGCAGCTAACCTAGATGTGTTGATGTTAAATATTTTTTTAAAGGGTAGTTTTAGAAAAAAATAAAATCAATTTTGTAAACAAATTTTTAAAAATATCCATTTCCATATAAATTTAATTAAAAAATAAATTTATAATTTATTTAATTAATTTATAATATAATATTTTAATTTACATATATAATCCACATGTTCACGTCTATTTTAATGGATTAAAAAACTATACAAATATACATTATTTAAAATATTTTAATTTGATTTGTTCGATTAATTTACTATTTTAATTTAGTTTATGTTTTATTAACAAATATAATATTAAAATTTTAATAGATTGAATATTTTATTAAAACTATTATATGTTTTAATAATTTACTTATATTAAGACTATCATTAATAATTAAAATTCTAATACTATTAAAATAACATATCAAAATAAAAAGTTTTAAATTTTTTTAGTAAGAGTACAACTTTATGAATAATATTTTTTTATTATATTAAAATGAAATTATAAATAAAATAATTAATAATAAATATTATACTTGTTAAAAAATTAGTTATACCTTTCAAATTATAAATGTTTAAATATAATTTATTATTGAATATCTATAATTTTACGTAGAATAAAAATATAAAATTATTTAAAATTTATTCGTATTTTTCAAATTATAAATTACTAAGTATAATTTATTACTGAAAATTACTAATTTTAAATAAAATAAAAATATATTATTATTATTATTATTATTATTAATTTTGAAATTTATATATTATTAGGATAAAGTTTTGTTTAATTATAATTTATATATAATTGGACTATAATAATTTTTTTTTAAAATATATGTTAATGATAATTTTATTAAATAACAGATATTAGCAAATAAAAAGTTGAATATTTCAATTGTAATAAAAAAAATAACTAAAATGATATATTTTCTTAATTTTATTTTATTATAATTTTTTTAGATAACTTTGATTAAATATATTCATATAATAATGTGATATTAAGATAATAGGAGCCCAAATTTAATTGCCTATTTGCAATAATAATAATAGTAATAATATATTATATAAAAAATTAATAAAGAGATAAAACAAAAATAACAATAAAATATTGTTTAATTTGTGAAAGTGTGAAATATGGTTGTAGAGAAATAGAGTGGTTTACTTGAGTTTTTGGAATCAGAGCATTTATATTTTTTGGAAGGCAAACTCAAAGCGACTATAAATTCTACTAGAGGTTCTTATGTCCCACTTCTGATTAGATTCTGATTATCTGATTAGATTGATAGAAAAAGGAGAAATAGTTGGAGAGATAGTTTGTTCAGAAATTATGAAAACAATCAGTTACAAAATTTTGCAGTCGCTTTTATCAAAATGTCGAAAACATTTTAGAGCTGCAAAGTTTCAGTATCATACAATACATTATTAAAGAATATACTATTTTAATGGTTCAAGCAAGATAGTAGACAACGTGAGGACTAAACCAAATTTCTAATATTTTAATGTTTAGAACTACATTTGAAACTAAATTTCAGTACAACCTCAATTTGATTTCAGTTCTTTTTTTGTTTCACTTTAATTTTAGTTTTATTTCAGTTTAAATTTTAATTGTTCACTTTTTCATCGTTCACCACGACAATTTATTAAAATGCAAACTGGACCTGTCACACCGCTAGCCATATCTTTTCCAACCGGACCTGACTCACACGAAGTACGCCACGCGTCGGACCACCAAGGGAACCTCAGTGACACCATCGACCATTTCAGAGCTGCTATGGAGCCAATCGATTCGACAAGCGAGGAATTCATGGCCAAGGCGCCATTCTTGACCCGAAGACACAAAATCACAGATGCTCCTCACCTAAGATTTGCATTGGTTGCAACCTCCACCCCTGTTCCAGATTTTTCATAGATCAATTTTGGTTTATTGGGGTTTGATCCTTGATGAAATTTCTGTTCCTCTAGGTTGTTTAGATGTTCCATTGATTGATTCAGTTGAGATGCTTGTGTTTGGATGTTACATAATTTGAACCAATTCTTATGACCTCCTCAATTTTACCTGTAAGAGCTGCTAGGAGTTTTATTCCCTTGAAAATTGATTAATTCCTCAAGACCTCTAAGCCGGTATACAAATGGGAAGTTGGCGACACTCTCAAGAAACTCCGGGATCGCAAGCTTTATTATCCTTCTTTCAAGGTTCATCTCTTTAGAATCTCACCAAAATTACTTAGCATTTTGTCTTTTCAAATTAGTTTTTTCTTTTTAATTTACTAAAAATTGTTTCTTCTCTGCAATCTGCATTTTATATGTGTTTTTAGCTATTTACTAAGAATTGGATACAAGTAGAAGTTTAATCAAGTTTCAGTAATTCAGTTTTAACTGGTTCTGTTAATAGCTTCCATTGATAGCATTAGACACAGTTATTTTTCTTCTTTCTTCTTCCTAAATTTCTCTGCAATTTCCTTAATCTTTTTCATTTTTCATCATTTTTCATACTGATACTACGAAGATGACTACTAATCCTACTACTCAAGTTGTTGAATCATCTAATACAGATCTAATTACATCTAAATTTGAGATTGACATGCTGAATTCTGATTCTCCAAACCAGATTCTAGTAAGTACTCCTTTGAGTGAATTCAATTACCTTTATTGGGATAGATCTATGATAATTACTTTGACTGCAAAAGATAAAATAGATTTCATAGATGAAACATGTAAGAATTTAATTTTTCATATCGTCCACTACAAAAATTTATTAAAATGCAAATAGAATTTACGAATAGGTATAAATTCATTTATAAATGTTATTTCACAAAATCCACAATGAGTTTTTAATGGTTTAATAAATAGATTAAATGGTCCATGCCGTTAATATGTTAATTGAATATTTAGCATTACAAATTACCTGAAAGTTAATATAATGAAAAACTCTAATACCCAAAATACTTATGGCGCTTGGAGAGAGAAGTAAGAGTATTTCCCTACATCATTATCTGTCCAAAGAGAGTGGGACAGAGCAATGAGAGAAAACATCCATTTCTTTGAAAGTTTTAAATTTGGTTGCACAAAAATAGGATGGAGCTTTTGGAATTAGAGGAACACTTGTATTTTGGAGGGCAAACTCAAAGCGGCAATATGGTAATTAATCTGGCTTTGAAAATGAGATATCTCAACGTCAATTAGACTATATATGAGTCGTACCAAAAGTTTTTATGTTCTACTTTTGATTAGATTATAAAGGAGAGACAGTTTGGCTTCAAGAAGTGGTTTGTTTAGAGATCACGTAGGCAACTAGTTATAGGGTTTTGCTATTACTTTTATCGTACAAAATTAAATATAAAAGAAAGCTCATCGTTAATAATCACAAATATTTTCTCTGTGCTATAAAATCCCAGTATCATATAATACATCGTCAAGGAATATGCTATTTTAACGATTCAAGCAGAGTAGGGAGCGAAATGCTAAGAGGAAAAGCTATGGTTAAGGAAGTACATGCCCATAAAAATATACACTTCTCCATATTCAGTTTAGTACTCTAGTTATAAATGTCACAAATTGAAAAGATTTGATTTGATTATTTAAAATTTAAAATTTTGAATATAAATATAAATTAATGTAAATATTTGGATTATTTATCATTCTACTAATCATTCTGCTTCCATTTAATTTTACAAACAGATTTTATATCCATTTACAAATCCAAACAATTTATATCGATTTAATTTTACAAACGGATTAAAATCTATTTGCCAATCAATTTATATCCATTTAATTTTACAAATTATACATTCCTTTGTGATCATTTTATATCCATTTAATTTTATAAATATATTCTATATTCATTTGTATCCATTTAATTTTATAAACGAATTATATAGTCATTTGCGAATTAGTTTGTATTTATTTAATTTTACAAACAGATTATGCATCCGTTTGCAAATCACTGTGTTCATTTAATTTTATTAACGGATTACATATTTATTTGTGAATCAGTTTGTATCGATTTAATTTTACAAATAGGTTATATATCTGTTTGAAAATCAGTTTGTTTTCTTTAATTTTATAAACGAATCAAACATTTTTTTATGAAGCAATTTGTATCCATTTAATTTTACAAAAGGATGATACGTCCCTTAACGAATATATTAGTGTCTATTTAACTTACAAACAAATTATATATCTATTTAAAAATTAATTTGTATTTATTTATTTTTAAAACGGAGTGTACATCTATTTACAAATTCATCAGTGTCGGTTTATAAAATTTTTACAAATAAATTATACATTTATTTATAAATCAATTTGCGATGAGTTGTAAAACTTATCATTTTTTTTATATTAAATTCCATAATTTTGTTATGATTTTAATGTAAAAATTTAATTTTTATTTGAAATTTGATTTTGGACAGATTTTGAGCTAAAAATGAGGAAAAGAACTAAAAGAGACTATTTTTAGAGTTTTTTTATGATTGCAAGGTACAGCCTGCTCAAAGTCTGTAACCCAAGTCAACAAACAGATTTCAGGATTACTGTTTTACCAGATGTACAGAATTTAAATTATATGCAAATAAAATCATATCAAAATTAGGATAAAAGTCATCGTAGGAGTAGTAGATTTATTTTACTTTTTCTGTTAAATTATAAATAATTATTTTTTTATTTAGAAAAAACCTATATAAAAGGTTGCTCTAGAAGTAGAATTTACCATCACTTCTCATCATCTCCTCTCTTTTTCGGTTCCTTCTTAGCCAAATTCTTCTTATTCTTCTTCTTCTTTTAATTTTTTACAATTTTATTATATCCTTTATAGGCTAAACTCTCTTATTCAGTTAAAAGTTAATCAAATTGAAATTTATTTAAAATTATGAGATTATGTTATTAATATCTGTTTATTTTATTTTTATTTTTATTTTTAATTAATTTCTATTTTTGAGGAATACTACCTCCATGATTGTTCTTTTAGAATTCAAAAGGGCTATTGAATCTTCTCGGAAGACATCCTATTGTTATTTAATCCAAGTAAGTTTGAGTTATTTTCTTCTTACAACAGTTAATTAATTAAATCTACACGTTTAATGGAATTATTAATTAACTAAAAATTAATTTAAGCGTTATGCGAATTAATTTAGAAAGAATCGGTGAAATTCATTTGTTTGAACACTATAACCAATAACTATCTTTTTAATCAATGTAAACCGCAAAATCTTTTAATTTTGATTATCTTCAGCCGAATTTTAATTTGATTATTTCTTTCATCATTTTAATTATTATTTTCTTCTTTAAGTTTTCTTTTTAAATCAATTTCTCCAATAACGATTTTATTCTTTTCTTCTTTTTTTTTTTATTTTCAACTATTCTTTTATTCTGCTTGTCATCTAATTTAAATGAAGTTAAAGTATATGTAGATCGAAACCCTATCTGCATATTTTTTTAAATTAAGTAAAAGGAAATCAGTTTTAATTAACGGATTTAACGCCCGTTTATATCCATTGAATTTTACAAACGGATTTTATACTTATTTACGAATCCATTTACATCTATTTAATTTTACAAACATATTATATATCCATTTATAAATTAAATTGTGTTTATTTAATTTTACAAATGTATCACTTGAATACATTTATGTCTAATGCTAAATATGTGAAAAAAAATCAATATATCAATTCTATATTTAATCTTTATGTTAATTTATATTTTAATCAAATTTATTTATTTTTTTAATTTTAATTTAATATTTATGAGTTGTAAAATTCACTATTTTTATCATATTAAATTCCATTTTGTTATGATTTTGATATACGCAATTGATTTCCACTTAATTTTGATTTTGGATAGGTTTTGAGCCGAAAATAAGAAAATGAACAAAAAATACTGTTTTAGAACTTTTTCTGATTACAAGGTACAACTTTACCCAAAATTATGGCCTTATCTTGATAGACAGGTTGCAATATTTCTGGTTTGCCAATTGTAAAGAGTTCAAAACTGTTTTCAGATGCAAATACAATTAGATCAAAATTAAAATAAAAATTATCATAGGAGTAGTAGTTTTATTTTATTTTTTCTTTTAAATGGTGAATAATTATCTTTTTATTTAGAAAAATTTTATATAAAGGCTGGTTTAGAAGTAGATCTCTCATCTATTCTCCTCTTCTCCACACCCTCTTTTTAGTTTCTCTTCAGCCAAGCCTCCTTCCCCAGTCCTTAGAGACTAAACTCCTTCATTCAGTTAAAGGTTAATCAAGTTGAGATTTAATTAAGTTGTGAGATTTTATTTTTAATTTATGTTCATCTCAATTTTTTTTCAATTAATTTCTATGTTCGAGTAACACCACCTTCTTTAAAAATTCAAGAGGTCTATTAAATCAAAAGGTAACATATTGTTAATTAACCCAAGTAAATACAAAATTATTTAATTGTGTTAATACAAGTAACCATTAGTATATTCTTTTATATTAAAAAACTAATTGATTTAGTTGAAATATTTCGCTTGCTATCATTGATCAAATTTAGGTTTTTCTTCTTAAAACTATTAATTAATTAAATTTACACGCTTAATAGAATTATTAATTAATTAAAAATTAATTTAAATACTACGTGAATTAATTTAATTTTAAAAAATAATAGGTGGGATTTACTTATTTAAACATTATAACTAAATAATAAATAATTGAGTGAATATTTTTTTAAATTAATGAATTTGACTTCGGTGAATAAATTTTAATTTTAATTTTTATTCCATTTATATTCATTTAAATTAATGATTAAATTTTAAATTTTATAAATTCACCCTCTAATTTAACCTTTAATATTTATAAACATAAACTTATTATTAAAATTTTATCTCAATCTTTTCAATTGTAATTAAATTTATTTATAAATTAATTTTTAATTAAAAACACATAAAAAATAAATAATGAAAAACTGGAGAAACCTCTATTACCTCCCATCACACATAAAAAAATAAGATTAAGATTTCTGAAACATATTAAGATTAAGATTTTTACAAATTTTAATCAATTATATATTTATTTCAACATATTTTAATGGATTTTTTTAATTAGTTAAATTTTCTTGTGAAATATTAATTAATTTTTTTTCAGTGAAATTGTTAATGGTTTTTTAATTTAAAAGAAATTTTAACTTTAATTTTAATTTTAAAAAATTAAAAGAAAGCTAGGTCCAAAACATCCTATGTACTGTTTATGCAGTTTAACCACTTATCCATTCATCCTTCTCTATCGACTTCCCAGAAACCATAACCCATCCCCGCTCTACACTGTTATAAGGTACAGTTATAATAATTTAATATTATAATAATATAAAATAATTAATTTAATTTGTTATTAAATAATATTTTTATATGAAAAATTAATAAAAAAAATTACAAAAGGTGGTGCATATAAACAACTGGTAATGCATTTCCTTTCCCAATTTCCTTTTGTTATCCTTACCACTTTACCAGCAGGCAGAGAGCCTTCCTTTTCCGATTCTCTATTTCCTTTCCTCATTCCCAATCTCTGATCCATCCCTAAAAACAACTGACGAGAGATAGATGACGATGAAGATGCCTTGGAGGAGGAAGAGCAGGAGCTTCCATCTTCAGCTACAAGGGGCAATTGGTACCATTCAATCTCCATTCCTATTCTTATTTACCAATTATTGCCATTCTTCTACTTCCACACTTGAAGATGAACGCTTCTTGACAAATAACTTCAAATCTGCTTCTTTTACCCACCTTGATGATGCCATTGCTTCCTTCAATCATGTAATTCATAAGCATCATCTGCCTTCTAGGGTTCCATTTAATAGATTCTTATCTGCCCTTGTGAAAATGAAACAATATCACACTGTCCTTTCCATGTCCAAAACAATTGAATTGGTAGGAATCTCTCACGATGTTTATTCTCTTAACATCTTAATTAATTGCTTCTGTCGTTTACATCTTGTGGATTTTGGTTTCTCTGTTTTTGGTAAGATGCTCAAATTCGGATTGGAGCCTAGCATTGTGACATTTACGACCTTAATTAATGGGCTTTGTATAGAGAGTAAAATCGACAAAGCAGTGGAATTTTTCGATGATATGGTTGCACGTGGTTATCAACCTAATGTTTATACTTACAGTGTGATAATAAACGGAATGTGTAAATTTGGGAAAACAAGTGTGTCTATTAGGCTCCTAAAGGGAATGGCTGATAGAGGTTGTGAGCCAAATGTTGTGACATACAGTGCAATCATTGACGCCCTTTGCAAGGATGAGCTAGTTGGTGAGGCTTTAGAGCTCTTCTCTCAAATGAGGAATAAGGGCATTTCACCTGATGTCATCACTTACACTGGTTTAATTCATGGTGTTTGCAAATTAGGCCAAAAGAAACAAGCTTTGGCCTTGATGAATGAAATGGTGGAGAAAAACATATTACCAAATGTTTATACCTTCAGTGTATTGATTGATGCTCTTTGTAAGGATGGAATGGTTGCAGAGGCTCAAAATACATTCAATGTAATGATTCAAAGAGGTGTAGAGCCTAATGTGATCACATACACTACCTTAATTGATGGTCTTTGCATTTCAGACCAATTCAAGGAAGCTTTGGCCTTGTTGAAAGAAATGGTGGGGAGGAACATATCCCCTGATGTTTTTACCTTCAATATATTGATCGACACTCTTTGTAAGAAAGGACTGGTTTCAAATGCACAGAATATAATCAAGATAATGATTCAAAGGGGTGTGGAACCTGATGTTGTCAATTATAATTCATTGATGGATGGATATTGTCTGTGCAAGCAAATTGATAAGGCTAGAAAGGTATTTGATCTGATGGTGACCAATGAAATAGCTAACATTTTTAGCTACACCATTTTGATCAATGGATATTGTAAGTGCAAAATGATAGATGATGCAAAGGAACTTTTTGATGAAATGTCTCACAAAGGTTTAGTTCCTAATGTTGTTACTTATTCTACTCTTATAGAGGGTATGTTTCAAGCAGGGAGGCCCCAAACTGCACAGGAGCTCTTTAAGGATATGTGCTCTCATGGTCAACAGCCAAATATAGTAACCTTCTCAATTATGATTGATGGCTTGTGTAGACAGGGGAATCTCGATGAAGCACTCACCCTATTGAAAGAAATGGAGGAAAGTCAGTTGAAGCCTGATCTTGTGACCCATTGCATTCTGATCAATGGTATGTGCAAAGCTGGCAAGATTAATGATGCCAAGGAACTGTTTTCTAGTCTTTTTGAAAATGGTTTACAACCTAATGTTCATATATATAGTGCAATTATGAAAGGACTCTGCCGACAAGGATTAATGGATGAAGCGTATAAGGTATTTAAAGACATGGAAAAGGTAGGATGTTTACCAAATAATTGTTGTTATAATATCATCATTCAAGGGTTTCTCAAGCATGGGGATTTACCAAAAGCATCAGAACTAATCAACGAAATGGTTGATAAGGGGTTCTCTGCTGATGATGCTACCACAGAATTGGTAGTACATTTATCGCGGAATAATGATCTCATTCTGAGGCTTTTAAAGGTGCGCAATGAGGGATCAGCAAATTAAAGTTGTTATATCTTGACCATTCAAGTGTATCTTGGAGCGCAACTTGGTAATTACCTTTTTCAAATATAATAGATATGTAATTTAACTAACTTCTTCAAATATCATTTTTAACTTCAATCAGCTGTGATTCTCTTCCACAAAACAAAAATTTCTAACACTGCAAATTACCTGTGGTGGAAACCATGATATGTGTGTGCCTTTCGCTTGAATTCAGACATGGACTAGATCTCTTTGATATAAGATTATTGATGAATGGAGGTCATGGATTTCTAATCATCAAGTTGCTGGTAAACCCACCATCTCCATTACATTTTTTTTTTGGCTGCTACTACAGCCTTAACTCGAGAGCTCAGTCCTAAAATTGAGTTGAGAACTAAAATTAATTGGCTCCATACTACAATGCCTAAGAATCTTTATCTATTTTTATTTTTGTGCTCAATGACCTTTCAAAATGCTATCATTTCTCTTGTAGGTACTTGCAAGGATATGACTACAACTTCACCTTTCTAACCATAAAGGTATAAGCAATTCATTTTTGCTTAGTTATTATAATTTTTAATAATAATGAAACTAATGATTATAAACCAGTGTGTTTTAATTGAGACTTGATTTGACAATTATACTACACTATAAATGCAGGGCGCAGGATATACAGTCCCAGAATACAAGGTAAGAGAATCACTAGACTTCTACAGCTGTTGGTTGGATGAAATGTCACTAAAATCATTTGAGTTATTTATATGGTGCATTTTGCGATACATTTGTGTGGTGTTATGAATGTGAAACATTTGAGATGTTAGTTAAGTTGGGCAAGAAAAGTTGTTTTGGTTGTTTCTTTTCTCCTTTCAGCAGTATGTAATGAGACATTTTATTTTTTTTTACCACTTTCTAAACTTTGTAATATACTTTTTCTTTTTGCTTGATGCATCTTTCTTGAAGTTTTTGTGATTCTGCATCCATGGGAAATGGTTTGTTAGAGAAGGTGGGTTTGACAGGGTACATATTGAGAGGTAGGAAATCGATTGCAAAATGATTCAGAACCCAAGAATCTATATCAGTTGTTGTTTACTTTACAAAATTGAATAAACTATGGGATAAACTTGGTGCTTTAAAGCATCATCTAACTATTTGTGAATGTGGTGCTTCTGAAGTATAACACAAGTATAATCTTGCAATATTCATAAAATTTTCTTTGAGCTGTTATTTACACACCACCTGCAGTATGTATCAAGTCTTAAATTAGTTAGATATTCAATAAAAAGACTTTTTATATGATTCCAATAATTCTCTACATAATATGCTTCTTAAAACAAAATTTGATTCAATTTATTTTAACACCATAATTCTTTTTTTCTTGCAGTTAGTAATTTAACGGTCAGTAACTTA
The DNA here is from genome assembly GCF_001659605.2 of Manihot esculenta. Classification (NCBI taxonomy): domain Eukaryota; kingdom Viridiplantae; phylum Streptophyta; class Magnoliopsida; order Malpighiales; family Euphorbiaceae; genus Manihot; species Manihot esculenta. The sequence goes on from NC_035169.2 coordinate 2,402,615, forward strand.
TTTTACAAATCACTTTTTCCATAATTTGATCAGTTAACAGGATTTCTTCTGGTGCGTTATTATTTATAAATACTAATAATTACATTATAAAATTTATAATTTATTTTTATTAATATAATTTATTTAATTAATTTATAATATAATATTTTAATTTACATATGAAATCCACATGTTCACATCTATTTTAATGGATTAAAAAATTATACAAATATACAATATTTAAAATATTTCAATTTGATTTGTTCGATTAATTTACTATTTTAATTTAATTTATGTTCTATTAACAAATATAATATTAAAATTTTAATAGATTAAATATTTTATTAAAACTATTATATGTTTTAATAATTTACTTATATTAAGGTTAGTAATTAGATATATTTGTCTATGCTATAAAATCTCAATATCATACAATACATTATTATGAAATATACTACATAATTAGTTCAGTGGGCAACATGCTAAAAAAGAAAAACTATAATTCTTGCTAAGAACTAGAATCAAATTAAATTTGTAATACTTTAATATAAAGAAAAACTATAGTTCTTACTAAGAATTAGAACCAAATCAAATTTTAATACTTTAATGCATTTGAAATTAAATTTTGGTATAGTTCGGATACGATTCTAAGTAATTTCAGTACTGTTTCAATTTGATTTTAATTTTTTTTATTTTTATTTTAGTTTCATTTCAATTTTAATTTTAATTTTTACAAATAAAATCATAATAGCTTTTACGTATATTTTAAAATAGTAAATAATTAATATTAAAATAATAATAAAAATAATAATATTAATATTTAAATAATAACAGTAGTAATAATATATATATATATATATATATATATATATATATATATATATATATATATATATATATATATATATATATATACAACTCTTGATAAGAATATTTTATTATTTTATGTAGTTATTAATTATATAATTTTAATTAAAAAATGTATGAAATTAATATATAAATATATATTATATTACTAATAATACATTTATAATTGATATAAAAAAAGGATGTATATATCATTCGAGTATAATAATTTTTTTAAATATATATATATGTTCATGATAATTTTATTAAATAACAGATATTAGCAAATATAATAAAAATTTGAATATTTCAATTACAGTAAAAAAATCAATTAAAATGATATATTTTCTTAATTTTATTTTATTATAATTTTTTTGATAACTTTGATTAAATATATTCATATAATAATGTGATATTAAGATAATAGGAGCCCAAATTTAATTGCCTATTTGCAATAATAATAATAATATATAAAAAAATTAATAAAGAGATGAAAAAATAACGGTAAAATATTGTTTAGTTTGTGAAAGTGTTAAATTTAGTTGTAGAGAAATAGAGTGGTTTATTGGAGATTTTGAAATCAAATGGACATTTATACTTTTTGGAGGGCAAATTCAAAGCGGCAATATAAAGATTTATCTGGCTTTAAAGAGAGATAAATCAACGTCAATCAGACTATGTATCCTACTAGAGGTTCTTATATCCCACTTCTGATTAGATTGATAAGAGAATAAGAGAGAGCTTAGCTTCAAGAGGTGATTTGTTCAAATCACATGGGCAACTCATACAAAACTAAATATAAAAGGAAGTTTCTTGTTAGAAATCTGATATATTTTTCTATGCTACAAAATCTCAGTATAAGTGAGATAGTGGTAACATGCTAAAATGAAAAGCTATAGTTCTGATATTTTTATCACCAGATTTTATTACAATATATTTTAATCTATTAGTAATTTTAATAGATTTATTAAAAAATTTGAAAACCCTTCAATAATTCTTAATATAAAACGTTGTATAAAAATTCACCAACAGATTTGAAATTTGTTGGTAATCTGCTAGTATTACTAACAAATTTAAAAATTTATTGGAAATTTATAAATTTATAAAATAATTGGTGTTGAAATTTATAACAGACTTAAAATCTATTAGTAAATTACTAATAATTTTAATCTGTTAGTAAATAATTTATAACAGACTTAAAATCTATTAGTAAATTACTAATAATTTTAATCTGTTAGTAAATTTAGGGGTGGAAATGAAACAAACCGTTTGTGACCGTTTGTGAGCTATTTGAGATTCGACTCGATAAAAATTTGACCGAACTCGACTCGATTTCTAAACGATTCAAACTCAAACTTAATTTTTAGGCTTGTTTAGTAAACAAGGCAAACTTAAACCATATAGTGTCTCATTAAGACTAGTGAGCTCGGCTTGCGTTCGAATTTATGAACAAACTGGTGAATAGTCTCGTTAAGCAGACTGAAATTAATATCATAAGAGAAATAAATTTAACTCCTGCATATACTTTCATGAGTCAAATCTAAATTTTATAAAATTCAATTATATATTATTTAATTATACTATTAAAACTTGCATATTTGGATTGTTAAGAGCTCATTTTTATAAGTTTATAAGCTAATTTGTATATGTGAAAGTCAGCTGCTTGCTTGATGTGGGACGTCCCACATCGGCGAAGTACGGAAAATAAAAATTGTATATAATAGTTAATACGAAACTACTAAATAACTTGAGTTAACCATTTTGAGTCAGGTGGAAAGTGATTCCCAAGTTATTTGGATCAAAGCTACCCCTGAGTCAGAGCTAGTGGCCCTGTCACAATACCGAAGTTGAGCTTATTAATACTTAACTCGTCTAAATTCAGTTCGAGTTCGAAATGAGTAAAACTTGAGCTCGCCTTGAACTTAAAAAAATTTTAACGAACTAAATTTGAACTCTTCAAATCTCAGCTCTACTCCTTGTTTACACCCTAAGTAAATTTTTAAAAGTGTTTAAACTACTAACGGATTTAAAAATCCGTTACTAAATTTTATCATCAAATTAATAAGTATTAAATTTATCAACGGATGCTATCCACTAGTAAATATTTTGATAAATTTAAAATAAAATCCTACATAAAATTTCTGCATTCTTTTTTTATAACTCATATTTTTCAAATTTCAAATCCATTGGTAATTTTTAGAAAGAAAAAATGTTTTTTTTTTTTCAAAATTTAGTAACGAATTGCAAATTTATTAGTAATTCGCGTTTATAAATATAACACAAGCTCCTCGCTTTTATCGCTCATTCGTTTTATCATCCACCTTTCTTCTATTTTTTTCACTTTCTCTCATTTTCTTTTTTTTCTATTACTTTCTTTCATTTTATTTTTTTATCTCATAAATTTTTTTTATTTTTCTATTATTTTTCTTTCCTCGCTTATCCTATTTTCTCTCGTTCTCTTTTCTCTTCTATTATTTTTTTCATTCTTTATAATTTTCCTTTCATTTTCTCCCTTTTCTTTTCCATCTTTTTCTTTCCTTTCCTTTTATCTTCTTTGTTTTCTCTATACTTTTCATTCATATTAGTTTTTTTAATATTATTTTCTTTTATTATTTTCTTTCTATTTACATTTTTTCTATTATTTTCTCTTTATTTATTTTCTTCTCTAAGCATTTGTTCACTTTTTTCATTTCTCTGATCATCGTTTTACTCAACTCTCATTCATTCTTCTTTTTCATAATTTTTATTTTTCTATTATTTTCTTTATTTTTCTCTTTTTTCTTTCTTTTTTATTATTTTCTCTCATTTTATACTATTTACTTTTTTTATTTTCACTTTTTTAGATATAAATTAAAAACTTGGTAACAATAATAATATAATTTTAAGTTTTATTAAATTAATAAAAAATTATTTAAACTCTCAATAGATTTATTAATAAATTACAATTCGATGATCATTTACTAACGGATTTCACATCTGTTAATAAACTATTTTTCTCTTGTACCAATGAATTTAAAATTTATTAATAATTTAAAATCTGTTAGTAATAATAGCGGAAATTTCGTTAGTAAATCCACTAGTTTACTGACGAACTTTAAAATCGTTGGTAAAAATTTAATACCGAACATTTTAACACCGGATCATAATCTATTAGTAATCCCTTATTAATTAATTTATCAACGGATTTTTATTAGATTGCCAATGAAAAAATCAATGCATTATTAATACAAATTAAGAAGTTGATTCTTATCTTTACAATAAGATGTCTTTTAAACTCTTAAGAATTTTGAAGCTAAAATTGAAGAAACGTTCATAATGTTGTATTTCTCCTTTGGTTGACACTGTTATTCATGATGTTGTATAACACTTTGAAATGATATCTGTTATTGAAATGCATATGATTGTTTTATTGATATAAAATAAATATAAAGAATATATAGTTAAAAAATAATTATAATTATTGATATATTCGTGTCATTTAATTTTACTATTTATTTATAAATCTATTTATATTTATTTAATTTTAATCTTACATCGATAAATTATAAGAAATGAAGAATTCTCCTTCCTTGTAAAAAGAGAAGGCCTCTCCACCCCTTTAATACAATATACTGTATATTAAATGCATAGAAATAATTTAATTATTATAAATTTAAGTTAATATTATTAATAATAAAATAAAATAATAAATAAAATTTAAAATGAAAAATATATATATTTAGTGAGTTTAACATTTCAAAATTTTATTATTTTGAAATAATTTTATATATTAATTTTTTACTGATATTAATTAAAATTATAATATTATTCAAATAAAATGTTAAAATAAAAATGTGCCAAACAGTTCTAATGAGAGTTAAGCTTTGTAAAAAAAAATAATTTTTATTATACTAAAATAAAGTAATTAATAACAAAAAATTATATAAAGTTACTCATTTTAAATTTCTAATTATATTAGAGTAAAATTAAACAATAAACTATTTATTTTTTTCCTCATCTATATTATATACAATTAGACTATAATAATATCTTTAAAAATATACATTGATAATTATTTATTAAATAAGGAATATTATTTAATAAAATAAAAAAATCAATATTCTACAATTATATTTATAATATTTTATTTAAAAATATAAAGTTAACAAAATTAATTAATTTTCAAATAAATTTAATTAAATATAAGGTACGGTTATAATAAAATATTATTTTTATGAAAATAAATTTAATTAAGTCTCTATATTTTTATTAAGAATCAAATAAATTTAATTTAAAATTTTTAAAATTTTAAGCTAATTAAACTATGTAATTTTATTAAAGGCTAAATAAATTCTAACTTAATATTATTTTTTAATAATAAAATATTATTTTTATAATTTAAAACATTAAAATTTTAGTATTTTAATTATTATAAAAATTTTAAAAAATATATAAATATAATAAATCATTTTTAAAATTATAAAAATAAAGTTTTATCATATAAAAATTTTTATTATTAAAAAACAATATTAATTTAGATTATGATTTATTTGACTTTTGAGTAATAATATAAAGACTTAATTTATCCAAAATTTTGAATTAAAATTATTTAACTCTTCAATAAAAATATGGACTTAATTGGATTTATATTTACAAAATTATTATTATAAAATGATAAATTTAATTTGTTGTTAAATAATATTTTTATATGAAAAATTAATAAAAAGCAACTGACAAATAACTCTTCAACAATTCCCAATTTCCTTTTGTTATCCTTACCACTTTACCAGCAGGTAGAGAGCCTTCCTTTTTCGATTCTCTATTTCCGTTTCTCATTCCCAATCTCCGATCCATCCCTAAAAACAACTGACGAGAGATCGATGATGATGAAGATGCCTTGGAGGAGGAAGAGCAGGAGCTTCCATCTTCAGCTACAAGGGGCAATTGGTACCATTCAATCTCCATTCCTATTCTTATTTACCAATTATTGCCATTCTTCTACTTCCACACTTGAAGATGCACGCTTCTTGACAAATAACTTCAAATCTGCTTCTTTTACCCACCTTGATGATGCCATTGCTTCCTTTAATCATGTAATTCATAAGCATCCTCTTCCTTCTAGGGCTCAATTTAGTAGATTCTTATCTGCCCTTGTGAAAATGAAACAATATCACACTGTCTTTTCCATGTCCAAAACAATTGAATTGCTAGGAATCTCACACGATGTTTATTCTCTTAGCATCTTAATTAATTGCTTCAGCCACTTACACCTTGTGGATTTTGGCTTCTCTGTTTTTGGTAAGATGCTCAAATTCGGATTGGAGCCTACCACTGTGACATTTACTACCTTAATTAATGGGCTTTGTATGGAGAGTAAAATCGATAAGGCAGTGGAATTTTTCGATGATATGGTTGCACGTGGTTATCAACCTAATGTTTATACTTACAATGTGATAGTAAACGGAATGTGTAAATTTGGGAAAACAAACGTGGCTATTGGGCTGCTAAAGGGAATGGCTGATAGAGGTTGTGAGCCAAATGTTGTGACATACAGTGCAATCATTGACGCCCTTTGCAAGGATGAGCTAGTTGGTGAGGCTTTAGAGCTCTTCTCTCAAATGAGGAATAAGGGCATTTCACCTAATGTCATCACTTACACTGGTTTAATTCACGGTGTTTGCAAATTAGGCCAAAAGAACCAAGCTTTGGCCTTGATGAATGAAATGGTGGAGCAGAACATATCACCTGATGTTTATACCTTCAATGTATTGATTGATGCTCTTTGTAAGGATGGAATGGTTTCAGAGGCTCAAAATACATTCAATATAATGATTCAAAGAGGTGTAGAGCCTGATGTGGTCACCTACAATTCCTTAATTGATGGTCTTTGCATTTCAGACCAATTCAAGGAAGCTTTGGCCTTGTTGAAAGAAATGGTGGGGAGGAATATATGCCCTAATGTTTTTACCTTCAATATATTGATCGACACTCTTTGTAAAAAAGGATTGGTTTCAAATGCAGAGAATATAATCAAAATAATGATTCAAAGAGGTGTGGAACCTGATGTTGTCACTTATAATTCATTGATGGATGGATATTGTCTGTGCAAGCAAATTGATAAGGCTAGAAAGCTATTTGATCTGATGGTGACCAACGGAATAGCTGACATTTTTAGCTACAACATTTTGATCAATGGATATTGTAAGTGGAAAATGATAGATAATGCAAAGCAGATTTTTGATGAAATGTCTCATAAAGGTTTAGTTCCTGATGCTGTTACTTATCATACTCTTATAAAGGCTATGTTTCAAGCAGGGAGGCCCCAAACTGCAAAAGAGCTCTTTAAGGATATGTGCTCTCATGGTCAACAGCCAAATATAGTAACCTTCTCAATTATGATTGATGGCTTGTGTAGACAGGGGAATCTCGATGAAGCACTCACGCTATTGAAAGAAATGGAGGAAAGTCAGTTGAAGCCTGATCTTGTGACCTATAGCATTCTGATCAATGGTATGTGCAAAGCTGGCAAGATTAATGATGCTAAGGAAATGTTTTCTAGTCTTTTTGAAAATGGTTTACAACCTGATGTTTATGTATATAGTGCAATTATGAAAGGACTCTGCCAACAAGGATTAATGGATGAAGCCTATAAGGTATTTAAAGACATGGAAAAGGTAGGATGTTTACCAAATAATTGTTGTTATAATATCATCATTCAAGGGTTTCTCAAGCATGAGGATTTACCAAAAGCATCATAACTAATCAACGAAATGGTTGATAAGGGGTTCTATGCTGATGCTGCTACCACAGAATTGGTAGTGCATTTATCGCGGAATAATGATCTCATTCTGAGGCTTTTAAAGGTGCGCAACGAGGGATCAGCAAACTATTGTTATATCTTGACCATTCAAGTGTGTCTTGGAGCGCAACTTGGTAATTACATTTTTCAAATATAATAGATAGGTAATTTAACTAACTTCTTCAAATATCATTTTTAATTTCAATCAGCTGTGATTCTCTTCCACAAAATGAAATTTTCTAACACCGCAAATGACCTGTGGTGGAAACCATGATATGTGTGTGCCTTTCGCTTGAATTCAGACATGGACTAGATCTCTTTGATATAAGATTGTTGATGAATGGAGGTCATGGATTTCTAATGATCAAGTTGCTGGTAAACCCACCATCTCCTTTACAATTTTTTTTGGCTGCTACTACAGCCTTAACTCGAGAGTTCAGTCCTAAAATTGAGTTGAGAACTAAAACTAATTGGTTCCATACTACAATGCTTAAGAATCTTTATCTATTTTTATTTTTGTGCTCAATGACCTTTTAAAATGCTATCATTTCTCTTGTAGGTACTTGCAAGGATATGATTACAACTTCACCTTTCTAACCATAAAGGTATAAGCAATTCTTTTTTGCTTAATTATTATATTTTTAATAATAATAAAAATAATGATTATAAACCAATGTGCTTTAATTGAGAATTGATTTAACAATTAGACTACACTATAAATGCAGGGTGCAGGATATACAGTCCCAGAGTACAAGGTAAGAGAATCACTAGACTTCTACAGCTGTTGGTTGGATGAAATGTCACTAAAATTATAGACAATAGAAAATGTTATGGGAATTGAAGGAAAAGCAAACATCGTCTTTGTCCCCTTTTTTTTTTCTAGTCATCAAGTTGGGTATATATATATATATATATATATATATATAGATCCTTAATTTCTTTTATTTTCCTTCAAGTCAAATTAAATTAGTGAAATCATTGCATTAGCATCTAATAATATGAAGTTCACAATCTTTAACTTGAAAATTTGAATTTTAGAAATGCTTGTGGAAGGTATATATATATATATATATATTCTTCCCTTTGAGATTCTTTACTTTGTGCCAAGTTGATTGGATGTACTGTTTGAGATGTTAGTTAAGTTACGCAAGAAAAGTTGTTTTGGTTGTTTTATAAAGTCAAACTCTTTGATATTCTTATCAATTAAAATATTAATAAATATATTTTTAGATCTGATTAGAAGAACTAAATTGTATATATATAATTTAAAAAAAATAAATAATATAAAAATTTATTTTAATCGAATAACATAGAAATAAAAACTTAAATAGTCAATTTTGATAAAATATAAGAACAAAAAATAATTCACTTTTATATTTTAAAGTAATTTTTTGGACTCTTCATGGCAAATTTTCAGTAATTTTACCAATTATATCTACCATTTATATACTTCTTTTTTCAAGTTTTATTTTTTCTATTTATGCATTGATTATTATTTCTTATGAGAATTGCTGGCAAAATAATATATATACATATATATATATATATATATATATATATATATATATATATATATATATATATATATATTCGTTTGACACCAAATCCTTGAAATGAAGTTAATATAAAAATTAAGACTTTATTTGTTTTATAAAAAATATTACACTATAACAAATATAGTTTTAATGATAAAAAATAACGGCTAATTTAGGGTACATTTAATATTCTTTCATGATTTTTTTTTTTTTTGTTTTCTCAAAAAGTGATTATATAAAAATAAGTATAAAATTTTACATAATGGTAAGAAATAATATAATTTTTTAAAATATAATATTTGATAGTAAAATAATAATACAAATAATTTTATAAATGGTTATACATAAAAATATTAATAAATTATATTTACACAATACATGACATTATAACAAAAAATTATTATTTGATTATTGTTATATAAAAAAAATTTATTAGTTCGTTTATTTTTAAGAAATACATTAAAAGTTTTCTGAGGTTTTACAAAATCTATTGGTTAATCCTTACATTATTTTTAGCTGCTAAATATTATAAAAATAAAAATTATTATTGATGAATTAATTCATTAATTTTAAAAAATATATTAAAACATTTCTAATTTTAAAAAATTCACTAATTAATCTCTCCATCAATTTTAATTTTTTAGTTTTATAAAAAATTTCAAATGTTCTAAAATGAATGAATTAATTAGTAAATTTTTTATAAAATTATATTTTTTTATATCACAAAAATTAAATAGTAAATTTTGCTTGAAAAAAATTTAAAATGACTTTAATATAGATGAATTAATAGATATTTTTATAAAACTGAAAAATTAATTAATAAATTTTTAATATTATAGGGAATAAATAGTAAAATATTTAATAATTTAAATTAATAAAATAATTAATTAGTATATTTTTTAAAATTTAAAAATTGTTTATTTTATTTTTTAAAAGAGAAATCAATTAATAAATTTTTTTATATTACAATAATTAAATAATAAATTTTTCTATATCATAATAATTTTTTTATAATAATAAAATAAAAATATATTTTTTAAATTAATTAAATAAATATTTATTTAATAATATGAATTTGACATATGAAATAAAATTTTAAAACTTTTAACGATTATTTAGTGAAAGTTATAAAAAAAAAAAAGAAATAACAATGATAACAAATATACCCTTTAACTTTTCTTATTCATGACACGTATATAATATTTAATAATGTAATTCATTAAAGTGAAAATATATATATATTTTTTTTGAAATGCATATACATTTTTTAAATTTTATATAAAAAAAGAAATGAGATATCATCTAAAATTACTATAAATTAACAAATAATATGATTTATAGATCATTGTAAATTAATTTACAATAATATAAATTGAATTTTGCATTTTTATTGAAAATATTATTTATTTAATTATTATTAATATTTAATTATTTTTAATTATTATTATATTTTAAATTTATTATACAAGAAAGTTATAATTTTTTATTTAAATTATAACAACTTTTATTGTTGTTATTAAAATTTTTTTATCACCACATTAATTATTATTAATAAAAAATAAATTTATAGTTATTACAATTAATTAATATTAATAATTAATATATGATATTTTTATTAAAAAAATTTAATGATAAAATCTCTAACAACAATTTAACAACTGAATAAAAGGGTCGTTAATGATTTTTAATAATTAATTTTTAATATTTAATGATAAATTGAATGACAGAACCTTTAAATTATAAGTAAAATATATAAAAATACTCAATTGACTAAAGAAAAATTTATCTATATTATACATGTATATAGACAACTAATATATTCTAATAAGAATTACTGTTTTAAATTTAAATAGCTAGTTAAGTAAAGTTTATAAAGCAAAATTAAGTTTAATGATCGCAAATAAAAATTAGTCTTTGTCCACATGAATGTAATCTTATTAATGAAGCTCATTTTCTCATTTTCGCTTACAGCATTATTCACAAAATCATTATGTAATTTGTATTGTATAATGTTTAAGATATCACTTTTCAATATAACTGAGCTATTCATTATCGGCTTTATTAAACAAATAGGATTGTTTGTCTATATATTGTAAAATAAAAATTAAAAATTTAACTTTTTACTGAGAAAAAAAAATTATACATTTAATTTATAAAAGGGAAAAACTAATGATTTTTTAAAAAAGCAAAATAATTTATGAAACTAAAGAAATGAAATAAATAACTCTAATGCAGTAAGAGATAGTGTAGGATTTCGAATCAAATTTGAGTTTTTTCTCAATAATAAAAGGAGTTGTTATAAAAAAAATATAATAACAAATATTTAAATTTTTTTATTAACCTTATAGCAAATATTATTAATTATTATCAATTTATTTTACACTTTTAATAATTGCTCTCTTAAAATATGTTAGAGAAACACTTTATTTTTTTTTTAAGTTTTATATCCAACGTTTTATAGTCATTTGATAAATCTGCTAAAATTTAATTTAATATACAAAATTTAAAAATTATTTAATTTTTTTTAAATAAAAAGTCTTGATTTTACTATGTTTCAGCTTTTATGTAAATAATATGAATAAAGATTGATTTTATACTTAATAAAATATAAATTCAAGTAAATCCATGTATAGATTTGTCCTAAAATATATGTAAAATATAGTGTAATTAATATTAATAACACTTTTTAGTGATAGTATTTCGACATTCTCGGCAGATATAATGTTGAATATAAATTTGCAAAATAAATAAATGCGGATGGTCGGTTGTAGATAACTTTTGTGATACTTAGGTCAATAAGTGATTTAATAAAAAATTTCAAAATAAAAAGTATGAAGAATAGTTTGATTAAAAGAGTGTTTAACATACATGGGTGCCTTTTTTATAGGTCTAAAGCTGGTTGATTCTTGGTAGAACTAAAATTCTTTTTTGAAATCTATTTTAGTCCTAAATTGTAGAATTTTACTTTGAGGACATTTTTACTCGTATGTGATTTAGAGTCCTAATTGTCGTATGACTTTTACGTGATTTGAACAATGTCGTCTATTTGGATTTCAGCCTAGTAAGTCGAAGCCTTTGACCCCGTGGTTGTCACGTTTGGTTTCAATTCTAAGGCTGAGACCTCGTGTTGATATTAGCCTCGAGGCCGAAATTTTAAGGTCTCAACGCCCATTTAGCATTTTGGATGCCGAGATCTAAGAGTTTTCAATCTTTCGGCCCTAAAGCCGAACACCTTTGGATACCGAAACCTTATTTCTCACTAAAATGCATCGCTTAGAATCAATATGTCTATAAATGTTAGTTTTAGAATTTAAGATATAAATATAAATAATAAGCTATTATTATTTAGATTGCCAAAACTACATTTAATAATTATAAGTTCGATGAGTGGCAGAACTCACCACTTTTTCCTTATTAAATTTTATAATTTTACTATGATTTTAATATAAATAATTAATTTTTTACTTGAAATTTGATTTTGTACATATTTTTGAGCGAAGTTAAGAAAAGGTATGAGAAGAGGCTTAATCAAAAGATTTTTGGACTGAGGATTACAGCCTTAAAGCGATAGATAGGTCCAGATTTTAACAAATGCAACTTCAACTCAATTTTTTCGGCTGTACAAGGATAAGATCAACTTAAATTGGAGCAAACACAATCAGATTAGTATGAGAATAAAATAGAAGTAAGAGTTTATTTTAAATTGTGAATATTTATTATTTTGTTAGGGAAAAACCTATATAAAGGCTATCCACAAATTAACCTAGACATCATATTTTTCTCTTTTTCTTGTCCCCTCTCAAATTCGGCCACCTTATTGCCGCCCCTTTCTTCTTCTCTTTAGTTTTGGTAATTTTATCATGTCCCTTGTAGGCTAAACGATTCTTTTCAGTTGAAGGTTAATTCAAATTGAGGTTTTATTCAAATTGTGAGATTATATACTTAAATTCTCTTCCTATTATTTTTATTTTCTATTAACTTCTGTTTTCGAGAAATACCACATCGATTGTTGTCCTCTTAGAAACTCAAGGGTCCATTGAATCTCTTAAGAAACAACGTATTACTAATTAACCCAATTAAATTTGTAATTATTTAATTGGATTAATAACAAATAGCAATTAACATATTCCTTTATATTAAAGAATTAGTAGATTTAATTTAAATAATTCACGTGTTATTATTGATCAAGTTTGAGTTATTCTCTCTTAAAACAGTTAACTAATTAAATCTACACGCGTGTTGGAGTTGTTAGTTAACTAGGAATTAATTTAAGCGCGAAATTAATTAATTTAATCATAAAGAAGAATCGGTAGAATTATCACTATAACCAAACAATAGATAATAAAATGAATTATGAATTATTTTTCTAATCAATGGTCAACGGCCAAACCCCTCAATTTGATTACTTTCAGCTAAATTTAATTTAATTATTTGTTTCACCATCTTAATTGCATTGTTTATTTTTATTTTTTTTGCCTTGCCCAAAACAAAATCAATTTCTTCAAATAAAATTTTCCTTCTTTTCTCTTTTTGTTTTTTGTTTTAAACTGTTATTCTTATTCAACTAGTCATCTAAATTAAACATGGTTAAAAAATCTCTGTGGGGACTGATACTCACCTACCGTATATACAAATTCATATTGAATCCAGAAAAGAGAAATAAGTTTTAATTGACGAATTCGACACCTGTCAAAGTTTATTGTATTTCATTGCTATTTAAAAATATTTAATTAGTTAACTATATTAATTTTCAATTTAAATAGAAATTAAATTCATTGTAATCTATATTAATTTTCACTTTTAAATGGAAATTAAATTCATTGTAATCATTAAAAATATTAATTTTACAATGATGAATATTTGAGTTTGTGGCTAAAACTTTCTCACAATAAATAATTTATGCTAATAATTTTTAATAATGATTATGTCTCTTTCTGAGATTATATACTCAAAAACTTTTCAGATTTGTCTTGAAAATATACTTTTTAGGGTTCAGTTTCATACATGTCTTGTCTAGTATGTCAAAAACTTTATGGATATCTTCTGGATGATCTTCTAAGGATCAGTACATTTTGACTGTTGACCCGCCATATTTTTAAAAATGTCTGACACCAGCCTCTAGTAAGTCGCCCCGCGTTTTTTAATCCAAATGGCATCATCTTATAGCAGAAAACTCCTTCATCTGTTATGATCACAGTCTTCTTTGCGTCTTCAGGTATCCATCATGATTTTGTGGTAACATGAAATGGCATTAAAAAAAGAAAACTACTGCATGACCCGAGGTCGAGTCTACTAACTTGTCAATAGACGATAATGGGTAATGATCTTTTGGACATACTTTATTCAGATCAGTAAAATCCACGCACATTTTTCATTTGTCGTTAGCCTTCTTCACTAAGACCACATTGATGAGCCACGTGGGATACTAGACTTTCTTTATTAATCCTACACTTAATAGCTTGTCAATCTCTTATTTGATCACCTACTGCCTCTTTGGTGTAAATCTTCTTTTCTTTTGTTGCACTGATTTGACGGCTTTATCAAGAGATAACTTATGAGAAGTGAGAGCTAGATCCACTCCTATTACATCTTTTGAAGACCAAGCGAAAATGGTTACTCGGCACTTTAGCAACTCTATTAAATGAGTCTTTGTTTCATCGGTTAATGCAGTACCGAACCGTACTTTTTGATTCTTACATAATTGGACCTCTTCTATCGGGTCTGCTAGCTCTATTTTTATGTGAGATTATGGCTTCTCTACCAAGTCCATGGGTACTGTGGCTTTCTCGAGACTTTTTGCGGGGTGTCCGTAATATTCTTTGGCCAACCTCGGGCTACTTCAGACCACGGCTATCCCCTTGGAGCTGGTAACTTAAGACACATAGCATCCATATTAATAACAATACCGTGACAGTTTAGAACTGGACGGCCAGTATCACATGGTATGTAAATGTGATATCTACCATCGCAAACTCTACATACAATTCTCGCCTATATTTTTCATCACCCAGCAATTAGGGGAAGGTTGATGGTGCCTACTACTGTCACGATCTTATCTCCTAATTCTACTAGTAGATAGAAAACTTTGACAAGATTGTTTTTATCTAAGTCTAACTTGTTAAAAACATTTTAGATGAGAAGGTTAATGGAACTATCTATATCTACCCATACTCGCCTTACTTCATATCTATTTAGAAGCATCTTGACGATCACTGGGTCATTTTGAAAGAATCCAATCACTTTATCTGTAGGACCAAACCTTACTTCCTGCTTGGCCATGGCTCTGTTCAACTGACCAGGACTCTGTTCAACTGACCATGACATCTTCTGCTACGCGTTTATTTTTTCTTCACCCTTATCAGGTCCTCTAGAATGATATGTATGAATCCGACCATTTCAAGAGAGAGAAGAGAGATTTCCTTTTTAGATAATGGAATATGTCACTTGATTTTGTTTACGCTGAATTGTATCTTATTGCAGTAACTTTACGCTGAGATTCAATATATCCAGGAGAGAGTAAATCTTGATGATGAACCGGGTATTTAAAGTGTCCGGATCTTTTTTTTTCTCACATGAAAAAGCATTACTTGTAACGACCCGGAAACCGGACCGCTACCGGCGCTAGGATCCAGATCGACTTAAGGCCGCCGGGACCCGTAGCAAGCCTGACATATAACCTGTAAACCTATTCAATCTCATACATGATCATACATAAACGTAAACCTGTAAAATTTTTCTTTCATTAACCAAACTTAACCTGTACAAACTCATAGACATAAACATAAACCTCTCACTGGAGCCCTCATCAAATGCTCCAATGGGATATCTCATCATGCATTAAACTTGGTTAAACCATAACATCATAACTCATAACATAAAGATCATGTATACAAAAGGGATTAACAACATACTCGGGTCAAGCACAACTCTAAACCTCAATAACATCATTACATTACATAACATGACTATTCATAACTTTTACATTACAATTTATCATGTCCACAACTTCTAACTATTACATAGACCATGACTTCTTACTCTTGCTGACTTCCTGGCCTATTCCGTACCTGCAAACCTGGGGGATTAGGGAAAGGGGTGAGCTACTAGAGCCCAGTGAGCAGAATAATAAAACATTTAAAACTTATGCTATAATGGAATGCATCACATCACGGATGGTATTGTCACTAATAGTCCTCTACATGTCCAATAGTGCCAGGGGCGTAGAATGGGCCTCGACCTGGTCTTTCTCTTAACATAACATAACATAACATAACATTCCAATAGTGCCAGGGGCGTAGAATGGGCCTCGACCTGGACTTCCATACCATACCATATCATCATCATATCATATCATATGAGGACTATAAGATCATTCAATATCCATCCACATCAACATCATAAAATGCAATGCAACATATTCGTGAATTCTAATGCAAACAAACTAGTATATCATATGGCATTCGTGATGCATGATTCATGCTAAAACTTTCATTAATTTAAAACATAAGGTTTAATTCTACTCACCTCTGGCTAGCTCTGACAAGACACTGAAGCAGCTATCTCACTGCTGGGGTCCTCGGTTCCTCGGGTCCGAACCTACACAGGTGGACTCAAATGAGGGACCAAACATACATGAACATGACTGATAGGCGATTGTCGAAGCCGTCAAAAATAAACCTATTAAACAATCAACAAGAAACTTGTAGATAGTGGCAATAGGGTCGAACCACAGGGAATTGACACCAATGTTTTTCCTAATAATGACTAGGTAAATAGCAAATAAATAAAAGAGGGGGGTTTTGATTTGATGAGTAAAATAAAATAGCAAAAGAGAGCAATAATTTAAATAGATGAGAAGTTTCAATAAGAAAGATATTCTAGCTGAAGTGTGAGCCTTATTCAGTTTGTTTAGAATTAATCATTGATTTATTAAAAGACTCCTATTTGACTTCAATAAATTGGTTTTGGTTATGGAAGACGCTTCTCACAACCAAATTCCTCCTTAGTTCTAGTTTGATTAGGAAACGTTCGCTAATCAAACACTAATCAACAAGTTGCCAAGGAACGTCCTTGGGGCATTGTAGCATCGAACAACTGTTGATTGCATTAAGACTTAGAGAAACCCAATTCTATCCTTGCCAACCGCGTGGTCAAGTTTAGATTATGCAACCTGATTAGATGTGTATTTGAACAACCTAAGCAATTACGGACCTAAACCATTCAAACAATATCACTTAAGCAATTTAAAAGCAATGGGCCCTTATTGATTCTAAAAGCAAGTAATATTTATAGAAAAGATCAGATTGCATAAATATTGAAACAAACAAGAGTTAAACAATGGAGTATTAAACCTCCCAATTCATAACAAATCTGAATATTCACAACTTCAACTAGAAAACAAGGAACTTAGCCACTCATGGTGGACTAAATACACAAAAAGATGAAAAGAAAACAAAGAAGAACAGCTGCAGAATTTCTGGCGAGGGAGGAGGTGCTGAGTTGCTGATCCAAGATCCCCCTTGCTGGTATTGAGACTCCCCTTTTATAGCTGAAGAATTCTCTAGGGTTTTGAAATCCCCTTTTTGATTTGGTCTTGGACTCCTCTTTTGATGTTGAATTTGATTGCAATTGGATTTCCTTGGATGAGAAGTTCTTTCGTGGCTCTTGGATAAGTGTTGGAAGTGATTGGATTGGATTTGGACTTCTGAAAATTCGGATTTCTGTTTGCTGTCCATTTTCCCGCTCTGCTGTAATTTTCTGCTGTCAAAGTGATTTGCCCGGCGATGTGACCAGTTTCTTGGGCAAATCACTGGGCAAATCGCTTCTCTGTGAGTCAGTCCTCTATGCCTCTGCGAGTGATTTGGCCAGTGATCCTCGATTGTCTTGGTCAAATCGCCTGCCCATATCGCTGCTGTCTGTTGCCTCTGGGTATCTGTTTTAGCTTGATCTGGGCAGTGATTGGAGCAGATTTTTGGGCAAATCACTGGGCAAATCATCTTTTTGCAAATTTTCTGCACTTTTTCTCCCATTTTCCAAATTCTTTCTTTTCTGTAAAAACAAGATAAAAACCATAAATTAAGCTAGAAAATGTGTAAATAAGCAATAAAAAAGATAATAAGAATGTGGCTAAATTATGCTTGATCAAATACCCCCACACCTAGCTTTTTGCTTGTCCTCAAGCAACAAATAACTTAGCCAATCAAGCCCCTTTTTCTCTAGAGCCTAAGTACCACTTAATCAGCCCTCCCTAGACTCCTAGGTTGAAGTATCACAGTAAAGAGTACATTCACCATGGTCATCCTCTCCTTTCCTTGTTTCCTTTCACCTCCTATGGTCAAGAGAAAGGTTTCTATCTCAATCATGCTTATTTTTTTATGTTAGGTCTAATATAACTCTCTAAAAGTAACTTGCCCTTATTTTATTTAGCAGCACTTATTTTTATGCTTGCCTGAAAAAGTCACTAACCTTTTTACGCGATTGTGTACATGGGTGATACACCCCCGGTTACTCAGTTAGTCACTTGTTCAAGTGGCTACTAGCTCTGCTCATAGTCTTAGACCATCGAAACTTATTTTTGCCTGAAAAAGTCACTAACCTTTTTACGCGATTGTGTACATGGGTGATACACCCCCGGTTACTCAGTTAGTCACTTGTTCAAGTGATTTATTGGCTCAGTTCATAGTCTTAGACCATTGGAGCAGTTTTATGACTTTGTGCTTTGTGCTGGTTTTTCTTTTTCTTTTTCTTTTTCTCTTCTTTTTATGATAGTTTGGGCAAATCAGCTCATAGGGAGTTACACTAGCTTTTTATTTGCATGCATTTTTATTTTTATTTCTCTTGACCACAACAAGTTTAAGGGTTCAATTTAGGTAAAGAACTTCCTAAGTGAAGGTAGCATACTGTGAGTAATTCAACTAAGGCTTAGAGGGGTGGCCAATCAATGGGGTCATGAGATAAGGGCACTCTTTCAACCTTGTTATCTATGTTGAGTAAAGCAACTAGCTACAAAATTCTGTGTGTGTGTGCTAGGAGTGTAAAAAAAAAATTCTGGTGTGTGCAAAAAGGGGTAAAAATAATGCAAAAAGAGACATGCAAAAAGAAAAAAGAAATCAAAAAGATGGACAGATCAAAAGAATGGAATAGAGACTCATACAACTCAGTTCTGGTCAGGATGTTGGAGGCATCCTTCCTCCCAGAGAATGTGTAGGCCAGGTATCTGTGAAGGTATTTCAGACTGGGGTTGCTGAGGTATAGGTCCTTGGACCTAGTGGGTGAGTATGAGTCAGGTGGATTATCACTGAGTTCCAAGTACGCAGAGTTTTGATCAAACTCAGCAGGGAAGTCCCAGGTTGACTGTGGGCATTCACAGCCCATGGTTATGCCGAACTCCTGCAGGGATAAGCGAAATCGCTTCCCCAACAATCTGAATCCAATGGTGCCAGGTGTGTGTATGTTGTGCATGGCAGGTTTATCAAAATAGAATGTGGTGAAAAACTCATGTGTGAGTTCCAGGAAGGATGGCATGCGCAGGAGGAAGAAAGTGTCCCAGCCAATAGCAGAAATTAGAGAACGTACCTGGGAATGGAGTCTCAGTGCTCCAAGGGTGGCATGATGGATATACTTACCTGGATGATATGGTAGGGATGAAATTTTAAGCAGCCTGGTGCGTTCAGAAATTTTGTTGAATGTCAGTGCTTTGACGATGTGATCTGGGTGTGTTGGCCTGGGCAAATCGCTGGGCAAATTGCTGGGCATATCACTGAGTGTGTCTGTGGGCACATCGCTAGGCACATCACTTGGTAAGTCCCTGGGCGCATCGCTGGGCATAGCGCTGGTGGAATCGGTTGGCGCATCAGTGGGCGCATCAGTAGGTACATCAATGGTGGGAGCGGAGGGCAAATCGCTAAGCACATCGCTGGCCATAGCGCTGGGCAAGTCTGTGGGCACATCAGTGGTGGAATCGGTGGGCACATCACTTGGCAGATCCGTGGGCGCATCAGTGTCTTTGGCGATGGTAGGTTCCGGTTCTGGCTTGGACCTTGGTGGCGACTGAGTTCTTGGCCGTTTCTGGCTGTGGCCGGTGGGAGTGGTGGCTTCGGGTAGCTTTTTGCCCTCAGGGTCTGCCGTCGGGGCTATTGTGGATGGTGGGGGCGGCGGTCTTTGCCGTTTCTTTTGCCGGCGATATATCTGGACGGCCGGTGAATCGGTGCGTCCTGTTCCTGTGCTTGTGGCCGGTGGTGTCTCGGCGTTGGTGGTGGTTGGTGGTGGCGCGTCCTGTGCGTCGTCATCACTGTCGGAAGGGATGGGTCTCGGAAGCCCTAATTTCTTCCACCAGAATGGTCCGCCGGTGGCTCTCATCTTGATCCTTACCATGGTGGTCTTGAGTTTGCCGGTGGGTGAGTGGTGGTCGGAGAGGAGAAAGCTTGAAGAAGAAGGAGAAATGGAAACAGTAAATTGCGTAAAAAAAATAAAATAAATTAAAAGACTACTTAAAGTGATTAGGGAATGTGATCTGCACTGATCATTAAATGCTGGCCTTCTGGATTCTTGACAGGGTGATTTGCCCAGCGATTTGGGCAAGCAGTGGGCAAATCACTTTGGCCAGATCACTCCTCCTTCTCAATTGCTGGGCTGGTACTGTTCACGCCCTTCGCTGATGAGGTGTTTGATTTGCGATTGGACCTGTGACCTTGGTCAAATTATCTGGGCAAGTGGGCAAATTACTGCCCCAATCACTTGTGATTATGGTACATTCAGTCGATTTGCCCGGCGATTTGGGCAAGCAGTGGGCAAATCACTGGGCAAATCACTGCCTCTGGGCTGCCTCCCAGTAGCGCCCTGTTTTCTGTCTTGGGCTGGACTTCAGTGTTTTGCTCAGCAACCTTGGGAAGGGGGATCCAAGGGGACCTCCTCCACAACATGTACAGTAGAGCCTTCATAAAATCTCTTCAAACGATGCCCATTAACTTTGAAGACTTTGCTTGTTTGTGGGCTCCGAATGTCAACAGCCCCATGAGGGTAGACATGTTCAACCAAGAATGGTCCAATCCACCTTGACCGAAGCTTTCCAGGGAATAATTTGAACCTAGAATCAAAAAGCAAGACCTTATCACCAACCTGGAAGTGTTTTCTGGAGATGTTTTTGTCATGGAAGGCTTTGGTCCTTGCTTTGTAATCCCATGAAGCTTCATATGCATCACGCCTAATCTCCTCAAGTGCTTGAATCTGTAATTTCCTGTGAATTCCAGCCTCTTTTTCATCAAGATTGCAGCTCTTTACAGCCCAATAGGCCTTGTGTTCAAGTTCCACAGGTAGATGGCATGCTTTCCCATAAATCAGCCTATATGGAGACATCCCAATTGGAGTTTTGTATGCTGTTCTATATGCCCATAAGGCATCATTGAGGCGTGTACTCCAGTCCTTTCGATTTGGGCAGACCGTTTTCTCCAAGATGGACTTGATCTCCCTATTTGACACTTCAGCCAGCCCATTTGTTTGAGGATGATAGGCAGTAGATGTTCTATGGATGACATGGTGCTTCTTTAGGAGAGTTTCTACCACCTTGTTGCAAAAATGGGTGCCTCGGTCACTGATTATGGCTTTGGGCAGTCCAAATCTTGAGAAAATGTGGGATTTTACAAAATCACACACTGTTTTGGCATCATCTGCTCTTGTTGCTTTGGCCTCAATCCACTTGGACACATAATCCACAGCAAGAAGTATGTAGGTGTTGCCAAAGGAAGGTGGGAATGGTCCCATGAAGTCAATGCCCCATATGTCAAAGATTTCACACACCATGATGGGTGCTTGAGGCATTTCACTTCTTTTGCCAAGGTTTCCTGTTTGTTGGCATCTTGCACATGACCTACAAAATAAATAAGCATCTCTAAATATGTTAGGCCAAAATAATCCACTTTCAAGGACTTTCAAGGCTGTCTTGCGTGGCCCAAAGTGACCTCCACAGCTGTAGGAGTGGCAGAAAGTTAGGACAGAAGTGATCTCATGGTTTGGGATGCATCTCCTTATGACTTGGTCTGCACAATGCTTCCATAGGTAAGGCTCATCCCACACATAATACTTTGCCTCTTTCTTGATCTTGTCTCTTGTGTGCTTGGGCAAATCAGTGGGCAAATCACCTATGGCAAGGAAATTAACAATATCAGCATACCATGGTTCCTCTTCTTGGACAGCAAAGAGGTGCTCATCAGGGAAGGTCTCATTGATGGGGCATGTCTCCATCTCGGTCAGAATTCTGCTGAGGTGATCAGCCACAAGGTTCTCCTTGCCTTTCTTGTCACGGATCTCCAAATCAAACTCTTGTAACAGCAATATCCATCTCACCAGCCTAGGTTTGGACTCCTTTTTCTTGATTAAATACCTTAGTGCAGCATGATCTGAGTATATAATCACCTTTGTCCCAAGTAGGTAGGGTCTAAACTTCTCCAATGCAAACACAACAGCCAGCAATTCTTTTTCCGTGGTTGAATAATTGCATTGTGCAGCATCTAGGGTGCGTGAGGCATAGTGAATAACATGAGGAGAGTTACCTACACGCTGTCCCAAAACTGCACCTACAGCAAAGTTGCTGGCATCACACATGATCTCAAATGGAAAGGTCCAATCAGGTGGCTGGATGACTGGGGCAGAAATTAGGAGTGATTTGATCAAATCAAAAGCTGATTTGCAGCTGTCATCAAAGTTGAAGGGTACATCCTGCTGTAACAATCTGCAAAGAGGCTGAGTTATTTTAGAAAAATCTTTGATAAACCTCCTGTAAAAACCAGCATGTCCAAGGAATGATCGAATCTCCCTAATGCTGGTTGGGTAGGGCAGATTTTTGATGGTGTCCACTTTGGCTTTGTCCACCTCAATCCCTTTTGCTGAAACAATATGGCCTAAGATTAAGCCATGGCTGACCATGAAGTGGCATTTCTCATAGTTGAGAACCAAGTTTGTCTCCAAACATCTTTGAAGTATCTTCTCCAAGTTGGCTAGGCATTCATGGAATGAGTTGCCATACACAGTAAAGTCATCCATGAAGACTTCAATGATCTTCTCTACATAGTCAGAAAAAATACTCATCATGCACCTTTGGAAAGTGGCTGGTGCATTGCAAAGACCAAAGGGCATCCTCCTAAATGCGAATGTGCCAAATGGGCATGTGAAAGTGGTCTTCTCTTGATCTTCTGGTGCAACTGGGATTTGATAAAATCCAGAATATCCATCAAGGAGGCAGTAATGACTCTTTCCAGCAAGTCTTTCAAGCATTTGGTCCATGAAGGGCAAGGGAAAATGGTCCTTCCTTGTGGCTGTGTTGAGCTTCCTGTAGTCCATGCAAACTCTCCACCCATTTTGCACACGAGTGGGTACTAGCTCTCCTTCAGAATTGGGGACAATGGTTATCCCGGTCTTCTTTGGTACCACATGGATGGGACTCACCCATTTACTGTCAGAAATGGGGTAGATTACCCCAATGTCTAAGAGCTTCACAATCTCCTTCTTTACAACCTCCATCATAGGTGGATTCAGCCTTCTTTGTGCCTCACGAACAGGTTTGCATTCATCCTCCATGAGAATCCTATGCATGCATGTTGATGGTGAGATACCCTTTATGTCCTCCAATGTCCACCCAATTGCCTTCTTGTGTTTTCTCAACACATTCAGGAGCTTTTCCTCTTCTTCTTGACTGAGCTGGTTGGAAATGATTACTGGAAGTGTATTTCCAGCTCCCAAGTAGGCATATTTGAGGTGGCTAGGCAAGGGTTTCAGTTCTGGTGCATTCTCTGTCTGCTGGTTTCCTGTCTGCATACTGTCTGATTTGAGCTGTGATTTGAGCAGATTTTTGGGCAAATCACTGGGCAAATCACTCATACCCAGCAAGTTGCAGCAGTCTGCTGTTCTGTCTGCTTCAGAGATGTTGCTGTCCACCTCTTCCCTCCTGTAAAGACCTTCATAAAGTAAGTTTTCTTGATCAAAGTCAAAAACTTCTTGGCTTAAATCATCAATAACATCAAGGCCATAAACAGGAGAAACATCATTGGGGAATTTCATGACATCATAAACATTAAATTTGATAACTTCCCCTTCAAACTCCATAGTCAATGTGCCATCATGCACATCAATTTTTGTTCTTGCTGTGCTCAAGAAGGGTCTCCCAAGTAAGATATCAGAGGTGGTATTGCTCTTGTCTTCCTCCATGTCAATGACATAAAAATCTGCTGGAAAGACTAATTGGTCCACTTGCACCAACACATCTTCTAGCACTCCTTTGGGGTAGACAATGGATCGGTCAGCTAATTTGTAACAGCCCGCTTACCGGACCATCACCGGCACTAGGATCCAGATCGGCTTAAGGCCGCCGGGACCCGTAGTAAGCCTACTGTGAACTCTGTGTACCTGATAAATCCCATACATGATCATACTTACTCTCTCTATATATGTTTTTTGTTTCTTTCTTTGCTTTTCTAACTTTTCTTTTCTTGAAACTTTTCTCATCAACTAAGCCTGGACTATGCATGCTCTGTCTGTATGCACTCGAAGAGTGATACCTGCTATGGTACCATACAGTAACTACAGAGATAGAAAGACTACCATGCACCAAGCCTAGCGCATCATAACAACATTATCTCAATCATAAAATGATCATGTGCAAAGGGATAAACATACACTAGGGCCAAGCACAATTCTATAACTCAATACATAACTTGCTATTACATCATTTCTATACATTACATACACTCTGTACTGTGCATCATTATCATGTCCACTACTCTATACTAGTACACATGCTTTTACCCTTGCTTTCTCTTTCTCTTTCTCTTCTCTAAGGCCCTGAAAAATGGGGTTAGGGAGAGGGATGAGCTACTAAAGCCCAGTGAGCGGAATCCATAAAACATTTAAAATATGCTATCATATGATGCAGCACTGCACAAACATTTCACAGCTCAGATTGGACATGACCCCAAAACTCCCTCTGTCAGTGCCCGGCCCCCAAAGGGACTCACACAGGACTTTCACTACTCTACTCATGGTGCCCGACCCAAGAAGGGCTCTCACAGGACTTATCCAAGTAAAATGCCCGGCCCCAAAGGAGCTCACACAGGACATACAATAATGACAGACTATGGGCTACTGGAGTCGCCTCGGTCCAATCCACATATACAAGTAATAATGCAATGCATCAACTTGGTGAAGACTAATGCAATGCAAAGCATCCTACATACACATGGCATAATGATGCATGAATCATGCTAAAACATTCCTTAACTTTAAAACAAAGTTCTGTTCCACTCACCTCTGTCAACTGCTGAGCAGTCTCTGTAACTCTAACTCTGTGGGCCTCCTTGGTCTCTCGGGTCCGCACCTACACAGGTGGACTCAAATGAGGACCAAACTTACTTAAACATAACTCTTAATATCTCCCCAAAACTCCTCTAAAACATTCTAGGTCTGCATGGAAAAATGGGCAAAAGAAGGCTGGACTGAGCACTTTCGGCGGCTGGTTCGGCGGCCGAAACCCCTCTCCAGAGACGAAACTCATGCATGTTCGGCGGCACCTTCGGCGGCCGAAAGCCTCGTCCAGAGACGAAACTCATGCACTTTCGGCGGCCGAACTCCCTCTTTCGGCGGCCGAAAGTCTCTTTCTCACCCAAAAGCCTAGCTTTCGGGGGCAAGGTTTGGCAGCCGAAACTGCCTCCACAAGGGGTTCGGCGGCCGAACCTTGCTTCGGCGGCCGAACCTGGATTCTCCAGAAAGGCAGAATCCGAGCACAACTCATGCTCTCAGCCTCCAAAAACCTCTCAAACACCCATAGCATGCATACCAACACTTCTCAACTACCTTATCACATATCTCATGCATATAGAGGCCTAAAAACTAGCTCAAGCCTCAAAAACAACAACAAAACTCATATGATCAACATATGCTCAAACTCACTACAACTCTTAAAACTTGCTTTAAACATAAGGGGAGGTGAGGATCCATGCTTACCTCTTGAAGAACTAGAGGATGGATGATCCAAGCTTGGAGATGGGGGAAAACTCAATCAAAATCTCCAAGTGCTCAACTTTGCTTCCTTTTGCGCAAAACTCTAAAACAAAGCTCAAATCAAGTTAAAACATGCAAGATTTGAGGAAAACATGAAAAATCACACCAAGGAGAGCTTGAACCCACCGTTGACCCAAAAACAGAGTGTTTGACACTCAAGTCTCGGACAAAGGGGCTTTTTAGTGACCAACCGACTCTTCCTTCGGCGGCCTAACGTGCATGCGAAACCATGCAACTTTCGGCGGCCGAACCTGGCTTTTGTCCCCTTGGCCTTTTCATTTCAAAACTCAATTTGCTTAACTTAAAAACATGCAAACATGCTAAAAACATTATAACAACATCTTAAAAACCTTTCTTATACCCTTAGGGCACGCTCTGACATCCTCGAATCCCGTATTCCGACGGAAAACCGCCGGCTCATAGGAATTCCGATACTGGAGTCTAGCCGGGTATTACATTCTCCCCCCCTTAAGAACATTCGTCCCCAAATGTTCCTCTCTAACTCAACATACGAAAACATAACATAAAGCACATCAAGAATAAAAGAAGCTAAAACTCACCTTAAAAGAGATAGGGGTACTGTTGGAGCATAGACTCCCTTGTCTCCCAGGTGCACTCTTCTATATTATGGTGGTTCCAGAGGACTTTCACCATCGGGATCTCCTTGTTCCTTAGCTTTCTGATCTGGGTGTCAATGATCCGTACTGGCTGCTTTACATACGTGAGATCTCCTAGGATCTCCACATCCGGTTCGCTGAGAACTTTACTCGGATCTGACACAAACTTCCTGAGCATCGAAACATGGAAGACTGGATGGATTCTTTCCATAGACATAGGCAAATCTAGCTTATACGACACATTCCCGACCTTTTGCAAAATCTCAAAAGGCCCGATGTACCGTGGAGTTAGCTTACCTTTCCTCCCAAAACGAACCACCCCCTTCATTGGTGACACCTTGAGTAAGACCAGATCCCCCTCCTCAAACTCTATGTGCTTCCTGCGAACGTCTGCATAGCTCTTCTGCCGGCTAACAGCAGTCTTGAGCCTCTCTCTGATGATGGGCACCACTCTATTCGTGATCTCTACTAACTCAGGCCCTGCTAGGGACCTTTCTCCAACCTCTTCCCAACAAACTGGTGACCTGCACTTCCTCCCATACAGAGCTTCATATGGAGCCATCCCTATGCTAGCATGATGACTATTGTTGTAGGCAAACTCCACTAAGGGTAGATGCTGCCTCCAAGACCCGCCAAAATCTAGCACACACATTCGAAGCATATCTTCTATGGTCTGGATGGTCCTCTCTGACTGTCCATCAGTCTGTGGATGGAAAGCAGTGCTGAAGTCTAACCTCGTGCCCATAGCCTCTTGCAGACTTCGCCAAAACCTGGAGGTAAACTGGGGTCCTCTGTCAGACACTATAGAAACAGGAGCCCCATGCAACCTCACAACTTCCTCAACATATACCTGCGCTAACTTGTCCACAGAATAGCCACTCCTGACAGGAATGAAGTGAGCAGATTTAGTCAATCTATCCACAATCACCCATATGGAGTCTAGTCTGTTGGACGTCGCCGGTAAACCCACTATAAAATCCATGGCTATGTTCTCCCATTTCCATTCTGGAATCGGCAGTGGGTTAAGCATTCCAGCCGGCTTCTGATGTTCTAGCTTCACCCTTTGACATATCTCGCAGGCTGACACAAACTGTGCCACTTCTCTCTTCATTGCTGGCCACCAATAAACTTTCTTCAGATCTTGATACATCTTGGTGGCTCCAGGGTGAATGCTATATCTCGCATTATGAGCTTCCCTCATAATGTCTCCTTTCAAACTGATGTCATCTGGTACACATAGTCTATGCCCGTATCGGAGAATCCCTTGGTCGTCGAATCTGAACTCTTCGCTCTTGCCTGACTGAACAGTCCTGGCAATCTTGACCAACACTGGATCCTCATGTTGTTTCTGAGCCACCTGCTCTAGAAACACGGGTGTAACTCTCATCTGTGCAATCAAAGCACCTGTACCAGTTAACTCTAACTGTAGCCCTTCCTCAACTAACCTGTAGAAGTCCTTCACCACCGGCCTCCTCTCTGCTGTAATGTGGGATAAACTGCCTAATGATTTCCGGCTTAAGGCATCGGCTACAACATTTGCCTTTCCCGGATGATACTGGATCCTGCAATCATAATCACTAAGCAATTCCACCCACCGTCTCTGCCTCAAGTTTAACTCTCTCTGACTCAGGATGTGCTGTAGGCTCTTATGATCTGTAAAGATCTCACATCTCACCCCATAGAGGTAATGCCTCCACATCTTGAGTGCAAAGATAACAGCTGCCATCTCAAGATCGTGTGTAGGGTAATTCAGCTCGTGCTTCTTCAGCTGTCTAGAAGCATAAGCTATTACTCTGTCATTCTGCATTAACACACAACCTAATCCCACTCGGGATGCATCACAGAACAATGTGAAGTCTTCATCACTAGTAGGCAGAGCTAACACCGGTGCTGAAGTTAATCTTCTCTTTAACTCTTCAAAACTCTCTTCACATTGGTCAGACCATGTGAATCTCTGGTTCTTTCTGGTTAATCTGGTCATAGGAGCCGCTATCTTGGAGAAGTTCTGAACGAACCTCCTGTAGTAGCCTGCTAAACCCAAGAAACTCTTGACCTCAGTCACTGTGGTGGGTCTAGGCCAGTTGGCTACTGCCTCAATCTTCTTGGGGTCTACTGCTATACCTTGATCTGACACTACATGCCCCAAGAATGAAATGCTCCTTAGCCAGAACTCACACTTGGAGAACTTGGCATACAAACCATGCTCTCTCAAGGTCTGCAGGACTATCCTCAGATGATGGGCATGCTCCTCTGCATTCCTGGAATACACCAAGATATCATCTATAAAGACAATAACAAAGTGATCCAGGTACTCTCTGAAAACTCGATTCATGAGATCCATGAATGCTGCAGGGGCATTAGTCAACCCGAACGGCATCACTAAGAACTCATAATGCCCATATCTGGTCCTGAACGCTGTCTTAGGTACATCCTCTTCCCTGATTCTCAGCTGATGATAGCCCGATCTCAGATCTATCTTAGAAAAACAACCTGCTCCTGCTAGCTGGTCGAATAAATCATCGATCCTGGGTAGAGGATACTTATTCTTGGTAGTGACTTTGTTCAACTGCCTGTAGTCGATACAAAGTCTAAGGGATCCATCCTTCTTTCTGACAAACAACACTGGAGCACCCCAGGGTGAGGTACTTGGACGGATGAAACCCTTGTCTACCAACTCCTGTAGCTGCTCTTTCAACTCCTTAAGCTCTGCTGGTGCCATCCTGTAGGGAGGAATAGAGATCGGTCTGGTACCAGACACTAACTCAATCTCGAACTCTATTTCCCTATCAGGTGGTAGTCCTGGAAGCTCATCTGGAAACACATCTGGGAACTCTCTGACAACGGGCACTGAACTGGGGTCCCTAAACTGACTGTCTAGCTCTCTCACATGAGCTAGATACCCCTGACATCCCCTCCTGAGCAACCTACGAGCCTGTAGGGCTGATATCAGACCTCTAGGCGTGCCCCTCCTGTCTCCTCTGAAGACAAACTCAGATCCATCCTCATCTCTGAACTTAACTACCTTGTCTCTGCAGTCCAAGGTAGCTCTATAGGCAGATAGCCAATCCATCCCTAGAATGACGTCAAAATCTGTCAACTCTAGAACCACAAGGTCAGCTGGAAGGCATCTACCATCTATAAACACTGGACTATGTCGACAGACTGTCTCTGCCAACGATGGATCACACTTAGGGCCACTGACCCATAGGGGACACTCTAACCCAGACGTCATCAAACCCACTCTCTCTATGGCTCTGGGAGCAACAAAGGAATGCGAAGCACCAGGGTCTAACAAAGCATACACCTCAGAACACCCAATAAGAAGATTACCTGACACCACGGTGTTAGAGGTGTTTGCCTCCTGCTGTGTCATCGTGAAAATCCGCGCCGGAGCTGACGGACCTCCACCTCTGGGACCTGCAGATGAAGAGGCTGACCCTCTCCCTCTGCCTCTGCCCTGCGTCATAACTGAAACTGGTGGCTGTGGCATGCTAGCTGGAGCTGTCTGCTGGGATGGTGCCGTGAAAGATGCCTGAGGGCACTCACGAGCCATGTGTCCCTCCTGGCCACACCTATAACATCCTGAAATCCCCAAACGACAAACTCCTCTGTGCGCCTTACCGCACCTACTGCACACTGGAACCTCTGAGCCTGAACTCATGCCACTGCCTAATCCCAGACCTGCTTTAATCTTATTCCAGAACTTATTCTTCCGCGACTTCTGAGTGGAACCACTCCACTTCTTACCACTGGAAGTTGCTGCACCCTGTGAAGAGGGATCTGACTTACCCCTACCTGGGGTCTTAGAACCAGAGGACTGTGCCGGCTGCTGTTTCACTGTACCCTGTATAATGGCACTAGCCTCCATTCTCCGTGCTAAATCCACCACGGTGTGGAAACTCTCCCTCTCGGCTGCATGGATCAAGGAGGAATACCTGGAATGCAGTTTCATAGCATACCTCCTGGCCTTTTTCTGTTCAGTATCATAGGCCTGTCCTGCATACCGCAGCAACTCCATAAACCTGTCAGTAAACTCATCAATACTCATATCCTCTGTCTGCTTGAGCTGCTCAAACTCTATCATCTTTAGCTCTTTCGAGCTATCTGGGAACGCCCATCCGGCAAACTCATTAGCAAACTCCTCCCAAGACATGTTATCCAACCTCGGGTCCACATAGACGCTAACCCATTCCTTTGCCTTCTTACATTTTAAAGTGAACCCTGCCATCTGAATGGCTCTGGTATCATCTGCCCCTAGCTCATCTGCTATCAGCTTGACTGCTTTGATGTACTCAAACGGATCATCTCCTGATTGGTACTTAGGAGCATCTAACTTTAGGTAATCAGTCATCTTTACCCTGCTCCTCACAGATGGGCCAGGTTGAGGTGTTTGGATAACTGGGGCTTCTGGTTCTACCACTGGTGGTGGTGCAGAACTCTCTGGTGTAGGATATGCTGGACTGGGGTAAAAAGGTGAGGGTGGATACATGGGATATGGTGGATATGGGGGGTAATACGGTGGATAAGGCATATATGTGGGATATGGGTGAAAACTAGGATAATCCGATGTACCTCCCATCGAATATCCTGGGCCCTGTGGGTAGGGCTGATAGTGGGGTGGATAACCATACCCCGAGGCCTGACCGCCTCCCTGTGATGATCCCACATCCTCCTCTGTCACGCCAACACCTAACCCTTCATCCCTTCTGGGATCCACTTCCATCTCTACCCTTGTATCACTAGATCTTCTTCTCTGTTCTGTTTCCCTCCTGCCTTCATCAAACGACCTTCTAGGGTCCCTTGATGATCTTTCTCTGCCTGCCCTTTGGGACATAGCTCTTGGCAAAGCAGGGGGACGCCCTTCCATACCCTCATTCTCGGGCGGAGCTCCAGTCAATCTAGCTGATCGACGGGTTCCTCTCATCTTAGCTTCTGAAAACATAACATAAACTTGAACATAATATGATCCATGTAAAAACATGAACCCTCAACTCATGGCATATCATTACATATCATAAAATGCACATGCATACTATCATGGCATTACACAGCATCAAGACAGGACTCAACATCCTATCCTAGTGGACATGATCTTCCTATTGTGCTTGCCCTCTAAGACAACCTCTTTCCGATGTGAGATCTCTCTAATCCCTGAGCATCTTAGCTCAGCACACCGTACTCTAGAGGCCCTATGCTCTGATACCAATCTGTAACAGCCCGCTTACCGGACCATCACCGGCACTAGGATCCAGATCGGCTTAAGGCCGCCGGGACCCGTAGTAAGCCTACTGTGAACTCTGTGTACCTGATAAATCCCATACATGATCATACTTACTCTCTCTATATATGTTTTTTGTTTCTTTCTTTGCTTTTCTAACTTTTCTTTTCTTGAAACTTTTCTCATCAACTAAGCCTGGACTATGCATGCTCTGTCTGTATGCACTCGAAGAGTGATACCTGCTATGGTACCATACAGTAACTACAGAGATAGAAAGACTACCATGCACCAAGCCTAGCGCATCATAACAACATTATCTCAATCATAAAATGATCATGTGCAAAGGGATAAACATACACTAGGGCCAAGCACAATTCTATAACTCAATACATAACTTGCTATTACATCATTTCTATACATTACATACACTCTGTACTGTGCATCATTATCATGTCCACTACTCTATACTAGTACACATGCTTTTACCCTTGCTTTCTCTTTCTCTTTCTCTTCTCTAAGGCCCTGAAAAATGGGGTTAGGGAGAGGGATGAGCTACTAAAGCCCAGTGAGCGGAATCCATAAAACATTTAAAATATGCTATCATATGATGCAGCACTGCACAAACATTTCACAGCTCAGATTGGACATGACCCCAAAACTCCCTCTGTCAGTGCCCGGCCCCCAAAGGGACTCACACAGGACTTTCACTACTCTACTCATGGTGCCCGACCCAAGAAGGGCTCTCACAGGACTTATCCAAGTAAAATGCCCGGCCCCAAAGGAGCTCACACAGGACATACAATAATGACAGACTATGGGCTACTGGAGTCGCCTCGGTCCAATCCACATATACAAGTAATAATGCAATGCATCAACTTGGTGAAGACTAATGCAATGCAAAGCATCCTACATACACATGGCATAATGATGCATGAATCATGCTAAAACATTCCTTAACTTTAAAACAAAGTTCTGTTCCACTCACCTCTGTCAACTGCTGAGCAGTCTCTGTAACTCTAACTCTGTGGGCCTCCTTGGTCTCTCGGGTCCGCACCTACACAGGTGGACTCAAATGAGGACCAAACTTACTTAAACATAACTCTTAATATCTCCCCAAAACCCCTCTAAAACATTCTAGGTCTGCATGGAAAAATGGGCAAAAGAAGGCTGGACTGAGCACTTTCGGCGGCTGGTTCG
Organism: Manihot esculenta; assembly: GCF_001659605.2. Classification (NCBI taxonomy): domain Eukaryota; kingdom Viridiplantae; phylum Streptophyta; class Magnoliopsida; order Malpighiales; family Euphorbiaceae; genus Manihot; species Manihot esculenta. The sequence goes on from NC_035169.2 coordinate 2,435,831, forward strand.
GCGGCCGAAACCCCTCTCCAGAGACGAAACTCATGCATGTTCGGCGGCACCTTCGGCGGCCGAAAGCCTCGTCCAGAGACGAAACTCATGCACTTTCGGCGGCCGAACTCCCTCTTTCGGCGGCCGAAAGTCTCTTTCTCACCCAAAAGCCTAGCTTTCGGGGGCAAGGTTTGGCAGCCGAAACTGCCTCCACAAGGGGTTCGGCGGCCGAACCTTGCTTCGGCGGCCGAACCTGGATTCTCCAGAAAGGCAGAATCCGAGCACAACTCATGCTCTCAGCCTCCAAAAACCTCTCAAACACCCATAGCATGCATACCAACACTTCTCAACTACCTTATCACATATCTCATGCATATAGAGGCCTAAAAACTAGCTCAAGCCTCAAAAACAACAACAAAACTCATATGATCAACATATGCTCAAACTCACTACAACTCTTAAAACTTGCTTTAAACATAAGGGGAGGTGAGGATCCATGCTTACCTCTTGAAGAACTAGAGGATGGATGATCCAAGCTTGGAGATGGGGGAAAACTCAATCAAAATCTCCAAGTGCTCAACTTTGCTTCCTTTTGCGCAAAACTCTAAAACAAAGCTCAAATCAAGTTAAAACATGCAAGATTTGAGGAAAACATGAAAAATCACACCAAGGAGAGCTTGAACCCACCGTTGACCCAAAAACAGAGTGTTTGACACTCAAGTCTCGGACAAAGGGGCTTTGTAGTGACCAACCGACTCTTCCTTCGGCGGCCTAACGTGCATGCGAAACCATGCAACTTTCGGCGGCCGAACTTCACCTTCGGCGGCCGAACCTGGCTTTTGTCCCCTTGGCCTTTTCATTTCAAAACTCAATTTGCTTAACTTAAAAACATGCAAACATGCTAAAAACATTATAACAACATCTTAAAAACCTTTCTTATACCCTTAGGGCACGCTCCGACATCCTCGAATCCCGGATTCCGACGGAAAACCGCCGGCTCATAGGAATTCCGATACCGGAGTCTAGCCGGGTATTACATAATTGGATCACAATACTGGTGCCCTTGAGTGTTCCTGCATTCAACAAGTTAAAAATAGACAGAGGCATGACATTTATTGAAGCTCCAAGGTCACACGTGGCCTTCTTTATTCCCACATTGCCTATTTTGCATGAAACCGCAAACATTCCTCTATCCTTGCATTTGACTGGTAGTTTTCTTTGGATGACAGCTGAAACACACTCCCCCACACTTACCTTTTCACGTTCAGCAAGTTTCCTTCGGTTTGTGCATAGTTCTTTGAGAAATTTGGCATACCTTGGAATTTGCTTCACAGCATCAAGTAGGGGAATGTTAATTTCCACTTTGCGAAGTGTCTCCAATATCTCTTTTTCCTCTTTCTCCTTTTGGGACCTTGCAAATCTTTTTGGGAAGGGAGATGGTTCCTTGAATTTCTCCATAGGTTGCTGTTTCTGCCTTTGACTTGATTCTGCCTGGTCTGTTGATTTGGGCAAATCACTTTCTGCCTTCTCTGGAGAATTGGGCAAATCACTGCTGGACAGCTTGGTTTGCCCAACGATCGGGTCAGATTCTACTGGTGAGGTGGGCAAATCACTGCCCTGATCACTTTCTGGCAGAATCTCTTCCATGGTCTGTTTTTGCAATTTGTCAGCCCTATTGTCTTGCAACTCCTTTCCACTCCTCAATGTGATGGCACTAGCATTTTGCCTTGGATTTATCTCAGTTTGGGAAGGTAGCTTTCCTTGTGATTCAATTTTGTTCAAGGATGAAGCCATCTGCCCCATTTGTTTCTCAAGATTCTGCACAGTATTTGCCAAATTTTTCACAATTTCTTCAAGAGATGCATTGGAGTTTTGAGGTGCGGCTTGAGCTTGGTTCCTTTGCTGGTAGCTTGGGTATTGGTTTCCCCTTGCATAACTGAAATTTGGATGGTCCCTCCAACCTGGATTATAAGTATTAGAATAGGGATCATACCTTCTTTGCCCATTAAAGCCTCCAATAGCATTGACTTGCTGGTCCTCCTCTTGAAGGGAAGGACACAGATCAGTAGGGTGGTTGTTGGCACATATTCCACATGGCTTGGGCTGCTGAACTTGCTGAACTTGTTGGGTTTGACCCACAACAAGGCTACGGACAGCATTGGTGAGATCAGAAATTTGGGATGCCAAATCAGATGTACTCACCTCATTCACTCTTCTTGATGGCTGCTCTTGATCTCCAAATTGCTGAGAAGCTGCAGCCATGGTGGAAATTAAATCCCTCATCTCTCGAGCTGATTTTTTCTCAATTGATCCTCCACAGGCTGCGTCAATAAATTTTCTTTCTGAGGGTAGCAAACCTCCATAGAAGTAATGAATGAGAGATTTGTCAGAAATATCATGTTGAGGGCAGCTTGTGCACAGCCTTTTGAACCTTTCCCAGTATTCATACAAGTCTTCAGAGTGCTTTTGCCTTATGCCACTTATTTCTCGACGGATGCCTATGGCTTTAGAAGTTGGGAAGAATTTCCTCAAGAATGCTCTTACCATATCAGCCCATGATGTGATGGATCCAGGTGGCAAGTAGAATAGCCACTCTTTGGCATAGTCTTCAAGGGAAAAAGGGAAGGCTCTAAGTTTGATATCCTCTTCTGGAATACCTTGGGGTCTCAAGGTGGAGCACACCACATGGAATGCCTTCAAATGCTTGTGAGGATCTTCATTTTCTAAGCCTCTGAATTTGGGCAGGAGATGGATCAGACCTGTCTTGAGCTCAAAAGGTGCTGTCAATGGGGGATACTCAATGCACAGGGGCGCTTGGTCTCCTTCTGGTTCATCTAGCTCTCCGAGAGTTCTTTCTCGTGGCTGAGGTACTTGGATAGGCAAGTTTCTGGCTTGATTTTCAGCTTCAACACGTGCAGCAGGTGGTGCTGCCATTGCTGGATTTTCTGCCATATCCAGAAGTTCAATTTCTGGTGCAAATTCAATGGTGGCTGTAGGAGAGTCTGCTGGTGCACAAATTTCTGCAGCAGGGGCAGATGTGACAGTAAGTGCTTCAGTTGGTGCAGAAGTAGGTGAATTTGCTGGTGTAGAAAAATCAGCAGGTGTAGCAACAATTCTGTGAGATGGTGTTGCTGATGAAGATGCTTTTGAGGCTTGGTTCCTCAAATTTGCTTGCTTCCTTAAGTGCTTGGCAGTTTTCTCAATCTCAGGGTCGTAAAGAAGAGTGTCTTTACGGCTAGACCTGGTCATAAAGGAAAAATACGTTAGTTTAAATCAATTCCCCGGCAATGGCGCCAATTTTTGATAAGCGGTTGTCGAAGCCGTCAAAAATAAACCTATTAAACAATCAACAAGAAACTTGTAGATAGTGGCAATAGGGTCGAACCACAGGGAATTGACACCAATGTTTTTCCTAATAATGACTAGGTAAATAGCAAATAAATAAAAGAGGGGGGTTTTGATTTGATGAGTAAAATAAAATAGCAAAAGAGAGCAATAATTTAAATAGATGAGAAGTTTCAATAAGAAAGATATTCTAGCTGAAGTGTGAGCCTTATTCAGTTTGTTTAGAATTGATCATTGATTTATTAAAAGACTCCTATTTGACTTCAATAAATTGGTTTTGGTTATGGAAGACGCTTCTCACAACCAAATTCCTCCTTAGTTCTAGTTTGATTAGGAAACGTTCGCTAATCAAACACTAATCAACAAGTTGCCAAGGAACGTCCTTGGGGCATTGTAGCATCGAACAACTGTTGATTGCATTAAGACTTAGAGAAACCCAATTCTATCCTTGCCAACCGCGTGGTCAAGTTTAGATTATGCAACCTGATTAGATGTGTATTTGAACAACCTAAGCAATTACGGACCTAAACCATTCAAACAATATCACTTAAGCAATTTAAAAGCAATGGGCCCTTATTGATTCTAAAAGCAAGTAATATTTATAGAAAAGATCAGATTGCATAAATATTGAAACAAACAAGAGTTAAACAATGGAGTATTAAACCTCCCAATTCATAACAAATCTGAATATTCACAACTTCAACTAGAAAACAAGGAACTTAGCCACTCATGGTGGACTAAATACACAAAAAGATGAAAAGAAAACAAAGAAGAACAGCTGCAGAATTTCTGGCGAGGGAGGAGGTGCTGAGTTGCTGATCCAAGATCCCCCTTGCTGGTATTGAGACTCCCCTTTTATAGCTGAAGAATTCTCTAGGGTTTTGAAATCCCCTTTTTGATTTGGTCTTGGACTCCTCTTTTGATGTTGAATTTGATTGCAATTGGATTTCCTTGGATGAGAAGTTCTTTCGTGGCTCTTGGATAAGTGTTGGAAGTGATTGGATTGGATTTGGACTTCTGAAAATTCGGATTTCTGTTTGCTGTCCATTTTCCCGCTCTGCTGTAATTTTCTGCTGTCAAAGTGATTTGCCCGGCGATGTGACCAGTTTCTTGGGCAAATCACTGGGCAAATCGCTTCTCTGTGAGTCAGTCCTCTATGCCTCTGCGAGTGATTTGGCCAGTGATCCTCGATTGTCTTGGTCAAATCGCCTGCCCATATCGCTGCTGTCTGTTGCCTCTGGGTATCTGTTTTAGCTTGATCTGGGCAGTGATTGGAGCAGATTTTTGGGCAAATCACTGGGCAAATCATCTTTTTGCAAATTTTCTGCACTTTTTCTCCCATTTTCCAAATTCTTTCTTTTCTGTAAAAACAAGATAAAAACCATAAATTAAGCTAGAAAATGTGTAAATAAGCAATAAAAAAGATAATAAGAATGTGGCTAAATTATGCTTGATCAATGACTCTAAAAATACTCCCCAAAAACCCCCTAAAACACCTCAAAACAATCATACAAATCATGCAAAGGAAGGCTGAACAGGGCACTTTCGGCGGCAGGTTCGGCGGCCGAAAGTCCCTCCAGAGCCGAAAGTCATGCAGGTTCGGCGGCACCTTCGGCGGCCGAAAGTGCCCTCCAGAGACGAAAGTCCATTTTCGGGGGCAGGCTTCGGCAGCCGAAAGGCTGCTTCCACAGGCAGGTTCGGCGGCCGAAAGTCCCTTCGACTGCCGAACCTGGTTTCTCCCAAAGGGCAGAAACTCGGCTCAAACATGCTCCCACGCCTCCCAAACTTCCAAACATGCATCCAAACCTCTCAAAACATGCATACACTCTTACATCAACACATAGGGGTCTCAAACTATCCTAAACCCCAACTAAAACACATCAAACATTCATATATAACACACATTATCCATAAACATAACATAAAACCTAACAATGCTCAACTAACCTAAACATGCATTTCTACCCCATAAATCAACTTAAAACTTGTTTAAAACATAAAATGAGCTCAAGATCGACTCTTACCTCTTAAAGATCGAGAGGGTAGGCGACCTAAACTTGGAGAACGGTGGGAGAGAGCTCCTGAGTCTTCCAAGCTTCAAAACTTGCTCTTTGCTCAAAAATCTTCAAAACAAAGTGAAAACTCATGAAAATCATGAAAGATTTGAAGGAAGAAACTCAAAATCGGCGAGGGACGGCGGAGAGCTCACCTTGGCCGAAAATGGGGAGAAAAGCTCGCCCGTTCGGACAAGGGGACCCTTTTATAGGTTGCTGGCCAAGCCACATTCGGGGACCGAATGTACCTCCGTATCCATGCCATGTTCGGCGGCTGAACATAAGGTTCGGCGGCCGAACCTGGACTTCCCTCACTTATGCCTTCGGGGGTCTAAGGCACTCCCGAAGTGCGTGCATGTTCGGCGGCCGAACTTGAGGTTCGGCGGCCGAACATGGGTTTCCCTCCAAAGTTATTTTCATGCAAAAACTCATTTCCTTTCTTGATTAAAAACATAAAATACATTAAAACATTTTATAAAAACATGGTTTTACCCTTCCAGAGATTTCCGATATCCGAGATTCCACCGAACGGTAGGAATTCCGATACCGGAGTCTAACCGGGTATTACATTACTCATTTATCAGGTTTTTGTCATGTGATCCTATTTGGAGACAACAACTTATAAATTTATTGTATTTTATTATTTTTTATAAATATTTAATTTAATTAGTTAATTATATCAAATTACTATTTAAATTCAAATTAAATTTTATTATAAAAACCGACTAAAATTCAAAACTTCCTATAAAATATTAATTTTATAATATTAATACTTGAGTTGATGACTAAAACTTTCAGCAATAAATAATTCATGCTAATAATTTTTAACAATTAGTATTCATAAAAATATTAAATCGGCATAAAATTTATTTTTTTTAATATTACAATAAATAGATATAAGAATAAAAGTATTAGTAATCAATACTATTTTATAAAAATAATATAAAGAATGAATGTTAAAGCCATTTAAATTTTTGATAATTTTATGTTTTTATGTTTAGGTTCACAAATTAATTTAATTTTCTAAACATAGTCAATATTACATAAAAATTAATATAAAATTAATATACACGATTTCTACAAATAACGTAGTTTTAAAAAATTATTATTACAAAATGATAAATTTAATTTGTTATTAAATAATATTTTTATATGAAAATTTAATAAAAAATTACAAAATGTGGTGCATATAAACAACGAGTAATGCATTTCCTTTACCACCAGGCAGAGAGCCTTCCTTTTCCGATTCTCTATTTCCTTTCCTCATTACCAAATCCCAATCTCCGATCCATCCCTAAAACAACTGACGAGACAATGATGAAGATGCCTTGGAGGAGGAAGAGCAGGAGCGTCCATCTTCAGCTACAAGGGGCAATTGGTACCATTCAATCTCCATTCCTATTCTTATTTACCAATTATTGCCATTCTTCTACTTCCACACTTGAAGATGCACGCTTCTTCACAAATAACTTCAAATCTGCTTCTTTTACCCGCCTTGATGATGCCATTGCTTCCTTCTATCATGTAATTCATAAGCATCCTCTGCCTTCTAGGGTTCCATTTAATAGATTCTTATCTGCCCTTGTGAAAATGAAACAATATCACACTGTCCTTTCCATGTCCAAAACAATTGAATTGCTAGGAATCTCTCACGATGTTTATTCTCTTAGCATCTTAATAAATTGCTTCTGCCACTTACACCTTGTGGATTTTGGTTTCTCTGTTTTTGGTAAGATGCTCAAATTGGGATTGGAGCCTACCACTGTGACATTTACTACCTTAATTAATGGGCTTTGTATGGAGCGTAAAATCGATAAAGCAGTGGAATTTTTCGATGATATGGTTGCACGTGGTTATCAACCTGATGTTTATACTTACAATACCATAGTAAACGGAATGTGTAAATTTGGGAAAACAAATGTGGCTATTGGGCTACTAAAGCGAATGGCTGATAGAGGTTGTGAGCCAAATGTTGTGACATACAGTGCAATCATTGACGCCCTTTGCAAGGATGAGCTAGTTGGTGAGGCTTTAGAGCTCTTCTCTCAAATGAGGAATAAGGGCATTTCACCTGATGTCATCACTTACACTGGTTTAATTCACGGCGTTTGCAAATTAGGCCAAAAGAACCAAGCTTTGGCCTTGATGAATGAAATGGTGGAGCAGAACATATCACCTGATGTTTATACCTTCAATGTATTGATTGACGCTCTTTGTAAGGATGAGATGGTTTCAGAGGCTCAAAATACATTCAATGTAATGATTCAAAGAGGTGTAGAGCCTGATGTGGTCACCTACAATTCCTTAATTGATGGTCTTTGCATTTCAGACCAATTCAAGGAAGCTTTGGCCTTGTTGAAAGAAATGGTGGGGAGGAACATATCTCCTAGTGTTTTTACCTTCAATATATTGATCGACACTCTTTGTAAGAAAGGACTGGTTTCAAATGCAGAGAATATAATCAAAATAATGATTCAAAGAGGTGTGGAACCTGATGTTATCACTTATAATTCCTTGATGGATGAATATTGTCTGTGCAAGCAAATTGATAAGGCTAGAAAGGTATTTGATCTGATGGTGACCAATGAAATAGCTGACATTTTTAGCTACAGCATTTTGATCAATGGATATTGTAAGTGCAAAATGATAGATGATGCAAAGGATATTTTTGTGGAAATGTCTCATAAAGGTTTAGTTCCTAATGCTGTTACTTATTCTACTCTTATAAAGGGTATGTTTGAAGCAGGGAGGCCCCAAACTGCACAGGAGCTCTTTAAGAATATGTGCTCTCATGGTCAACAGCCAAATATAGTAACCTTCTCAATTATGATTGCTGGCTTGTGTAGACAGGGGAATCTCGATGAGACACTCACACTATTGAAAGCAATGGAGAAAAGTCAGTTGAAGCCTAATTTTGTGATCTATAGCAGTATGATCAATGGTATGTGCAAAGTTGGGAAGATTAGTGATGCCAAGGAACTTTTTTCTAGTCTTTTTGAAATTGGTTTACAACCTGATGTTTATGTATATAGCGCAATTATGAAAGGACTCTGCCAACAAGGATTAATGGATGAAGCGTATAAGGTATTTAAAGACATGGAAAAGGTAGGATGTTTACCAAATAATTGTTGTTATAATATCATCATTCAAGGGTTTCTCAAGCATGAGGATTTACCAAAAGCATCAGAACTAATCAACGAAATGGTTGATAAGGGGTTCTCTGCTGATGATGCTACCACAGAATTGGTAGTACATTTATCGCGGAATAATGATCTCATTCTGAGGCTTTTAAAGGTGCGCAATGAAGGATCAGCAAACTAAAGTTGTTATATCTTGACCATTCAAGTGTGTCTTGGAGCGCAACTTGGTAATTACCTTTTTCAAATATAATAGATATGTAATTTAACTAACTTCTTCAAATATCATTTTTAATTTCAATCAGCTGTGATTCTCTTTCACAAAATGAAAATTTCTAACACTGCAAATGACCTGTGGTGGAAACCATGATGTGTGTGTGCCTTTCGCTTGAATTCAGACATGGACTTGATCTCTTTGATATAAGATTGTTGATGAATGGAGGTCATGGATTTCTAATGATCAAGTTGCTGGTAAACCCACCATCTCCTTTACAATTTTTTTTGGCTGCTACTACAGCCTTAACTCGAGAGCTCAGTCCTAAAATTGAGTTGAGAACTAAAACTAATTGGTTCCATACTACAATGCTTAAGAATCTTTATCTATTTTTATTTTGTGCTGAATGACCTTTTAAAATGCTATAATTTCTCTTGTAGGTACTTGCAAGGATATGATTACAACTTCACCTTCCTAACAATAAAGGTATAAGCAATTCTTTTTTGCTTAATTATTATATTTTTAATAATAATGGAAATAATGATTATAAACCGGTGTGCTTTAATTGAGAATTGATTTAATAATTAGACTACACTATAAATGCAGGGTGCAGGATATACAGTCCCAGAGTACAGGTAAGAGAATCACTAGACTTCTACACCTGTTGGTTGGATGAAATGTCACTAAAATTATAGATAACAGAAAATGTTATGGGAATTGAGGGAAAAGCAAACATCCTATTTGTCACCTTTTTTTTTTTTTTTTTCTAGTCATCAAGTTGGGTATATATATATATATATATATATATATATATATATATATATTAGAATCTAATAATATGAAGTTCACAATCTTTTCCAATGAAATCAATTTTTTAACATGAAAATTTGAATTTTAGAAATGCTTGTCGAAGGTATATATATATTCTTCCCTTTGAGATTCTTTACTTTGTGCCAAGTTGATTGGATGTACTGTTTGAGATGTTAGTTAAGTTACGCAAGAAAAGTTGTTTTGGTTGTTTCTTTTCTCCTTTCAGCAGTATATAATGAGAGATTTTATGTTTTTACCCCTTTTTAAACCTTGTAATATACTCAATAAAATTTTCTTTGGGCTCTTGTTTGTACATGGTATTTTTCTTTTTGCTTGATGCATCATTCTTGAAGTTTTTGAGATTCTGCATCCATGGGAAATGGTTTGTTAGTGAAGGTGGGGTTGACAGGGTACATGTTGCGAGGTAGGAAACCAATTGCAAAATGATTCAGATCCTTCTGCTCTTCAAAACTCGGATAATCCAAGTAGGATTCTCATATCTGTACCGTTAAATTAAGTATAAAGAATATATAGTTAAAAAGATAATTATAGTTATCAATCCTTTGTTTCATTTAATTTTATTACTCGTCTTTAAATCTATTTATATCTATTTAATTTTAATCTCATAAGACGAATAGTTCTTTTCTATAGAAAGAGGTTTTTCCTACGTTATTTTTATTATATTATAATATTTTTATATGGAGTGATGAGAAAATTTAAATATTTTAATTTTAAAATATTTTTATTTAATTTTATTTTTAAACTATTTCTAAACATCTAATTAATAATCGAGATTAATAATTGAGTTTGAATACAAGTTCATTACGAGCCACACTTGAATCAAGTTTAAGTTCGTTAAATAATTCACAAATCGAATTGGAATTTATAAATTTTTTTAATAACAAGTTTAAACTTTGAAAATGTTGGCTCAACTCGATTAACTTTAAGTTAGTTGTTTGTATCATTAGTAAATTTATAAATGGATAAGTTATTTAAATCACAAATAAATTTATAAATAGATTAATGGAATGTATCACAAATGAATTTATAAAGTTTGTATTATAAAAATGGATTTACAAATAGATTATCCATTTATATGTGAAATTTTATTTCTAAATAATAGAGAATATGCAAATGAAAAATACAAACAAATATCAAATTTATTTGTATTAACGGTTAAACTTGTTTGTATGAATGATTATTCTATTTGTGAATTTATTTGTAATATAAATAAATTATTTTTCGTTTGAAAAAAATTACAAACAATGTTTATACAAATGGATAAAAATTTATTTGTGATTCGTTTGTAAGCTGGAGAGAGCATGGCTCACAGCAACTCACTCTCTTATAACCATTTGAAGACTGGAGTCATATCAGTGACGTTAATAGCATCTCTTGATATGTCACCTCCCTAGAAAATTTGAACCCATCCTAAAAAAAGAATACATGCAAGCAAACCACAGCCCCCTCAGTCGCCGAAAGAGTGATATCACATCTATGAGTTGACCTAAACCAAGACTGATCTTTAAAATACTCTCACCATGAAGCTCCAAATCTAGAACTGCAAAAGTAAAAATAGAAAAATACAATATTTTCACCCTAGCCATAGAGACAAGGAGCGTAAACCCATATCCAAGACTCGAGGAAGCCATCCCTTACTTAAATGGAACAGGGAAAGGCTGCAGTACTAACCACTAGTAGAGAAACAAGGTTTGCCCTCGGAAGTAAACAGGTAGAGATAAAGCACTCTCTCTAACTTTCACGGCTCATATTCAAAAATTTGATTTCAAATTATAAAAATATGCCTTTATATTATAGCAATTCTTATTTAAACCGGTTTAACATTAACTTAAAATATAAATATATAAGATTTTATATGAATCTTACAGTATATTTATATAACTATTTTTTTTATATTAAATATACTCTTAATTAAAATGATTTTTTTTTCTATCACATGAAAATATATTTGCACCTATTTTCAAATAAAACTTTAATATAGTTAAAATAAACTATGTTTGCCTTTCGTTAACATACCATTCACTCATATTACTCCTTAAATATTAAAGAACTCATACTATTAGAAGATTTTTAAAATCAGAAAATTTTACTTTTTTTCAATAGATATTAAATAGAATATATTAATAAACTAATAAATAAATCATCATATACAAGTTCATATAATTTAACATTACACTGCTGATTGCAACTACTTAGCTCCATGACACCATTCTCAAAAACCCCAACTCTCACACCCAACCCTCTGCAATAAACACAAAAACAAAACCTCATCTCTCTCTCTCTCCCCTCAAAAGAAAATCAATATATAATATGTAAGTGATCAAGTGATTGATTATGGACATCATAGATCTAACACAAAATTATACCTTTCAATTCACCCCCACAAAAATATTTTCCAGGCAAAGAACGATCATTCGCACAGCTTGAAGTTACTTCATTGTCTTGTTAGTGACTGATCAAGTAATTCTTGAGAAGCATTAACTCTTCTGGTTGGTATTAATTTTGTTGAGAAGCAAGCCAGGCATCTCATCAATAATGGCGATTTACGCTTATAGGAACGCGCTGAGCAGCTTCGCTACTGTTTCCGAACCATTCACTGTTATAAGAAGACCAAAGAGAAAGTCCACTTTTGTATGATAAGCTGTCAATGAGAAAATGATCCTGAATTCCTATTCGTTGCCTCGGTGTGCTCATCGACCTCGCCTTTGCCTTTGCAGATTCTGTTGCAGCCATGTAAGTTGGGAAAACAGAAGAATTCAGTGCAGAACTGTCATCTCCTGTAATATTCCGTTGCGACCGACAAAATGATCTTCTTGGAAATGACACTGGTGAACTCAATGCTTCTATGTTATCTTGTTTCCGTGAACTCATTTTCACTTGTGTTGTACCAAATATGTGACTTGCTTTCAGATTCTCTATCCGTACTCTAGCCAATGCATCTTTGTTCGCCAATTCTTCCAGCCAGTGTCTCTGTTTATCAGGTTCATTCTTGGCTATTGATTCTTCCAGTACATGAGTGTTTCGCCTCTCCTGAAATAGATAATAATGTAGCAGAATCTGAACATGAGAAATGAAGGGAACAGCAGAAAACAAATGGCATTTGAGATAAAATTACCCGGTGTGAAAATGAGTACTTCATCATTCGATCCCTTTTGATGCTAGCCTCTTGCTTCTTGAACCATAGACTTTCCATGTCTTCCTTTGAAAGTGTGCTGTAATCCCAACAACTTTGGCTTTTGCATTCGAGCTGTCAAGAAACCAAAACAAAGAGCAGCATATGTCATATGCTGTTATTTCGCTTTATTCTTCACAATTTGCTCCATTTCTCAGACATTTCTTGAGAAGGGAAAAGAAAGCCTTAAAAATAATTACCCTTACCTTACTGTCCATTTCTCCCAACTCCTTGGACTTGGACAATTGTTTATTTTCGCCTTCCTTACAAATGTCAATGGTCGTCACTCGGACCTTCGATCGCATCTTTGTGTTGGATGGCAAACGCTTCAATTTCGTTCCTACTTGACGTCGCACAACTTGTCCACGAACAATGGCTTGAAGCTTCACCACTCCCTTCAATGCTCTCAAAGCTTTCCTTGCCTGTTTCAATACCATTCAAGGGCTTGTGTAAGATCATACATCAGCATAAATTCTATTAAATTGAACTCAAGTGAGTAAAATCAAGTTGATGAAATTAAGCCTAAATAATTATCAGAAAGATTTTTAAAAAATATATGAATTTAAACAGTAGAGAAGCTCATGCTTAGCCATTACAGAAGAGAAAGGGTTTCTGCAAGCTTACAAGATATCCCCGGAAAGCACTCTGAATCTTAATGGCAGCCAAGTTTTCATCTTTCATGGCGAAATGAAGACGAGATTGAGAAGAACCAGTGAGCTTCACAACCTCAGCTGCAACCTGAGCAGCAGCAACTGCAGCTTCCGCCGCAGCCGCCGTCGCAAGAGCTACAGTCACAGCAAACTTTCTCTGCTTTTCTGCTGCTTCATCTATGATCCATTGAGGTGATGGCAGCACAGGACGTTGTTTTAACTTTAGCTTTCCAAGAATCCATCTCCACCTTCTAGATTTCTGTTTTCAAAGAAAAAACATGAAATGTTTCTTTTAAAAGAAAGAACAGAACAGGGTAGTAGAAAAGGAACAACCTTCTCTGTTCTTGTTTTTTCCTGAGAAACAAACAGCCTTTTGAACCAACCAAACCAGCAAGTCTTCTTTGCCATTGGAGATGTTCTGAAATAAAAGTAACCCATTTTATGAAAGCTCATCATCTGAAATTTCAACAAGAACCCAGAAATCCTCTAACCAAAATAACCCAAAAAAGAACAAACAGAAATTCAAAAATCAAGAAAATGGAATGAATCAGTGAATCTTGAACCTCACTTCATGGCAGAGGGAGAATTAAGCAGAGACAAGAATCCATTGAAAAGAGGAATATGGTATTGTGAATAGAAGAATGTGTAGGTGTGAGAGAGAGTGAAGAATATATAAGTATTACTAATTAACCCCAGTAAATATGAAATTATTTAATTGTGTTAATATAAGTAGCAATTAACATATTTCGTTATGTCAAGAAACTAATTGATTTGGTTTAAATAATTCGCTTACTATTATTGTTTAAATTTGAATTTTTCTTTTATGCAAATGTGTTAATTAATTAAATCTATATAAATTATTAATTAATTAGAAATTAATTTATTCTTAAAAAATAATAAGTGGAATTTACTTATTTAAACACTATAATCAAATAATGTACAATCGATTGAATATCTTTTTAATTAATGATCGGCTATAAATCTACTAATTTTAATTACTTACGACTGAATTTTAATTTAATTATTTATTTTATCATTTTAATTACAGTATTTTATTTTTTCTTTAATTTATTTTTAAAATCAACTTCTATCATAAAAAATTTATTATTTTCTCTATTATTTCAAATAATTCTTTTTTACTCACTTTTTCATAAATATTAAACAATTTTAAAATATGTGTGAAATACACTTATTTAACTGCAAAATCTTTTAAATTAAAAAAAAATTAATTTTAAATTAACGAATTCAACTAATTAAATTTTAAATTTTAATTTCTATTCTATTTATATACGTTTAAATTAATCATTAAATTTTAAATTTTATAAATTCACCCTCTAGTTTAACCTTTAATATTTATAAACTTAAACTTATTATTAAAATTTTATCTCAATCTTTTCAATTGTAATTAAATTTATTTATTTATAAATTAATTTTTAATTAAAAACACATAAAAAATAAATAATGAAAAACTGGAGAAACCTCAATTACCTTCCATCACCCATAAATTCTGAAGTTTTATCGCATGCACAGCCCTCCTTATAACTTCCATTTCAATCATTAAGATTAAGATTTCTGAAACATAATAAGGTTAAGATTTTTACAAATTTTAATCAATCATGTATTTATTTCAACATATTTTAATCGATTTTTTTTTTAATTAGTTAAATTTTCTTGTGAAATATTAATTAATTTTTTTCAGTGAAATTGTTAATGGTTTTTTAATTTAATAGAAATTTTAACTTTCATTTTAATGTTAAAAAATTAAAAGAAAGCTAGGTCCAAAACATCCTATGTACTGTTTATGCAGTTTAACCACTTATCCATCATCCTTCTCTATCGACTTCCCAGAAACCATAACCCATCCCCGCTCTACACTGTTATAAGGTACAGTTATAATAATTTAATATTATAATAATATAAAAGAATAAATTTAATTTGTTATTAAATAATATTTTTATATGAAAAATTAATAAAAAATATACAAAATGTGCTATAAACAACTAGTAATGCATTCCTTTACCAGCTGGCAGAGAGCCTTCCTTTTCCGATTCTCTATTTCTTTTCCTCATTCCCAATCTCCGATCCATCCCTAAAAACAACTGACGAGAGATCGATGATGATGAAGATGCCTTGGAGGAGGAAGAGCAGGAGCTTCCATCTTCAGCTACAAGGGGCAATTGGTACCATTCAATCTCCATTCCTATTCTTATTTACCAATTATTGCCATTCTTCTACTTCCACACTTGAAGATGCACGCTTCTTGACAAATAACTTCAAATCTGCTTCTTTTACCCACCTTGATGATGCCATTGCTTCCTTCAATCATGTAATTCATAAGCATCCTCTTCCTTCTAGGGCTCAATTTAGTAGATTCTTATCTGCCCTTGTGAAAATGAAACAATATCACACTGTCTTTTCCATGTCCAGAACAATTGAATTGCTAGGAATCTCACACGATGTTTATTCTCTTAGCATCTTAATTAATTGCTTCTGCCACTTGCACCTTGTGGATTTTGGCTTCTCTGTTTTTGGTAAGATGCTCAAATTCGGATTGGAGCCTGACGTTGTCACGTTTAATACCTTAATTAATGGGCTTTCTATAGAGAGTAAAATGGACAAAGCATTGGAATTTTTCGATGATATGGTTGCACGTGGTTATCAACCTAATGTTCGTACTTACAGTGTGATAATAAACGCATTGTGTAAATTTGGGAAAACAAATGTGGCTATCGGGCTACTAAAGGGAATGGCTGATAGAGGTTTTGAGCCAAATGTTGTGACATACGGAGCAATCATTGACGCCCTTTGCAAGGATGAGCTAGTTGGTGAGGCTTTAGAGCTCTTCTCTCAAATGAGGAATAAGGGCATTTCACCTAATGTCATCACTTACAATAGTTTAATTCATGGTGTTTGCAAATTAGGCCAAAAGAACCAAGCTTTGGCCTTGATGAATGAAATGGTGGAGCAAAACATATTACCAGATGTTTATACCTTCAGTGTATTGATTGATGCTCTTTGTAAGGATGGAATGGTTTCAGAGGCTCAAAATACATTCAATGTAATGATTCAAAGAGGTGTAGAGCCTAATGTGGTCACCTACAGTTCCTTAATTGATGGTCTTTGCATTTCAGACCAATTCAAGGAAGCTTTGGCCTTGTTGAAAGAAATGGTGGGGAGGAACATATCCCCTAATGTTTTTACCTTCAATATATTGATCGACACTCTTTGTAAGAAAGGAATGGTTTCAAATGCAGAGAATATAATCAAAATAATGATTCAAAGAGGTGTGGAACCTACCGTTGTCACTTATAGTTCATTGATGGGTGGATATTGTCTGTGCAAGCAAATTGATAAGGCTAGAAAGGTATTTGATCTGATGGTGACCAATGAAATAGCTAACATTTTTAGCTACAACATATTGATCAATGGATATTGTAAGTGCAAAATGATAGATGATGCAAAGGAACTTTTTGATGAAATGTCTCATAAAGGTTTAGTTTCTGATAGTGTTACTTATTCTACTCTTATAGAGGGTATGTTTCAAGCAGGGAGGCCCCAAACTGCACAGGAGCTCTTTAAGAATATGTGCTCTCATGGTCAACAGCCAAATATAGTAACCTTCTCAATTATGATTAATGGCTTGTGTAGGCAGGGTAATCTGGATGAAGCACTCACCCTATTGAAAGAAATGGAGGAAAGTCAGTTGAAGCCTGATCTTGTGACCTATTGCATTCTGATCAATGGTATGTGCAAAGTTGGGAAGATTAATGATGCCAAGGAACTTTTTTCTAGTCTTTTTGAAATTGGTTTACAACCTGATGTTTATGTATATAATGCAATTATGAAAGGACTCTGCCAACAAGGATTAATGGACGAAGCGTATAAGATTTTTAGAGACATGGAAAAGGGAGGATGTTTACCGAATAATTTTTCTTATAATATCATCATTCAAGGGTTTCTCAGGCATGAGGATTTACCAAAAGCATCAGAACTAATCAACGAAATGGTTGATAAGGGGTTCTCTGCTGATGATGCTACCACAGAATTGGTAGTACATTTGTCGCAGAATAATGATCTCATTCTAAGCAAACTACGAAATCGTTCTGAGGCTTCTAAAGCTGTGCAATGAGGGATCAGCAAACTAAAGTTATATCTTGACCATTCAATGGTGTCTTGGAGAGAAACTTGGTAATTACCTTCTTGAAATGTAGTAGATATGTAATTTAAGTAACTTCAAATTTCATTTTTAATTTCAATCAGCTGTGATTCTCTTCCACAAAACGAAAATTTCTAACACTGTAAATTACCTGCTGTGGAAACCATGATATGTGTGTGTGTCTTTCGCTTGAACTCAGACATGGACTAGATCTCTTTGGATATAAGATTGTTGATGAATGGAGGTCATAGATTTCTAATGATCAAGTTGCTGGTAAACCCACCATCTTCCTTACAATTTTTTTTTGGGCTGCTACTACAGCCTTAATTCGAGAGCTTAGTCCTAAAAATGAGTTGAGAGCTAAAACTAATTGATTTCATGCTATAATGCTTAAGAATCTTTATCTATTTTACTTTTGTGCTCAATGACCTTTTAAAATGCTATCATTTTTCAGTAAACATGCTGCATTAGGACAATAACTTGGAGATTTTATCATATATTTTGATTTTTACTAGTAAGAATGCAGGTGTTAAATCAGTGAACTAGCAGGTGTTAACACCTGCTTTCTGTATCATTTTACCAAAGCTACTCATGCCTGTTTCCGTCCATTAGAATTTAACACCTACTAGTTTATCATATACATGCATTACTTGTAATAAGTTTATGCTCCCAAAATGGTTTCTATTTATTGCTAGTTTATTACTTGTAGTAAGTTTATGCTCAAAATAATTTCTATTTATTGCTCCTTGAGTTAATACTTATAACTTGAACTAGAGTTAATACTTACTCCTTGAGTGCAAGTTTTAACACCTACTTGTTGAGTTTAAGTATTAATTTGAGTTTTTGCAACAGGTACATCTGAGCTTGAGCATGGTGCAGTATCTCTTCCACCAGTCCACAGGGTCTTTTCCCGCATGCCTGAGATGAAGATGGATTAAATGAGCAATCGAGGATTTTTGTTGATTACTTGTTGTACAGATTTTGGGTTACTATTTGTTTTGGCATTTACTACAAAAATATGCTTTTAATTATACATTTTTTGTGGTTGTACTAGATTATTTATGTTCAATTTTAAGTTCAAAAGACTTTTCTTTTTATTGTAATTGAATACATTAGATTTGTGGTTGATTTGTGTTATATTATGCATTTAATAGTTTAGGTTTGTGATATTTGTAATTATTTTGGATTGGTTAAATAAAAATTGCAAACGAAAATGCAATTGAAAATCTGGTTCAAATTTCGTAAAGGGTGTAAAGAAGCAACATCGAGTCACTTTGCTTTGTAGATGATTTGTTTTTGTTTTGTCATGGGGCTAGGAATTTGGTCTGTGGGCTTGGAGAGGCCTTGAAGTTGAGGAGGTTTTAGGATTGCAAGTAAACGAGTCTAAGAGCTGTGTTTATCTTGCAAGAGTGCTAGAGGAGATGAAGCAGCAAATTCTACAATTACTCAATTTCAGGGAGGGATTTCTTCCTGTTATCTATTTGGGATTACCTCTGGTATCTACTAGTATTAAAAAAGAGCATTGTCAGAAGCTTATTAGTATAATAACTAGTAGAATTGACTCATGGTCTGCGAAATAATTATCCTATGCTGGTAGGGTACATGGTGAGGAATAAGTTGAAAAGCTTCAGTTTTTGGGGATCTCTAAACCTAGTAATGCTAGTTGATCTTGAAAGAATCTGGTGAAAATTAGAGGTTGTTTTAGAAAGCATTATGCATATAAGTTGGGAAGAGGGGTTTTTCATTTTGGTACGACCCTTGCATGGGTGGGAAAAGTCTTGTTGAGAGGTCTCTGAGTTGAATATGGGATATTCTGACATCATAGACATGCTAAGGTGAGGGAGGTTTGGATGGTATGTGGAGGCTTCCTAATCCATTGGATTCCACTATGGAAGGAGCCTGGGAAGAGGTTCGAAAACATTATGTAAGCAATGAATGGGCAGATATTAAATGGAAACTCATAGACTTACACTGTTAATAGTGGTTGGAAAGTCCTAAGAAGGAAGGGTGGAGTGGTTAATTTGTCGAAGGTGATGTGGGGTAAGCGTATTCCCAGGCACAGTTTTGTAACCTGGTTAGCTATCCATAATAGACTTCTTGTCAAATCGAGGCTAGGGATGGTAAAAAATCCATGGTGTTGCATCTGATTACTTAATATTAATCGGTGAAAAGGACACTTTTAAAGATTAGTGTGTAAGGTCTATATGATTACTTAATATAAATTAGATTAATGATCGGTAAAAAAGTGAAACAAGCGAAAAAAACTCATGTAAATCTTATTTTTTAGCAAAGTGTATCGTTCAAGATCAAGTAGGAATATTCTTGTGATAGATACTTTACCGTTTGAGAAAGGTGCAGTAGTTAGAAGTGTAAATGAATTAAACTGTTTGTTCGTGAGTTATTCGAGATTCGGCTCGATAAAAGTTCAATCGGGCTCGGTCTAATTTATAAACGAGCTAAGTTCGAACTTAATTTTTAAACTCGTTTTTGAACTCCATAGAATTCAGCTCGTTAAAACTCGTGAGTCCGACTCGTTTTCGAGCTTATGAGCATATTCGCAAATAGACTCGTAAATTATCTCGTTAAGTAGGCTGAGATTAACATCGTAAGAGATATAAATTCAAATCCTACATATATTTTCATGAGCCAACCTAAGTTTTTTAAAGTTCAATTCTACATAATTTAATTATACCCTTCAAACTTGCAGATATTCAGATCCTTAAAATTTAAAAGCTCATTCTTCACAAATTTGTGAGTTAGTTTTTATATATACTTATTTAACTAAAATTATTTAGTTTTAAACTTAGAGTTGATCGTCAAAAAAATTTCTATACTTTTGATTTTGTTGCAATTATACCATGTATTTTTTTTACCAATTAAACTTTGATCTTTTAAAATTACTCCAAATACATCCAACTGTTACTTATGCTATTAAAAAATTAATGGAAATACCACGTCACTCGCCATATCGTCACGCTACATCAGTAAAGTTTATAATTAATCGCGACAAAACTCTATATTTTACTTTTATTGCAATTCCACCCTATATTTTTACCTTTTGTCAATTAAACTCAATCTTTTTAATGTATGACTAAATGCACCCTACCATTACTAGTACAATTAAAAACTTACAAAATTATAAAGTTATCATTTTTCACTATTAAATGTATTTAAAAATTACTATTTATATTATTATTCAATTTTTTTATTTTTATCAATAATTTTATAATAACAATTTATCTTAATTTTATTTTGACTAAAATTATTATCAATCGATTTTTCTTAAATCTATCTAATATGCTTACTGTTTTAGCATTATTTTTTAAAACTATCATTAAGAAAATGACCTTATTAAATATATTAATTATGAAGTGTTAAAAAATAATTTAAAATAATATATAAAATGATTCAACTTAAAAATATCAAAAATAATAAAATAATTTTTTAGGATTTTTTTTAAAAATTATTCTTTTAACTCTCAAGCATAATATTAATCCACCACTTTTTTTTAAATTATAATAATATTTAGAGTGGATTTTAAGAAAATTAATAATATATAGATTAAGTATTTGATTATTTAATCTAACTTGTTTAGGTGACTAAAAAAATATGTAATTCATCTGACGTGGCATTGACATGGCAAGTGACATGGCGATTCTGCTAGTTTTTAATGGTATAAATAACAGTAGATACAATTGGAGCAACTTTAAAAGTCATGATTTAATTGACAAAAAAAAAATATGATGTATAATTACAACAAAATCAAAAGTATAGAGTTTTTTTTGCTCATTAATTTTTAAACTTGTTAGTTTTAAACTAAAAATATTATATATGTACATAAATTAAACTGTTTATGAACTATTCGATACTAAATTCGATAAAAACTCAACTCGTATAATATAAAAATTTATTTTAATCGAATGACAGAATTAAAAAATTAAACAATCAATTTTGATAAAATATAAAAATTAAATAATAATTCACTCTTTTATATTTTAAAGTAATTTTTTTGGGTTTTTCATGGCAAATTCTCAATAATTTTACCAATTATATCTACCATTTATATACATCTTTTTTTCAAGTTTTATTTTTTCTATTTATGCATTGATTTTTATTTCTTATAATATCAATTTAAATCTTGTTATTGGTTTGATGCCAAACTCTTGACATAAAGTTAGTATAGAAATTAAGGCGTTGATTTTTTCATAGAAAATATTTTTTAGAAAAACATTACACTATAAGAAATATAGTTTTAATGATAAAAAATAATGACTAATTTTTTAATGTTAAAAAATAATATAATTTTTTAAAATATAATATTTAATAGTAAAATAATAGTATAAATAATTTTATAAATGGTTATACATAAAAATATTAATAAATTATATTTATGATATTATAACAAAATATTATTATTTGATCATTGTCATATTAAAAAACTTATTAGTTAGCTCATTTTTGAGAAATACATTAAAAGTTTTTTGAGATTTTAAAAAGTTTACTAATTGATTAAATATTATTAAAATAAAAATTATTATTTAGTCCATATAATATAAGAAAACTCACTAATTAATCTATTAATTTTAAAAAATATATTAAAATATTCTTAAAATTTTAAAAAATATACTAATTAATTTCTCCATTAATTTTAGCTATTAAATTTTAAAAAAAAATTTTAAATATTCTCAAAAAACTAATTAGTAAATTTTTTTTATAAAATTGAGGTATCAACTAATAAATTTTTTCTTAATACAGAAACTAAATAGTAAAATATGTAATGGATAAAACTAATGAAATGACTAATTAATATATTTTTAGTACTTTAAGAATATTTTAATATATTTTTCAAAATAAATAGACTAACTAATATATTTTTCTATATCATAAAGATTAAATAATAAATTTTACTTATAAAAAGTCTAAAATGTATTTAATATATATGAACTAAATAATATTACAGGGACTAAATAATAAAATAAATTTAATGATTTTTTAATTTAAAAGAAATTTTAACTTTAATTTTAATTTTAAAAAATTAAAAGAAAGCTAGGTCCAAAACATCCTATGTACTGTTTATGCAGTTTAACCGCTTATTCATCATCCTTCTCTATCGACTTCCCATAAACCATAACCCATTCCCGCTCTATTATAAGGTACGGTTATAATAATATAATATTACAATTTTAATATAATATTGTATAAAAAAATTATGAAAATAAATTTAATTAAATCTCTATACTTTTATTAAGAGTCAAATAAATTCAATTTAAACCTTTTAAAATTTTAAGCTAATTAAATTATGTAATTTTATTGAGGGCTAAATAGATTCTAATTTAATATTTTTTAATAATAAAATATTATTTTTATTAATTAAAATATTAAAAATTTAGTATTTTAATTATTATAAAAATTTTAAAAATATATATATAAATATATTTAAAAAATTATTATTATAAAATAATAAATTTAATTTGTTAGTAAATAATATTTTTATATGAAAAATTAATAAAAAAATTACAAAATGTGGTGCATATAAACAACTAGTAATGCATTTCCTTTTGTTATCCTTACCACTTTACCAGCTGGCAGAGAGCCTTCCTTTTCCGATTCTCTATTTCCTTTCCTCATTCCCAATCTCCGATCCATCCCTAAAAACAACTGACGAGAGATCCATGATGATGATGATGAAGATGCCTTGGACGAGGAAGAGCAGGAGCTTCCATCTTCAGCTACAAGGGGCAATTGGTACCATTCAATCTCCATTCCTATTCTTATTTACCAATTATTGCCATTCTTCTACTTCCACACTTGAAGATGCACGCTTCTTGACAAATAACTTCAAATCTGCTTCTTTTACCCACCTTGATGATGCCATTGCTTCCTTCAATCATGTAATTCATATGCATCCTCTTCCTTCTAGGGCTCAATTTAGTAGATTCTTATCTGCCCTTGTGAAAATGAAACAATATCACACTGTCCTTTCCATGTCCAAAACAATTGAATTGCTAGGAATCTCTCACGATGTTTATTCTCTTAGCATCTTAATTAATTGCTTCTGCCACTTACACCTTGTGGATTTTGGCTTCTCTGTTTTCGGGAAGATGTTCAAATTCGGATTGGAGCCTACCACTGTGACATTTACTACCTTAATTAATGGGCTTTGTATGGAGAGTAAAATGGATAAAGCAGTGGAATTTTTCGATGATATGGTTGCACGTGGTAATCAACCTGATGTTCGTACTTTCAATGTGATAGTAAACGGATTGTGTAAATTTGGGAAAACAAACGTGGCTATTGGGCTACTAAAGGGAATGGCTGATAGAGGTTGTGCGCCAAATGTTGTGACATACAATGCAATCATTGACGCACTTTGCAAGGATGTGCTAGTTGGTGAGGCTTTAGAGCTCTTCTCTCAAATGAGGAATAAGGGCATTTCACCTGATGTCATCACTTACACTGGTTTAATTCACAGTGTTTGCAAATTAGGCCAAAAGAACCAAGCTTTGGCCTTGATGAATGAAATGGTGGAGCAGAACATATTACCAAATGTTTATACCTTCAGTGTATTGATTGACGCTCTTTGTAAGGATGGAATGGTTTCAGAGGCTCAAAATACATTCAATGTAATGATTCAAAGAGGTGTAGAGCCTGATGTGGTCACCTACAATTCCTTAATTGATGGTCTTTGCATTTCAGACCATTTCAAGGAAGCTTTGACCTTGTTGAAAGAAATGGTGGGGAGGAACATATCCCCTGATGTTTTTACCTTCAATATATTGATCGACACTCTTTGTAAGAAAGGACTGGTTTCAAATGCAGAGAATATAATCAAAATAATGATTCAAAGAGGTGTGGAACCTAACGTTGTCACTTATAGTTCATTGATGGATGGATATTGTCTGTACAATCAAATTGATAAGGCTAGAAAGGTATTTGATCTGATGGCGACCAATGAAATAGCTGACATTTTTAGCTACACCATTTTGATCAATGGATATTGTAAGTGCAAAATGATAGATGATGCGAAGGAACTTTTTGATGAAATGTCTCATAAAGGTTTAGTTCCTAATGTTGTTACTTATTCTACTCTTATAGAGGGTATGTTTCAAGCAGGGAGGCCCCAAACTGCACAGGAGCTCTTTAAGAATATGTGCTGTCATGGTCACCAGCCAGATATAGTAACCTTCTCAATTATGATTAATGGCTTGTGTAGACAGGGGAATCTGGATGAAGCACTCACCCTATTGAAAGAAATGGAGGAAAGTCAGTTGAAGCCTGATCTTGTGACCTATTGCATTCTGATCAATGGTATGTGCAAAGTTGGGAAGATTAATGATGCCAAGGAACTTTTTTCTAGTCTTTTTGAAATTGGTTTACAACCTGATGTTTATGTATACAGCGCAATTATGAAAGGACTCTGCCAACAAGGATTAATGGATGAAGCGTATAAGGTATTTAAAGACATGGAAAAGGTAGGATGTTTACCAGATAATTGTTGTTATAATATCATCATTCAAGGGTTTCTCAAGCATGAGGATTTACCAAAAGCATCAGAACTAATCAACGAAATGGTTGATAAGGGGTTCTCTGCTGATGCTGCTACCACAGAATTGGTAGTACATTTATCGCTGAATAATGATCTCATTCTAAGCAAACTACGAAATCGTTCTGAGGCTTCTAAAGGGGTGCAATGAGGGATCAGCAAACTAAAGTTGTTATATCTTGGCCGTTCAAGGGTGTCTTGGAGAGAAACTTGGTAATTTGCCTTCTTCAAATGTAGTAGATATATAATTTAACTAACTTATTCAAATTTCATTTTTAATTTCAATCAGTTATGATTCTCTTCCACAAAATGAAAATTTCTCACACTGTAAATTACCTGCAGTGGAAACCATGATATGTGTGTGCCTTTCGCTTGAACTCAGACATGGACTAGATCTCTTTGGATATAATATTGTTGATGACTGGAGGTCATAGATTTTTAATGATCAAGTTGCTGGTAAACCCACCATCTTCCATACAATTTTTTTTGGGCTGCTACTACAGCCTTAACTCGAGAGCTCAGTCCTAAGAATGAGTTGAGAACTAAAACTAATTGATTCCTCGCTACAATGCTTAAGAATCTTTATCTATTTTACTTTTGTGCTCAATGACCTTTTAAGATGCTATCAATTTTTCTTGTAGCTACTTGCTAGGATATGATTACAACTTCACCTTTCTAAACATAAATGTATAAGCAATTCGTTTTTGCTTGATTATTATATTTTTAATAATAATGAAAATAGTGATTATAAACAAGTGGGGCTTTAATGGAGAATTGATTTAGCAACTAGACTACCCTATAAATGCAGGGTGCAGGATATGCAGCCCCATAATACAAGTGTAGTGGTTGAGAAATCTACCATTTTTCTTTATCGGTTTCTTGATTGACAGAAATCTAGCAATTTTAGTTGTGAGATTGTTGAATCATGTGATAGTAAATTAGTTACAATGGTTGTATATTAAGGAAAAATACTTGGGAAATCATCTCTGTATGATATATCTTTATGATATAATAATAATACAATCAAGTATGATCATTTTGTCAATATGGTATATAACAAATTTATTTTAGACCACCTATTGAGTTATTTATATGGTGCATTTTGTGATACGTTTGTATGGTGTTATGAAGGCGAAACACATTGTTTCTTACTGTTTGAGAAAAAGTTAGGCAAGAAAAGTTGCTTTGGTTGTTTCTTTTCTCCTTTCAGCTGTACATTAAGCGAGATTTTGTGTTTAGCACATTGTAAACCTTGTAATATACTCAATAAAATTTTCTTTGGGCTTCTGTTTATACATGGTATTTTTCTTTTTGCTTCCTGCGTAATTCTTGAAGTTTTTTTTTTTTATTCTGCATCCATGGCAAATGGAAGTGTTAGGTTTGTCAGAGAAGATAAGGTTTGACAGGGTACATATTGAGAGGTAGGAAACCAATTGCAAAATGATTTAGATCCTTTGAGTCTTCAAAACACAGATAATCCAGGTATGATCTTTATATCTGCACCTTTAAATGGACTAAATTATTTGAATTGGAGTATATCTATGACACTTGCTTTAAGAGCAAAAGACAAGTTAGGATTTGTAAATCGTAGTGTGAAAATTCCTCCTGTTGGCTCCACTGGTTTTGAGAAGTGGATGAGAGTTGATAGCATGATGAGTTAGATTTTGAATTCCATCTCTAAGGATCTAGTGGAAGTTTTTTGTATGCATATAGTGCAAAGGATTTATGGGAGGAAATTAGAAGAAAGATTTAAAGGGCCTATATTAGTTGGTGTTTTCTTTACAAAATTGAAGAAACTACGGGATAAACTTGGTGTTTGAAAGCATCATCTAACTATTTGTGAATGTGGTGCTTTTGAAGTATAGCTTGAGAGAGAGAATTAATGAGTTGTAAAGCTTTTGTAAAGAGTTTCAGATAGATTATGTGGCATTTGTAAAGCTTTTGGGCACATAGATACCTGGTTAGTTTGAAAAGTATAAGCAAAAGAAGATTGGCTTTAACAATGAAAATCATACTTTATGGAACCACTAAGGACCTTCGGAACTCACATCAGTTGTAGAGTGTGCGTGTATAGGATTTAGATGAAATTAAGGACTTTGTCAAATATATTTTTGACATAATTATAATCTATTACGATCTTTGTAGATGACTTTGATTAAATATTTTCATTTTTCATATAATAATGTGATATTATGATATAATAAGAGACCAAATTTAATTTGCTATTTAAAATAATAATAATAATTGTTATTATTATATTATATATAAAAATATTAAAAAATATAAAAAATAATAGTAAAATATTGTTTAGTCTTTGAAGCATACTAAAATCCCCACTTTAGTCCATGTATTTTGAATGTTCAGCCCTACAGATTATGTGAAAGTCAATATCACGAGAAACTTTAATACCCAGATTACTTATGGTAATCGGAGAGACAAGTAAGAGCATTTCCCTTTATTATCTTTGTCCATATAAAACACATCATCACCTGTCTAAAGAGAGTGGATCAGAGCAATGTAAGAAAATATCCATTTCTAAAGTGTTAAATTTGGTTGCAAAAATAGGGTGGAGATTTTGGAACTAGAGGAACACATATTTTTTGGAGGGCAAACTCAAAATGGCAATATGGTGATTCATCTAACTTTGAGAAGGGGAGATATCTGAACGTCAATCAGACTAAGAGTCATACTAGAGGTTTTTAGGTCCTATTTTTTATTAGATTCGTAGGAGG
The DNA here is from genome assembly GCF_001659605.2 of Manihot esculenta. Taxonomy (NCBI): domain Eukaryota; kingdom Viridiplantae; phylum Streptophyta; class Magnoliopsida; order Malpighiales; family Euphorbiaceae; genus Manihot; species Manihot esculenta. The sequence continues at coordinate 2,463,644 of NC_035169.2, forward strand.
AGAGACTGTTTGGCTTTCGGAGGTTGTTTGTTTAGAGATTACATGTACAACTAGGGTGTTTTTGTCGCTTTTGTTAAACTCGCTAGTTTTTGAAATCACATACATTTTCTCTATTGTTAATAGACTTTAAAAAATTTTAGGCCCAGTGGAGCTCTCAACTTTCAATTTAAGTCTAATAATTCTAAATTTAATTAGAATTTAATGGTGTTAATTAACAAAGTCAAATAAATAAGTAAAATAAGTTTTTAAGAAATCAAATATTAGTTTTATATTTAAAGTAATTAAAATAAAACTAATAAATCATTTATAAAAAAATGAATATATAAAATCTAACTCCATTTCATTCCATCCTCGTCTGTATCTTCATCATCGACAAATCCAAATCTCATCTAATCTCATCTTCTTTACTATCATCCTTTACTTACCCACCCAATCTCAAAGCATTATTACTCGGTATCTTTCTTCTTGAATCTGTAGCATCTCTTCTCTTAATTCAGCTAACACAAGTGAATTAGAAGTGCTCTTTAAGTTTCCTTTATATGCCGCCATCAATATATTCTTCAAACTCAAGAACTACATACTAATGATACTATGGTCAAGATGTGAGTGGGGACGCTGTGGATCTTTCTTTCATGGCAGTTTGTGAAGGTGAAATGATAAATATGGTAAAACTATAAATATCAACTTCCAAGATGAATGGCCTAAAAACACGACTCTCCATAATCATCGGTAATTAAGAAAACATGTATAGATTTTTTAGGTTAGTTTTGAAGATAAGAGGTTTATGCAGTTTTGGAGATAATGTTTTTTATTTTTTAATTTTAAAAATTTAAAAATATTTTAGTGGATGAACATTTAATAGAGTTATGTTTCAATTATTGATTTAGATTTAATTTGTTTAAAACGGTTGGATCTAAAAAATCTTTAAAAACTTAATTTATTAGGGCTAAAATGAGCCTTTTGTCTAAAAAAAATTAGATATGCTTGTTCTGTTAAAATAGGAGAAGGCATCCAAAAAGGAATTACAATTTATTCTTCTAGCATTTATGAATGGATAGAAGATTGTAAAATTCAGAGTGACAAATGTGTAGAGTGAATATGTGAGATAGAGGAATGGGTTGATAAAGAGTGTATTTCAAATGAATCATTGAGTTGAAAGTTTCGCTATGAGCAAATAGAAGATATATAGTCTAAATTCTATCTCTTTTATAAAAGATAATATTTACTAGTTTAATTTTCAACCTGAGGAGAGTAAAATGCGAGTTCTTGAGAATACACTCCATATCTTTGATAAAAATAAAAAAAAAAAACCATTAATTTTGATGCAATGGAAGCTGAGGTTGAGAGTTGACTTGTAACCAATCTAAAAAATGTCTATATAAGTACAACTCTCAAGGTTGTCTTGGGAATTCTAGAATGTAGAGATGTTGAGTAGAATAGATAGCACAATGGGAAACTATGAAGAGGGCAAAGTGGGTTATGCAAGAACGTTAGTAAAAATGGAGTTATTAAGGGGTGTTCCATGAAGCTCTTATTCTAGAGGATGAGAGTAGCCATCAATTCTCTCAACATGGAATTTATGAATGTAGGAACTTAGAATATCATGAATCTCAGTGTAAGAAAAGGCACAAGAAATAAATCTGGCAACTTAAAAATAAAAAAATGGATGGAAATAAGGGTGACAATGTTAAGAGGTGGTAATCGTGGTAGGGAATATAAATGAAGGAAAATGGAAGAGGAGAGTGGTGGGAAGGGGGAAAGGAAAAGAGAAAATCATTAATTATATAATATTGTAATATGGAGATTGAAGAGCTTTTTTTTTTTCATATATATAGTTTACGGGAATATAGATTAAAATATCGATTAAATATGCCGTTTACACTTTTAGCTGTAAATATATATATATATATATATATTATTTTACATTCATAATTATGAAAATTTTATAATAAATATATTATTTTTAATTATTTTATATATATTGTTATTAGAGTAAATAATATATTTATTATAAAATATTTATAATTATTACTGTAAAATAAATTTAAAGATGTGAATTATATATTTAATAATTAAATTATTTATTTTTAATTTTAATTTTAAAAATTTATTAAAATTACATTTATTTAATAATTAAAGATGTGAATTTATTTTTAATTTTCTATTTAAATTCAAATTAAATTTTATTATAATCTAATATAAAGAACTAACTAAAATTTAAAACTTCCTACTCAAAAGATCATGAAAAGTATGAATATTTTTAATACTGAATATTTGAATATTATACATAGAAATAATTTATATATTATAAATTTAAGTTAATATAATTAATAACAAAATAAAATAACAAATAAATTTAAAATGCAAAAGATATTTAGTGAGTTTAACATTTCAAAATTTTATTATTTTGAAATAATTTTATATATTAATTTTTTACTGATATTAATTAAAATTGTAATATTATTCAAATAAAATGTCAAAATAAAAATGTGCCAAACAGTTCTCATGAGAGTTAAGCTTTGTAAAAAAAATTAATTTTTATTATACAAAAATAAAGTAATTAATAATAAAAAATTATATAAAGTTAGTCATTTTAAATTTCTAATTATATTAGAGTAAAATTAAACAATAAACTATTTATTTTTTCCTCATCTATATTATATACAATTAGACTATAATAATATTTTTAAAAATATACATTGACAATTATTTATTAAATAAGGAATATTATTTAATAAAATAAAAATCAATATTCTACAATTATATTTATAATATTTTATTAAAAAAATAAAATTAACAAAATTAATTAATTTTTAACTAAATTTAATTAAATATACGGTTATAATAAAACATTATTTTTACGAAAATAAATTTAATTAAGTCTTTATTTTTATTAAGAGTCAAATAAATTTAATTTAAAATTTCTAAAATTTTAAGTTAATTAAACTATATAATTTTATTAAGAGCTAAATAGATTCTAACTTAATATTTTTTTTAACAGTAAAATATTATTTTTATAATTTAAAATATTAAAATTTTAATATTTTAATTATCATAAAAATTTTAAAAAATATATAAAATATAATAAATAATTTTTAAAACTATAAAAATAAAGTTTTATTATATAAGAATTTTTATTATTATAAAATAATATTATATAATATTATATTAAATTATGACTTATTTGACTATTATATAATAGTATAGAGATTTAATTTATTCAAAATTTTAAATTAAAATTATTTGACTCTTAAATAAAAGTGGAGACTTAATTGGATTTATATTTAAAAAATTATTATTATAAAATGATAAATTTAATTTGTTATTAAATAATATTTTTATATGAAAAATTAATAAAAAAAATTACAAAATGTGGCGCATATAAACAATTCCCAATTTCCTTTTGTTATCCTTACCACATTACCAGCAGGCAGAGAGCCTTCCTTTTCCGATTCTCTATTTCCTTTCCTCATTCCCAATCTCCTATCCATCCTCAAAACAACTGACGAGAGATCGATGATGATGAAGATGCCTTGGAGGAGAAAGAGCAGGAGCTTCCATCTTCAGCTACAAGGGGCAATTGGTACCATTCAATCTCCATTCCTATTCTTATTTACCAATTATTCCCATTCTTCTACTTCCACACTTCAAGATGCACGCTTCTTGACAAATAACTTCAAATCTGCTTCTTTTACCCACCTTGATGATGCCATTGCTTCCTTCAATCATGTAATTCATAAGCATCCTCTGCCTTCTAGGGTTCCATTTAATAAATTCTTATCTGCCCTTGTGAAAATGAAACAATATCACACTGTCCTTTCCATGTCCAAAACAATTGAATTGCTAGGAATCTCTCACGATGTTTATTCTCTTAGCATCTTAATTAATTGCTTCAGCCACTTACACCTTGTGGATTTTGGTTTCTCAGTTTTTGGTAAGATGCTCAAATTGGGATTGGAGCCTGACGTTGTGACATTTACTACCTTAATTAATGGGCTTTGTATAGAGAGTAAAATGGACAAAGCAGTGGAATTTTTTGATGATATGGTTGCTGGAGGTTATCAACCTAATGTTTATACTTTCAATGTGATAGCAAACGGATTGTGTAAATTTGGGAAAACAAATGTGGCTATTGGGCTACTAAAGGGAATGGCTGATAGAGGTTGTGAGCCAAATGTTGTGACATACGGAGCAATCATTGACGCCCTTTGCAAGGATGAGCTAATTGGTGAGGCTTTAGAGCTCTTCTCTCAAATGAGGAATAAGGGCATTTCACCTGATGTCATCACTTACACTGGTTTAATTCATGGTGTTTGCAAATTAGGCCAAAAGAACCAAGCTTTGGCCTTGATGAATGAAATGGTGGAGCAGAAAGGTATAAGCAATTCATTTTTGCTTAGTTATTATAATTTTTAATAATAATGAAACTAATGATTATAAACCAGTGTGCTTTAATTGAGAATTGATTTAACAATTATACTACACTATAAATGCAGGGCACAGGATATACAGTCCCAGGATACAAGGTAAGAAAATCACTAGACTTCTACAGCTGTTGGTTGTATGAAATGTCACTAAAATTATAAACAGAAAATTTTATGGGAATTGAGGGAAAAGCAAACGTCCTCTTTGTCAATATAACGGATATATTTTAGTGTTGGACCACCATTTGAGTTATTTATATGGTGCATTTTGCAATACATTTGTGTGGTGTTATGAATGTGAAACACATTGTTTCTTACTGTTTGAGATGTTAGTTAAGTTAGGCAAGAAAAGTTGTTTTGGTTGTTTCTTTTCTCCTTTCAGCAGTATATAATGAGACATTTTATGTTTTTACCACTTTCTAAACCTTGTAATATACTTTTTCTTTTTGCTTGATGCATCTTTGTTGAAGTTTTTGTGATTCTGCATCCATGGGAAATGGTTTGTTAGAGAAGGTGGGTTTGACAGGGTACATATTGAGAGGTAGGAAACCGATTGCAAAAAAGATTCAGAACACAAGAATCTATATCAGTTGTTGTTTACTTTACAAAATTAAATTTAGATCTTTCTTCTCTCCTTTTAATCATATCAGATTGGTGTGGGGAATGAGATGAAAATAAAATCTTGGAATGATAGACGATCGGTTGGTAATGTTGCTCTCAAATTCTCCTTTAGCAGGCAGACTATTAAATTTAGCAGCTAACCTAGATGTGTTGATGTTAAATATTTTTTAAAAAGAAAAAAATAAAATAAATTTTGTAAACAAATTTTTTAAAAATATCCATTTCCATATAAATTTAATTAAAAAATAAATATTTACTCTTTTTTTTTAACTTTCAGACCTCGTTATTATTTATAAATACTAATAATTACATTGTAAAATTTATAATTTATTTTTATTAATATAATTTATTTAATTAATTTATAATATAATATTCTAATTTACATATAAAATCCACATGTTCACGTCTATTTTAATGGATTAAAAAACTATACAAATATACATTATTTAAAATATTTTAATTTGATTTGTTTGATTAATTTACTATTTTAATTTAATTTATGTTCTATTAACAAAAATAATATTAAAATTTTAATAGATTGAATATTTTATTACAACTATTATATGTTTTAATAATTTACTTATATTAAGACTATCATTAATAATTAAAATTCTAATACTATTAAACTAACATATCAAAATAAAAAGTTTTGAATTTTTTTAGTAAGAGTACAGTTTTGTGAATAATATTTTTTTATTATATTAAAATCAAATTATAAATAAAATAATTAATAATAAATATTATACTTGTTAAAAAATTAGTTACACCTTTCAAATTATAAATGTTTAAATATAATTTATTATTAAATATCTATAATTTTACGTAGAATAAAAATATAAAATTATTTAAAATTTATTCATATTTTTCAAATTATAAATTACTAAGTATAATTTATTACTGAAAGTTACTAATTTTAAATAAAATAAAAATATATTATTATTATTATTAATTTTGAAATTCATATTGTATTAGGATAAAGTTTTTTTTAATTATAATTTATATATAATTGGACTATAATAATTTTTTTAAGAAAATATATGTTAATGATAATTTTATTAAATAACAGATATTAGCAAATAAAAAGTTGAATATTTCAATTGTAATAAAAAAATTAACTAAAATGATATATTTTCTTAATTTTATTTATTATAATTTTTTTAGATAACTTTGATTAAATATGTTCATATAATAATGTGATATTAAGATAATAGGAGCCCAAATTTAATTGCCTATTTGCAATAATAATAATATATTATATAAAAAATTAATAAAGAGATAAAACAAAAATAATAATAAAATATTGTTTAATTTGTGAAAGTGTGAAATATGGTTGTAGAAAAATAGAGTGGTTTACTTGAGTTTTTGGAATCAGAGTATTTATATTTTTTGGAAGGCAAACTCAAAAGTGACGGTTGGGGTTTGATCAATTTTGGTTTATTGGGGTTTGATCTTTGATGAAATTTCTACTCCTCTAGGTTGTTTAGATGTTCCATTGATTGATTCAGTTGAGATGCTTGTGTTTGGATGTTACATAGTTTGAACCAATTCTTATGACCTCCTCAATTTTACCTGTAAGAGCTGCTAGGAGTTTTATTTCCTTGAAAATTGATTAATTCCTCAAGACCTCTAAGCCGGTATACAAATGGGAAGTTGGCGACACTCTCAAGAAATTCCAGGATCGCAAGCTTTATTATCCTTCTTTCAAGGTTCATCCCTTCAGAATCTCACCAAAATTACTTAGCATTTTGTCTTTTCAAATTAGTTGTTTCTTTTTATTTACTAAAAATTGTTTCTTCTCTGCAATCTGTATTTTATATGTGTTTTTAGCTATTTACTAAGAATTGGATACAAGTAGAAGTTTAATCAAGTTTCAGTAATGCAGTTTTAATTGCTTCTATTAATAGCTTCCATTAATAGCATTAGTTTGTTAGATTTCTGTTATAAGTTTGTTAGCTGTGAAGTTAGCTTTTAGTAAGAAGCTAAATTAATTTTCCACCAATGTTAGATGATGAGCTGACAACTCAATTCTTTACTTGTATAAATATCTCACTTATAAATTTTCCCATTCATGAATTGAATATAGAAATTTTCTCTTAATATGGTATCAAAGCAACCAAGGCTCCTGATCGAGAACTTTCTTTATTGACAGTTATTTTTCTTCTTTTTTCTTCCTAAATTTCTCTACAATTTCCTTGGATCTTTTTCATTTTTCATACTGATCCTATGAAGATGATTACTAATCCTACTGCTGAAGTTGTTGATTCATCTAATACAGATCTAATTACATCTAAATCTAAGATAGACACGGTTATTTTTCTTCTTCCTTCTTCCTAAATTTCTTTGCAATTTCCTTGATCTTCTTCATTTTTTTATCATTTTTCATACTGATCCTACGAAGATGACTACTAATCCTACTGCTGAAGTTGTTAAATCATCTAATACAGATCTAATTACATCTCTGAAGTTGTTAAATCATCTAATACAGATCTAATTACATCTAAATCTAAGATAGACACAGTTATTTTTCTTCTTTCTTCTTCCTAAATTTCTCTGCAATTTCCTTGATCTTTTTCATTTTTCATCATTTTTCATACTGATCCTACAAAGATGACTAGCTCAAGTTGTTGAATCATCTAATACAGATCTAATTACATCTAAAATTTGAGATTGACATGCTGAATTCTGATTCCCCAAGCCAGATTCTAGTAAGTACTCCTTTGACTGAATTCAATTACCTCTTTTGGAATAGATCTATGATAATTGCTTTGACCGCAAAAGATAAAATAGGATTCATAGATGAAACATGTAAGAATTTAATTTTTCATATAGTCTACTACGAAAATTTATTAAAATGCAAATAGAATTTACGAATAGGTATAAATTCATTTATAAATGTTATTTCACAAAATCCACAATGAGTTTTTAATGGTTTAATAAATAGATTAAATGGTCCATGCGGATAATATGTTAATTGAATATTTAGCATTACAAATTACCTGAAAGTTAACATAATGAAAAACTCTAATACCCAAAATACTTATGGCACTTGGAGAGAGAAGAGCATTTCCCTACATCATTATCTGTCCAAAGAGAGTGCGACAGAGCAATGAGAGAAAACATCAATTTCTTTGAAAGTATTAAATTTGGTTGCACAAAAATAGGATGGAGCTTTGGAATTAGAGGAACACTTATATTTTGGAGGGCAAACTCAAAGCGGCAATATGGTGATTAATCTGGCTTTGAAAAGGAGATATCTTAACGTCAATTAGACTATATATGAGTCATACCAAAGGTTTTTATGTTCTACTTCTGATTAGATTGTAAAGGAGAGACAGTTTGGCTTCAAGTGGTTTGTTTAGAGATCACGTAGGCAACTAGTTATAGGGTTTTGCCATTGCTTTTCACGTACAAAATTAAATATAAAAGAAAGCTTCTTGTTAATAATCACAAATATAATTAAATATAAAAGAAAGTTTCTTGTTAATAATCACAAATATTTTCTCTATGCTATAAAATCCCAGTATCATATAATACATCGTCAAGGAACATGCTACTTTAACGATTCAAGCTGAGTAGGTAGCGAAATGCTAAAAGGAAAAGCTATGGTGAAGTACATGCCTATAAAAATGTACACTTCTCCATATTCAGTTTAGTACTCTAGTTATAAATGTTTTATCAAAAAAATTTGATTTTATTATTCAAAATTTAAAATTTAAAATATAAATATAAACTAATGTAAATATTTGGATTATTTATCATTGTCCGAACCATTCTGCATCCATTTAATTTTACAAACAGATTCTATATCCGTTTACAATTCCAAACATATCCATTTAATTTTACTAGCGGATTACTTATCCTTTTGCGAATTAGTTTGTATCTATTTAATTTTACAAACCGATTAAAATCCATTTGCCAATCAATTTGTATCCATTTAATTTTACAAATTATACATTTCTTTGTGATCATTTTATATCCATTTAATTTTATAAATACATTCTATATTTATTTATATTCATTTAATTTTATAAACGGATTATATAGTCATTTGCGAATTAGTTTGTATTTATTTAATTTTACAAACAGATTATGCGTCCATTTGCAAATCACTGTGTTCATTTAATTTTATTAACGGATTACATGTTTATTTGTGAATCAGTTTGTATCAATTTAATTTTATAAATAGGTTATATATCCGTTTGAAAATCAGTTTGTTTCCTTTAATTTTATAAACGGATCAAACATTTTTTTATGAAGCAATTTGTATCCATTTAATTTTACAAATGGATTATACGTCCCTTAATGAATATCTTAGTGTCTATTTAACTTACAAACAAATTATATATCTATTTAAAAATTAATTTGTATTTATTTATTTTTAAAACGGAGTGTACATCTATTTACACATCCATCAGTGTCGGTTTATAAAATTTTTACAAATAAATTACACATCTATTTATAAATCAATTTGTGATGAGTTGCAAAACTTATCATTTTCTTTATATTAAATTTCATAATTTTGCTATGATTTTAATATAAAAATTTAATTTTTATTTGAAATTTGATTTTGGACAGATTTTGAGCTAAAAATGAGGAAAATAACTAAAAAAAGACTATTTTTAGAGTTTTTTTATGATTGCAAGGTACAGCCTGCTCAAGGCTGTAATCCAAGCCAACAAACAGATTCCATGATTACTGTTTTACCAGCTGTTCAGAATTCAAAACTGATTTAAATATATGTAAATAAAATCATATCAAGATTATGATAAAAGTCATCATAAGAGTAGTAGATTTATTTTACTTTTTATGTTAAATTATGAATAATTATTTTTTATTTAGAAAAAACTTGTATAAAGGTTGCTCTAGAAGTAGAATTTACCATCTCTTCTCATCATCTCCTCTCTTTTTCGGTTCCTTCTTAGCCAAATTCTTATTATTCTTCTTTTTCTTTCAATTTTTTGCAATTTTATTATAACTTTTATAGGCTAAACTCTCTTATTCAGTTAAAAGTTAATCAAATTGAAATTCATTTAAAATTATGAGATTATGTTCTTAATATCTGTTTATTTTATTTTTATTTTTAATTAATTTCTATTTTTTAAGAATACCACCCCATGATTATTCTTTTAAAATTCAAAAGGACTATTGAATCTCCTAGGAAGACATTGTTATTTAATCCAAGTAAATTTAATTGGGTTAATACAAGTAGCAATTAGCATATTCTTTATGTTAAGTAATTAATTGATTTGGTTTAAATAATTTGCTTACTATTATTGATCAAGTTTGAGTTATTCTCTTCTTACAGCAGTTAATTAATTAAATCTACACGTTTAATGGAGTTATTAATTAACTAAAAATTAATTTAAGCGTTATGTGGATTAATGTAGAAAGAATTAATGAGATTCGTTTGTTTGAACACTATAACTAATAACTATCTTTTTAATCAATGATGAACTGCAAACCTTTTAATTTTGATTATTTTCAGCTGAATTTTAATTTAATTATTTATTTCATCATTTTAATTGTATTATTTTCTTCTTTAAGTTTTCTTTTTAAATCAATTTCTCCAATAACGATTTTATTCTTTTCTTTTTTTTTTATTTAAACTATTCTTTTATCCTCCTTGTCATCTAATTCAAATGAAGTTAAGGTATATTTAGATCAAAACCCTATCTGCATATTTTTTTTTTAAATTAAGTAAAAGGAAATCACTTTTAATTAACGGATTTAACGTCTGTTTGTATCCATTGAATTTTACAAATGGATTTTATACTTGTTTACAAATCTATTTACATCTATTTAATTTTACAAACATATTATATATCTATTTATAAATTAAATTATATTTATTTAATTTTATAAATGTATCACTCGAATACATTTATGTCTAATGCTAAATATGTGAAAAAAAATAATATATCAATTTTATATTTAATCTTTATGTTAATTTATATTTTAATTAAATTTATTTATTTTTTTAATTTTAATTTAATACTTGATAAGTTGTAAAATTCACTATTTTTTTCATATTAAATTTCATTTTGTTATGATTTTGATATAAGCAATTGATTTTTACTTAATTTTGATTTTGGATTGGTTTTGAGCCGAAAATAAGAAAATAAATAAAAAAATACTGTTTTAGAACTTTTTCTGATTACAAGGTACAACTTTACCCAAAATTATGATCTAATTTTGATGGATAGATTGCAATATTTCTGGTTTGTCGATTGTAGAGAGTTCAAAACTGTTTTCAGATGCAAATACAATCAGATCAAAATTAAGATAAAAATTATCATAAGAGTAGTAGTTTTATTTTACTTTTTCTTTTAAATGGTGAATAATTATCTTTATATTTAAGAAAATTCTATATAAAGGCTGGTTTAGAAGTAGATCTCTCATCTATTCTCCTCTTCTCCACACCCTCTTTTCAGTTTCTCTTAAGCCGAGCACTCCTTCCCCTTCTTTTATTTTTTGTAATTTTGTTATAACCTTTAGAGGTTAAACTCTTTCATTCAATTGAAGTTAATCAAGTTGAGGTTTAATTAAGTTATGAGATTTTGTTTTTAATTTTTGTTCATCTCAATTTCTTTTTTCAATTAATTTCTATTTTCGAGTAATAACACCTCCTTTAGAAATTGAAAAGGTCTATTAAATCGGAAAACAATATATTGTTAATTAATCTAAGTAAATATGAAATTATTTAATTGTGTTAATACAAAAAATAATTAGTATATTTCTTTATATTAAAAAACTAATTGATTTGATTGAAATAATTCGCTTGTTATTATTGATCAATTAGTATATTGGCTTCTTTATGCAGATTAATTTAATTTTAAATAATAATAGGTGGAATTCGCTTATTTAAACATTATAACTAAATGATGGACAATTGAGTGAATATTTTTTTAAATTAATGCATTTGACGTGGGTTAATAGATATTAATTTTAATTTTTATTCCATATATATTTATTTAAATTAATCATTAAATTTTAAATTTTATAAATTCACCCTCTAATTTAACCTTTAATATTTATAAACTTAAACTTATTATTAAAATTTTATTTCAATCTTTTCAATTGTAATTAAATTTATTTATAAATTAATTTTTAAATTAAAAACACATAAAAAATAAATAATGAAAAAAAAATTGAAAAACTGGAGAAACCTCTATTACCTTCCATCACCCATAAATTCTGAAGTTTTATCGCATGCACAGCCCTTATAACTTCCATTTCAATCATTAAGAATAAGATTTCTGAAACATATTAAGATGAAGATTTTTACAAATTTTAATCAATTTTGTATTTATTTCAACATATTTTAATCGATTCTTTTTTATTAGTTAAATTTTCTTGTGAAATATTAATTTTTTTCAGTGAAATTGTTAATGGTTTTTTAATTTAAAAGAAATTTCAACTTTAATTTTAATTTTAAAAAATTAAAAGAAAGCTAGCTCCAAAGCATCCTATGTACTGTTTATGCAGTTTAACCACTTATCCATCATCCTTCTCTATCGACTTCCCAGAAACCATAACCCATCCCCGCTCTACACTATTATAAGGTACTAGTAATGCATTCCTTTACCAGCTGGCAGAGAGCCTTCCTTTTCCGATTCTCTATTTCCTTTCCTCATTCCCAATCTCCGATCCATCCCTAAAAACAACTGACGAGAGATTGATGATGATGATGATGATGATGATGAAGATGCCTTGGAGGAGGAAGAGCAGGAGCTTCCATCTTCAGCTACAAGGGGCAATTGGTACCATTCAATCTCCATTCCTATTCTTATTTACCAATTATTGCCATTCTTCTACTTCCACACTTGAAGATGCACGCTTCTTGACAAATAACTTCAAATCTGCTTCTTTTACCCACCTTGATGATGCCATTGCTTCCTTTAATCATGTAATTCATAAGCATCCTCTTCCTTCTAGGGCTCAATTTAGTAGATTCTTATCTGCCCTTGTGAAAATGAAACAATATCACACTGTCCTTTCCATGTCCAAAACAATTGAATTGGTAGGGATCTCTCACGATGTTTATTTTCTTAACATCTTAATTAATTGCTTCTGCCACTTACATCTTGTGGATTTTGGCTTCTCTGTTTTTGGTAAGATGCTCAAATTCGGATTGGAGCCTACCACTGTGACATTTAATAGCTTAATTAATGGGCTTTGTATGGAGCGTAAAATCGATAAAGCGGTGGAATTTTTTGATGATATGGTTGCACGTGGTTATCAACCTAATATTCGTACTTTCAATGTGATAGTAAACGGAATGTGTAAATTTGGGAAAACAAACGTGGCTATTGGGCTGCTAAAGGGAATGGCTGATAGAGGTTGTGAGCCAAATGTTGTGACATACAGTGCAATCATTGACGCCCTTTGCAAGGATGAGCTAGTTGGTGAGGCTTTAGAGCTCTTCTCTCAAATGAGGAATAAGGGCATTTCACCTAATGTCATCACTTACACTGGTTTAATTCACGGTGTTTGCAAATTAGGCCAAAAGAACCAAGCTTTGGCCTTGATGAATGAAATGGTGGAGCAGAACATATCACCTGATGTTTATACCTTCAATGTATTGATTGATGCTCTTTGTAAGGATGGAATGGTTTCAGAGGCTCAAAATACATTCAATATAATGATTCAAAGAGGTGTAGAGCCTGATGTGGTCACCTACAATTCCTTAATTGATGGTCTTTGCATTTCAGACCAATTCAAGGAAGCTTTGGCCTTGTTGAAAGAAATGGTGGGGAGGAACATATGCCCTAATGTTTTTACCTTCAATATATTGATCGACACTCTTTGTAAGAAAGGATTGGTTTCAAATGCAGAGAATATAATCAAAATAATGATTCAAAGAGGTGTGGAACCTGATGTTGTCACTTATAATTCATTGATGGATGGATATTGTCTGTGCAAGCAAATTGATAAGGCTAGAAAGCTATTTGATCTGATGGTGACCAACGGAATAGCTGACATTTTTAGCTACAACATTTTGATCAATGGATATTGTAAGTGGAAAATGATAGATAATGCAAAGCAGATTTTTGATGAAATGTCTCATAAAGGTTTAGTTCCTGATGCTGTTACTTATCATACTCTTATAAAGGCTATGTTTCAAGCAGGGAGGCCCCAAACTGCAAAAGAGCTCTTTAAGGATATGTGCTCTCATGGTCAACAGCCAGATATAGTAACCTTCTCAATTATGATTGATGGCTTGTGTAGACAGGGGAATCTCGATGAGGCACTCACACTATTGACAGCAATGGAGAAAAGTCAGTTGAAGCCTAATGTTGTGATCTATAGCAGTCTGATCAATGGTATGTGCAAAGTTGGGAAGATTAATGATGCCAAGGAACTTTTTTCTAGTCTTTTTGAAATTGGTTTACAACCTGATGTTTATGTATATAGCGCAATTATGAAAGGACTCTGCCAACAAGGATTAATGGATGAAGCGTATAAGCTATTTAAAGACATGGAAAAGGTAGGATGTTTACCAGATAATTGTTGTTATAATATCATCATTCAAGGGTTTCTCAAGCATGAGGATTTACCAAAAGCATCAGAACTAATCAACGAAATGGTTGATAAGGGGTTCTCTGCTGATGATGCTACCACAGAATTGGTAGTACATTTATCGCGGAATAATGATCTCATTCTGAGGCTTTTAAAGGTGCGCAATGAGGGATCAGCAAATTAAAGTTGTTATATCTTGACCATTCAAGTGTATCTTGGAGCGCAACTTGGTAATTACCTTTTTCAAATATAATAGATATGTAATTTAACTAACTTCTTCAAATATCATTTTTAACTTCAATCAGCTGTGATTCTCTTCCACGCAAATTACCTGTGGTGGAAACCATGATATGTGTGTGCCTTTCGCTTGAATTCAGACATGGACTAGATCTCTTTGATATAAGATTATTGGTGTGGGGAATGAGATGAAAATAAAATCTTGGAATGATAGACGATCGGTTGGTAATGTTGCTCTCAAATTCTCCTTTAGCAGACTATTAAATTTAGCAGCTAACCTAGATGTGTTGATGTTAAATATTTTTTAAAACGAAAAAAATAAAATCAATTTTGTAAACAAATTTTTAAAAATATCCATTTCCATATAAATTTAATTAAAAAATAAATATTTACTCTTTTTTTTAACTTTCAGACCCATTATTATTTATAAATACTAATAATTACATTGTAAAATTTATAATTTATTTTTATTAATATAATTTATTTAATTAATTTATAATATAATATTCTAATTTACATATAAAATCCACATGTTCACGTCTATTTTAATGGATTAAAAAACTATACAAGTATACATTATTTAAAAAACTATACAAGTATGCAAACCGGACCTGTCACGCCGCTAGCCATATCTTTTCCAACCGGACCTGACTCACACGAAGTACGCCACGCGTCGGACCACCAAGGGAACCTCAGTGACACCATCGACCATTTCAGAGCTGTTACGGAGCCAATCGATTCGACAAGCGAGGAATTCATGGCCAAGGCGCCATTCTTGACCCGAAGACACAAAATCACAGATGCTCCTCACCTAAGATTTGCATTGGTTGCAACCTCCACCCCTGTTCCAGATTTTTCATAGATCAATTTTGGTTTATTGGGGTTTGATCCTTGATGAAATTTCTGTTCCTCTAGGTTGTTTAGATGTTCCATTGATTGATTCAGTTGAGATGCCTGTGTTTGGATGTTACATAATTTTAACCAATTCTTATGACCTCCTCAATTTTACCTGTAAGAGCTGCTAGGAGTTTTATTCCCTTGAAAATTGATTAATTCCTCAAGACCTCTAAGCCGGTATACAAATGGGAAGTTGGCGACGCTCTCAAGAAACTCCGGGATCGCAAGCTTTATTATCCTTCTTTCAAGGTTCATCTCTTTAGAATCTCACCAAAATTACTTAGCATTTTGTCTTTTCAAATTAGTTTTTTCTTTTTAATTTACTAAAAATTGTTTCTTCTCTGCAATCTGCATTTTATATGTGTTTTTAGCTATTTACTAAGAATTGGATACAAGTAGAAGTTTAATCAAGTTTCAGTAATTCAGTTTTAACTGGTTCTGTTAATAGCTTCCATTGATAGCATTAGACACAGTTATTTTTCTTCTTTCTTCTTTCTAAATTTCTCTGCAATTTCCTTAATCTTTTTCATTTTTCATCATTTTTCATACTGATACTACGAAGATGACTACTAATCCTACTACTCAAGTTGTTGAATCATCTAATACAGATCTAATTACATCTAAATTTGAGATTGACATGCTGAATTCTGATTCTCCAAACCAAATTCTAGTAAGTACTCCTTTGAGTGAATTCAATTACCTTTATTGGGATAGATCTATGATAATTACTTTGACTGCAAAAGATAAAATAGATTTCATAGATGAAACATGTAAGAATTTAATTTTTCATATCGTCCACTACAAAAATTTATTAAAATGCAAATAGAATTTACGAATAGGTATAAATTCATTTATAAATGTTATTTCACAAAATCCACAATGAGTTTTTAATGGTTTAATAAATAGATTAAATGGTCCATGCCGTTAATATGTTAATTGAATATTTAGCATTACAAATTACCTGAAAGTTAATATAATGAAAAACTCTAATACCCAAAATACTTATGGCGCTTGGAGAGAGAAGTAAGAGTATTTCCCTACATCATTATCTGTCCAAAGAGAGTGGGACAGAGCAATGAGAGAAAACATCCATTTCTTTGAAAGTTTTAAATTTGGTTGCACAAAAATAGGATGGAGCTTTTGGAATTAGAGGAACACTTGTATTTTGGAGGGCAAACTCAAAGCGGCAATATGGTGATTAATCTGGCTTTGAAAATGAGATATCTCAACGTCAATTAGACTATATATGAGTCGTACCAAAAGTTTTTATGTTCTACTTTTGATTAGATTATAAAGGAGAGACAGTTTGGCTTCAAGAAGTGGTTTGTTTAGAGATCACGTAGGCAACTAGTTATCGGGTTTTGCTATTGCTTTTATCGTACAAAATTAAATATAAAAGAAAGCTCATCGTTAATAATCACAAATATTTTCTCTGTGCTATAAAATCCCAGTATCATATAATACATCGTCAAGGAATATGCTATTTTAACGATTCAAGCAGAGTAGGGAGCGAAATGCTAAGAGGAAAAGCTATGGTTAAGGAAGTACATGCCCATAAAAATATACACTTCTCCATATTCAGTTTAGTACTCTAGTTATAAATGTCACAAATTGAAAAGATTTGATTTGATTATTTAAAATTTAAAATTTTGAATATAAATATAAATTAATGTAAATATTTGGATTATTTATCATTCTACTAATCATTCTGCTTCCATTTAATTTTACAAACAGATTTTATATCCATTTACAAATCCAAACATATCCATTTAATTTTACCAGCGAATTGCTTATCCTTTTGCGAATTAGTTTGTATCTATTTAATTCTACAAACGGATTAAAATCTATTTGCCAATCAATTTATATCCATTTAATTTTACAAATTATACATTCCTTTGTGATCATTTTATATCCATTTAATTTTATAAATATATTCTATATTCATTTGTATCCATTTAATTTTATAAACGAATTATATAGTCATTTGCGAATTAGTTTGTATTTATTTAATTTTACAAACAGATTATGCATCCGTTTGCAAATCACTTTGTTCATTTAATTTTATTAACGGATTACATATTTATTTGTGAATCAGTTTGTATCGATTTAATTTTACAAATAGGTTATATATCTGTTTGAAAATCAGTTTGTTTCCTTTAATTTTATAAACGGATCAAACATTTTTTTATGAAGCAATTTGTATCCATTTAATTTTACAAAAGGATGATACGTCCCTTAACGAATATATTAGTGTCTATTTAACTTACAAACAAATTATATATCTATTTAAAAATTAATTTGTATTTATTTATTTTTAAAACGGAGTGTACATCTATTTACAAATTCATCAGTGTCGGTTTATAAAATTTTTACAAATAAATTATACATTTATTTATAAATCAATTTGCGATGAGTTGCAAAACTTATCATTTTTTTTATATTAAATTCCATAATTTTGTTATGATTTTAATGTAAAAATTTAATTTTTATTTGAAATTTGATTTTGGACAGATTTTGAGCTAAAAATGAGGAAAAGAACTAAAAGAGACTATTTTTAGAGTTTTTTTATGATTGCAAGGTACAGCCTGCTCAAAGTCTGTAACCAAGTCAACAAACAGATTTCAGGATTACTGTTTTACCAGATGTACAGAATTTAAATTATATGCAAATAAAATCATATCAAAATTAGGATAAAAGTCGTAGGAGTAGTAGATTTATTTTACTTTTTCTGTTAATTATAAATAATTATTTTTTATTTAGAAAAAACCTATATAAAAGGTTGCTCTAGAAGTAGAATTTACCATCACTTCTCATCATCTCCTCTCTTTTTCGGTTCTTCTTAGCCAAATTCTTATTATTCTTCTTCTTCTTTTAATTTTTTGCAATTTTATTATATCTTTTATAGGCTAAACTCTCTTATTCAGTTAGAAGTTAATCAAATTGAAATTTATTTAAAATTATGAGATTATGTTATTAATATCTGTTTATTTTATTTTTATTTTCAATTAATTTCTATTTTTGAGAAATACCACCTCCATGATTGTTCTTTTAGAATTTAAAAGGGCTATTGAATCTTCTCGGAAGACATCCTATTGTTCTTTAATCCAAGTAAGTTTGAGTTATTTTCTTCTTACAACAGTTAATTAATTAAATCTACACGTTTAATGGAGTTATTAATTAACTAAAAATTAATTTAAGCGTTATGCGAATTAATTTAGAAAGAATCGGTGAAATTCATTTGTTTGAACACTATAATCAATAACTATCTTTTTAATCAATGTGAACCGCAAAATCTTTTAATTTTGATTATCTTCAGCCGAATTTTAATTTGATTATTTCTTTCATCATTTTAATTATTATTTTCTTCTTTAAGTTTTCTTTTTAAATCAATTTCTCCAATAACGATTTTATTCTTTTCTTCTTTTTTTTATTTTCAACTATTCTTTTATTCTGCTTGTCATCTAATTTAAATGAAGTTAAAGTATATGTAGATCGAAACTCTATCTGCATATTTTTTTTAAATTAAGTAAAAGGAAATCAGTTTTAATTAACGGATTTAACGCCCGTTTATATCCATTGAATTTTACAAACGGATTTTATACTTATTTACGAATCCGTTTACATCTATTTAATTTTACAAACATATTATATATCCATTTATAAATTAAATTGTGTTTATTTAATTTTACAAATGTATCACTTGAATACATTTATGTCTAATGCTAAATATGTGAAAAAAAAATATCAATATATCTATTCTATATTTAATCTTTATGTTAATTTATATTTTAATCAAATTTATTTAATTTTTTAATTTTAATTTAATATTTATGAGTTGTAAAATTCACTATTGTTATCATATTAAATTCCATTTTGTTATGATTTTGATATAAGCAATTGATTTCTACATAATTTTGATTTTGGATAGATTTTGAGCCGAAAATAAGAAAATGAACAAAAAATACTGTTTTAGAACTTTTTCTGATTACAAGGTACAACTTTATCCAAAATTATGACCTTATCTTGATGGACAGATTGCAATATTTCTGGTTTGCCAATTGTAAAGAGTTCAAAACTATTTTCAGATGCAAATACAATCAGATCAAAATTAAAATAAAAATTATCATAGGGGTAGTAGTAGTTTTATTTTATTTTTTTCTTTTAAATGGTGAATAATTATCTTTTTATTTAGAAAAATTATATATAAAGGCTGGTTTAGAAGTATAGATCTCATCTATTCTCCTCTTCTCCACACCCTCTTTTTAGTTTCTCTTCAGCCAAGCGCTCCTTCCCCTTCTTCTTTTATTTTTTGCAATTTTATTATAGCCCTTAGAGACTAAACTCCTTCATTCAGTTAAAGGTTAATCAAGTTGAGATTTAATTAAGTTGTGAGATTTTATTTTTAATTTCTGTTCATCTCAATTTTTTTTCAATTAATTTCTATGTTCGAGTAACACCACCTTCTTTAAAAATTCAAGAGGTCTATTAAATCGGAAGGTAACATATTATTAATTAACCCAAGTAAATACAAAATTATTTAATTGTGTTAATACAAGTAACAATTAGTATATTCTTTTATGTTAAAAAACTAATTGATTTAGTTGAAATATTTCATTTGCTATCATTGATCAAATTTAAATTTTTTTTCTTAAAACTATTAATTAATTAAATTTACACGCTTGATAGAATTATTAATTAATTAAAAATTAATTTAAATACTACGTGAATTAATTTAATTTTAAAGAATAATAGGTGGGATTCACTTATTTAAATATTATAACTAAATAATAAATAATTGAGTGAATATTTTTTTAAATTAATGAATTTGACTTCGGTGAATAAATTTTAATTTTAATTTTTATTCCATTTATATTCATTTAAATTAATGATTAAATTTTAAATTTTATAAATTCACCCTCTAATTTAACCTTTAATATTTATAAACATAAACTTATTATTAAAATTTTATCTCAATCTTTTCAATTGTAATTAAATTTATTTATAAATTAATTTTTAATTAAAAACACAAAAAATAAATAATGAAAAACTGGAGAAACCTCTATTACCTCCCATCACACATAAAAAAATAAGATTAAGATTTCTGAAACATATTAAGATTAAGATTTTTACAAATTTTAATCAATTATATATTTATTTCAACATATTTTAATGGATTTTTTTTAATTAGTTAAATTTTCTTGTGAAATATTAATTAATTTTTTTTCAGTGAAATTGTTAATGGTTTTTTAATTTAAAAGAAATTTTAACTTTAATTTTAATTTTAAAAAATTAAAAGAAAGCTAGGTCCAAAACATCCTATGTACTGTTTATGCAGTTTAACCACTTATCCATCATCCTTCTCTATCGACTTCCCAGAAACCATAACCCATCCCCGTTCTACACTGTTATAAGGCACAGTTATAATAATATAAAAGAATAAATTAAATTTGTTATTAAATAATATTTTTATATGAAAAATTAATAAAAAAATTACAAAATGTGCTGCATATAAACAACTAGTAATGCATTTCCTTTCCCAATTTCCTTTTGTTATCCTTACCACTTTACCAGCTGGCAGAGAGCCTTCCTTTTCCGATTCTCTATTTCCTTTCCTCATTCCCAATCTCCGATCCATCCCTAAAAACAACTGACGATGATGATGAAGATGCCTTGGAGGAGGAAGAGCAGGAGCTTCCATCTTCAGCTACAAGGGGCAATTGGTACCATTCAATCTCCATTCCTATTCTTATTTACCAATTATTGCCATTCTTCTACTTCCACACTTGAAGATGCACGTTTCTTCACAAATAACTTCAAATCTGCTTCTTTTACCCGCCTTGATGATGCCATTGCTTCCTTTAATCATGTAATTCATAAGCATCCTCTGCCTTCTAGGGTTCATTTTGATAGATTCTTATCTGCCCTTGTGAAAATTAAACAATATCACACTGTCCTTTCCATGTCCAAAACAATTGAATTGGTAGGAATCTCTTACGATGTTTGTTCTCTTAACATCTTAATTAATTGCTTCTGCCGTTTACATCTTGTGGATTTTGGCTTCTCTGTTTTCGGGAAGATGTTCAAATTCGGATTGGAGCCTACCACTGTGACATTTACTACCTTAATTAATGGGCTTTGTATGGAGAGTAAAATCGATAAAGCAGTGGAATTTTTCGATGATATGGTTGCACGTGGTTATCAACCTAATGTTTATACTTACAATGTGATGGTAAACGGAATGTGTAAATTTGGGAAAACAAACGTGGCTATTGGGCTGCTAAAGGGAATGGCTGATAGAGGTTGTGAGGCAGATGTTGTGACATACAGTGCAATCATTGACGCCCTTTGCAAAGATGAGCTAGTTGGTGAGGCTTTAGAGCTCTTCTCTCAAATGAGGAATAAGGGCATTTCAGCTGATGTCATCACTTACACTGGTTTAATTCATGGTGTTTGCAAATTAGGCCAAAAGAACCAAGCATTGGCCTTGATGAATGAAATGGTGGAGAAAAACATATTACCAAATGTTTATACCTTCAGTGTATTGATTGATGACACGTATATACCCTTTAACTTTTCTCATTCATGACACGTATATAATATTTAATAATGTAATTCATTAAAGTGAATATATATATATATATATATATATATATATATATATATATATATTTTGAAATGCATATATATTTTTTAAATTTTATAAAAAAAAAGAAATGAGATATCGTCTAAAATTACTATAAATTAATAAATAATATGATTTATAGATCATTGTAAATTAATTTACAATAATATAAATTGAATTTTGCATTTTTATTGAAAATATTATTTATTTAATTATTTTTAATTATTATTATATTTTAAATTTAGTCGTTGTCCAAGTGAATGTAATCTTATGAATGAAGCTCATTTCCTCATTTTTCGCTTACAGCATTATTAACAAAATCATTATGTAATTTGTATTGTATAATGTTTAAGATATCACTTTTCAATATAACTGAGCTATTCATTAACGGCTTTATTAAACAAATAGGATTGTTTGTCTATATATTGTAAAATAAAAATTAAAAATTTAACTTTTTACTGATAAAAAAAATTATACATTTAATTTATAAAAGGGAAAAACTAATGATTTTTTTAAAAAAGCAAAATAATTTATGAAATTAAAAAAATGAAATAAATAACTCTAATGCAGTAAGAGATAGTATAGGATTTCGAATCAAATTGGAGTTTTTTTTCAATAATAAAAGAAATTGTTATAAAAAATTTTTTTTGAAATAACAAGAAAACTTCATTAATTCAAAGAGAACAAAGAAACAATATGAGGAGGAGAGATATCAATCCAAACTCCTTGATCTAACTCAGAATGAGCCGATATTGCTAGAACATGAGCGACATCATTCGCAGATCTATGAACAAAAACACACTTTGCTTCCTCATAACTAGATAGAAGCAGTTTACAATCTTGAACCAAAAGGCCAAAAGACGATAAATCATCTAACAAAACATAATTAACTGACATCACAAGTACCTGAGCATCCAATTCGAAAAGAACTCGATCCCATCCACACTCTTTAATCCAGCTCAATGCTTCCCGGAATGCTATAGCTTCAGCACACTTTGCATCCATCTGGCTATAAAAAGAGCCTGCTCTAGCAGCCACAAAACTCCCATCATTCTTCCGGATTACACAACCGAAACCTACCGAACCTCGTTGCAAGCTTAAAGAGGCATCAATGTTCGTCTTGATCCAACCGTGCGGCGGAGGAGACCAGATCGGGCGAGCCGAGTCGACAATGGTGCTTACTGAGGACACGACCCGGGCTGCTTCCATTGCTGCAAAAAATTCAGAGCCATGAAGAACACACCACTCGCAGTCTGACCCTAACCCTTCCGTACAACATTGTTCCTATTTTGCCACAAAGCCCATAAGATCATTAGCATAAGGGAGACATTTTCCACAGAAGCAGAAGAGAAGGCTAAAGAAAATCACTCATTTAAAGAAGATGCAGAAGGCGCAGGCCAATCCAACGGCGAGCTTAACCAGCAGCTGCGGGCAAAAGGGCACTGAATCAGAATATGCAAGACATTCTCAGGGGCTACATGACACAACGGGCATGAAGGAAAATTTAATAACAAATATTTATATAACTTTATTTAAATTTTTATATTAACCTTATAGCAAATATTATTAATTATTATCAATTTGTTTTACACTTTTAATAATTGCTCTCTTAAAATATGTTAGAGAAACACTTTTTTTTTTTTAAGTTTTATATCCAACGTTTTATATTCATTTGATAAATCTGCTAAAATTTAATTTAATATACAAAATTTAAAATTATTTAATTTTTTTAAAAAATAAAAAAGTATTGATTTTATCATGTTTCAGCTTTTATGTAAATAATATGAATAAAGATTGATTTATACTTAGTAAAAAATAAATTAAAGTAAATTCATGTATAGATTTGTCCTAAAATATATGTAAAATATAGTGTAATTAATATCAATAATTGTTTTTAGTTTTTAGTGATGGTATTCTGATCTTCTCGGCGGATATAATGTCGGGTATAGATTTGCAAAATAAATAAATACAGGATGGTTGGTTGTGGGTAACTTTTGTGATACTTAAGTCAGTAGGTGATTTATAGAAATTTCAAAATAAAAGGTATAGAGAATAGTTTGATTAAAAGAGTATTTAACATACATGAGGTGTCTTTTTTATAGGTCTAAAGCTGAATGATTCTTGATAAAAGTAGGATTCTTTTATGAAATCTATTTTGGTCCTAAATTGTAAAATTTTACTTTGAGGATATTTTTACTCGTATATGATTTAGAGTTTTAATTGTCGTACGACTTTTACGTGATTTGAACAATATCGTCTATTTGGATTTTGGCCTAGTAGGCCGAAGCCTTCGGCTTCGTGGTTGTCACGTTTGGTTTCAATTCTAAGTCTGAGACCTCATGTTGATATTAGCCTCGAGGTCGAAATTTTGAGGTCTCGACATCTATTTAACATTTTGGATGTCGAGATCTAAGAGTTTTCGATCTTTCGGCCCAAAAGCCGAACACCTTTGGGTATCGGGACCTTATTTCTCGCTAAAATGCATCACTTAGAATCAATAGTCTATAAATGGTAGTTTTAGAATTTAAGATATAAGTATAAATAATAAGCTATTATTATTTAGATTGCCAAAACTACATTTAATAATTACAAGTTCGATGAGTCGCAGAACTCACCGCTTTTTCCTTATTAAATTTCATGATTTTACTCTTATTTTAATATAAATAATTAATTTTTTACTTAAAATTTGATTTTGTACAGATTTTTGAGCGGGAGTTGAGAAAAGGAAACAAGAAGAAGCTTAATCAAAAGATTTTTGGACTGAGAATTACAGCCTTAGGGCACTAGACAGCTCCAGATTTCAACAAATGCAACTTCAGCTCAATTTTTTCAGCCCAATTTTTTAATTTGTACAAGGATAAGATCAACTTTAAATTGGAGCAAACACAATCAGATTAGTATAGGGATAAAATAGAAGTAAGAGTTTATTTTAAATTGTAAATATTTATTATTTTGTTGGGGAAAAACCTATATAAAGTCTATCCACAAATTAACCTAGCCATCATATTTTTCTATTTTTCTTGTCCCTTCTCAAATTCGGCCACCTCCTTGCCGCCCCCTTCTTCTTCTCTTTAGTTTTGGTAATTTTATCATGTCCCTTAGAGGCTAAATAATTCTTTTCAGTTGAAAGTTAATCCAAATTGAGGTTTTATTCAAATTGTGAGATTATGTGCTTAAATTCTCTTCCTATTATTTTCATTTTCTATTAACTTCTGTTTTCGAGAAATGCCACATCGATTGTTGTCCTCTTAGAAATTCAAGGGGTCTATTAAATCTCTAAAGAAACAACATATTACTAATTAACCCAATTAAATTTGTAATTGTTTAATTGGATTAATAACAAATAGCAATTAGCATATTCCTTTATATTAAAGAATTAATAGATTTAATTTAAATAATTCACGTGTTATTATTGATCAAGTTTGAGTTCTTCTCTCTTAAAACAGTTAACTAATTAAATCTACCGTGTTGGAGTTGTTAGTTAAATAGAAATTAATTTAAGCGTGAAATTGATTAATTTAATCATAAAGAAAAATTGGTAAAATTATCACTATAACTAAATAATAGATAATAAAATGAATTATTTTTCTTGATTCAAAAAAAAAAAAGAATTATTTTTCTAATCAATGGTGAATGGCCAAATTCCTCAATTTGATTACTTTAAGCTAAATTTAATTTAATTATTTGTTTCACCATCTCAATTTCATTATCTATTTTTGTTTTAAGTTTTTTTTGCCTTGCCCAAAACAAAATCAATTTCTTCAAATAAAATTTTCCTTCTTTTCTCTTTTTGTTTTTTGTTTTAAACTGTTATTTTTATTCAACTAGTTATCTAAATTAAACATGATTAAAGTCTTTTTGGAGACTGATACTCACCTACCCTATCTACAAATTCATATTGAATCAAGGGAGATAAGTTTTAATTGACAGATTCTACACCCGTCAAAGTTTATTGTATTTTATTGCTATTTAAAAATATTTAATTAGTTATCTATATTAATTTTCAATTTAAATTAAAATTATATTCATTGTAATCATTAAAAATATTAATTTTACAATGATGAATATTTGAGTTTGTGGCTAAAACTTTCTCACAATAAATAATTTATGCTAATAATTTTTAACAATGATTATGCCTCTTTCTGAGATTATATATCCAAAATTTTTTCAGATTTGTCCCTGAAAATATACTTTTTAGGGTTCAGTTTCATACATGCCTTGTCTAGTACGTCAAAAACTTTACGGATATCTTCTGGATGGTCTTCTAAGGATCAGTACATTTTGACTATTGACCCGCCATATTTTTAAAAATGTCTGACACCAGCTTCTGGTAAGTCGCCCCGCGTTTTTTAATCAAATGGCATCATCTTATAGCAGAAAACTCCTTCATCTATTATGATCACAGTTTTCTTTGCGTCTTTAGATATCCATCATGATGTTGTGGTAACCTGAAATGGCATTAAAAAAGAAAACTACTGCATGACCCGAGGTCGAGTCTACTAACTTGCCAATAGACGACAATGGGTAATGATCTTTTGGACACACTTTATTCATATCAGTAAAATCCATGCACATTTTCCATTTGTCGTTAGCCTTCATCACTAAGACCACATTGATGAGCCACGTGGGATACTAGACTTTCTTTATTAATCCTACACTTAATAGCTTGCCGATCTCTTATTTGATCACCTACTGCCTCTTTGGTGCAAATCTTCTTTTCTTTGGTTGGACTGATTTGACGGCTTTATCAAGAGACAGCTTATGAGTAGTGAGAGCCAGATCCACCCCTATTACATCTTTTGGAGACCAAGCGAAAATGGTTACTCGGCACTTTAGCAACTCTATTAAATGAGTCTTTGTTTCATCGGTTAACGCAGTATCGAATCGTACTTTTTGATTCTTACGTAATTGGACCTCTTCTATCGGGTCTGCTAGCTCTATTTTTATGTGAGATTCTGGCTTCTCTAGCAAGTCAACGGGTACTGTGGCTTTCTCGAGGCTTTTTGCGGGGTGTCCGTAATATTCTTTGGCCAACCTCGGGCTACCTCAGACCACGGCTATCCCCTTGGAGCTGGTAACTTAAGACACATAGCATCCATATTAATAACAATACCGTGACAGTTTAGAACTGGGCGGCCAGTATCACATGGTATGTAAATGGGATATCTACCATCGCAAACTCTACATACAACTCTCGCCTATATTTTTCGTCACCCAGCAATTAGGGGCAGGTTGATGGTGCCTACTACTGTCACAATTTTATCTCCTAATCCTACTAGTAGATAAAAAACTTTGACAAGACTGTTTTTATCTAAGCCTAACTTGTTAAAAACATTTTAGATGAGAAGGTTAATGGAACTATCTATATCTGTCAATACTCGCCTTCCTTTATATCTATTTAGAAGCATCTTGACGATCACCGGGTCATTTTGAAAAAATCCAATCACTTTATCTGCAGGACCAAACCTTACTTCCTGCTTGGCCATGGCTCTGTTCAATTGACCAGAACATCTTCTGCTACGCGTTTATTTTTTCCTTTATCCTTATTAGGTCCTCTACAATGATATGTATGACTCCGGCCATTTCAAGAGAGAGAAGAGAGATTTCTTTTTTAGAGAATGGGATGTGTCACATGATTTTGTTTACGCTGGACTCTATCTTATCTTATTACGGTAACTTTACGCTGAGATTCAATATATTCAGGGGAGAGCGACTCTTGATAATGAATCTAATATTTAAAGTGTCTGAATTTTTCTTTTTCTCACATGAAAAAACATTACTCATTTATTAGGTTCTTGTCATGTGATCCTATTTCGGGACAACAATTTATAAATTTATTGTATTTTATTATTTTTTATAAATATTTAATTTAATTAGTTAATTATATCAAATTACTATTTAAATTCAAATTAAATTTTATTATAAAAACCGACTAAAATTCAAAACTTCCTATAAAATATTAATTTTATAATATCAATACTTGAGTTTATGGCTAAAACTTTCAGCAATAAATAATTTTTAACAATTAGTATTCATACAAATATTAAATCGGCATAAAATTTATTTTTTTAATATTACAATAAATAGATATAAGAATAAAGGTATTAGTAATCAATACTATTTTATAAAAATAATATAAAGAATTAATTTTAAAGCCATTTAAATTTTTGATAATTTTATATTTTTATGTTTAGGTTCACACATTAATTTAATTTTCTAATTTAAAATTTATATAACCGCCTTTAATATCATTCTAAACATAGTCAATATTATATAAAAATTAATATAAAATTAATATACACAATGTCTACAAATAATACGTAGTTTAAAAAAATTATTATTACAAAATGATAAATTTAATTTGTTATTAAATAATATTTTTGTATGAAAATTTAATAAAAAATTACAAAATGTGGTGCATATAAACAACGAGTAATGCATTTCCTTTACCAGCAGGCAGTGAGCCTTCCTTTTCC
This sequence comes from Manihot esculenta, assembly GCF_001659605.2. NCBI lineage: Eukaryota > Viridiplantae > Streptophyta > Magnoliopsida > Malpighiales > Euphorbiaceae > Manihot > Manihot esculenta. The sequence goes on from NC_035169.2 coordinate 2,492,440, forward strand.
GATTCTCTATTTCCTTTCCTCATTCCCAATCTCTGATCCATCCCTAAAAACAACTGACGAGAGATCGATGATGATGAAGATGCCTTGGAGGAGGAAGAGCAGGAGCTTCCATCTTCAGTTACAAGGGGAAATTGGTACCATTCAATCTCCATTCCTATTCTTATTTACCAATTATTGCCATTCTTCTACTTCCACACTTGAAGATGCACGCTTCTTGACAAATAACTTCAAGTCTGCTTCTTTTACCCATCTTGATGATGCCATTGCTTCCTTCAATCATGTAATTCATAAGCATCCTCTGCCTTCTAGGGTTCCATTTAATAGATTCTTATCTGCCCTTGTGAAAATGAAACAATATCACACTGTCCTTTCCATGTCCAAAACAATTGAATTGCTAGGAATCTCTCACGATGTTTATTCTCTTAGCATCCTAATTAATTGCTTCTGCCACTTACATCTTGTGGATTTTGGCTTCTCTGTTTTTGGTAAGATGCTCAAATTCGGATTGGAGCCTAACATTGTGACATTTACGACCTTAATTAATGGGCTTTGTATAGAGAGCAAAATCGATAAAGCAGTGGAATTTTTCGATGATACGGTTGCACGTGGTTATCAACCTGATGTTCGTACTTTCAATGTGATAGTAAACGGCATGTGTAAATTTGGGAAAACAAATGTCGCTATCGGGCTACTAAAGGGAATGGCTGATAGAGGTTTTGAGCCAAATGTTGTGACATACGGAGCAATCATTGACGCCCTTTGCAAGGATGAGCTAGTTGGTGAGGCTTTAGAGCTCTTCTCTCAAATGAGGAATAAGGGCATTTCACCTAATGTCATCACTTACAATAGTTTAATTCATGGTGTTTGCAAATTAGGCCAAAAGAACCAAGCTTTGGCCTTGATGAATGAAATGGTGGAGCAAAACATATTACCAGATGTTTATACCTTCAGTGTATTGATTGATGGTCTTTGTAAGGATGGAATGGTTTCAGAGGCTCAAAATACATTCAATGTAATGATTCAAAGAGGTGTAGGGCCTAATGTGGTCACGTACAATTCCTTAATTGATGGTCTTTGCATTTCAGACCAATTCAAGGAAGCTTTGGCCTTGTTGAAAGAAATGGTGGGGAGGAACATATCCCCTAATGTTTTTACCTTCAATATATTGATCGACACTCTTTGTAAGAAAGGACTGGTTTCAAATGCAGAGAATATAATCAAAATAATGATTCAAAGAGGTGTGGAACCTAATGTTGTCACTTATAGTTCATTGATGGATGGATATTGTTTGTGCAACCATATGGATAAAGCTAAAAAGTTATTTGATCTAATGGTGACCAATGAAATAGCTAACATTTTTAGCTACACCATTTTGATCAATGGATATTGTAAGTACAAAATGATAGATGATGCAAAGGATATTTTTGTTGGAATGTCTCATAAAGGTTTAGTTCCTGATGTTGTTACTTATTCTACTCTTATAGAGGGTATGTTTCAAGCAGGGAGGCCCCAAACTGCACAGGAGCTCTTTAAGAATATGTGCTCTCATGGTCAACAGCCAAATATAGTAACCTTCTCAATTATGATTAATGGCTTGTGTAGTCAGGGGAATCTCGATGAAGCACTCACCCTATTGAAAAAAATGGAGGAAAGTCAGTTAAAGCCTAATCTTGTGACCTATTGCATTCTGATCAATGGTATGTGCAAAGCTGGCAAGATTAATGATGCCAAGGAACTGTTTTCTAGTCTTTTTGAAAATGGTTTACAACCTAATGTTCATATATATAGTGCAATTATGAAAGGACTCTGCCAACAAGGATTAATGGATGAAGCGTATAAGGTATTTAAAGACATGGAAGAGGTAGGATGTTTACCAAATAATTGTTGTTATAATATCATCATTCAAGGGTTTCTCAAGCATGAGGATTTACCAAAAGCATCAGAACTAATCAACGAAATGGTTGATAAGGGGTTCTCTGCTGATGCTGCTACCACAGAATTGGTAGTACATTTATCGCGGAATAATGATCTCATTCTAAGCAAACTACGAAATCGTTCTGAGGCTTCTAAAGGGGTGCAATGAGCGATCAGCAAACTAAAGTTGTTATATCTTGACCATTCAAGGGTGTCTTGGAGAGAAATTTGGTAATTACCTTCTTCAAATGTAGTAGATATGTAATTTAACAAACTTCTTAAAATTTCATTTTTAATTTCAATCAGCTATGATTGTCTTCCACAAAATGAAAATTTCTAACACTGTAAATTACTGCATTGGAAACCATGATATGTGTGTGCTTTTCGCTTGAACTCAGACTTGGACTGGATCTCTTTGGATATAAGATTGTTGATGAATGGAGGTCATAGATTTCTAATGATCAAGTTGCTGGTAAACCCACCATATTCCTTACAATTTTTTTTGGGCTGCTACTATAGCCTTAACTCGAGAGCTCAGTCCTAAAAATGAGTTGAGAACTAAAACTAATTGATTCCATGCTACAATGCTTAAGAATCTTTATCTATTTTACTTTTGTGCTCAATGATCTTTTAAGATACTATCATTTTTCAGTAAACATGCTGCATTAGGACAATAACTTGGAGATTTTATCATGTATTTTGATTTTTACTAGTAAGAATGCAGGTGTTAAATCAGTGAACTAGCAGGTGTTAACACCTGCTTTCTGTATCATTTTACCAAAGCTACTCATGCCTGTTTCCGTCCATTAGAATTTAACACCTACTAGTTTATCATATACATGCATTACTTGTAATTAGTTTATGCTTCCAAAATGATGTCTATTTATTGCTAGTTTATTACTTGTAGTAAGTTTATGCTCAAAATAATTTCTATTTGTTGCTCCTTGAGTTAATACTTATAACTTGAACTAGAGTTAATACTTACTCCTTGAGTGCAAGTTTTAACACCTACTCGTTGAGTTTAAGTAGTAATTTGAGTTTTTGCAACAGGTACATCAGAGATTGAGCATGGTGCAGTATCTCTTCCACCAGTCCACCAGGTCTTTTCCCGCATGCCTGAGATGAAGATGGATTAGATGAGCAAATCGAGGATTTTTGTTGATTACTTTTTGTATACATTTTGGGGTACTATTTATTTTGGCATTTACTACAAAAATATGCTTTTAATTATACATTTTTTGTGGTTTTACTAGATTATTTGTGTTCAATTTTAAGTTCAAAAGACTTTTCTTTTTATTATAATTGAATATATTAGATTTGTGGTTGATTTGTGTTATATTATGCATTTAATAGGTTGGTTTTGTGATGTTTGTAATTATTTTGGATCGGTTAAATAAAAATTGCAAACGAAATTGCAATTGAAAATCTGGTTCAAATTTCGTAAAGGGTGTAAAGAAGCAACATTGAGTCACTTTGCCTTGTAGATGATTTGTTTTTGTTTTGTCATGGGGCTAGGAATTTGGTCTGTGGGCTTGGAGAGGCCTTGAAGTTGAGGAGGTTTTAGGATTGCAAGTAAATGAGTCTAAGAGCTGTGTTTATCTTGCAAGAGTGCTAGAGGAGATGAAGCAGCAAATTCTACAATTCCTCAATTTCAGGGAGGGATTTCTTCCTGTTATCTATTTGGGATTACCTCTGGTATCTACTAGTATTAAAAAAGAGCATTGTCAGAAGCTTATTAGTATAATAACTAGTAGAATTGACTCATGGTCTGCTAAATAATTATCCTATGCTGGTAGGGTACATGGTGAGGAATAAGTTGAAAAGCCTCAGTTTTTGGGGATCTCTAAACCTTGTAATGCTAGTTGATCTTGAAAGAATCTGGTGAAAATTACAGATTATTTTAGAAAGCATTATGCATATAAGTTGGGAAGAGGGGTTTTTCATTTTGGTATGACCCTTGCATGGGTGGGAAAAGTCTTGTTGAGAGGCCTCTGAGTTGAATATGGGATATTCTGACATCATAGACATGCTAAGGTGAGGGACGGTATGTGGAGGGATGGTATGTGGAGGCTTCCTAATCCATTGGATTCCACTATGGAAGGAGCCTGGGAAGAGGTTCGAAAATTTTATGTAAGCAATGAATGGGCAGATTCTATTAAATAGAAACTCATAGACTTACACTGTTAATAGTGCTTGGAATTTAAGGATGAATAGACGAAGCATATAAGATATGTAGGAGGATGTTTACCGAATAATTGTTGTTATAATATCATCATTCAAGGATTTCTCAAGCATGAAGATTTACCAAAAGTATCAGAATTAATCAATGAAATGGTTGACAAGGGATTGTCTGCTGATGCTACTACCACCGAATTGGTAGTTCGTTTATTGTGCAACGATGATCTCATTTTGAGGCTTTTAAAGGTAAGCAGCGAGGGATTAGCAAACTAAAGTTGTTATATCTTGACCATTCAAGTGTGTCTTGGAGCCCAACTTGGTAATTACCTGTTTCAAATATAATAGATATGTAATTTAACTAACTTCTTTAAATATCAATTTTTAATTTCAATCAGCTGTGATTCTCTTCCACAAATCAAAAATATCTAACACTGCAAATGACCTGTAGTGGAAACCATGATATGTGTGTGCCTTTCGCTTGAATTCAGACATAGACTTGATCTCTTTGATATAAGATTGTTGATGAATGGAGGTCATGGATTTCTAACGATCAAGTTGCTGGTAAACCCACCATCTCCTTTATAATTTTTTTTTGCTGCTACTACAGCCTTACCACTAGAGCTCAGTCCTAAAAATGAGTTGAGAACTAAAATTAATTGGTTCCATACTACAACGCTTAAGAATTTTTATCTATTTTTATTTTTGTGCTCAGTGACCTTTTAAAATGCTATCATTTCTCTTATAGGTACTTGCAAGAATATGATTACAATTTCATCTTTCTAACAATAAAGGTATAAGCAATTCTTTTTTGCTTAATTATTATATTTTTAATAATAATGAAAATAATGATTATAAATCACTGTGCTTTAATTGAGAATTAATTTAATAATTAGACTACATTATAAATGCAAGATGCATGATATACCATTCTAGAGTATAAGGTAAGAGAATCACTAGACTTGTACAGTTGTTGGTTGTATGAAATGTCACTAAAATTATAGATAATAGAAAATATTGTGGGAATTGAGGGTCTTTGTCACCTTTTTTTGTCTAGTCATGAAGTTGCTTAATTTCTTTTATTTTCCTTCAAATCAAATCAGTAAAATCATTGCATTAACATCTAATAATATGAAGTTCACAATCTTTTCCAATGAAATCAATTTTTTAACATGAAAATTTGAATTTTAGAAATGCTTGTGGAAGGTATATATATATTCTTTCCTTTTAGATTCTTTATTTTGTGCCAAGGTGATTGGATTACTGTTTGAAATGTTAGTTAAGTTACACAAAAAAAAAGTTGTTTCGGTTGTTTTATAAAGTCAAACCCTTTGATATTCTTATTAATTAAAATATTTAGATTTGATTAGAACAACTAAATTATATATGTATAATTAAAATAAATAAATAATACAAAAATTTATTTTAATCGAATAACATAAAAATAAAAAATTAAATAGTCAATTTTGATAAAATATAAGAACCAAAAATAATTCACTCTTTTATATTTTAAAGTAATTTTTTGGACTCTTCATGGCAAATTCTCAGTAATTTTACCAATTATATCTAACATTTATATACTTCTTTTTTTCAAGTTTTATTTTTTCTATTTATGCATTGATTTTTATTTCTTATGAGAATTGCTGGCAAAATAATATTGCAGTGATATATATATATATTCGTTTGACACCAAATCCTTGAAATAAAGTTAATATAAAAATTAAGACTTTATTTTGTTTTATAAAAAATATTTTATAAAAAATATTACACCATAACAAATATAGTTTTAATGATAAAAAATAAGGAGTAATTTAGGGTTCATTCAATATCCCTTCATGATTTTTGTTTTTTGTTTTCTCAAAAATTGATTATATAAAAATAAGTATAAAATTTTATATAATGGTAAGAAATAATATAATTTTTTAAAATATAATATTTGATAGTAAAATAATAATATAAATAATTTTATAAATGGTTATACATAAAAATATTAATATACATATTTAATAAATTATGTTTATACAGTAAAGGACATTATAACAAAAAATTATTATTTGATTGTCATATAAAAAATTTATTAATTAATTTATTTTTTAAAAATACATTAAAAGTTTTCTGAGATTTTAAAAAGTTTAGCGGTTAGTCCAACATTACTTTTATTTGTTAAGTATTATAAAAATAAAAATTATTATTTAGTTATTGCAATATAAAAAAATTTATAAATTAATTCATTAATTTTAAAAAATATATTAAAATATTTTTAATTTTAAAAAATTCAATAATTAATCTCTCCATTAATTTTAACTGTTTAGTTTTATAAAAAAGTTTCAAATGTTCTAATATGAAAAAACTAATTAGTAAATATTTTTATAAAATTAAGAGATTAACTAATGAATTTTCTCCTATTATATAAATTAATTAGTAAAATATTTAATAAATAAAACTAATGGGAGGACTAATTAATATATTTTTAATACTTTAAGGATGTTTTGATGTATTTTTTAAAATAAAAAGAGTAATTAATGTGTTCTTTTATATTACAAAAATTAAATAGTAAATTTTACTTAAAAAAAATTTAAAATATTTTCAATATGGATGGACTAATTAATAAATATTTTTATAAAATTGAAAAATTAATTAATAAATTTTTAATATTATAGGGATTAAAATGTAAAATATTTAATAATTAAAATTAATATTATAATAATTTAATATCCTATGTACTGTTTATGCAGTTTAACCACTTATCCATCATCCTTCTCTATCGACTTCCCATAAACCATAACCCATCCTCGCTCTACACTCTTATAAGGTACAGTTATAATAATTTAATATTATAATAATATAAAAGAATAAATTTAATTTCTTATTAAATAATATTTTTATATGAAAAATTTATAAAAAAAATACAAAATGTGGTGCATATAAACAACTAGTAATGCATTTCCTTTCCCAATTTCCTTTTTATCCTTACCACTTTACCAGCTGGCAGAGAGCCTTCCTTTTCCGATTCTCTATTTCCTTTCCTCATTCCCAATCTCCGATCCATCCCTAAAAACAACCGACGAGAGATCGATGATGATGAAGATGCCTTGGAGGAGGAAGAGCAGGAGCTTCCATCTTCAGCTACAAGGGGCAATTGGTACCATTCAATCTCCATTCCTATTCTTATTTACCAATTATTGCCATTCTTCTACTTCCACACTTGAAGATGCACTCTTCTTGACAAATAACTTCAAATCTGCTTCTTTTACCCACCTTGATGATGCCATTGCTTCCTTCAATCATGTAATTCATAAGCATCCTCTGCCTTCTAGGGTTCCATTTAATAGATTCTTATCTGCCCTTGTGAAAATGAAACAATATCACACTGTCCTTTCCATGTCCAAAACAATTGAATTGGTAGGAATCTCTTACGATGTTTGTTCTCTTAACATCTTAATTAATTGCTTCTGCCGTTTACATCTTGTGGATTTTGGTTTCTCTGTTTTCGGGAAGATGTTCAAATTCTGATTGGAGCCTACCACTGTGACATTTACTACCTTAATTAATGGGCTTTGTATGGAGAGTAAAATCGATAAAGCAGTGGAATTTTTCGATGATATGGTTGCACGTGGTTATCAACCTAATGTTTATACTTACAATGTGATGGTAAACGGATTGTGTAAATTTGGGAAAACAAATCTGGCTATTGAGCTACTAAAGGAAATGGCTGATAGAGGTTGTGAGGCAGATGTTGTGACATACAATGCAATCATTGACACCCTTTGCAAAGATGAGCTAGTTGGTGAGGCTTTAGAGCTCTTCTCTCAAATGAGGAATAAGGGCATTTCACCTCATGTCATCACTTACAATAGTTTAATTCATGGTGTTTGCAAATTAGGCCAAAAGAACCAAGCTTTGGCCTTGATGAATGAAATGGTGGAGCAGAACATATTACCAGATGTTTATACCTTCAATGTATTGATTGATGCTCTTTGTAAGGATGGAATGGTTTCAGAGGCTCAAAATACATTCAATGTAATGATTCAAAGAGGTGTAGAGCCTGATGTGATCACATACACTTCCTTAATTGATGGTCTTTGCATTTCAGACCAATTCAAGGAAGCTTTGGCCTTGTTGAAAGAAATGATGGGGAGGAACATATCCCCTGATGTTTTTACCTTCAATATATTGATAGACACTCTTTGTAAGAAAGGACTGGTTTCAAGTGCAGAGAATATAATCAAAATAATGATTCAAAGAGGTGTGGAACCTACCGTTGTCACTTATAGTTCATTGATGGATGGATATTGTCTGTGCAAGCAAATTGATAAGGCTAGAAAGGTATTTGATCTGATGGTGACCAATGAAATAGCTAACATTTTTAGCTACAACATTTTGATCAATGGATATTGTAAGTGCAAAATGATAGATGATGCAAAGGAACTTTTTGATGAAATGTCTCATAAAGGTTTACTTTCTGATGGTGTTACTTATTCTACTCTTATAGAGGGTATGTTTCAAGCAGGGAGGCCCCAAACTGCACAGGAGCTCTTTAAGAATATGTGCTCTCATGGTCAACAGCCAAATATAGTAACCTTCTCAATTATGATTAATGGCTTGTGTAGACAGGGGAATCTCGATGAAGCACTCACCCTATTGAAAGAAATGGAGGAAAGTCAATTGAAGCCTGATCTTGTGACCTATTGCATTCTGATCAATGGTATGTGCAAAGCTGGCAAGATTAATGATGCCAAGGAACTGTTTTCTAGTCTTTTTGAAAATGGTTTACAACCTAATGTTCATATATATTGTGCAATTATGAAAGGACTCTGCCGAGAAGGATTAATAGACGAAGCATATAATATTTTTAGAGACATGGAAAAGGGAGGATGTTTACCGAATAATTGGTGTTATAATATCATCATTCAAGGGTTTCTCAAGCATAAGGATTTACCAAAAGCATCACAACTAATCAACGAAATGGTTGATAAGGGGTTCTCTGCTGATAATGCTACCATAAAATTGGTAGTACATTTATCGCGGAATAATGATCTCATTCTGAGGCTTTTAAAGGTGCGCAATGAGGGATCAGCAAACTAAAGTTGTTATATCTTGACCATTCAAGTGTGTCAACTTGATAATTACCTTTTTCAAATACAATAGATATTCAATTTAACTAACTTCTTCAAATATCATTTTTAATTTCAATCAGCTATGGAAACCATGATATGTGTGTGCCTTTCGCATGAATTCAGACATGGACTTGATCTCTTTGATATAAGATTTTTGATGAATGGAGGTCATGGATTTCTAATGATCAAGTTGCTTGTAAACCCACCATCTCCTTAAAAAATTTTTTTGGCTGCTTCTATAGCCTTAACTGGAGAGCCCAGTCCTAAAATTGAGTTGAGAACTAAAACTAATTGGTTCCATAATACAATGCTTAAGAATCTTTATCTATTTTTATTTTTGTGCTCAATGACCTTTTAAAATGCTATCATTTCTCTTGTAGATACTTGCAAGGATATGATTAGAACTTCACCTTTCTAACAATAAAGATATAAGCAATTCTTTTTTGATTAATTATTAAATTTTTAATAATAATGAAAATAAGGATTATAAACCAGTGTGCTTTAATTGAGAATTGATTTAACAATTAGACTACACTATAAATGCTAGTCCCAGAGTACAAGGTAAGAAAATTACTAGACTTCTACAGCTGTTGGTTTGATGAAATGAATGGGCAGATTCTATTAAATGGAAACTCATAGACTTACACTGCTTGGAAAGTCCTAAGAAGGAAGGGTGGAGTGGTTAATTGGTGGAAGGTGGTGTGGGGTGAGCGTATTTCCAGGCACAGTTTTATAACCTGGTTAGCTATCCATAATAGACTTATTGTCAAATCGAGTCTACTTAGATGGGGAATGGTAAATAATTTTCTGATTACTTAATATTAATTAGATCTGATGATCTGAGATCCAATAGAATAGGGTTTTTCAAGGGTTTTGTGTTACAGACTAAGGCTTGAAACTATCTGAGGAGGGGACTCCTCTTTTATACATTGTCTTGCTTGCTGGTGACGTGTAAAGGTCTTTCCAGGATTGGGCCACGCGTCTCTGCCATACAGATTCGGGTGTACTAGGGTATCAGCTGCCTGTTGCATGCGTAACGGCCTCTGATTCTCCTCATGCGTACGTTCGAGCGGATCTGCCAGGCTGTCTGGTGAGTACTGTTCTGGACCCCGGGCTGGGCCGAGAGTTGGGCTGGACGCTGGGCCTGAGTGGGGTCTGCTAGTCAGGGATCAGGCTGGACTGAGTGAGGAAGCTTGGTCGAGCCAGGCCCGGAAGCTGGAATGAGCCAGGCTTGTTGGGGGGTATCCAGTACGTGGGCCTCTGTGTCATGGGCCTTTGGCTGTGGTCAAGCCCCTGTTCTGGGGTGAAGAAATCCAGCGGTCATCAATTGCCCCTTCACCTTCTCGGGAGTTATTGCTCCAACTGCCGAGGGGGTGAATATCAAGAATCATCATGGCCGCGCCTGTTCGTGTCCAAGTGTCTTTATAATACTCTTTCATTTTTTTGTCTTTGCGCAGTTTCTGAATCCCATCTGCTCTTTCCTCTTTCGGACTTTTCTTTATTCTCCGTGTTCTCGGTTATTTTTGCTTTCCTGTCATTGTTATCTGGACATGTCTTTTCTTTCCTTTCTCATGAATATCTTTGAAGGATTCTGACAGCATTAATTGAGAATTCGGCTCTACCTTGTCCTGCAAAACATAAACTTTTGGATATATATATTAACCTCACCTCTTTACCATTCACAGGCACTTTGTTGGAACAGAGAGATTTTCTTGTTTTATCTGTGAAGGATCCATTTGGTGCCTTCTTCAAGCGGGCGAAGGCGAGCTTGATATTACATTGCTGTGTTGCCCCAGGAATTTGTTTGAATCTTACTTTTATCATCTCGACGGAAAATTGTGCTAACTTATCTCTGTTTTGGGACTCTTTCGTAGTACCTGAGACGAAGATGAGTCAATTCAAAATTTCAGAGGAGTGGATGTTACCTCTAAGGAGTTTGAATGTTGCTTTGGGGATCCGTCTGGTAGGGCGGTTGATGGGTGGGACCGTTCGGCAAGTTGCTGAAATTATTTTGCCCAGATCTTCTGGCCGACCTCCCCCGTTGCTGCCTTCTTTGGATGTAAATGGAAGGGGCTCAAGTGCTCGGCTTGTTGTTTTCTTTGATGTGAAGCACCAGTATTATTAGTCTCTTTGATGTGAAGTACCAGTATTATGCGAGACTGAGATCTGCTACACTCAGCCAAGCTTCTGCTGGTACCTTCACACGTTAGCCCGGCGATCCTCCTGAGGTCGTAATCTGAAGCCCGTGTTTTTTTATGCGTGATATACACACAGCATATGACATGTGAGCTTGTCACGCGTATCACACTTGGGCAACCGAATGCCGACCTACAGAGGATCCATGGGAAACGCTTATGAGGATTAACTTCTTGGCTTTCTGCAGCTCTTTCTGCCAAACTCACATATCGAGCTGCGAGAGTTTCTCCGAACCGAAGGCCGAAGTAGCAGGATAGGTGATGATGATGTAATTGTTGATGATGATGCATGTGGCTATGTAGATTCTTTAAGGATAGTCTTTCGTCCCGTAGTGTAGGCCTTTGTAAAGTGCTGTAATGTGCTTTTCTTTTAATGAAGTTCTCGTTTTCGTTCATACTTGAGTTGTTCTTTCTCTACCATGGATGGAGTACTGAAACTGCTTTTCTTCGTAGCTTTAACTGCAATTTGTTTTTTCCGAGCTGAACTAACTGTACTTGTGAGCTGGACTTCGGATCCGTTTAGCCAACTGGGCTTTCATATTTCCAAACTGGGTTGTCTGACCGATCTATGAGCTTGGTCTCTACTTAGATGAATTGAGCTTTGAGTCTCCTTCATCCGGGCTCTCAGGTGCGTTGTCCGAGCTAGACTAGCCGACCTGAGAGCTCTGTCTTTCGCTTAGTAAAATGAGCTCTGGGTTTCCTTTAGCTGGCCGGGCTCTCAAGTCATGTTGTCCGAGCTGGACTGTTCCGACCTATGAGCTCGGCTTCTGATGAGTTGAACTCTAAGCTCTCAGCTCCGCATAGATCCGAGGTACCCTTGTTTGAATAAATCAAATCTTATATATTCTATGTGATGAGTAGGTCTAACCTTGGTGAAGTGATGAATCTTGTGGGTTAAGTTGTCTTGGCTGGAGATCAGGTCTGAACAAGTTGGGCTTGCCTGGGCCTTTAAGTGATGGGCTATCATTGTGGACTTTGCCCTTGATAGATGTAGACAAGCCCAATCGATCATTCTTTTGCCCCTTTACCTTCTCTCCGGTTATTACTTAACCGTTGAGAGGGTAAACTTCGAGAGCAATTAATGACCGCGTCGCTCCAAGACAAGACTGTTCAGATCAACGTTCCGTCTCATCATTGCCTTTCATTTCGAATTCCTTCTGTCCTCCGAAGAAATTAGCTCTCTTCTGCTCTCTGTCTTCCTGCGACTCCCTTTGCGTTTTTCACCTTATTGTGTTCTCAGGTACGCTCCCTTGTTCTTCAATGGCAAGTTCAAAGCTTCCTGATGTTGTTAACCTTGAGTCGCGTATTACGTCTTCCAATATAACTGATTACATCTCCCGGAGGCTTCTAGATACTCCGTTGTATTTTATTCGAGCACCTCGTCCAAATGAGAGGATAGTTCTTCCCTACCCTCCCCCTCCTGGTTTAGTGGATCCTCAAGAGGGTCGTAGCATAGTGTTTTTCCTAAAGCAGAGAGAATTTGGTCTACCGTTTCCTTTTTCCCCTTTCTTTGTTGAGGTCTTTGAATACTTTGGGGTGACTCCTCGAATGTTATCCCCAAATTCCGTTTTATTCATGTCCTGTTTCGAGTCTATCTGTCTGTGTTGGGGTTTCACACCTACGGCCTGTCTGTTTGTTACTTTTTTCCGCCTGGTTAGGGCGAAGCAGAACTTCTATTATTTTTCCCCCCGCAATGGGCTATCTCTTCTGACGGGCTACAAGGATTCTATAAAGGGGTGGATAGAGAATTTCCTTGTGGCGGAGCTGAAACTAGGGTCCTGCCGATCATGGGATGTGGACCTAAGTTGGGGGGAGATCTTTCCGGGCTGTAACGATCTGCCCGAATTGAGTCTTATTGAGCAGGTTGGGCTGCTTCGACTGACTTCCGTTGAGAGGAAGTATGATGTCGAGAAGTGTATGTTTGCGTCCAACCTTAGGGATATCCAGGACACGGGTATAGTGCTTTGTCCGGCTATGCTGTTTCTTCGTTGCGAAGAATATCAGATAATATGCTAATTCTGTATAACTTCTTGTTTTTTGCAGCTTCTGAAGTTAAAATGGACGGCATCAAATTCCCCAAGAACCTTGAGCTGTCTCGGGAGAATATGCACGCAATTTTTGACGCCTTCGGGGATGGGCGTTCTGTAACTGAGATTGCTATGGAGCTAGCTCAGGTCGCTTCCTCCGAGAAGGTCAGCCGGCCTCCTGTTAAAGCTTCTTCTAGAGCTTCCAAGCCGAGCTCTCACAGCACTAAATCAGCTCGGCCATCTAGCCGTAGTGGGTTGAGCTCAAAGTCTACTGAACAAGTGGGACAGGGTGCTGCCCATTCTACTGAGGGGGTGTCAAGGGGAAAGTTCAAGTCCCCTGCTAAAGACAAGGAGACTTCTGGGACGGGGATGGAGATCATCCTCCTAGGGGATCAAAGTCCAGAGGTTTCTGGTGAAAGTGCCCCTGCCCCTGTGAGGACTGAACCTGAGGGTTCTGAGGGTATTCCAGCAAAGACCGGAGGCAAGCGCCCAGCCTCTTCTGGAAAATCTGCCTCCTCTCCTGTCCGGAAGAAGTCCAGGGTTGCAACAGGATCTTCTCTAGCTCTTCCTCCCATTGGGAAAGGGAAAGGTGTTGCGGCCGACCCTTCATTGCCTTCTCCTGGCAATTCTCTAAAGACGTCGGGTATTACAACCGAGTCTCCGGCCAGTGCTGTTGCCGACCTTCTTAGGGAGCAAATGTTTGGTGGAGCCACAGAGGCCTCGGATCCACGCCTTCTTGCTCTGACCGGCCTTTTAGCCAGCTCTACCAAGGAGCAAACATCCTTCCAGTCTCGCTCTCGTGAGGAGCTCAGATCGTCCATTAGGGAGATGCTTCTAATGGTAAGTCATTTTTCCCCTTCCTTTCAGTTTGCTTTGTCTCTTTTTCTTGACGGTTGCTTTTTCATGTTAGGTGACGGGCCTCTTGATGGAGGTGGATATCCGTGATCGCTCCCTTCGGGAATCCGTGGATCGCCGAGTTGAAGAGGCACGTCTAGAAGAGAATATATCTGCCACCAGTGATGCGAGGGGCAATTTGGTAGCTGCTCGGGAGCAAATCCAGTCCCTCCAGGTGGAATTGCATTCTGCGTTGGAGGCCCTCAAAAAGGCTGAGGAGAAAACAGCCGAGACGGCAAAGCATACCTCGTCCTTAGAAGATGAGTTGTCTCGGACTCGCAATGTTCTCCAGGAGGCTGATGAGAGGGCAGCTACCTTGGAGGTTCGCTGTAGAGGAGTGCTAGAGCAGCTGTCCTCTATGACAGAGGCTCTCAAGGAGAGAGATGAGGCCGTTAGCCAGAAAGCTGAAGTCCAGCGCCAATTTGATGCCTTAAAGGCTGATCTCGAAGGACTTCAGACTCATCTGGAGGAAGTAAAGGCTCAGAAAGAGATGGCCTTAGCTCGGGTGCAGGTCCTTGAGCAGGAGTTGGGCACAAGCTCTGACCGTATCAGAGACTTGACTTCCTCGGCTGAAGAGTTCGACCTTCGCCAACAACAGCTGAAAAAGGAAGTCAGAGTTTTGGAACGTAAATGTTTAGCCCTGCTGGAGGTGGTAAAGTATGCCGAAGGGAAGGCTCAGCTGAAGCGCGATCAGTACATAGCGGAGTATCAGGAGTCTGATGAGCTAAAGGGTAAAATTGAGCAGGCCTGTGAAGCTCATCTGCAGGACTACAAAGATTCTTCTGAGTTTGAGGAATTTGTAGCCGAGGCTTGTGAAGAACATCTTGATGAGTATAAAGCTTCTAGTGAAATGAAACAGGTTATCTTTGATAAGGCCTACCGCATGTATGTAACTGGCTACAATCGCGGTTTAAGAGAAGCTAGACAGGCTCCTGATATTCCTTTGGCCAAGCTTCGTAGGCGCGAAGTGGACTCAGATGGCGAGTCAGTGCTATACGGGGAGGATGATTTCCCTTTGCCCCGAGGAGATTGCCGGAGGGTCCGAGATCGGCCAGCTGAGTCTTCTTCAGAGGGATCCGAGCTAGGGTCGGAGGAGGACGATCCTGATTCTGTGAAAGAAGGCCTTCACCCCGGGTCAGAAATTGCCCCTACTATTGAGAGTTCTGGTCCGGAGGACACCGAGCTTCCTTCAGGGGTGGCTGTAAATAGAAATAGTGAGGGTGTTCTTATTGATGTAAGTCCTTTAAGGACTATTCATCCTCCTTCCTCACCGGAGAAATAAATTGTAATAGTTATTTAATGGAATATTAGTTTCCTTTTTGTTTTTCATATTCTTTTATCATTACTCTTCGTATGTGTAATGTAGACTGCATATGTTTATTCAGAAGCTCTAAATTAATCTTCTTCTAGTCCTTCTGTCTTCGTTGTGATTTTGTATATAAACTGATTTAGGCTTCTGAATATAACCTCAGTATTCTCCTAAGGATTTATGAGTTCTTCTATGGAGGGAGCTCGGCCTTTGTTTTTGGCTTTCGTGTCTTGATCGTTTTGAAGAAATGAATCTATCCGAGCTTGGAGCTCGGTCTTGGTTTTGAAGAAATGAATCTATCCGAGCTTGGAGCTCGGTCTTGGTTTTGAAGAAATGAATCCATCCGAGCTTGGAGCTCGGTCTTGGTTTTGAAGAAATGAATCTATCCGAGCTTGGAGCTCGGTCTTGGTTTTGAAGAAATGAATCCATCCGAGCTTGGAGCTCGGTCTTGGTTTTGAAGAAATGAATCTATCCGAGCTTGGAGCTCGGTCTTGGTTTTGAAGAAATGAATCCATCCGAGCTTGGAGCTCGGTCTTGGTTTTGAAGAAATGAATCTATCCGAGCTTGGAGCTCAGTCTTGGGCTTATCGGTCTGAGCTGGGAGCTCGACCCTTTTTTTTTTTTTTTTTTTTTTTTTTTATTTCGGCAGCGCCTGACCTCTCTATGTTTGTGAGGTCGGAAATATAGTTTTGTGAGTTGTTCCTGCATAAAGTTATGGGAAATTTTCGTTTTTTGGGGGGCCCTGAAGTCCTTCACCAACTATTCTTACCTTCAGGAGGTCTTACGAGGTCCTGGCCGTGCCGGGGTGACCTTGGGGCCTCACTGGCTATCCTTTATTTTGTTTTTCCGGGAGTTCTACGGGATCCCGGTCTTCTTCTTTACTGAGGTCTCTATGTCTTAGGGAGGTTTTCTTTTGCCAGGAGATCTGGGGGATCCTGGTCTTGTAATTCCGGGACGACCTATCCTGGTCTTCTACCTCCAAGAGGTCTCTATGTCTCAAGGAGGTCTTTTTAGTGTCAGGAGATCTTGGGGATCCTGGTCTTGTGTCCGGGAGATCTTGGGGATCCCGGTCTTCTACCTCCAGGAGGTCTCTATGTCTCAAGGAGGTCTTCTTTCGCCAGGAGATCTTGGGGATCCTGGTCTTGTGTCCGGGAGATCTTGGGGATCCCAGTCGTCTACCTCCAGGAGGTCTCTATGTCTCAAGGAGGTCTTCTTTCGCCAGGAGATCTTGGGGATCCTGGTCTTGTGTCCGGGAGATCTTGGGGATCCCGGTCGTCTACCTCCAGGAGGTCTCTATGTCTCAAGGAGGTCTTCTTTCGCCAGGAGATCTTGGGGATCCTGGCCTTGTGTCCGGGAGATCTTGGGGATCCCGGTCTTCTACCTCCAGGAGGTCTCTATGTCTCAAGGAGGTTTTCCTTTGCCAGGAGATCTGGGGGATCCTGGTCTTGTAATTCCGGGACGACCTATCCTGGTCTTCTACCTCCAAGAGGTCTCTATGTCTCAAGGAGGTCTTTTTAGTGTCAGGAGATCTTGGGGATCCTGGTCTTGTGTCCGGGAGATCTTGGGGATCCCGGTCTTCTACCTCCAGGAGGTCTCTATGTCTCAAGGAGGTCTTCTTTCGCCAGGAGATCTTGGGGATCCTGGTCTTGTGTCCGGGAGATCTTGGGGATCCCGGTCGTCTACCTCCAGGAGGTCTCTATGTCTCAAGGAGGTCTTCTTTCGCCAGGAGATCTTGGGGATCCTGGTCTTGTGTCCGGGAGATCTTGGGGATCCCGGTCGTCTACCTCCAGGAGGTCTCTATGTCTCAAGGAGGTCTTCTTTCGCCAGGAGATCTTGGGGATCCTGGCCTTGTGTCCGGGAGATCTTGGGGATCCCGGTCTTCTACCTCCAGGAGGTCTCTATGTCTCAAGGAGGTCTTCTAGTTTTATTCTTTCTTTTTCAAAGAGAAGTAACACTCTTCATGGAGATATCATCATTGCGTAGAGAATGGCGTTATTTTATTTATTTGTGCCTTTCAGAGTACAATATTTTTCTTTACATATATTTCAAGGGAAGTACCTTTTAAAGTGCTGGATGTTCCAGGCGTGGGGCTCGGGGTTTCCTTGCATATCTTCAATTCGGTATACCCCGGGCTTAACCACTTTTGTCACCTTGAATGGACCTTCCCAGGTCGGTGCTAGCTTGCCTGCGGCTGCTCTTTTTCCTGTAGCTTCCAAGTTTCTTAAAGTCAGGTCTCCCACCTTTAAGCTTCTTTCTCTGACCTTTTGATTATAATATCTTGCCGCTCGTTGTTGATAAGCAGCAGTTCGGACTTGTGCTTCTTCCCTAACTTCTTCGAGAGCATCCAGGTTGCTTCTCAACTTGTCCCCATTGGTGTCCTCACTGAGAAATTGAACTCGATGAGTGGGGATCTGTAATTCAACTGGAACTACGGCCTCTGTACCGTAAGCGAGTGCGAACGGTGTTTCCTTAGTGGGTGCTCTGGGAGTAGTTCGGAGTGCCCATAGGATACTATTGAGTTCTTCTGCCCAGTTTTCCTTTGCACCATCCAGCCGCTTTCTTAATCCTTGGAGGATTGCTCTGTTAGTGACTTCCGTTTGACCATTGGTCTAAGGATGGGCCACGGAGGAGAACTTATGCCATATGCCCATGTTCGTCGTGAAGGTTTTGAAGGTGCTGCAGTCAAATTGTCTGCCGTTGTCTGAGATAAGCACTCTAGGTATGCCAAATCTGCAGATGACGTGCCCCCATACAAAATCTATCATTTTTCTGGCTGTGATTGTTGCTATTGCTTCTGCCTCTGGCCATTTCGAGAAGTATTCCACAGCCACTACTACAAATTTCCTTTGCCCCGTAGTCTTGGGGAAAGGTCCCAGGATGTCAATTCCCCATTGTGAGAAAGGCCATGGACTGGATATGCTTGCTTGAGGAGTGGCAGGGGTCCTGATGGCATTAGCAAATCTCTGACATACGTCGCACCTTCGGACAAACTCTTCTGCTTCTTTCTTAACAGTAGGCCAGTAGTATCCTTGCCTGAATATTTTGTTAGCTAATGTCCCTGCTCCCTCGTGAGCTCCACATAGGCCTCTATGTATTTCCTCCATTACTCTTGCAGCTTCTTCCGGACTTACACACCGGAGCCATGGGCTGGACTTCCCCTTTCTGTACAAAGTTCCCCTTATTACTTGGTAATTGGCAGCTCGAGCTGCTATCTTTCTGGCCTCATCTTTATCTTCGGGGAGTTCGCCCTTCTCCAAATATTTCAGATAGGGGCTCATCCAAGTTGGGCTCTGGTCCACCTGCAGTACCGTGCTTGTCTTCTTGAAAGCAGGTGTGCGGATATGCTGTATGTATACTTCGTCAGGGAGCTGCTCTAATTCTTCTTTGGTCAATCGACTAAGGAGGTCTGCCTCCTCATTTTCATCCCGGGGTATTCTTTGAAATCTGACAATAACTCCCCGTTCTGCGAGCTCGGCTTCTATGACTTTTACTTTATCAAGATAGTCCTGCATGATGGGGTCTCTGGCTTGATATACCCCCGTTACCTGGTTGATCACCAGTTGAGAGTCACTATTTACTTCGAGGTCGGTTACCCCTACTTCCGAGGCTACCAACATCCCATTCACCAAGGCCTCGTATTCGGCCATATTGTTAGAAGCCTTGAATTCTAACCGTAAAGCATAACACACTTTGAAGCCCTCCGGCCCCTTAAGCGTTATCCCTGCGCCGCTGCCCTCAGATCCTGATGCTCCGTCTACATATAGCTTCCAGCGAAATTCTTGGGAAAGCTCTCGCTCTCCTTCCTTTCTAGGCATCTCCGAGGATGATTCTTCCTTCTCCTCGTTGAATGAGCATTCTGCTATGAAGTCAGCCAGCGCTTGAGATTTTATTGCTGTCCGAGGTCGGTATTCCAGACAGTAGGGGCTGATTTCCACGGACCATGCTAACATCCGTCCTGAAGTTTCCGGCCTACGTAGGATCTTCTTTAAGGGTTGGTTCGTCATCACAACTCCTTGGTGGCTTTCCAGATAAACTTTGAATTTCCGGATTGCTAACAACAAGGCATAAGCCAATTTTTCAATGTTCGAGTACCTGACCTCAGTGTCTCTAAGTACCTTGCTGATGTAGAAAACAGGTTTCTGCTCTCCTCCTTCTACCCTTACTAGTACCGCGCTGATTGCCTGTTCTGAGGCTGCCAAATATATCAGAAGCTCTTCCCCTTTTATTGGACTGCTGAGCACGTGAGGCGAGCTAAGATATTTCTTAAGTTCCGCGAAAGCTTTTTGGCAGTCTTCCGTCCATTCGAAGTTTGGCACCTTTCTCAACTTTTTGAAGAATGGTAAACACTTTTCTGCTGACTTCGACATAAACCGGTTAAGCGCCACCACTCTCCCGGTTAATCTCTGGACGTCCCTTACGCAGGTCGGCTCTGGCATATTCAATATGGCTTCTACTTTCTCAGGATTAGGCTCAATGCCTCTTCCACTCACCATGTATCCCAAGAACTTTCCTCCCCTGATGAAAAAAGCGCATTTTGCTGGGTTTAACTTCATTCTGTATTGATCTAACACCCCAAATATCTCCCTTAGATCTGCTATGTGTTGTTGGAAAGATGAACTTTTAACCACCATGTCATCCACATATACTTCTACATTCCTGCCAATCTGGTTCTTAAAGATTTTATTCATTAATCGTTGGTAAGTTGCCCCGGCGTTTCTTAATCCGAAAGGCATAGCTTTGTAGCAGTAAGTCCCGTCTTCAGTTATAAATGAGGTTTTCTCCTCATCCGACTTCTCCATTGGGATTTGGTGATATCCAGACATAGCATCCAAAGAAGACATATAATCAAATCCGGCGGTTGAATCGAATCGACCATTTTATTAATATCGGGGAGGGGGTAACAATCTTTGGGGCAGGCTTTATTTAGGTCGGTAAAATCTATGCACATCCTGTATTTGCCATTGGCTTTTTTGACTAACACAGGATTTGCCAACCATTGTGGGTACATTACTTCCCTAATAAAGCCTGCTTCTTCTAATTTCTGCACTTCCTCCCGGGTGGCTTGCTGTTTTTCTCTTCCTACTACTCTCTTCTTTTGCTTCACTGGTCTGGCCTCGGGGAGGACATTCAATCGGTGTGTCATCACTGTGGGGTCAATTCCTGGCATGTCTGAGGGCTTCCATGCAAAGGTCGACGCGTGACCTCGGATCAGAGTCATGACTTCACCTTTTTGTTCTTTAGTGAGGTTGGCGTTAAGACTGAAAACCTTGCTTGCATCTGCTTCTGATAAGGAGAAGGTCTCCAATTCTCCGACTGGCTCTGTCCGGGCTTCTTTTGTTTCATCTCTAACCTCCAGAACTTCCGAGTCGAGTGCTTCTCCAGTTGAGCTCGGTTCTGTTACTGTGGCCAAGTATACCGCCCTTGCTTCTTCCTGGCTGCCCCGAACCATTCCCACTCCTTCTTCCGTTGGAAACTTGAGTGCCAAATACCTGATGCTGGTGACAGCTTCAAAGCTAAACAACGCCGGCCTCCCTAAAATCGCATTGTAACTCAGTGGGAGTTTAGCCACCAAAAACACCTCATGATGGGTGCGAGCTCTGGGTGCTTCTCCCAAGGTAAGGGCCAGCTTCACTTTCCCTTCTACAAATACCGGTGCTCCTCCGATCCCTTTGATGGGTGACTGATCCCGAACCAACTGTTCCTCCGGGATTCCCATCTGTTGGAAAACCCGATATGGCAATAAATTGACCTTACTCCCATCATCCACCAGAACCTTCTTCACCCGAAAATTATGAATGACTGCTTCAATAACAAGCGCGTCATCATGGGGCATCTGAATGCCCTGTGCATCTTCTGAAGAGAAAACGATGGCCATGGGTGAGTGTTCAACGATCTGCATGACCTCGCCATTGCTGATCTCTCCTTCCCGGTTTCTCTTCTTTCCTCGACGGCTCATCCGTCCTCCAGTTCCTCCAACAATCATATTAATAGTCCCACTAGACCCATCATTCACTGGTCCAGCTCCGGTTCTCCTGGGCATCTGAGCTGCTGGACTGGGCGGAGGCCTCTGCCCCTCCGGTTTCTTCACAAAATTTTTAAGATGCCCCCTTTTTATCAATCTTTCAATTTCCGCGATTAACTGAAAACAGTTATTTGTATCGTGGCCATGTGTCCGGTGGTACTGACAATACTTGTCAGGATTCCTCTGATCTGCTTCTGACCTCATGGGTTTAGGCCACTGAAGGAACTCCTTATCCTGGACTGCCATGAGCACTTCGGCTCTGGAAGCGTTGAGGGGAGTAGGCTTCTCAGGAACCCAAGGGGGGAGTACTCGTGGTTCATGAGCCCTGGGAGGAGGGGGGGCCTTTGATCCCTTCTTTCCCAGGCCTGCTTATACGGCTCAGGCCTCTTCCCACGCTTCTTCTCGTGTTTCTCCAGCCTTCCTTCCTCCGGGGCTTTCTCTTTTCCTGCCACCCCTTTGGCAAATCTACTCGTTACTAAGGCGTCATCCTGCCTTATGTACTTTTCCGCCCTCTTCATCAACTCGGCCAGTGAGGTCGGAGGTTTCCTGCTCAAAGAACCAAAGAACTCGGCAGAGGTTGTTCCCTTTTGCATGGCCTCTACCGCCCTTCCTTCGTCGAGCTCGGGAATCTGCAGGGCCTCCGTATTGAAACGGGCGACATACTCTCTGAGAGATTCACCAGCTTTTTGCCTAACTGTTTCCAGATAGCTTGTCTTCCTATCTGCTGGCACCCCGGCTACGAACCGGCTGATGAAGCGGAGGGCAAGGTCTCCAAAACTTTTAATGCTTCCGGCCTCCAGGCTGTTGAACCATGCCCTCGCTGGTCCCGAGAGCGTTGTTGGGAACACCTTGCACATCAGAGCATCCGACAGAGTTTGCAGCTCCATGAAGGTCTTATAGTTCATGACATGTTCTCTCGGGTTTCCAGCCCCATTATAGGCCGCCATCGGCGGCATCATAAACTTTTTGGGAACGGTCTCCTGCTGCATTACCTTTGAGAAGGGAGAAGAAGTAGGCAAGGAGGTTTGACTCTGATCTTTCTTACCTAGCTCGGCTAGTAGCTGCTCCTTCAACCTTTTCAGTTTTTGGTTCATTTTCTCGTCTTCTGGGTTGGATCTTTTGCCCAAATTACATTCTTCCTCCTCTGTTTCAGTTCCCGTTTCCCTGGTTGTTTCGGCAGAATAGTCGTCCACCTCTTCATTTTCTATCATCTCTCTTGCCCTTCTCCCATGGATTCGAGCCTCCGGTTCTTCCTCTTCTCCGGCGTCGTGGTTGTTAGTTTGGAGGTGGATAGAGGTAGGTCGGGGTTCATCGGTTCTGGGTTCCTCCACTACTGGGAGTGCGTTTACTGGGGTGCTAAGTCCCCTTTGTTGCATTATCTGCCCCAACCAGTTAGCAGTGGTTTGTAGCTGGAGAGCCATGGTTTGGATGTCTTGGTTAGACAGGGTCATGGTGGGAGTATTCCCTGCCAAGCTTGGCGAGGGATTAAGAGAAATAGGTGTTTGATTATTCAATGTTGTAGGGCTAGAAAAAGAGAACTGCTGCCCATCTTGGGCAGAGCTCAGGTCATTTGGAATATTAAGGTTACTATCTTGGTAGTTCGCCATTGTAGATCTCAGTGGGTTTTGAAAGTGAAAACTCCGGTGATGAAAAGATCTCCTTCGTTTCCCACAGACGGCGCCAATTGATGATCTGAGATCCAATAGAATAGGGTTTTTCAAGGGTTTTGTGTTACAGACTAAGGCTTGAAACTATCTGAGGAGGGGACTCCTCTTTTATACATTGTCTTGCTTGCTGGTGACGTGTAAAGGTCTTTCCAGGATTGGGCCACGCGTCTCTGCCATACAGATTCGGGTGTACTAGGGTATCAGCTGCCTGTTGCATGCGTAACGGCCTCTGATTCTCCTCATGCGTACGTTCGAGCGGATCTGCCAGGCTGTCTGGTGAGTACTGTTCTGGACCCCGGGCTGGGCCGAGAGTTGGGCTGGACGCTGGGCCTGAGTGGGGTCTGCTAGTCAGGGATCAGGCTGGACTGAGTGAGGAAGCTTGGTCGAGCCAGGCCCGGAAGCTGGAATGAGCCAGGCTTGTTGGGGGGTATCCAGTACGTGGGCCTCTGTGTCATGGGCCTTTGGCTGTGGTCAAGCCCCTGTTCTGGGGTGAAGAAATCCAGCGGTCATCAAGATCAATAATCACTAATAGATAAAAATATATGAAGGAAAGAGACATTTATAAAGATAAGTATGTAAGATCTATATGATTACTTAATATTAATTAGATTAATGATTCCCGATCAAAAAAGGTAAAGCAAGTGAAAAAACTCGTGTGAATCTTTATCTATTTTTATTTTTGTGCTCAATGACCTTTTAAAATGCTATCATTTCTCTTGTAGGTACTTGCAAGAATATGATTAATTATTATATTTTTAATAATAATAATTATAAATTAGTGTGCTTTAATTGAGAATTGATTTAACAATTAGACTATACTATAAATGCAGGGTGCAGGATGCACAATCCCAAAGTACAAGTTAAAAAAATCACTAGACTTCTACGGCTGTTGGTTGGATGAAATATAACTAAAACTATAGACAACAGAATATGTTATGGGAATTGAGGGAAAAGCAAATATCCTCTTTGTCACTTTTTTTTTTTTTTTTTCTAGTCATCAAGTTGGGTGTATATATATATATATATATCCTTAATTTCTTTTATTTTCCTTCTACTCAAATTAGTGAAATCATTGCATTAACATCTAATAATATAAAGTTCACAATCTTTTCCAATGAAATCAATTTTTTAACATGAAATTTTGAATTTTAGAAATGCTGGAAGGTATATATATATTATTTCCTTTGAGTTTCTTTATTTTGTTCCAAGGTGATTGGATGTACTGTTTGAGATGTTAGTTAAGTTACGCACAAAAAATTGTTTCGGTTGTTTTATAAAGTCAAACCCTTTGATATTCTTATCAATTAAAATATTAATAAATATATTTTTAGATTTGATTAGAACAACTAAATTATATATATATATAATTAAAATAAATAAATAATATAAAAATTTATTTTAATCGAATAACATAGAAATAAAAAATTAAATAGTCAATTTTGATAAAATATAAGAACCAAAAATAATTTACTCTTTTATATTTTAAAGTAATTTTTTGGACTCTTCATGGCAAATTCTCAGTAATTTTACCAATTATATCTCCCATTTATATACTTCTTTTTTTCTAGTTTTATTTATTGATTTTTATTTCTTATGAGAATTGCTGGCAAAATAATATATATATATATATATATATATATATATATATATATATATATATATATATATATATATATTCGTTTGACACCAAATCCTTGAAATAAAGTTAATATAAAAATTAAGACTTTATTTTGTTTTATAAAAAATATTTTATAAAAAATATTACACCATAACAAATATAGTTTTAATGATAAAAAATAAGGACTAATTTAGGGTACATTCAATATCCCTTCATGATTTTTGTTTTTTGTTTTCTCAAAAATTGATTATATAAAAATAAGTATAAAATTTTATATAATGGTAAGAAATAATATAATTTTTTAAAATATAATATTTGATAGTAAAATAATAATATAAATAATTTTATAAATGGTTATACATAAAAATATTAATATACATAGTTAATAAATTATGTTTATACATGACATTATTATTAGATCAGGGAGTCATAAGGAAGATTCAGTCTCCCAGGAGTGATAAGGATGCTATGTTTTAGGCTTGAGTAAAGGAGATATAAGGTGAAATCTGTAAATATTTTATATTTGAATGTGTCTAGTGGTTGAGATTCTTAGGGTGATTCGTTCCCTAACTAGTGATAGGTCTTTCGTTATTTACGGCAACTTCTGTTATTAATTCTCTTATTTAAAGTCGAATGTATACTGTAAAGAAACACACAGCAGAGGCTTCACTTCAATAAAATTACATCTTTTTCACTTTGTTATCTTGGTATCAGAGCAGTGACGATCTTCCCATCATGGCTTCTTCAACACTTAATGTTGCCAATTTCGTCACATTGAAACTGAAACAATCAAATTACCCACTCTGGAAAGCACAGGTCTTGAGTTTAGCTGAAAGTCAGGAGTTGTCTGATCATCTTGATCATGGCTTCCTTGAGGATCAGAAATTTAATTCCCCTCCCAACCCAATTCCCGAAAACTACCAGCCACAACATTCAGAAAATTTCAAAACATGGCAAAAGTCTGACAGACTGCTTCGTGGATGGATCTACGGAACTTTAAGCGAGGAATCGCTCGGACTTGTCATCGGCTTGGACACTGTTCATGCTGTTTGGGGCGCACTACAAGATGCGTATGCCCAAGATTCACAGGAGCGGGAGTTCACTCTTCGACAACAGCTGACCTATTTTTGCAAAGAAGAAAATCGGTCGATCACAGAACATCTGCGATTATTCAAAGAGATTTGTGATAATTTAGCCGCAATTGGCAAAACTGTACCCGACGGCGAGAAAATATTCTGTCTTCTTACCAGTCTGGGTCCCCAGTATGAGACATTCACAACAACAATGCTAAAGCCACCACGACCAACGTATAATGAGTTGGTTTCACAATTGAAGAATCACGATCAACGTCGAACGTGGTTTTCCTCACAATCAGAGACGGGACTTGACCAAATTGCTTCGCAAGTGGCCTTCTATGGAAATCGACAACCTGCGTCCAGTTCTTCATCAAATCGTCGACCAAGGTTCAATTCTCAAGGGCGTGGTTTCCAGGCTCAGCAAACACAGAGACAAGGACAGAATACTGACACGAACTCCTCACAGCGATGACCTCCTCCGGCAGGCCGTAGAAGGATGACGCCGACCGAACGGGAACAGTATAAGGATGAAGTGTGTCAATACTGCAATCGAGACGGTCATATAGCAAAAATTTGCTGGTGGATTCCACAAAACAAACCGAACAGCCCAGCTCAAGCTCTTACTACACTCACATTGGATACTGATATCGTTGACACTGATTGGGTTGCCGACTCTGGTGCGTCGAACCATATGACAGGTAATAAACACTTGTTACATAGGCTTAATGATTACTATGGACCTGATTCCATAACCATTGGTGATGGGACTTTTCTTTCTATCGATGGTATTGGCACAGCTACCATAGAACAAAAACAAAACTTTCCAATTTCGAATGTTTTATCAGTTCCTGCTTTAAAAAAGAATTTATTATCTATAGGCCAATTAACTGATGATTATCCCGTCAACTGTGAATTCTCTAATGTTTCTGTTTCTGTAAAGGATCGACAAACGGGACAGGTACTGCTACGAGGGCCACGGAAACATAATCTTTATATTTTGTCAGAACTCCCTAAAGCCTATTTTTCCAATCGGTATAAAACTGAAACAGCAGACATATGGCATCAGCGGTTGGGACATCCTCAGTCATCAGTAATTTCTATTTTATTTAATAAGAACCTCATTCATGTTCAAGGTTCCTTGCATTCTAAATCTTTGTGTGATAGTTGTCAGTTAGGCAAGTTGAGTAAATTTTCTTTTAGTTTGTCAACAAATAAAAGTTCATCTATGTTTGACAAAATCCATTGTGATTTATGGGGACCAGCCCCTGTTCTATCTTATGCTAAGTTTAAATATTATGCTTGTTTGGTTGATGACTACTCTAAATACTCATGGCTCATACCCTTGCGAAAAAAATCTGAATTTTTTGTTGCATATAAGGCTTTTGAACAATATGTTTATCGGCAATTTGGCAAAACAATAAAAGTTTTTCACTCTGATGGTGGAGGAGAGTTCTTAAACACTGCATTATCTTCACATTTTCTTGCACAGGGAATTAAACATCAGGTATCGTGTCCTCATACACCAGAACAAACTGGCAGTGTCGAATGACGACACCGTGTCATTCGAGAATTAGGTTTAACCATGCTATACCATAGTCATGTGCCGTTGTTTATGTGGGTTGAAGCATTTCAGACAGCTGTTTTTTTATTAAATAGGTTGCCTTCTTCTGTTTTAGGACATGAAACACCCTATTATAAGTTGCATAACTCTCACTTTGATTATAGTTCTCTGCGGGTATTTGGTTCAAAATGTTTTCCGTATATATGGGACACCAAAAGACATAAATTTGATCCTAAATCGTGCTTGTGTGTTTTTATAGGCTACAGTGAAAAGCATAAGGGGTACAAATGCTTCAATCCCAAAACAAAAAAAATTATAATTTCTCGTCATGTGAGCTTTGATGAAACTATTTTTCCTTACAAATCTACATCCACTGATAAACAATTTGCTGTTCAGCTCATTGACTCATGGTTACCTTCCATTGAAGCTAAAGTTTTGTCTCAAAGTTCTGATGATAGTGCAGGGTCATTACCAGGAAATTTCCCAGCAGAGATTGACAACTTGACCAATAAAAGTGGACCTTCACTGCTGCCTACTCAACAAACAGAACCGATCATATCAGCAATACCCTCTGGAAGTGTCGTTCATTCTGTCGAATCACCTACAGCACCAGAACCGTGTTCAGCAGCTCCCATTCCACATCAAATCGAAGACGATGCGCTGCCCCTCGCACTTGCAGTACAGGAGCAAACTGCGTCAACATCTTCCACAACACCCAATTTATCAGTAGCTGCTTCACCAGCAGGTGCTGACTCCTTATCTGCTCGTCAAGTCCGCAACATCCTAGAAACTGATACAGCGTCCATAACCAGCCCACCAGCCTTGCCATCGGCAGATATTGTAGCAGATGCATCAGCAACTGTTTCACCACTTGCACAGATAGCTCCAGCGTCTTTTTTGCCTGACGGTGATCCTTCTAATCAAAGTTTGATGTCAACAGGCTCAACATCCGCTGAAATGTCAGAAGGTCAGATACAGGAAGACGTGCTACAACCACGACATTCGATGGTAACCAGATCGCAGTCAGGTATTGTCAAACCCAACCCCCGATATGCTTTACATGTGTCTTTGTCTTCAGATATTCCTCCAGAGCCGAAAACAGTCAAAAGTGCTCTTGCACATGTTGGTTGGAAACAAGCCATGATTGATGAATACCAAGCCTTACAATCTAACCACACATGGACTCTTGTTCCCCGACCCACAAATGGGAATATAATAGGTTGTAAGTGGGTTTATAAGGTAAAACTCAACACTGATGGTCAATTGGATAGGTTAAAAGCTAGACTAGTGGCCAAGGGGTTTCATCAACAGGATGGGGTAGATTACACTGAAACCTTTTCCCCTGTTATAAAACCGGGAACCATTCGGTTAGTTATATCTGTTGCATTGGTGAAAAATTGGCCGATTCGTCAATTAGACGTTAACAATGGGTTCTTGCATGGGTTTCTTACCGAAGATATCTATATGGATCAGCCCCCTGGTATGAGAGATTCTACCTACCCGAATCATGTGTGTAAGCTCCAGCGAGCTTTGTATGGCTTGAAACAGGCTCCGCGAGCCTGGTTCAATCGGTTGCGTATGTTTTTAATTGATTATGGTTTTTCTTGCAGTTTAGCTGATCCATCTTTGTTTGTCCTGCATACATCGACTGGTATATTGGTTTTATTAATAAATGTGGATGATATGTTGTTAACAGGGTCTTCCATGGCTCTAGTTCAAACATTTTTGCAGGTTTTAAGCAAGGAATTTTCTATGAAAGACCTAGGACCGTTGCATCATTTTCTAGGAATACAAATTCAGCCAACGGATTCTGGGTTACATTTGAATCAAACTCGCTATGCCTATTCCATTTTGGAGAAAGCTCAGATGGTCGAATGTCAGCCGATGCCCACTCCACTTGTTCAACGTACCGGTAGTACTACAGAGACGACACCACTGGATGATCCCACATACTATCGTGGTCTTGTGGGCTCGTTACAGTATTTGACACTTACACGACCGGATTTGTCTTATAGTGTAAACTTTGTTTCACAATTCATGCACAATCCAACTATCTCTCACATGAAATATGTTCGTCGTATATTGCAGTATCTTAAAGGAACCATTCATCATGGTCTTTCTTTTAAAAAAGATACCTCGCTTGTTCTTCGTGCATTTTCAGATGCAGATTGGGCAGGTTGTCCGACCACACGACGATCCACTACCGGCTACTGTACGTTTCTTGGTTCCAATATCATTTCCTGGTGTGCCAAGAAACAACACACCGTTGCTCGCTCTAGTACTGAGGCAGAGTATCGGTCCATGGCTCACACTGCAGCGGAGCTCACCTGGCTTGAGTATCTTCTCAAGGATTTGCAAGTGTTTCTTGAAACGCCGCCTATTTTATATGGTGATAACCTTAGTGCATTGCACTTAACCATCAATCCAGTGTTGCATTTGCGAAGTAAACATGTTGCTCTTGATTATCACTATGTTCGTGAACGCGTTGCTCAAGGAGTTTTGATCACGAGATACATTCCATCAGCCTACCAAATTGCTGATATATTTACAAAGTCCATGACAAAAACTCGCCTAGCACAATTTCGACGCAAACTATGTCTCCACCCTGGCCATAGTTTGAGGGGGGATATTAGATCAGGGAGTCATAAGGAAGATTCAGTCTCCCAGGAGTGATAAGGATGCTATGTTTTAGGCTTGAGTAAAGGAGATATAAGGTGAAATCTGTAAATATTTTATATTTGAATGTGTCTAGTGGTTGAGATTCTTAGGGTGATTCGTTCCCTAACTAGTGATAGGTCTTTCGTTATTTACGGCAACTTCTATTATTAATTCTCTTATTTAAAGTCGAATGTATACTGTAAAGAAACACACAGCAGAGGCTTCACTTCAATAAAATTACATCTTTTTCACTTTGTTATCTATTATAACAAAAAATTATTATTTGATTTTCATATAGAAAAATTTATTAGTTAGTCAATTTTTGAGAAATACATTAAAAATTTTCTGACATTTTAAAAATTTTATCGATTAATCCAACATTACTTTTATTTGTTAAGTATTATAAAAATAAAAATTATTATTTAATTTTTGTAATATAAAAAAATTTATAAATTAATTCATTAATTTTAAAAATATATTAAAATATTTTTAATTTTAAAAAATTCAATAATTAATCTCTCCATTAATTTTAACTGTTTAGTTTTATAAAAAAGTTTCAAATGTTTTAATATAAAAGAACTAATTAATAAATATTTTTATAAAATTAAGAGATTAACTAATGAGTTTTCTCTAACTATATAAATTAAATAGTAAAATATTTAATAAATAAAATTAATGGGAGGACTAATTAATATATTTTTAATACTTTAAGGATGTTTTGATGTATTTTTTAAAATAAAAGGAGTAACTAATGTGTTCTTTTATATTACAAAAATTAAATAGTAAATTTTATTTAAAAAAAATTAAAATATTTTCGATAGATGGACTAATTAATAAATATTTTTATAAAATTGAAAAATTAATTAATGAATTTTTAATATTATAGGGATTAAAATGTAAAATATTTAATAATTAAAATTAATATTATAATAATTTAATATCTTGGAATGATAGACGATCGGTTGGTAATGTTGCTCTCAAATTCTCCTTTAGCAGACTATTAAATTTAGCAGCTAACCTAGATGTGTTGATGTTAAATATTATTTAAAAAGAAAAAAACAAAATCAATTTTGTAAACAAATTTTTAAAAATAAATATTTACTTCTTTTTTTAAACTTTCAGACCCCATTATAACTAATAGTTACATTGTAAATTTTATAATTTATTTTTATTAATATAATTTATTTAATTAATTTATAATATAATATTTTAATTTACATATAAAATCTATATGTTCACGTCTATTTTAATGGATTAAAAAACTATAAAAATATACATTATTTAAAATATTTTAATTTGATTTGTTCGATTAATTTACTATTTTAATTTAGTTTATGTTCTATTAACAAATATAATATTAAAATTTTAATAGATTGAATATTTTATTAAAACTAATATATGTTTTAATAATTTACTTATATTAAGACTATCATTAATAATTAAAATTCTAATACTATTAAAATAACATATCAAAATAAAAAGTTTTAAATTTTTTTAGTAAGAGTACAGTTTTGTGAATAATATTTTTTTTATTATATTAAAATGAAATTATAAATAAAATAATTAATAATAAATATTATACTTGTTAAAAAATTAGTTATACCTTTCAAATTATAAATGTTTAAATATAATTTATTATTGAATATCTATAATTTTACGTAGAATAAAAATATAAATTATTTAAAATTTATTCGTATTTTTCAAATTATAAATTACTAAGTATAATTCATTACTGAAAATTACTAATTTTAAATAAGATAAAAATATATTATTATTATTATTATTATTATTATTAATTTTAAAATTCATATTGTATTAGGATAAAGTTTTGTTTAATTATAATTTATATATAATTGGACTATAATATTTTTTTAAAAAAAATATATGTTAATGATAATTTTATTAAATAACAGATATTAGCAAATAAAAAGTTGAATATTTCAATTGTAATAAAAAATTAACTAAAATGATATATTTTTTTAATTTTATTTATTATAATTTTTTTGATAACTTTGATTAAATATATTCATATAATAATGTGATATTAAGATAATAGGAGCCCAAATTTAATTGCCTATTTGCAATAATAATAATAGTAATAATATATTATATAAAAAATTAATAGAGATAAAACAAAAATAACAGTAAAATATTGTTTAATTTGTGAAAGTGTTAAATATGGTTGTAGAGAAATACAGTGGTTTACTGGAGTTTTTGGAACCCAAGGAGCATTTATATTTTTTGGGAGGAAAACTCAAAGCCACTATGATATTATTAGAGGTTTTTATGCCCCACTTCTGATTAGATTGATAGGAAAAGGAAAGATAGTTGGTTTCAGGACGTAGTTTGTTTTGAAATTACAAAAACAACCAGTTATAAGATTTTGCAATGGCTTTTATCAAAATGTCAATTTTAGAGCTACTCATAGATATATTTCTCTATACTATAAAATTTCAGTATCATACAATACATCATTAAGGAATATACTATTTTAATGGTTCAAGCAAAATAGTGGACAACGTAAGAACTAAACTAAATTTTTGATATTTTGATGTTTAGAATTGTATTTGAAATTAAATTTCAGTATAGTTCTTAATTTCAATACAACCTCAATTTGATTTCAGTTTTTTTTTTTTTACTTTAATTTTAGTTTCATTCCAGTTTAAATTTTAATTGTTCACTTTTTCATCGTTCACTATGACAATTTATTGAAATGCAAATCGGACTTGTCACGCGACTAGCCATATCTTTTCCAACCGGACCTGGCTCACCCGAAGTACGCCGCAGAACCTCCTCTCCGCCTCTTGCAGCGCGTCGGACTACCAAGGGAACCTCAGTGACACCGTCGACCATTTCAGAGCTGCTATGGAGCCAATCGATTCGACAAGCTGAGGAATTCACGGCCAAGGCGCCCATTCTTGACCCGAAGACACAAAATCACAGATGCTCCTCACCTAAGATTTGCATTGGTTGCAGCCTCCACCCCTGTTCCAGATTTTTCATAGATCAATTTTGGTTTATTGGGGTTTGATCCTTGATGAAATTTTTGGTTTATTGGGGTTTGATCCTTGATGAAATTTCTATTCCTCTAGGTTGTTTAGATGTATATAATCTTGTATTAAGTACTTCCATTGATTAATTCAGTTGAGATGCTTGTGTTTGGATGTTACATAGTTTCAACCAATTCTTATGACCTCCTCAATTTTACTTGTAAGAGCTGCTAGGAGTTTTATTTTCTTGAAAATTGATTAAATCCTCAAGACCTCTAAGTTGGTATACAAATGGAAAGTTGGCAACACTCTTAAGAAGCTCCGGGATCGCAAGCTTTATTATCCTTCTTTCAAGTTTCATCCCTTCAGAATCTCACCGAAATTACTTAGCATTTTGTCTTTTCAAATTAGTTGTTTCTTTTTAATTTACTAAAAATTGTTTCTTCTCTGCAATCTGCATTTTATATGTGTTTTTAGCTATTTACTAAGAACTGGATATATGTAGAAGTTTAACCAAGTTTCAGTAATTCAGTTTTAACTGCTTCTGTTAATAGCTTCCATTAATAGCATTAATTTGTTAGATTTCTGTTATAAGTTTGTTAGTTGTGAAGTTAGTTAGCTTTTAGTAAGAAGCTAAATTAATTTTCCCACCAATGTTAGATGATGAGCTGACAACTCAATTCTTTACTTGTATAAATACCTCACTTATACATCTTCTCATTCATGAATTGAATATAGAATTTTTCTCTTAATATGGTATCAAAGCAATAAGACTCCTGATCGAGAACTTTCTTTATTGACAGTTATTTTTTTTCTTTTTTCTTTCTAAATTTCTCTACAATTTTCTTGATCTTTTCATTTTTCATCATTTTTCATACTGATCCTATGAAGATGACTACTAATCCTACTGCTAAAGTTGTTGAATCATCATCTAATTACATCTAAATCTAAGGTAGACACAGTTATTTTTCTTCTTTTTTCTTCCTAAATTTCTCTGCAATTTCCTTGATCTTCTTCATTTTTCATCATTTTTCATACTGATCCTACGAAAATGACTACTAATCCTACTGTTCAAGTTGTTGAATCATCTAATACAGATCTAATTACATCTAAATTTGAGATTGATCTGCTGAATTCTGATTCCCCAAGTTAGATTCTAGTAAGTACTCCTTTGACTGAATTCAATTACCTCTCTTGGAACAGATCCATGATAATTGCTTTGACCGCAAAAGATAAAATAGGATTCATAAATGGAATATGTAAGAATTTAATTTTTCATATAGTCCACTATGAAAATTTATTAAAATGCAAATAGAATTTACGAATAGGTATAAATTCATTTATAAATGTTATTTCACAAAATCCACAATGAGTTTTTAATGGTTTAATAAATAGATTAAATGGTCCATGCCGTTAATATGTTAATTGAATATTTAGCGGTACAAATTACTTGAAAGTTAATATAATGAAAAACTCTAATACCCAAAATACTTATGGCACTTGGAGAGAGAAGTAAGAGCATTTCCCTACATCATTATCTGTCCAAAGAGAGTGCGACAGAGCAATAAGAGAAAACATCCATTTCTTTAAAAGTTTTAAATTTGGTTGCACAAAAATAGAATGGAGCTTTTGGAATTAGAGGAACACTTGTATTTTGGAGGGCAAACTCAAAGCAGCAATATAGTGATTAATATGGCTTTGAAAAGAAGATATCTCAACGTCAATTAGACTATATATGAGTCCTACAAAGGTTTTTATGTTTTACTTCTATTTAGATTGTAAAGGAGAGACAGTTTGGTTTCAAAAAGTGGTTTGTTTAGAGATCACGTAGGCAACTAGTTATAGGGTTTTGCTATTGCTTTTCTCATACAAAATTAAATATAAAAGAAAGTTTCTTGTTAATAATCACAAATATTTTCTCTATGCTATAAAATCCCAGTATCATATAATACATCGTCAAGGAACATGCTATTTTAACGATTCAAGCGGAGTAGGGAGCGAAATGCTAGAAGGAAAAGCTACGGTGAAGGAAGTAAATGCCCATAGAAATATACACTTCTCCATATTCAGTTTAGTATTCTAGTTATAAATGTCACAAATTGAAAAGATTTGATTTTATTATTCAAAATTTAAAATTTTGAATATAAATATAAATTAATGTAAATATTTGGATTATTTATCATTCTGCGAACTCTTCCATTTAATTTTACAAACAGATTTTATATCCGTTTACAAATCCAAACATATCCATTTAATTTTACCAGCGGATTGCTTATCCTTTTGCGAATTAGTTTGTATTTATTTAATTTTACAAACGGATTAAAATCTATTTGCCAATCAATTTGTATCCATTTAATTTTACAAATTATACATTCCTTTGTGATCATTTTATATCCATTTAATTTTACAAATTATACATTCCTTTGTGATCATTTTATATCCATTTAATTTTATAAATATATTCTATGTTCATTTGTATCCATTTAATTTTATAAATGGATTATACAGTCATTTACGAATTAGTTTGTATTTATTTAATTTTACAAACAGATTATGCGTCCGTTTGCAAATCACTGTGTTCATTTAATTTTATTAATGGATTACATGTCTATTTGTGAATCAGTTTGTATCGATTTAATTTTACAAATAGGTTATATATCCATTTGAAAATAAGTTTGTTTCCTTTAATTTTATAAACGGATCAAACTTTTTTATGAAGCAATTTGTATCCATTTAATTTTACAAATAGATTATACGTCCCTTAACGAATATATTAGTGTCTATTTAACTTACAAATAAATTATATATCTATTTAAAAATTAATTTGTATTTATTTATTTTTAAAACGGAGTGTACATCTATTTACAAATCCATCTGTGTCAGTTTATAAAATTTTTGCAAATAAATTATACATCTATTTATAAATCAGTTTGTGATGAGTTGCAAAACTTATTATTTTCTTTATATTAAATTTTATAATTTTGCTATGATTTTGATGTAAAAAATTAATTTTTATTTGAAATTTGATTTTGGACAGATTTTAAGTTAAAAATGAGAAAAAAAAAACTAAAAGATACTGTTTTTAGAATTTTTTTCTAATTGCAAGGTACTGCTGTAACCCAAGCCAACAAACAGATTTCAGGATTAGTGTTTTGCCAGCTGTACAAAATTCAAAACTGTTTTAAATAGATGCAAATAAAATCATATCAAGATTAGGATAAAAGTCATCATAGAAATAGTAGTTTTATTTTACTTTTTCTATTAAATTATGAATAATTAATTTTTTATTTAGAAAAAATCTATATAAAGGTTGCTCTAGAAGTAGAATTTACCATCTTTTCTCATCATCTCCTCTCTTTTTCGGTCCCTTCTTGGCCGAATTCTTATTCTTCTTCTTCTTTTATTTTTTTTTGCAATTTTATTATAACTTTTATAGGCTAAACTCTCTTATTCAGTTAAAAGTTAATCAAATTGAAATTCATCTAAAATTGTGAGATTATGTTCTTAATTTCTGTTTATCTTATTTTTATTTTCAATTAATTTCTAATTTCTCATGTTCTTTTAGAATTCAAAAGGGCTATTGAATCTACTCGGAAGACATCGTATTGTTATTTAATCTAAGTAAGTTTAATTTGGATTAATCCAAGTAAGTTTAATTGGGTTAATACAAGTAGCAATTAGTTTAATTAATTAAATCTACACGTTTAATGAAGTTATTAATTAACTAAAAATTAATTTAAGCGTTATGCGGATTAATTTAGAAAGAATTGGTGAGATTCGTTTATTTGAATACTGTAACCAATAACTATCTTTTTAATCAATTATGAACTGCAAATCTTTTAATTTTGATTATCTTCAGTTGAATTTTAATTTGATTATTTATTTCATCATTTTAATTGCGTTATTTTCTTCTTTTAAGTTTTCTTTTTAAATTAATTTCTCCAATAACGATTTTTTTTATTATTATTTTTTATTTTAAACTATTCTTTTATCCGGCTTATCATCTAATTTAAATGAAGTTAAGGTATATGTAGATCAAAACACTATCTGCATATTTTTTTAAATTAAGTAAAAAGAAATCAGTTTTAATTAACAGATTCAACGCCCGTTTATATCCATTGAATTTTACAAACGGATTTTATACTTATTTACGAATCCGTTTACATCCATTTAATTTTACAAACATATTATATATCCATTTATAAATTAAATTGTAGTTATTTAATTTTACAAATGTATCACTCGAATACATTTATGTCTAATGCTAAATATGTGAAAAAAAAAATCAATATATCAATTCTATATTTAATCTTTATGTTAATTTATATTTTAATCAAATTTATTTATTTATTTAATTTCAATTTAATACTTGATGAGTTGTAAGATTCACTATATTTTTCATATTAAATTCCATTTTGTTATAATTTTGATATAAGCAATTGATTTTTACTTAATTTTAATTTTGGATAGGTTTTGAGCTGCAAATGAGAAAATAAACAAAAAGATACTGTTTTAGAACTTTTTCTGATTATAAGGTACAACTTTACCCAAAATTATGACCTAACCTTGATGTAATAGCAAATACAATCAGATCAAAATTAATATAAGAATTATCATAGGAGTATAGTTTTATTTTACTTTTTCTTTTAAACGGTGAATAATTATATTTTTATTTAGGAAAATCCTATATAAAGGCTGGTTTAGAAGTATATCTCTCATCTATTCTCTTATCCACACCCTCTTTTTAGTTTCTCTTCAGCCAAGCGCTCCTTCCCCTTCTTCTATTATTTTTTACAATTTTGTTATAACCCTTAGAGGCTAAACTCCTTCATTCAGTTAAAGGTTAATCAAGTTGAGATTTAATTAAGCTGTGAGATTTTATTTTTAATTTCTGTTCATCTCAATTTTTTTTTTCAATTAATTTCTATTTTTGAGTAACACCATCTCCTTTAAAAATTTAAGAGATCTATTAAATCGGAAGATAATATATTATTAATTAATCCAAATAAATACAAAATTATTTAATTGTGTTAATACAAATAGTAATTAATATATTCTTTTATGTTAAAAAACTAATTGATTTAGTTGAAATATTTCGCTTGCTATCATTGATCAAATTTAGGTTCTTTTTCTTAAAACTGTTAATTAATTAAATCTATACGCTTAATAGAATTATTAATTAACTAGAAATTAATTTAAACACTACGCGGATTAATTTAATTTTAAAGAATAATTGGTGGAATTTACTTATTTAAATACTATAATTAAATAATGGACATTTGAGTGAATATTTTTTTTAAATTAATGAATTCGTCCACGTCAGTCAATAAATTTTAATTTTAATTTTTATTCCATTTATATTCATTTGAATTAATGGTTAAATTTTAAATTTTATAAATTCATCCTCTAATTTAACCTTTAATATTTATAAACTTAAACTTATTATTAAAATTTTATCTCAATCTTTTGAATTGTAATTAAATTTATTTATAAATTAATTTTTAATTAAAAACACATAAAAAATAAATAATGAAAAACTGGAGAAACCTCAATTACCTTCCATCACCCATAAATTCTGAAGTTTTATCGCATGCACAGCCCTCCTTATAACTTCCATTTCAATCATTCAGATTAAGATTTTTACAAATTTTAATCAATTACGCATTTATTTCAACATATTTTAATCGTTTTTTTTAATTAGTTAAATTTTCTTGTGAAATATTAATTTTTTTCAGTGAAATTGTTAGTGGTTTTTTAATTTAATAGAAATTTTAACTTTAATTTTAATTTTAAAAAATTAAAAGAAAGCTAGGTCCAAAACATCCTATGTACTGTTTATGCAGTTTAACCACTTATCCATCATCCTTCTCTATCGACTTCCCAGAAACCATAACCCATCCCCGTTCTACACTGTTATAAGGTACAGTTATAATAATTTAATATTATAATAATATAAAAGAATAAATTTAATTTGTTATTAAATAATATTTTTATATGAAAAATTAATAAAAAAAATTACAAAAGGTGGTGCATATAAACAACTGGTAATGCATTTCCTTTCCCAATTTCCTTTTTTTATCCTTACCACTTTACCAGCTGGCAGAGAGCCTTCCTTTCCGGATTCTCTATTTCCTTTCCTCATTCCCAATCTTCGATCCTTCCCTAAAAACAACTGACGAGAGATCGATGATGATGATGAAGATGCCTTGGAGGAGGAAGAGCAGGAGCTTCCATCTTCAGCTACAAGGGGCAATTGGTACCATTCAATCTCCATTCCTATTCTCATTTACCAATTATTGCCATTCTTCTACTTCCACACTTGAAGAAGCACTTTTCTTGACAAATAACTTCAAATCTGCTTCTTTTACGCACCTTGATGATGCCATTGCTTCCTTCAATCATGTAATTCATAAGCATCCTCTGCCTTCTAGGGTTCCATTTAATAGATTTTTATCTGCCCTTGTGAAAATGAAACAATATCACACTGTCCTTTCCATGTCCAAAACAATTGAATTGCTAGGAATCTCTCACGATGTTTATTCTCTTAGCATCTTAATTAATTGCTTCTGCCACTTACACCTTGTGGATTTTGGCTTCTCTGTTTTTGGTAAGATGCTAAAATTTGGATTGGAGCCTGACGTTGTCACGTTTAATACCTTAATTAATGGGCTTTCTATAGAGAGTAAAATGGACAAAGCATTGGAATTTTTCGATGATATGGTTGCACGTGGTTATCAACCTAATGTTCGTACTTACAGTGTGATAATAAACGTATTGTGTAAATTTGGGAAAACAAATGTGGCTATTGGGCTACTAAAGGAAATGGCTGATAGAGGTTGTGAGCCAGATGTTGTGACATACAATGCAATCATTGACACCCTCTGCAAAGATGAGCTAGTTGGTGAGGCTTTAGAGCTCTTCTCTCAAATGAGGAATAAGGGCATTTCACCTGATGTCATCACTTACACTGGTTTAATTCACGGTGTTTGCAAATTAGGCCAAAAGAACCAAGCTTTGGCCTTGATGAATGAAATGGTGGAGCAGAACATATCACCTGATGTTTATACCTTCAGTGTATTGATTGACGCTCTTTGTAAGGATGGAATGGTTTCAGAGGCTCAAAATACATTCAATATAATGATTCAAAGAGGTGTAGAGCCTAATGTGGTCACCTACAATTCCTTAATTGATGGTCTTTGCATTTCAGACCAATTGAAGGAAGCTTTGGCCTTGTTGAAAGAAATGGTGGGGAGGAACATATCCCCTGATGTTTTTACCTTCAATATATTGATCGACACTCTTTGTAAGAAAGGACTGGTTTCAATTGCACAGAATATAATCAAAATAATGATTCAAAGAGGTGTGGAACCTGATGTTGTCACTTATAATTCATTGATGGATGGATATTGTCTGTGCAAGCAAATTGATAAGGCTAGAAAGCTATTTGATCTGATGGTGATCAATGAAATAGCTGACATTTTTAGCTACAACATTTTGATCAATGGATATTGTAAGTGCAAAATGATAGATGATGCAAAGGAAATTTTTGATGAAATGTCTCATAAAGGTTTAGTTTCTGATGCTGTTACTTATCATACTCTTATAAATGGTATGTTTCAAGCAGGGAGGCCCCAAAATGCAAAAGAGCTCTTTAAGGATATGTGCTCTCATGGTCAACAACCAAATATAGTAACCTTCTCAATTATGATTGATGGCTTGTGTAGACAGGGGAATCTCGATGGGGCACTCACACTATTGAAAGCAATGGAGAAAAGTCAGTTGAAGCCTAATTTTGTGATCTATAGCAGTCTGATCAATGGTATGTGCAAAGTTGGGAAGATTAATGATGCCAAGGAACTTTTTTCTGGTCTTTTTAAAATTGGTTTACAACCTGATGTTTGTGTATATAATGCAATTATGAAAGGACTCTGCCAACAAGGATTAATGGATGAAGCGTATAAGTTATTTAAAGACATGGAAAAGGTAGGATGTTTACCAAATAGTTGTTGTTATAATATCATCATTCAAGGGTTTCTCAGGCATGAGGATTTACCAAAAGCATCAGAACTAATCAACGAAATGGTTGATAAGGGGTTCTCTGCTGATGATGCTACCACAGAATTGGTAGTACATTTGTCGCAGAATAATGATCTCATTCTAAGCAAACTACGAAATCGTTCTGAGGCTTCTAAAGCTGTGCAATGAGGGATCAGCAAACTAAAGTTATATTTTGACCATTCAATGGTGTCTTGGAGAGAAATTTGGTAATTACCTTCTTCAAATGTAGTAGATATGTAATTTAACTAACTTCAAATTTCATTTTTAATTTCAATCAGCTGTGATTCTCTTCCACAAAATGAAAATTTCTAACACTGTAAATTACCTGCTGTGGAAACCATGATATGTGTGTGCCTTTCGCTTGAACTCAGACATGGACTAGATCTCTTTGGATATAAGATTGTTGATGAATGGAGGTCATAGATTTCTAATGATCAAGTTGCTGGTAAACCCACCATCTTCCTTACAATTTTTTTTTTGGGCTGCTACTACAGCCTTAATTCGAGAGCTTAGTCCTAAAAATGAGTTGAGAGCTAAACCTAATTGATTTCATGCTATAATGCTTAAGAATCTTTATCTATTTTACTTTTGTGCTCAATGACCTTTTAAAATGCTATCATTTTTCAGTAAACATGCTGCATTAGGACAATAACTTGGAGATTTTATCATATATTTTGATTTTTACTAGTAAGAATGCAGGTGTTAAATCAGTGAACTAGCAGGTGTTAACACCTGCTTTCTGTATCATTTTACCAAAGCTACTCATGCCTGTTTCCGTCCATTAGAATTTAACACCTACTAGTTTATCATATACATGCATTACTTGTAATAAGTTTATGCTCCCAAAATGATTCCTATTTATTGCTAGTTTATTACTTGTAGTAAGTTTATGCTCAAAATAATTTCTATTTATTGCTCCTTGAGTTAATACTTATAACTTGAACTAGAGTTAATACTTACTCGTTGAGTGCAAGTTTTAACACCTACTTGTTGAGTTTAAGTATTAATTTGAGTTTTTGCAACAGGTACATCTGAGCTTGAGCATGGTGCAGTATCTCTTCCACCAGTCCACCGGGTCTTTTCCCGCATGCCTGAGATGAAGATGGATTAGATGAGCAAATCGAGGATTTTTGTTGATTACTTGTTGTACACATTTTGGGTTACCGTTTGTTTTGGCATTTACTACAAAAATATACTTTTAATTATACATTTTTTGTGGTTGTACTAGATTATTTATGTTCAATTTTAAGTTCAAAAGACTTTTCTTTTTATTATAATTGAATACATTAGATTTGTGGTTGATTTGTGTTATATTATGCATTTAAT
The DNA here is from genome assembly GCF_001659605.2 of Manihot esculenta. Taxonomy (NCBI): domain Eukaryota; kingdom Viridiplantae; phylum Streptophyta; class Magnoliopsida; order Malpighiales; family Euphorbiaceae; genus Manihot; species Manihot esculenta. Next base: position 2,535,046 of record NC_035169.2, read on the forward strand.
AGTTTGGGTTTGTGATATTTGTAATTATTTTGGATTTGGTTAAATAATATTTACTGTAAGAAAAAAAAATCTTTTCACTATTGTTAAAACATGTAAATTTATAAAAAAATTATTAAAATAATATAATATTTTAATACAGGATTTACTATTAAAATTTATTTTTTTTTAAAAAAAAATTTAACTCATTAAAAATTATTTTTATATAATTTTAATTTTATAAATAGATTAATAACAAAGTAAGATAAATAAAAAAAATTTATAACTTAATAATAAAAATAGTATTATAAAAATAAATTTTAAGTGGAGATTTGAATTTGAAATCTTAAAAATGAAAAGTAAATTTTTTGAATTGAAAAATAATATAGAAGATGAGAGATTAAATAATAAAAATTTCTTTGATAAATAAATTAAATAATTTAAAACTATAAAATATAATTATAATTTAATTAAATAATTTTGAAATAAGGTCGAATTGGTAAATTTTTAAAATATATAAAAATTTAATAATAATTTTTCATATTTTAAAAAAAATTATCTATACACCTTTAAAAAATTTAAAAATTTTCAGAAGGCTTAGGAGTCTGTCAATGTGCACTGATATATATATATATATATGTATATCTTGCTATTCGTTTGACACCAAACCCTTAAATAAAGGTAATATAGAAATTTAAGAATTTATTTATTTCATAAAAAATATTACACGTATAGTTTTAATAATAATAAAAAAAACAACTAATTTAGGGGTTAAGTGTCACTTTATAATTTTTGTTTTTTTATTTTTTTAAAAATTAATTGTATAAAAATAAGTATAAATTTTTTATATAATAATAAGAAATAATATAATTTTTTAAAATATGATATTTAATAGTAAAATACTATTATTTTAAAATAATAAATTTTTAAATTTTATTAAAAAATCCACTGATTATCCATATATATAAATTGAATTCTAATTACTCTCTCTACTATACAATTTTCTTTCTGAGTTTCTCACTCCCAAATCTTTTATTAACTTAGAAAAATTTGATCAATAATATCAAGGTGGGAGCTTTTAACAGGAAAATGAAATCTCTTTTTAAGATTTTAGATCAACGTTATACAATTAAGTCATATTTTTCCAATAAATTATTCTCCAATTTGACTGATTAGAAAACTAAAATTTCACAAATTCAAAGAGACTATGTAGCCATATACGTGAATGTTGAGAGCGAGAGATATCAAATTTCAGTACTGAATCTAAAGTTTCCAGCATTACAATAACTGATTAAACAGTTTTAGAACAATGATTTCGACTCCAAGATTGATGACCAATCATATTTGCTTGCACTACTGACAAATTTAATGAACTACTCAAATTTGTAGGGATTGTCATATGAAATTTTAGATAGTTTTAAATAATTCTTTTTTATATGTTTAAATTACTAATAAGTCCTTATATTTTATTGAAATTAATCATTCAATCTCTATTTCTAAATTATTCAATTAAAATATTTTAAATTTTATAAACTCAAATTCTTTAATATTTTTATCGAATAAAATATTAGTAAATATATTTTTAGCTTTAATTAGAAAAAATTAAATTATATATAATATAAAATTTTATTTTAACCGAATAACAAAATTGAAAAATTAAACGGTCAATTTTGACAAAATGTAAAAATTAAATAATAATCCACTCTTTTATATTTTAAAGTAATATTTTTATATTATAAAAATTAAATAATAAAATATTTAATAATTACAATTAATAAAATTACTAAGTAATATATATTTTAAAATTTAAAGGATTTTTTATTTTATTTTTTAAAATCAAAAAATCAATTAATAAATTTTTTATATTAAATAATAATTTTTCATAATAATAAAATAAAAATATATTTTATAAATTAATTAAATAAATATTTATTTAATAAAATGAATTTGACTGATGAAATAAAATTTTAAAATTTTTAACGATAATTTAATAAAAATTATATATAAAAAAAAGAAATCGCAATAATAATAAAGATATTCTTAACTTTTCTCGTTAATGGCACGTATATAACTATTAATAATGTAAGTTATTAAAGTGAAAATACATATTTTCTCCAAATGTCATATAGCAAAAAGAAGAAATGAAATATCACTTAAAATTATTATAAATTAATAAATAATATAACTTATAAATTATATAAATTTACTGTGAGCAGAAATTGACCTTCTCATTTTTATTGAAAATGTTATGTATTTAATTATTATTAATATTTAATTATTTTTAATTATTATCATATTTTAAATTTATTATATTAGAAAGTAATAATTTTTTATTTAAATTATAATAATAAATTTTATTGTTATTAAAATTTTTTTATCACTATATTAATTGTTGTTAATAAAAAATAAATTTATCGATATTATTATTATTTTAACAATCAATTATAACGAGTAATGCATTTCCTTTACCAGCAGGCAGAGAGCCTTCCCTTTCCGTTTCTCTATTTCCTTTCCTCATTCCCAATCTCCGATCCATCCCTAAAAACAACTGACGAGAGATCCATGATGATGATGATGAAGATGCCTTGGAGGAGGAAGAGCAGGAGCTTCCATCTTCAGCTACAAGGGGCGATTGGTACCATTCAATCTCCATTCCTATTCTTATTTACCAATTATTGCCATTCTTCTACTTCCACACTTGAAGATGCACGCTTCTTGACAAATAACTTCAAATCTGCTTCTTTTACCCGCCTTGATGATGCCATTGCTTCCTTCAATCATGTAATTCATAAGCATCCTCTGCCTTCTAGGGTTCCATTTAATAGATTCTTATCTGCCCTTGTGAAAATGAAACAATATCACACTGTCCTTTCCATGTCCAAAACAATTGAATTGCTAGGAATCTCTCACGATGTTTATTCTATTAACATCTTAATTAATTGCTTCTGCCGTTTACATCTTGTGGATTTTGGCTTCTCTGTTTTCGGGAAGATGTTCTAATTCGGATTGGAGCCTACCACTGTGACATTTACTACATTAATTAATGGGCTTTGTATGGAGAGTAAAATGGATAAAACAGTGGAATTTTTCGATGATATGGGTGCACGTGGTTATCAACCTGATGTTTGTACTTTCAATGTGATAGTAAACGGAATGTGTAAATTTGGAAAAACAAATGTGGCTATTGGGCTACTAAAGGGAATGGCTGATAGAGGTTGTGAGCCAGATGTTGTGACATACGGAGCAATCATTGACGCCCTTTGCAAGGATGAGCTAGTTGGTGAGGCTTTAGAGCTCTTCTCTCAAATGAGGAATAAGGGCATTTCACCTAATGTCATCACTTACAATAGTTTAATTCACGGTGTTTGCAAATTAGGCCAAAAGAACCAAGCTTTGGCCTTGATGAATGAAATGGTGGAGCAAAACATATCACCTAATGTTTATACCTTCAGTGTATTGATTGACGCTCTTTGTAAGGATGGAATGGTTGCAGAGGCTCAAAATACATTCAATGTAATGATTCAAAGAGGTGTAGAGCCTGATGTGGTCACCTACAATTCCTTAATTGATGGTCTTTGCATTTCAGACCAATTCAAGGAAGCTTTGGCCTTGTTGAAAGAAATGGTGGGGAGGAACATATCCCCTAGTGTTTTTACCTTCAATATATTGATCGACACTCTTTGTAAGAAAGGACTGGTTTCAAATGCACAGAAAATAATCAAGATAATGATTCAAAGAGGTGTGGAACCTGATGTTGTCACTTATAATTCATTGATGGATGGATATTGTCTGTGCAAGCAAATTGATAAGGCTAGAAAGGTATTTGATCTGATGGTGACCAATGAAATAGCTGACATTTTAGGCTACAACATTTTGATCAATGGATATTGTAAGTGCAAAATGATAGATGATGCAAAGGAGCTTTTTGTTGAAATGTCTCATAAAGGTTTAGTTCCTAATGCTGTTACTTATTCTACTCTTATAAATGGTATGTTTCAAGCAGGGAGGCCCCAAACTGCACAGGAGCTCTTTAAGAATATGTGCTCTCATGGTCAACAGCCAAATATAGTAACCTTCTCAATTATGATTGATGGCTTGTGTAGACAGGGGAATCTCGATGAGGCACTCACACTATTGAAAGAAATGGAGAAAAGTCAGTTGAAGCCTAATTTTGTGATCTATAGCAGTCTGATCAATGGTATGTGCAAAGTTGGGAAGATTAATGATGCCAAGGAACTGTTTTCTAGTCTTTTTGAAATTGGTTTACAGCCTGATGTTTGTGTATATAATGCAATTATGAAAGGACTCTGCCAACAAGGATTAATGGATGAAGCATATAAGTTATTTAAAGACATGGAAAAGGTAGGATGTTTACCAAATAATTGTTGTTATAATATCATCATTCAAGGGTTTCTCAAGCATGAGGATTTACCAAAAGCATCAGAACTAATCAACGAAATGGTTGATAAGGGGTTCTCTACCGATGATGCTACCACAGAATTGGTAGTACATTTATCGCAGAATAATAATCTTATTCTGAGGCTTTTAAAGGTGCGCAATGAGGGATCAGCAAACTAAAGTTGTTATATCTTGACCATTCAAGTGTATCTTGGACTGCAACTTGGTAATTACCTTTTTCAAATATAATAGATATGTAATTTAACTAACTTCCTCAAATATCATTTTTAATTTCAATAAGATGTGATTCTCTTCCACAAAACGAAAATTTCTAACACTGCAAATTACCTGTGGTGGAAACCATGATATGTGTGTGCCTTTCGCTTGAATTCAGACATGGACTAGATCTCTTTGATATGAGATTGTTGATGAATGGAGGTCATGGATTTCTAATCATCAAGTTGCTGGTAAACCCACCATCTCCATTACAATTTTTTTTTGGCTGCTACTACAGCCTTTACTCGAGAGCTCAGTCCTAAAATTGAGTTGAGAACTAAAACTAATTGGTTCCATACTACAATGCCTAAGAATCTTTATCTATTTTTACTTTTGTGCTCAATGACCTTTCAAAATGCTATCATTTCTCTTGTAGGTACTTGCAAGGATATGACTACAACTTCACCTTTCTAACCATAAAGGTATAAACAATTCATTTTTGCTTAGTTATTATAATTTTTAATAGTAATGAGATTAATGATTATAGACCAGTGTGCTTTAATTGAGAATTGATTTAACAATTATACTACACTATAAATGCAGGGCGCAGGATATACAGTCTTGTCACTAATGGATATATTTTAGTGTTGGACCACTATTTGAGTTATTTATATGGTGCATTTTGCGATACATTTGTGTGGTGTTATGAATGTGAAACACATTGTTTCTTACTGTGTGGATATATAATGAGACATTTTATGTTTTTACCACTTTCTAAACCTTGTAATATACTTTTTCTTTTTGCTTGATGCATCTTTGTTGAAGTTTTTGTGATTCTGCATCCATGGGAAATGGTTTGTTAGAGAAGGTGGGTTTGACAGGGTACATATTGAGAGGTAGGAAACCGATTGCAAAATGATTCAGAACCCAAGAATCTATCAGTTGTTGTTTACTTTACAAAATTGAATAAACTATGGGATAAACTTGGTGCTTTAAAGCATCATCTAACTATTACACATTAGATCTTTCTTGTGGTGCAGTAGTGTCAATACAAAGAAACTTCATTGATTAAATGGAATACTCTTGTTGCATCTCTTCCCTTAGATCTTTCTTCTCTCCTTTTAATCTTATCAGATTTGCTGTGGGGAATGAGATGAAAATAAAATCTTGGAATGATAGACGATCGGTTGGTAATGTTGCTCTCAAATTCTCCTTTAGCAGACTATTAAATTTAGCAGCTAACCTAGATGTGTTGATGTTAAATATTTTTTTAAAGGGTAGTTTTAGAAAAAAATAAAATCAATTTTGTAAACAAATTTTTAAAAATATCCATTTCCATATAAATTTAATTAAAATATAAATTTATAATTTATTTAATTAATTTATAATATAATATTTTAATTTACATATAAAATCTACATGTTCACGTCTATTTTAATGGATTAAAAAAACTATACAAATATACATTATTTAAAATATTTTAATTTGATTTGTTCGATTAATTTACTATTTTAATTTAGTTTATGTTCTATTAACAAATATAATATTAAAATTTTAATAGATTGTAGAAGAACTCATAACTCATTAAACAAGCAGTTCATCTACTCATAAGGACATACCTGTGGATAGAAAAGAGCAATGCCAGTGCTGCAACAGTCTTCTCCCCACCAGACAACTATTCCATATCACGGAAACGCTTTGTTGGGGGCATAGCAGTGTATTTGATGCCATGTAAGAAGGGGTCATCCTCATTTTCTAAGTTCAGATATGCCGTACCACCAAGTGGATGCGTGTTACTCTTTGTCAGTTGTTTATATATCTTGTCAATGTTATTTGATATGTGGTTAAAAGCTTCCATAAACAACTCGTATCTGCAAAAACCAAAATGAAGTCATAGCATCAATGATAAAACAACATTACCAGTTGATTTTGTTATTCTGACCTACAAGACAATGAACAAAGATAAATCTGCACAACAGGTGGATGCAGTGGCAAAATATACATATATAATATGTATACATGCATATTAATACATCAGAACGTGTGACATGCATCTAAATTAAATGTTACAGGTGTATACTTGTCTTCTTAGTGAAGTACACGAATCAAGCAAGTGAGAACCAAATGATCTACTAAAGATTTCTTAATTATCTAAATGAAGATTCTATGCCCGTTAGCCAATTCTCTTTGCTTACATCCATTGACCGAGTTTCTAGATTCTCAAAAGCCCAAAATCTCACTCTCCTAACTAATTGGCCAAGAATTAGCCGAAGGGATTGCATCCCAGAGCTTCTTAAACTTAACACTTTATTCTACATTCTCCACAAGCATTTGAACTATTCCAAGGAGTTTTAGCCCGATCACATAAAGAAGGAATTTATCCCAGCAAAGTACTCGTTTCATCAAGTTACCTAGACAATTTTCTTTTGGGCCAAGAATCACCCCAATAGGAGAGAGAGAGAGAGAGAGAGAGAGAACTTTCTGGGCAAGAAAAACAAGAACAAGATCAATAAACTCCTCTCTACTCTCTGCAGTAAATGCACCGAAAGATATCTGGCCCATGGTGATGACAATAATAACAATAATGATGGTCACGACAATGGGAAAAGAGACAGAGATAGAGAGTGAGAGATAGACAAAAAGCACATGATGACCCATATAATTCACCAATTCCATAATGTTGAAACACAGTTATTCTTTTGTTTTTGTGCTGAAAAGATCAAAATACACAAGCACACAGTTATATATTTTCCAACTTGTAAGTGATCTTTCATTTTCTAGGAGAACAAAATAGCTCCTTAAAAAGAAACAGCATCAATGATGCCAAATGGATAGCAATGAGGATTCATGGATGCTATGAGGTTAGGGTGGAGGGGGAAGAGGGGGAGGAGGAGGCAAGTGTTATGTACATCTTACTCCCCCAGTATTAGTCAATCAGAAAAATAGTTGCATTTTTTTTAATAATATTTTCCTTCATTAATATTTATCCAGTAACTTGTTGCAGAACAGAATGATATTAACTACTACCTTCTCTGCTTAACTGAATTGTAAGCATCAGCTACTTGCTTCTCCTCCTTTCTGGCTGCTTCAAATTCTTCGGTCGCTGCTCTTTCCTTCTCTAGCAAAGCCTCATACTGATCCAGAGCCTTCAAATTTGGCGCTGTTTTTTCAATTTCTGACATTATAGCATCCATTTTTTGCTTAAAATCTGCCTCGATTTTTTCTCGGTCAGAAGGTCTCCTGTCCTGAGTAAGAGATCTATTCAGCTCACTAAAATCAAAATATGGGCCAGGGATCTCAGAGCCAATTTCCATTGGGTCTGAAATAGTAGGAAGGCTTATGTGTTCTAATTCACACTTCTCCACAATATCCTGCTTCCGAGACAATAGTTGCTCAATCTGTCCCTCCTGTAAAACAAAGGAAAAAAAAGTGTCAGCATTAATTCAGTAGGTTATAATTTAGTTGTATTTTCTTCCTTGCCACCCATGTAGAAACTTGCACCAAGGAGATTTCAGAAAAGAAAGAAACCACTTTGAGACCTTAGAGTTTATTTGACGGTTAAGTTTTGATATGCTTGTTGCAGCTGCAGAAGCTTGCTTCTTCCATTCAAGCATCTCCTTCTCTCACTCCTCTGACTTGGATTTCAACTCTATAGAAGGAAAAGTTATCTACTTAAATAAGAGGACAAAAATGAACAAAAATAACATTGAACATTCCGAGACATCCCAAGATACCAGTGCGAAATCTCAGTCTCTCACTCTCACTGATCTGGGAATAATTTTACATGATTCTCATTTATCACAAGACTCAACCAGAAGCTATCATGTACAATCAAATTACTCTGATTTGATTGAATAAAACTATGCTGAAACCCAAAAGAAAAAAAGAGAGAGGGAAAGGATAATCAAATTTCTTATTTAACACCCATGGGTTCTTTTCAGAATAGATGTTTCTTCTTTTCAACTTTAAGTAAAATGAATCAAGTTTCTAACACAATTTCAAAGAAGTCGGAGTTGGGTAGATAATCCTTTTTCTTCTTTCTATTTTCCACATGCCCTTCTAGCTAAAACTGGACAAAAAATTTTACACTTTTACCATTAATATAGCTTGTATATTCACCAATGTTTCTTAGAAATAGCTTATGATTAGGGAAAAAAAAAAGAAATTAAAGGATATCTAAGATACTCATAAAAATATATAGAACAATCTTAGGGACCCTTTTGTTTCACATTAAAAAATGCATTTGGAAAAATCACGATATTGGTCATGACTATTGATGCATTCTTTTAAAAAATATTATGCATCTTTTATGTAACAATAGAGAATTTGTTTTCTGTTGCTTCCGACTGCTTGTAATGAATTATCCCTTGTCTCCTTGAGCATTTAATGCATATTTTTTATTTTGACATGCTAACACTATGCTTATTGATTCCAAATCATGCAGAAATTATTGAGAATATCTATACAAGTTACCAACCATAATGTTCTAAAATTCTTTCCCAGTCTTGATCCTTGTGCATTCTAAAGAACAACTTGGTTCACAAACTCTAGTCAACTGAGGAATCCAAATATATAATGTTGATGCCATTAAATTATTAGAAATTTATCATACAACCATAGAGCACACAGGGTGAACTTTTTAGCTCATTGTTCTATGTCGAATTACTTTTTACCAAATATGCAAAGTGTGCATTGCTTAATCAGAATAACTAATTTATGCAAATTATCGAAATTCATTTAAAATTCAAAATGGGCCTGAATGTTAGCCACAGACCAGGAAGTTAAAAAAAATGAAGCACCAAATCGTACCTCGCACTTCTTCCTTCCATTTGTTTATGTCACCGGCAGCTTTCTCTGTTGCTAACTTGACTTCAGCCTCTTTATTTTGAATTTGTTTTAGTTCATTTTCTAAAGCACTGATAGAGCTTTCCAATTTCTTAATTCGTGAGTCCATGTCTCGCTTTTGCTCGTACTCCAACCTGAAAATAAAAGAAAAGGAGGTGGAAAGAACCATTATATACAGAAAAAAATGGTAAAGTAGCATGAAGGCATTCTTTCAAGTTCTATAAATAAGATAGGGTCAATCTCAAAGGTAGAATAATGCATCAAGTTTTCAGCATCATTTTACCAATATCACATGGCAAAAATAAAATGTTAAGAGAAATGTCCTCATACATTCGGTTAATCCAGTAAAATTTCCTGAAGAATCATGTGACATATTGGTATATGGTATGAGAACAAGAACAGTGTAGAGCCTCCACTTTAAGCACAAGAAATTAAGACTTGAAAAAGAGAACCATGCACCCTTAGATTCTAAAATATACATATCATGCTCCAGTGCTTGCACATAGTAACTGAAATGAACACCTGAGCAGTAGTAAAAGCTGCTGGAAAGAACAACTTGTAGCATTTAGAAAGAACATGTCCAAAAGAAGTAAGATCACAGAAATGGGATTAAGAGGATAAGATCCATTTCCCACAGGCTACATAATTTAATAGGTGTTGTCATTATATTTGGTTCAATTTCAGTTCTTACAATTTTGTAGAATTCAATTGACTTCCATGTTTTTTGTGTTTAGTTTGAATAGAAATTAGAATTTAATTCTAGGAATTCAATTCCATGGAACTAGTTATAATTAAAACCAAATCCTATCAAATTTTTATGGAATTTGAAATGAATTCTGCAAAACTTACATAACAATATTGTTTGGACTAAAATGCGCATATCAGACAATTTCCTCACCATCATGGCATCATCCATCTTCTTATATTTAATTAAACTCTATAGGTTAAAGAAGATAAAAACCGTAATTTAGCTTTCTATTTATACTATTATCTAGACCACTATATAAAATATTTTACTCTCCTAATTCATAATATTTAAGCTTATTATGCTCTTAGTAATAACACTATTTATTTTATGAATAAATCTCCAAGACCTGTAAATTTATTAATATATTGTTAATAAGTATCTATGTTTGTTAATTGTTATAAATTTATTACATATAAAACTTTTTGATATGGTAATTATTAAAATTTTTAATGTTACCCTTGTGGGTACTTTAGGAAATAAAATAAAATGAATTTCAATTATAAAATTATACCAAACATGACTTATGTGGAATTCAATTGAATTCTGCATTTTAAGTTGTAGCATACCAAATGATGGAATTTATTTCAAATGAATTATATTTAGAATTTAATTGAATTCCACATAATCACGAAGAATGGAATTAAACCAAACTTTATGTTAGTTGTGTGCTATTGAATTATACCTCATATTTGTTATATAAATTTTTGGTTCACTAAGGCCACCCGCAAAAGAGAGGAGCACCTAAGAATGTTGGTAGTCTTTGGTTTTTTTTTTTATTATGGGGGTTGATTATGTAAACCCCATTTGTATTAGAAATCCTGAGTGCACAAGAATTAGGTTATTATAAATAGCACTGTATAATTTCTCCTTAGATTTGAAAAAGCATATGGTTATTGGTGGACCATGGTTGCAGTCACACTAGCAAAACCACATAAATTCTTGTGTTTGCTTCTTTTCTCTTGCTTATGTTCCAATGTGTGTGTCTGTAGGTAATTTTCACAAAACAAGTAATATCTGAAACACTAGAAGTAAATTAAAACGTGTGAATAGATGTTAACATTTCATTGCCTGTCTTCATAGCTACAGTGCTCATAGTGTACACCAAGGAACAAATGCCTAAGCAAATGGTTTCATCTAATACATTTTTAATCATATAAGAAGTGCTAAGCTCATAACGCACAATCTGCCTCATCTAAACCATCATATTTGCTGACAAATGCCCAAAAGAAAATATCTCCAAGAAGAAACTAACAGAAGACAACTGGGTGCACAACTCGTTTAATCTCAACGTGTATAAGTGGGGATCCCTAAAATCTTAAGATGGCATCTGCAATTCCAAGATTTTTCGTTCCAGTTCATGAAAGAATCCAAAAACACCTTTATCCATGACCTGATCTGAATCTTAGAACCTTACCCTTCATAGGACAGAGATAAATAGATGACACATGGATAAAATTCCCGGAGCAGCTTAAAACTAAGCAAATCATTTCACATACAATGCTATTAAAATAACATATCAAAATAAAAAGTTTTAAATTTTTTTAGTAAGAGTACAGATTTGTGAATAATATTTTTTTATTATATTAAAATCAAATTATAAATAAAATAATTAATAATAAATATTATACTTGTTAAAAAATTAGTTATACCTTTCAAATTATAAATGTTTAAATATAATTTATTATTGAATATCTATAATTTTACGTAGAATAAAAATATAAAATTATTTAAAATTTATTCGTATTTTTCAAATTATAAATTACTAAGTATAATTTATTACTGAAAATTACTAATTTTAAATAAAATAAAAATATATTATTATTATTATTATTAATTTTGAAATTCATATTGTATTAGGATAAAGTTTTGTTTAATAATAATTTATATATAATTGGACTATAATAATTTTTTTTTTTTTTAAAAATATATGTTAATGATAATTTTATTAAATGACAGATATTAGCAAATAAAAAGTTGAATATTTCAATTGTAATAAAAAAATAAACTAAAATGATATATTTTCTTAATTTTATTTATTATAATTTTTTTAGATAACTTTGATTAAATATATTCATATAATAATGTGATATTAAGATAATAGGAGCCCAAATTTAATTGCCTATTTGCAATAATAATAATAGTAATAATATATTATATAAAAAATTAATAAAGAGATAAAATAAAAATAACAATAAAATATTGTTTAATTTGTGAAAGTGTGAAATATGGTTGTAGAGAAATAGAGTGGTTTACTTGAGTTTTTGGAATCAGAGCATTTATATTTTTTGGAAGGCAAACTCAAAGCGACTATAAATTCTACTAGAGTTTCTTATGTGCCACTTCTGATTAGATTCTGATTATCTGATTAGATTCTGATTAGATTGATAGAAAAAGGAGAAATAGTTAGATTTCAGGAGATAGTTTGTTCAGAAATTATGAAAACAATCGGTTACAAAATTTTACAGTCGCTTTTATCTAAATGTCTAAAACATTTTAGAGCTACTCATAGACATATTTCTCTATGTTACAAAATTTCAGTATCATACAATACATTATTAAGGAATATACTACTTTAATGGTTCAAGCAAAATAGTGGGCAACGTGAGGACTAAACCAAATTTCTAATATTTTAATGTTTAGAACTATATTTGAAACTAAATTTCAGTACAGTTCTCAATTTCAGTACAACCTCAATTTGATTTCAGTTCTTTTTTTGTTTCACTTTAATTTTAGTTTTATTTCAGTTTAAATTTTAATTGTTCACTTTTTCATCGTTCACCACGACAATTTATTAAAATGCAAACCGTACCTGTCATGCCGGTAGCCATATCTTTTCCAACCGGAGTACGCCACGCGTCAGACCACCAAGGGAACCTCAGTGACACCATCGACCATTTCAGAGTTGCTATGGAGCCAATCGATTCGACAAGCGAGGAATTCATGGCCAAGGCTCCCATTCTTGACCCGAAGACACAAAATCACAGATGCTCCTCACCTAAGATTTGCATTGGTTGCAACCTCCACCCCTGTTCCAGATTTTTCATAGATCAATTTTGGTTTATTGGGGTTTGATCCTTGATGAAATTTTTGGTTTATTGGGGTTTGATCCTTGATGAAATTTCTATTCCTCTAGGTTGTTTAGATGTTCCATTGATTGATTCAGTTGAGATGCTTGTGTTTGGATGTTACATAGTTTCAACCAATTCTTATGACCTCCTCAATTTTACTTGTAAGAGCTGCTAGGAGTTTTATTTTCTTTAAAATTGATTAAATCCTCAAGACCTCTAAGTTGGTATACAAATGGAAAGTTGGCAACACTCTTAAGAAGCTCCGGGATCGCAAGCTTTATTATCCTTTCTTTCAAGGTTCATCCCTTCAGAATCTCACCGAAATTACTTAGCATTTTGTCTTTTCAAATTAGTTGTTTCTTTTTAATTTACTAAAAATTGTTTCTTCTCTGCAATCTGCATTTTATATGTGTTTTTAGCTATTTACTAAGAACTGGATATATGTAGAAGTTTAACCAAGTTTCAGTAATTCAGTTTTAACTGTTTATGTTAATAGCTTTCATTAATAGCATTAGTTTATTAGATTTCTATTATAAGTTTGTTAACTGTGAAGTTAGTTAGCTTTTAGTAAGAAGCTAAATTAATTTTTCCGCCAATGTTAGATGATGCCCCGCTCAATTCTTTTCTTGTATAAATACCTCACTTATAAATCTTCTCATTAATGAATGGAATATAGAATTTTTCTCTTAATATGATATCAAAGCAACTAAGACTCGTGATCCAGAACTTTTTTTATTGGCAGTTATTTTTCTTTTTTTTTTTTCTTAAATTTCTCTACAATTTCCTTGATCTTCTTTATTTTTTATCATTTTTCATACTGATCCTACGAAGATAATTACTAATCATACTATTGAAGTTGTTGAATCATTTAATACAGATTTAATTACATCTAAATCTAAGATAGACACAGTTATTTTTCTTCTTTCTTCTTCCTAAATTTCTCTGCAATTTTCTTGATCTTTTTCATTTTTCATCATTTTTCATACTGATTCTACGAAGATGACTACTAATCCTACTGCTCAAGTTGTTGAATCATCTAATACAGATCTAATTACATCTAAATCTAAGATAGACACAGTTATTTTTCTTCTTTCTTCTTCTTAAATTTCTCTGCAATTTTCTTGATCTTCTTCATTTTTTATCATTTTTCATACTGATCCTACGAATATGACTACTAATCCTACTGCTCAAGTTGTTGAATCATCTAATATAGATCTAATTACATCTAAATCTAAGATTGACTTGCTGAATTCTGATTCCCCAAGCCAGATTCTAGTAAGTACTCCTTTGACTGAATTCAATTACCTCTCTTGGAATAGATCTATGATAATTGCTTTGACTACAAAAGATAAAATAGGATTAATAGATGGAACACGTAAGAATTTACTTTTTCATCGTCCACTATGAAAATTTGTTAAAATGCAAATAGAATTTACAAATAGGTATAAATTCATTTATAAATGTTATTTCACAAAATCCACAATGAGTTTGTAATGGTTTAATAAATAGATTAAATGGTCCATGCCGTTAATATGTTAATTGAATAGTTAGCGGTACAAAATTACCTAAGAGTTAATATAATGAAAAACTCTAATACCCAAAATACTTATGGCACTTGGAGAGAGAAATAAGAGCATTTCCCTCTATTAACTTTGTCCATATAAAACACATCATTATCTGTCCAAAGAGAGTGGGGCAGAGCAATGAGAGAAAACATCCATTTCTTTGACAGTTTTAAATTTGGTTGCAAAAAATAGAATGGAGCTTTTGGAATTAGAGGAACGCTTGTATTTTGGAGGGCAAACTCAAAGCGGCAATACGGTGATTAATCTGGCTTTGAGAAGGAGATATCTCAACGTCAATTAGACATTATATGAGTCCTACCAGCGGTTTTTATATTTTACTTCTGATTAGATTGTGAAGAAGAAGAGACGGTTTGGCTTCAAGAAGTGGTTTGTTCATATATCACGTAGACAACTAGTTATAGGGTTTTCCTATCACTTATCTCGTACTAAATTAAATATAAAAGAAAGTTTCTTGTTAATAATCACAAATGTTTTCTCTATGCTATAAAATCCCAATATTATATAATATATCGTCAAGGAACAAACATGCTACTTTAACGATTCAAGTGGAGTGGAGTGTAACGACCTGGAAACTGGACCGCTACCGGCGCTAGGATCCAGATCGACTTAAGGTCGCTGGGACCCGTAGCAAGCCTACTATACATCTTGTATACCTGATAAAATTCCATATATGATCAAACATTTACATAAAAACTTTGAACTTTCATGAAATCAAGCATCAACTGTGCATGTATTAAAAACTGAAACATAAAACCCATACTAGAGCCCTTATCAAATGCTCCAGTATGGTCATGATACATGCATCACTTGGTTCAAACATAACATATACATAAACTTTTACATAAAGATCATGTAAAAAGGGATTACAATACTATCAATAGGGCTAAGCACAATACTAATCCTCAATACATTACATGTCCACTATGAATCTATTTCATCAAAACTAAACCATAACCTTGCTGACTCTCCCAAAACTACCTGTGCTCTTGCAAACCTGAGGGGTTAGGGGAAAGGGGTAAGCTACAAGAGCCTAGTGAGCAGAACAGTAAAATCAATTTAATAAAATATATACTCATATGGAATACGTCACAATACAAACAAATCACATCATGATGGACTTGTCACCAGTAACCCTTTACATAATCCAATGTGCTCGGCCCACGACGGAGTTCCTCAGGACTTTCGCTTAACATAACATAACATAACATAACATATCCAACTGTGCCAGGGGCGTAGAATGGGCAGTCCTGGTCTTTCCCTTACATAGTGCCAGGGTGCGTAGAATGGGCAACCCTGGTCTTCCATATCCGTATCATATCATAACCTGCTCGAGAGCTAGTGGGTCATCCAATATCCATCCACAACATCATCAAATAATGTAATGCATCATATTCGTGAATTCTAATGCAAACAACCTATCATATAACATGGCATTCGTGATGCATGAACATGCTAAAAATTTAGTTACTTTAAAACATAAAGTTTAGTTCTACTCACCTTTGGCTGATACTTTCCTAACACTGGAGCAGCTGACTCACTGCTGGCCTCTTCGGTCTCCCAGGTCTGATCCTACACAGATGGACTTAAATGAGGGACCAAACATACTCTAGCAAGACTCTAAACATCTCCCCAAAAACCCTCTAAAACATCATAAAGCATGCATAGAAAACAGGCAAAGGAAGGCTGAACAGGAGACTTTCGGGGGCAGGTTCGGCAGCCGAAGGCCTTCACAGATCCGAAAGTCACTAACCTTCGGGGGCAGGTTCGGCAGCCTAAACTCCCCCACAAATTCGAAAGTCCAACCTTTCGGGGCGAGTTAGGCAGCGAAAGGCTGCCTCCACAGGCAAGTTCGGCGGCCGAACCTTGCTTCGACGGCCGAACTTGGATTCTTCTGAATGGCAGAACCCGATTATGCCATCATGCCCAAGCCAGCTAAACTCTCCAATCCTCACACCCAAAACTCAAAACATGCATACACACTCAACAAGGATAAAGGGGCATAAAAACTAGCCTAAACCCCAACAACATCACATCAAAAACAGCATAGAGTAAACATTTCTCATCAAACTAACATAAACCCTAACATTTTAAATCTACCCATAACATGCATCAAAAACCCTTAATACTCTTTAAAATTTATTTAAAACATAAAGAAAACAAGGATTTAGGCTTACCTCTTGGAGATCTAAGGGTATCCACAACCCAAACTCGGAGGTGAGAGAAAAACAATCTCTGGGGTCTCCAAGCTTTAAAACTTTGGCTTTGAACTTACAACTTCAAAAACAAGTTAAAACTCATAAGGATCTTGAAGGATCTGAAGGAAAAACACAAAATTGACCATGGAGATGCAAGAACTCACCTTTGCCGGAAAATGGAGAGAGAAAACTTGCTCATTTTTGAACAAGGGACCTTTTATAGGTGGCTAGCTAAACCACCTTCGGGGGCCAAAAGAGCTCCAGTATCTGCACACGTTCCGCAGCCGAACATGAGGTTCGGCGGCCGAACCTGGGCTTTCCCTCCAAGGGCATTTTTCTTCAAAAGCTCTTTCTTTTTTTCATAAAACTTTAAAAGCTCATAAAAACATTTTATAAAAATTCTTATTTTCACCCTTCTAAGGGATTCCAACTTCGGGATTCCGGATTCCAACGGAGATTCCGCCGGAAGGTCGGAATTCTGACGCCAGAGCTTAGCCGGGTGTTACATGGAGAGCGAAATGCTAGAAGGAAAAGCTATGGTGAAGGAAGTACATGTCCATAAAGACATACAATTCTCCATATACAGTTTAGTATTCTAGTTATAAATGTGACAAATTAAAAAGATATGATTTTATTATCTAAAATTTAAAATTTTGAATATAAACATAGATTAATATAAATATTTGAATTATTTATCATTCTGCAAACCATTCTCCTTTCATTTAATTTTACAAACGGATTCTATATCCGTTTACAAATCCAAACATATTTATTTAATTTTACCAGCAAATTGCTTATCTTTTTGCGAATTAGTTTGTATCTATTTAATTTTATAAACGGATTAAAATATGTTTGCAAATCCATTTGTATCCATTTAATTTTACAAATTATACATTCTTTTGTGAACATTTTATATCTATTTAATTTTATAAATATATTCTATATTCATTTGTATCCATTTAATTTTATAAACGGATTATATAGTCATTTGCGAATTAGTTTGTATTTATTTAATTTTGCAAATAGATTATGCGTCCGTTTGCAAATCATTGTGTTCATTTAATTTTATGAACGGATTACATATTTATTTGTAAATCAGTCTGTATCGATTTAATTTTACAAATAGATTATATATAAGTTTAAAAATCAGTTTGTTTCCTTTAATTTTATAAACGGATCAAAAAAAATTTTATGAAGCAATTTGTATCAATTTAATTTTACAAATTGATTATTCGTCCCTTAGCGAATATATTAGTGTCTATTTAATTTATAAATAAATTATATATATGTTTACAAATTCATTTGTATTTATTTAATTTTAAAACGGAGTGTACATCTATTTATAAATCCATCTGTGTCAATTTATAAAATTTTTACAAATAAATTATACATTTGTTTATAAATCAATTTGTAATGAGTTGCAAAACTTACTATTTTTTTATATTAAATTCCATACTTTTGCTATGATTTTGATGTAAAAAATTGATTTTTATTTGGAATTTGATTTTGGACAGATTTTGAGCTAAAAATGAGAAAAAGAACTAAAAGAAACTATTTTTAGAGTTTTTTTTTTCTGACTGCAAGGTACAGCCTTGCTCAAGGCTGTAACTCAAGCCAACAAACAGATTTCAGAATTACTACCGTTTCAGATAGATGCAAAAATAATCATATCATGATTAGGATAAAAATCATCATAAGAGTAGTAGATTTATTTTACTTTTTCTTTTAAATTATAAATAATTATTTTTTTATTTGGAAAAAACCTATATAAAGGTTGCTCTAGAAGTAGAATTTACAATTTTTTCTCATCATCTCCTCTCTTTTTCGATCCCTTCTTGGCCGAATTCTTCCTCTTCTTCTTCTATTTTTTTCCAATCTTATTATCACCTCTAGATACTCTTTTATTCAGTTAAAAGTTAATCAAATTGAGATTCATTTAAAATTGTGAGATTATATTCTTCATTTAAAAGTTAATCAAATCAAATAATCATATCATGATGGGAATAAGGGTTACAATGTTGAAGAGGTGGTAATGATGACATGGAATATAAATGAAGGAAAATGGAAGAGTAGAGTGGTGGGAACTGGGAAAGGAAATGAGAAAATAGTTTTTTTTCTTCTTTATATTAATATGGTTTACGTATTCAAAAAGTCCAATTTTTGTAAGTATTAATATTTTAATTTAAATTTTTTAGTTTTGATTTAATTAATTTAAAATTTAAATTTAAATATAATTTTAGTCAATTTATTAATTTTTAGATTTTTAACATATCACATATATTATTAATAATAATAATCAAATTATTAAAAAAGTCTAACGATTACATTATTTTGTATTTTAATCTAAAAGATTAAATTTTAATTTAATTAGTTTAATATTTTTATTTGAATATAATTTTAATTAATTTTAAAAATTAAAATATAAGAATTTAGATAAAATATTAAATATAATATTTTATTATTTTTTAAATATTAACTAATTTTATATATAAAAATAATATTAATTTACATTTAAGTATAGTTAAATAATATATTTAATTTTAAAGATAATAATAATTCAACGGTTAAATAGTTAAATAATATATTTAATTTTAAAAATAATAATAATTTAACGATTAAAAATGCCTTATTAAAGATAAATTTTATTTTTTTATTTTATATTAATAATTATAAAGATTCTATAATAAATACATTTTTTAATTATTTTATACATATTATTGTTTTAAATTAAATAATATATTTATTATAAAATATTTATAATTATTATCGTAAAATGAAAATTTATCACTATATATTTAATAATTAAATTATTTATTTTAATTGGTCAAAGTTAAATATGAACGTTGAATTTATTTAAAATTTAAATGTTTGGATTAAAATATAATGATATAAATATTAGGTCTTTTTTAATTAATTAATAAATAAATAAAATAATTATAATAATAAACTTGTCAGCTAAATAATTAAATTTAGAAATTTATAAATTGAATAAAATTATATTAAAATGTAAAAATTGGATTAATTAAATTAAAATTAAAAAATTAAAATTAAAATATAAATACATTAAATATTTTTGAGTCAATTAATCTATAATTTAAATTAAAATATAAATGATAGTGTTAGAATTTAAAATATATAAAATGATAAATAATTAAGAACCTATTTATTATTTAAATTGCTAAAACTACATTTGCATAGATTTAATAATTATATAGTTATTTTATTTTATTATTATTTAAAATATTTAATTTGATTGTTAATTATATTAATCTTTAAATTTAATTATAATCTAATATAAAAAATAACTAAAATTTAAAACTTCCAACTTAAAAGATCATCAAAAGTATGAATATTTTTAATGCTGAATATTTGAGTTTGTGGCTAAAATTTTTGGAATAAACTAATAATTTTTAGCAATAAACATTTAATAAAAATATTAAATTTTTGGTAATTTATATTTTTATGATTAGATTCACACAGTAATTTAATTTTCTAATTTAACATTTATTATGTGATTTTATAAATAAAATGTTTATAATTTTAATTTTTATAAAATTTTGTACATAAATATATTCATATTTTAAAAATATTTTTTTATAATACAATATACTGTTTATTAAATGCATAGAAATAATTTAAATATTATAAATTTACGTTAATATTATTAATAATAAAATAAAATAACAAATAAAATTTAAAACGCAAAATATATTTAGTGAGTTTAGCATTTCAAAATTTTATTATTTTGAAATAATTTTAAATATTAATTTTTTACTGATATTAATTAAAATTGTAATATTATTCAAATAAAATGTCAAAATAAAAATGTGCCAAACAGTTCTCATGAGAGTTAAGCTTTGCAAAAAAAATTAATTTTTATTATACTAAAATAAAGTAATTAATAATAAAAAATTAAACAATAAACTATTTATTTTTTCCTCATCTATATTATATACAATTAGACTATAATAATATTTTTAAAAATATACATTGATAATTATTTATTAAATAAGGAATATTGTTTAATAAAATAAAATTAAAAAAATTAATTAATTTTTAACTAAATTTAATTAAATATAAGGTACGGTTATAATAATTTAATATTATAATAATATAAAAGAAATTTTATTTAGTTATTCAAAATTATGTATAATTTTAATATGATATTGCATATAAAAATTAATTTTTATTTAGTGTCAAATAAATTCAATTTCAAATTTTAGGCTAATTAAACTATGTAATTTTATTAAGAGCTAAATAAATTCTAACTTAATATTAATTTTTCATAATAAAATATTATTTTTATAATTTAAAACATTAAAAATTTAGTAATTTAATTATCATAAAAATTTTAAAAAATATATAAATATAATAAATAATTTTTAAAATTATAAAAATAAAGTTTCATCATATAAAAAAATACTTTTATTAATAAAAAAATTACAAAACGTGGTGCATATAAACAACTAGTGATGCGTTTCCTTTCCCAATTTCCTTTTGTTATCATCCTGACCACTTTACTAGCAGGCAGAGAGCCTTCCTTTTCCGATTCTCTATTTCCTTTCCTCATTCCCAATCTCCGATCCATCCCTAAAAACAACTGACGAGAGATCCATGATGATGAAGATGCCTTGGAGGAGGAAGAGCAGGAGCTTCCATCTTCAGCTACAAGGGGCAATTGGTACCATTCAATCTCCATTACTATTCTTATTTACCAATTATTGCCATTCTTCTACTTCCACACTTGAAGATGCACGCTTCTTCACAAATAACTTCAAATCTGCTTCTTTTACCCACCTTGATGATGCCATTGCTTCCTTCAATCATGTAATTCATAAGCATCCTCTGCCTTCTAGGGTTCCATTTAATAGATTCTTATCTGCCCTTGTGAAAATGAAACAATATCATACTGTCCTTTCCATGTCCAAAACAATTGAATTGCTAGGAATCTCTCACGATCTTTATTCTCTTAGCATCTTAATTAATTGCTTCTGCCATTTACACCTTGTGGATTTTGGCTTCTCTGTTTTCGGGAAGATGTTCAAATTCGGATTGGAGCCTGACGTTGTGACATTTAATACCTTAATTAATGGGCTTTGTATGGAGAGCAAAATCGATAAAGCAGTGGAATTTTTAGATGATATGGTTGCACGTGGTTATCAACCTGATGTTCGTACTTTCAATGTGATAGTAAACGGAATGTGTAAATTTGGGAAAACAAGTGTGGCTATTGGGCTACTAAAGGGAATGGCTGATAGAGATTGTGAGCCAAATGTTGTGACATACAGTGCAATCATTGACGCCCTTTGCAAGGATGAGTTAGTTGGTGAGGCTTTAGAGCTCTTCTCTCAAATGAGGAATAAGGGCATTTCACCTAATGTCATCACTTACAATAGTTTAATTCACGGTGTTTGCAAATTAGGCCAAAAGAACCAAGCTTTGGCCTTGATGAATGAAATGGTGGAGCAGAACATATTACCAAATGTTTATACCTTCAGTGTATTGATCGATGCTCTTTGTAAGGATGGAATGGTTTCAGAGGCTCAAAATACATTCAATGTAATGATTCAAAGAGGTGTAGAGCCTGATGTGGTCACCTACAGTTCCTTAATTGATGGTCTTTGCATTTCAGACCAATTCAAGGAAGCTTTGGCCTTGTTGAAAGAAATGGTGGGGAGGAACATATCCCCTGATGTTTTTACCTTCAATATATTGATCGACACTCTTTGTAAGAAAGGACTGGTTTCAAATGTACAGAATATAATCAAAATAATGATTCAAAGAGGTGTGGAACCTGATGTTGTCACTTATAATTCATTGATGGATGGATATTGTCTGTGCAAGCAAATTGATAAGGCTAGAAGGGTATTTGATCTGATGGTGACCAATGAAATAGCTGACATTTTTAGCTACAGCATTTTGATCAATGGATATTGTAAGTGCAAAATGATAGATGATGCAAAGGATATTTTTGTTGAAATGTCTCATAAAGGTTTAGTTCCTGATGCTGTTACTTGTTCTACTCTTATAAAGGGTATGTTTCAAGCAGGGAGGCCCCAAACTGCGCAGGAGCTCTTTAAGAATATGTGCTCTCATGGTCAACAGCCAGATATAGTAACCTTCTCAATTATGATTGATGGCTTGTGTAGACAGGGGAATCTCGATGGGGCACTCACACTATTGAAAGTAATGGAGAAAAGTCAGTTGAAGCCTAATTTTGTGATCTATAGCAGTCTGATCAATGGCATGTGCAAAGTTGGGAAGATTAATGATGCCAGGGAACTTTTTTCTAGTCTTTTTGAAATTGGTTTACAACCTGATGTTTATGTATATAATGCAATTATGAAAGGACTCTGCCAACAAGGATTAATGGACGAAGCGTATAAGGTATTTAGAGACATGGAAAAGGGAGGATGTTTACCGAATAATTGTTGTTATAATATCATCATTCAAGGGTTTCTCAGGCATGAGGATTTACCAAAAGCATCAGAACTAATCAACGAAATGGTTGATAAGGGGTTCTCTGCTGATGATGCTACCACAGAATTGGTAGTACATTTATCGCGGAATAATAATCTCATTCTAAGCAAACTACGAAATCGTTCTGAGGCTTCTAAAGGGGTGCAATGAGGGATTAGCAAATTAAAGTTGTTATATCTTGACCGTTCAAGGGTGTCTTGGAGAGAAACATGGTAATTTGCCTTCTTCAAATGTAGTAGGTATGTAATTTAACTAACTTCTTCAAATTTCATTTTTAATTTCAATCAGCTATGATTCTCTTCCACAAAATGAAAATTTCTAACACTGTAAATTACCTGCAGTGGAAACCATGATATGTGTGTGCCTTTTGCTTGAACTCAGACATGGACTAGATCTCTTTGGATATAAGGTTGTTGATGACTGGAGGTCATAGATTTCTAATGATCAAGTTGCTGGTAAACCCACCATCTTCCTTAGAATTTTTTTTGGGCTGCTACTACAGCCTAAACTCGAGAGCTCAGTCCTAAGAATGAGTTGAGAACTAAAACTAATTGATTCCATGCTACAATGCTTAAGAATCTTTATCTATTTTACTTTTGTGCTCAATGACCTTTTAAGATGCTATCATTTTTCTTGTAGCTACTTGCTAGGATATGATTACAACTTCACCTTTCTAAACATAAAGGTATAAGCAATTCGTTTTTGCTTGATTATTATATTTTTAATAATAATGAAAATAGTGATTATAAACAAGTGGGGCTTTAATGGAGAATTGATTTAGCAACTAGACTACCCTATAAATGCAGGGTGCAGGATATGCAGCCCCATAATACAAGTGTAGTGGTTGAGAAATCTACCATTTTTCTTTATTGGTTTCTTGGTTGACAGAAATCTAGCAATTATAGTTGTTGAGATTGTTGAATCATGTGATAGTCAATTAGTTACAATGGCTGTATATTAAGGAAAAATACTTAGGAAATCATCTCTGTATGATATATCTTTATGATATAATAATAATACAATCAAGTATGATCATTTTGTCAATATGGTATATAACAAATATATTTTAGACCACCTATTGAGTTATTTATATGGTGCATTTTGTGATACGTTTGTATGGTGTTATGAAGGCGAAACAGATTGTTTCTTACTGTTTGAGAAAAGTTGAGCAAGAAAAGTTGCTTTGGTTGTTTCTTTTCTCCTTTCAGCTGTACATTAAGTGAGATTTTGTGTTTAGCACATTGTAAACCTTGTAATATTCTCAATAAAATTTTCTTTGAGCTTTTGTTTAGACATGGTATTTTTCTTTTTGCTTGCTGCGTAATTGTTGAAGTTTTTTTTATTCTGCATCCATGGCAAATGGAAGTGTTAGTTTTGTCAGAGAAGATAAGGTTTGACAGGGTACATATTGAGAGGTAGGAAACCAATTGCAAAATGATTCAGATCCTTTGAGTCTTCAAAACACAGATAATCCAGGTATGATCTTTATATCTGCACCTTTAAATTGACTAAATTATTTGAGTTGGAGTATATCTATGACACTTGCTTTAAGAGCAAAAGCCAAGTTAGGATTTGTAAATCGTAGTGTGCAAATTCCTCCTGTTGGCTCCACTGGTTTTGAGAAGTGGATGAGAGTTGATAGCATGATGAGTTAGATTTTGAATTCCATCTCTAAGGATCTAGTGGAAGTTTTTTGTATGCATATAGTGCAAAGGATTTATGGGAGGAAATTAGAAGAAAGATTTAAAGGACCTATGTTAGTTGGTGTTTTCTTTACAAAATTGAAGAAACTATGGGATAAACTTGGTGTTTGAAAGCATCATCTAACTATTTGTGAATGTGGTGCTTTTGAAGTACAGCTTGAGAGAGAGAATTAATGAGTTGTAAAGCTTTTGTAAAGAGTTTCAGATAGAGTTTCTGATAGATTATGTGGCATTTGTAAAGCTTTTGGGCACATAGATACCCTGGTTGGTTTAAAAATTATAAGCAAAAGAAGATTGGCTTTAACAATGAAAATCATACTTATGGAACCACTGATGACCTTCGGAACTCGCATCAGTTGTAGAGTGTGCGTGTTTAGGATTTAGATGAAATTAAGGACTTTGTCAAATATATTTTTGATACTGTATAAACACAATTATAATTTATTACGATCTTTCTAGATGACTTTGATTAAATATTTTCATGTAATAATGTGATATTATGATAATAAGAGATCAAATTTAATTTGCTATTTAAAATGATAATAATAATAATTGTTATTATTATATTATTATATAAAAATATTAAAAAATATAAAAGATAATAGTAAAATATTGTTTAGTCTTTGAAGAATACTAAAATCTCCACTTTAGTCTATGTATTTTGAATGTTCAACCCTACAGATTATGTGAAAGTCAATATAATGAGAAACTTTAATACCTAGATTACTTATGGTAATCGGAGAGAGAAGTAAAAGCATTTCCCTTTATTATCTTTGTCCATAGAAAACACATCATCACCTGTCTAAAGAGAGTGGATCAGAGCAATGTCAGAAAACATTCATTTATAAAGTGTTAAATAATGTTTTCTAAAGTGTTAAATTTGGTTGCATAAAAATAGGGCGGAGGTTTTGGAACTAGAGGAATACATATTTTTTGGAGGGTAAACTCAAAGTGGCAATACGGTGATTCAGGGGAGATATCTGAACGTCAATCAGACTAAGAGTCTGATTGGATTCATAGGAGGAGAGACAGTTTGGCTTTGAGAGGTTGTTTGTTTAGAGATTACATGGACGGGAGATATCTGAAGGTCAATCAGACTAAGAGTCTGATTAGATTCGTATTCGTAGGAGGAGAGACGGTTTGGCTTCGGGAGGTTGTTTGTTTAGAGATTACATGGACAACTAGGTTTTTTGTGTCGCTTTTGTCAAATTGCTAGTTTTAGTAATCTCATATATTTTTTCTATCGCTAATAGTTATTTAAGACTTTAAAGACTTTTAAGTTCAATCGAGCTCTCAATTTTTAATTTGAGTCTAATAACTCTAAATTTAACGGTGTTAATTAACAAAGTTAAATAAATAAGTAAAGTAAGTTTTTATGGAATTAAATATTAATTTTATATTTAAAATAATTAAAATAAAACTAATAAATCATTTATAAAAAGTGAATATATAAAATCTAACCTCTCAACTTTCAATTTGAGTCTAATAACTCTAAATTTAACGGTGTTAATTAACAAAGTCAAATAAATAAATAAAGTAAGTTTTTAAAGAATTAAATATTAATTTTATATTTAAAATAATTAAAATAAAACTAATAAATCATTTATAAAAAGTAAATATATAAAATCTAACCCTGTTTCATTCCATCCTCATCTGTTATTTCATCATTTATAAAAAGTAAATATATAAAATCTAACCATGTTTCATCATTTATAAAAAGTAAATATATAAAATCTAACCCTGTTTATTTACCCACTCAATCTCAAAGCATTATTAATCAGTATCTTTCATCTTGCATCTCTAGCATCTCTTCTCTTAATTCAACTAACACAAGTAACTTAGAAGTATTCTTTAAGCTCGCCGTCAATGTACCCTTCAAACTCAAGAACTACTTTCATGTTAGTTGAAAATACTAATAATACTACTATGGTCAAGATGTGAGTAGGTTTGTGAATTTATGTTTGATGACGCTGTGGATCTTTCTTACATGGCGGTTTGTGAAGGTGAAATGATAAATATGGTGAAACGATAAAGTTTATCAACTTTCAAGATGAATGGCCTGAAAACATGACTCTCTATAGTTATCACTGATTAAGAAAACAAGTTTATATTTTTTAGGTTAGCTTTGAAGATAAGAGGTTACTTCAGTTTTGGAGATAATGTTTTTGATTTTTCAATTTTAAAAATTTAAAAATATTTTAATGGATTAACATTTAATAGAGTTATGTTTCAATTATTGATTTGGATTTAATTTGCTTAAAATAATAATATATATAGGATAATTAGGTCAAAATTGAAAGTTAAAGGGGTTCGGTTGGACCTAAAAAATATTTAAAAACTTAATTTACTATTGGCTAATAGTTAAGGGGTTAAAATTGTAACGACTCAGAAACTGGACCGCTACCGGCGTTAGGATCCAGATCGACTTAAGATCACCGAAACCCGTAGCAAGTCTAACATACATCCTGTACAACTGGTATAATCCCATACATGATCAAACATATTCATAAAAACTTTAAAACATTTACTATACCAAGCTTGACCTGAGCACAACATAACTGTTAAATATATAACTCACACCAGAGCCCTCATCAAATGCCCTAGTGTGATGAACATTACATATGTCAAGCTTGGTTCATCATATTACAACATTAAAACATTACATACCGATCATGTACAAAAAGGATTAACCATACATTAGGGCCAAATACAGAACTAATCCTCAAGTCATTACATTATATCATTTTACATTACATGTCCACACTATACTATTCTATTACATAAACATAACCTTTACCCTTGACGTCTTCCTGGACTACCTCTGACCTGCAAATCTAGGGGTTAGGGGAAGGGGTGAGCTAAAAAGCCTAGTGAGCAGAACAAGGAAAACAACTTAATAAATCATATGCTTTCATAGAATGCGTCACAGCACAAACATTTCACATCACGGATAGATATGACCCAAAACTCTCTCTGATCTATGTCCGGCTCTTGAAGGAGCTCATTAGGACTTCATTAACATCATAGTGCCCGGCCCTCGGTGGGGCTCCTCAGGACTTCATTAACATATCATAACATCTCAGATCAGACTTGGGCTAATGGGTCTCCTCTGGTCCATCCACACCAACAACATAATATGCAATGCGTCATCTTTGTGATATCTAATGCAACCATCCTAATACATATACATAGTGATCATGATGCGTGAACATGCTAAAACATTTGATTAATTAGTTCTACTCACCTCTGGCAGACGCTGGACTGACTCTGTGACAGCTAACACTGCTGGCCTCATCGGTTCCTCAAGTCTGATCCTACACAAGTGGACTCAGATGAGGGACCAAACACACTCTAACAAGACTCTAAACAACTCCCCAAAAACCCCATAAAACATCACCAAGGCATGCATAGAAAACATGAAGAAAGGGCAGGACAGGGCACTTTCGGTGGCATCTTCGGCGCCGGAAGTCCCTTCCAGACTCGAAAGCCATGCATATTCGGGGGCAAGTTCAGCGGCCGAAGGTTCTCCCAGATTCGAAAGTCAGGCACTTTCGGGGGCACTTTCGGCGGCCGAAACCCCACAACAGATCCGAAAGTCCTGGCCTTTGGGGCCATGTTAGGCGGCCAAAAGGGGCTGCCTCCCATGCAGGTTCGGCGGCCGAACCTGGTTCCCTCCGAACAGCAGGTCCGAATCTGTCACAAGCCAAACCAATTCCAAAACAACCCAAAACCTCACATGCTCTCTCCCAAACATGCATACTCACTCCCACATGCATATAGGGCATAAACTAACTTAAACCCCCAACATAACATCACATAATCATACATTAAACATAAAACCCAACATAAACCCTAACATGCACATCTACTCTAACACATGCATCAACACCCTTAAAACTTTTTAAAACTTACTTAAAACGAGAAAAATGATAAGGATCTACACTTACCTCTTGGAGATTGAGGGTTGGTGCGACCCGAACTTGGAGATGTGGAGGAGAAGGTCTTCGGGGGTCTCCAAGCTCCAAAACTTCAATTTGAACTTTAAAACTTCCAAAACCAAAGGAAAACTCGTGAACACTTGAGGGATTTAAAGGAAAACTCAAAAATCAACCAAGAGAGGACAAGAACTCACCTTAACCCGAAAATGGGGAGAAAACTCGCCCATTTTCGGTGTGGAGGCCTTTTATAGGTGGCTGATCAGAACACCTTCGGAAGCCTAACATGCTCCCAAAACACCCCCATGTTCGGCGGCCGAACCTGAGTTCTTCCCTCAAAACATTTTCTTTCAAAACTCAATTTTCTTTTTCATTAAAACCATAAAATCATGTGAAAACATTTTAGAAAACACATTTTACCCCTCTAGAAGGCTCCGACATCGCTGAATTTCAGATTCTAACGGAGATTCCGCCTGAAAGTAGGGATTCCGATGCCAGGATGTAGCCGGGTATTACAAAAATGAGTCTTTTATCTAAACATGTGATTTATGAATGGAGGGGTACTCGTGGATGGGAATATAAATGAAGGAAAATGGAAGAGAGTGGTGGACAGTGGGAAAGGAAAAGACAAAATATATAGTGACGCAAGAGAAAATCATTAATTATATAATATTGTAATATGTAGATTGAAGAGTATTTTTTTTTTTCATATATATAGTTCACGCGAATTGATTGAAAAATCGATTACGTTTACAGTAGATATATTATATATTTTATTTTGTATCGATAATTATGAAAATTTTATAATAAATATATTATTTTTAATTATTTTATATATAATATTATTTTGAAATAAATAATATATTTATTATAAAATATTTATAATTATTACTGTATAATAAATTTAAAGATGTGAACTATATATTTAATAATTAAATTATTTATTTTTAATTTTAATTTTAAAATTTTATTAAAATTATATCTAAATATAAATATTAAATTAATTTATTTAAAACTTAAACGTTTGAATTAAAATTTAAATTATATAAATATTAGATTTTTTCAATTAATTGATTAATTAAAAAAATAATTATAATAATACACATGAGATGCCAATTAAATAATCAAAATAAAATTACATTAAAATGTGAAGATAAGATCAATAAAATTAAAATTAAAAAATTTATATTTTACACACAAACGTATTTAGGCAATTAAACAATAGTTTAATGATAAATAATTAAGCACCTATTTATTATTTAAATTGTCAAAACTACATTGGCATGGATTTAATAATTATATGGTTATTTTGTTTTATTATTATTTAAAATTTAAAACTTCCTACTTAAAAGATCATCAAAACATGAATATTTTTAATATTGAATATTTGAATATTATACATAGAAATAATTTATATATTATAAATTTAAGTTAATATTATTAATAATAACATAAAAATAACAAATAAAATTTAAAATACAAAATACATTTAGTGAGTTTAATATTTCAAAATTTTATTATTTTGAAATAATTTTATATATTAATTTTTTACTGATATTAATTAAAATAAAATGTCAAAATAAAATCGTGCCAAACAGTTCTCATGAGAGTTAAGCTTTGTAAAAAAAAAAAATTTATTATACTAAATAAAGTAATTAATAATAAAAAATTATATAAAGTTACCCATTTTAAATTTCTAATTATATTAGAGTAAAATTAAACAATAAACTATTTATTTTTTTCCTCATCTATATTATATACAATTAGACTATAA
Organism: Manihot esculenta; assembly: GCF_001659605.2. Classification (NCBI taxonomy): domain Eukaryota; kingdom Viridiplantae; phylum Streptophyta; class Magnoliopsida; order Malpighiales; family Euphorbiaceae; genus Manihot; species Manihot esculenta. The sequence continues at coordinate 2,565,970 of NC_035169.2, forward strand.
TAATATTTTGATAATTATTTATTAAATAAGGAATATTATTTAATAAAATAAAAAATCAATATTCTACAATTATATTTATAATATTTTATTAACAAAATTAATTAATTTTTAACTAAATTTAATTAAATATACGGTTATAATAAAACATTAGTTTTACGAAAATAAATTTAATTAAGTCTTTATTTTTATTAAGAGTCAAATAAATTTAATTTAAAATTTCTAAAATTTTAAGTTAATTAAACTATATAATTTTATTAAGAGCTAAATAGATTCTAACTTAATATTATTTTTTAACAGTAAAATATTATTTTTATAATTTAAAATATTAAAATTTTAATATTTTAATTATCTTAAAAATTTTAAAAAATATATAAATATAATAAATAATTTTTAAAACTATAAAAATAAAGTTTTATTATATAAGAATTTTTATTTATAAAATAATATTATATAATATTATATTAAATTATGACTTATTTGACTCTTATATAATAGTATAAAGATTTAATTTATTCAAAATTTTAAATTAAAATTATTTGACTCTTAAATAAAAGTGGAGACTTAATTGGATATATATTTAAAAAATTATTATTATAAAATGATAAATTTAATTTGTTATTAAATAATATTTTTATATGAAAAATTAATAAAAAAAATTACAAAATGTGGCGCATATAAACAATTCCCAATTTCCTTTTGTTATCCTTTCCGGATTCTCTATTTCCTTTCCTCATTCCCAATCTTCGATCCTTCCCTAAAAACAACTGACGAGAGATCGATGATGATGAAGATGCCTTGGAGGAGGAAGAGCAGGAGCTTCCATCTTCAGCTACAAGGGGCAATTGGTACCATTCAATCTCCATTCCTATTCTTATTTACCAATTATTGCCATTCTTCTACTTCCACACTTGAAGATGCACGCTTCTTCACAAATAACTTCAAATCTGCTTCTTTTACCCGCCTTCATGATGCCATTGCTTCCTTTAATCATGTAATTCATATGCATCCTCTGCCTTCTAGGGCTCAATTTAGTAGATTCTTATCTGCCCTTGTGAAAATGAAACAATATCACACTGTCTTTTCCATGTCCAAAACAATTGAATTGCTAGGAATCTCCCACGATGTTTATTCTCTTAGCATCTTAATTAATTGCTTCTGCCACTTACACCTTGTGGATTTTGGCTTCTCTGTTTTTGGTAAGATGCTCAAATTCGGATTGGAGCCTACCACTGTGACATTTAATACCTTAATTAATGGGCTTTGTATGGAGGGTAAAATCGATAAAGCAGTGGAATTTTTCGATGATATGGTTGCACGTGGTTATCAACCTGATGTTCGTACTTTCACTGTGATAGTAAACGGAATGTGTAAATTTGGGAATACAAATGTGGCTATTGGGCTACTAAAGGGAATGGCTGATAGAGGTTGTGAGCCAAATGTTGTGACATACAATGCAATCATTGACGCCCTTTGCAAGGATAAGCTAGTTGGTGAGGCTTTAGAGCTCTTCGCTCAAATGAGGAATAAGGGCATTTCACCTAATGTCATCACTTACACTGGTTTAATTCAAGGTGTTTGCAAATTATGCCAAAAGAACCAAGCTTTGGCCTTGATGAATGAAATGGTGGAGCAAAACATATTACCAGATGTTTATACCTTCAATGTATTGATTGACGCTCTTTGTAAGGATGGAATGGTTGCAGAGGCTCAAAATACATTCAATGTAATGATTCAAAGAGGTGTAGAGCCTGATGTGGTCACCTACAATTCCTTAATTGATGGTCTTTGCATTTCAGACCATTTCAAGGAAGCTTTGGCCTTGTTGAAAGAAATGGTGGGGAGGAACATATCCCCTAATGTTTTTACCTTCAGTATATTGATCGACACTCTTTGTAAGAAAGGACTTGTTTCAAATGCACAAAATATATTCAAAATAATGATTCAAAGAGGTGTGGAACCTGATGTTGTCACTTATAATTCATTGATGGATGGATATTGTCTGTGCAAGCAAATTGATAAGGCTAGAAAGCTATTTGATCTGATGGTGACCAATGAAATAGCTAGCATTTTTAGCTACAACATTTTGATCAATGGATATTGTAAGTGCAAAATGATAGGTGATGCAAAGGAGATTTTTGATGAAATGTTTCATAAAGGTTTAGTTCCTAATGCTGTTACTTATCATACTCTTATAAAGGCTATGTTTCAAGCAGGGAGGCCCCAAACTGCAAAAGAGCTCTTTGAGGATATGTGCTCTCATGGTCAACAGCCAAATATAGTAACCTTCTCAATTATGATTGATGGCTTGTGTAGACAGGGGAACCTCGATGAGGCACTCACCCTATTGAAAGCAATGGAGAAAAGTCAGTTGAAGCCTAATTTTGTGATCTATAGCAGTCTGATCAATGGTATGTGCAAAGTTGGGAAGATTAATGATGCCAAGGAACTTTTTTCTAGTCTTTTTGAAATTGGTTTACAACCTGATGTTCTTGTATATAATGCAATTATGAAAGGACTTTGCCAACAAGGATTAATGGATGAAGCGTATAAGGTATTTAAAGACATGGAAAAGGTAGGATGTTTACCAAATAATTGTTGTTATAATATCATCATTAAAGGGTTTCTGAGGCATGAGGATTTACCAAAAGCATCAGAACTAATCAACGAAATGGTTGATAAGGGGTTCTCTGCTGATGATGCTACCACAGAATTGGTAGTACACTTATCGCGGAATAATAATCTCATTCTGAGGCTTTTAAAGGTGTGCAATGAGGGATCAACAAACTAAAGTTGTTATATCTTGACCATTCAAGTGTATCTTGGAGCGCAACTTGGTAATTACCTTTTTCAAATATAATAGATATGTAATTTAACTTTCTTCAAATATCATTTTTAATTTCAATCAGCTGTGTTTCTCTTCAACAAAACGAAAATTTCTAACACTGCAAATTACCTGTGGTGGAAACCATGATATGTGTGTGCCTTTCGCTTGAATTCAGACATGGACTAGATCTCTTTGATATAAGATTGTTGATGAATGGAGGTCATGGATTTCTAATCATCAAGTTGGTAAACCCACCATCTCCATTACAATTTTTTTTTTTTTGCCTGCTACTACAGCCTTAACTTGAGAGCTCAGTCCTAAAATTGAGTTGAGAACTAAAACTAGTTGGTTCCATACTACAATGCCTAAAAATCTTTATCTATTTTTATTTTTGTGCTCAATGACCTTTCAAAATGTTATCATTTATCTTGTAAGTACTTGCAAGGATATGACTACAACTTCACCTTTCTAACCATAAAGGTATAAGCAATTCATTTTTGCTTAGTTATTATAATTTTTAATAATAATGAAAGTAATGATTATAAACCGGTGTGCTTTAATTGAGAATTGATTTAACAATTATACTACACTATAAATGCAGGGCGCAGGATATAAAGTCGACCATTTCAGAGCTGCTATGGAGCCAATCGATTCGACAAGCGAGGAATTCATGGCCAAGACGCCCATTCTTGACCCGAAGACACAAAATCACAGTTGCTCCTCACCTAAGATTTGCATTGGTTGCAACCTCCACCCCTGTTCCAGATTTTTCATAGATCAATTTTGGTTTATTGGGGTTTGATCCTTGATGAAATTTCTATTCCTCTAGGTTGTTTAGATGTATATAATCTTGTATTAAGTACTTCCATTGATTGATTCAGTTGAGATGCTTGTGTTTGGATGTTACATAGTTTGAACCAATCCTTATGACCTCCTCAATTTTGCTTGTAAGAGCTGCTAGGAGTTTTATTTCCTTGAAAATTGATTAATTCCTCAAGACCTCTAAGCTGGTATACAAATGGGAAGTTGGCGACACTCTCTAGAAGCTCCGGGATCGCAAGCTTTATTATCCTTCTTTCAAGGTTCATCCCTTCAGAATCTCACGGAAATTACTTAGCATTTTGTCTTTTCAAATTAGTTGTTTCTTTTTAATTTACTAAAAATTGTTTCTTCTCTGCAATCTGCATTTTATATGTGTTTTTAGCTATTTATTAAGAACTGGATATATGTAGAAGTTTAATCAAGTTTCAGTAATTCAGTTTTGACTGCTTCTGGTAATAGCTTCCATTAATAGCATTAGTTTGTTAGATTTCTGTTATGAGTTTGTTAGTCGTGCAGTTAGTTAACTTTTAGTAGGAAGCTAAATTAATTTTTCCACCAATGTTAGATGATGAGCTAGCAACTCAATTCTTTACTTGTATAAATACCTCACTTATAAATCTTCTCATTAATGAATTGAATATATAATTTTTCTCCTAATATGGTATCAAATCAACCAAGGCTCTGATTCAGAACTTTCTTTATTGACAGTTATTTTTCTTCTTTTTTTCTTCCTAAATTTCTCTACAATTTTCTTGATCTTCTTCATTTTTCTTCATTTTTCATACTGATCCTACGAAGATCGAATCAAGTTTAAACTCTATAATAATCGACTCATTAAGGCTCGTGAGCAAAACTCGTTTTCCAGTTCATGAGAAGGTTCGCAAACAGGCTCGTGAACAATCTCGTTAAACAGGCTGAGATTAATATCATAAAAAAATAAATTCAAACCCTGCATATACTTTTATGAGCCAAATCTAAATTTTTTAAAATTCAGCTCAATATAATTTAATTACACTCTTAAAACTTGCATATATTTGAATTATTAAGAGCTCATTTTTATAAATTTATGAGTTAATTTGTATATATACTTATTTAGCTAAAATTATTTAGTTTTAAACTAAAACTCATTATATATAAATAAATTGAGTTATTCGTGAACTATTAAAAACTAAGCTCGATAAAAGCTCCACTCGTCTAAGTTCATTTGCTAAACGAGTTAAGTTTCAACTTATTAATATTCGGCTCAAGTTCGAAATGAGTAAAACTCAAGTCAGCGCTGCTCAGTTCATTTACACCCTAAGTAAATTTTAAAAAGTGTTTAAAATACTAACGAATTCTAAATCCGTTGATAATTTACCCCAAAAAATTACTAATGGATTTAGAAATCCATTTCTAAACTTTATCATCAAATTAATAAGTAAAAAAGAAATGTTGAATTTATTAACGGAAGCTATCCGCTAGTAAATTTGTTGGTAAATTTAAAATAAAATCCTACATAAAATTTTCTGTGTTCTTTTTTTACAACTCATATTTTTCAGTTACAACGGATTTTCTAACAAATTTTAAATTTATTGGTAACTTTTTGAGAGAAAAAAGATTGCTTTTTTTTTTTCAAAATTTAATAACAAATTACAAATTCATTAGTATTTCGCATGTGTAAATGTTACACTAGCTCCTCTACTTTTATCATTCATTCATCTTATCATTTTTCTTTCTTCTATTTTCTTTTCCCTTCTGTCATTTTCTCTATTTTTCTATTACTTTCTTTCATTTTACTTTTTTTAACTCATAATTTTTTTTAATTTTTTTCTATTATTTTCCTTTAATCTCTTATCCTATTTTCTCTCATTCTCCTCCATAATTTTTTTTACTTTTTTCTATTATTTTCCTTTAATCTCTTATCCTATTTTCTCTCATTCTCTTCCCTCGTCTATTATTTTCTTCATTCTTCATAATTTCCTTTTATTTTCTCCATTTTTTTCATCTTTTTCTTTTTTTTTTTCCCATTTCCTTCATTTTCTCTATAATTTTCATTTATATTAGTTTTTCTAATATTTTTTTCTTCTATCATTTTCTTTCTATTTATATTTTTTCTATTATTTTCTCTTTATTTATTTTCTCCTCTAATCATTTGTTCACTTTTATTCGTTTCTCTAATCATCTTTTTACTCTCATTCTTTCTTCTTTTTATCATTTTTATTTTTCTATTATATTTTCTTTATTTTTCTCTTTTTTCTTTCTTTTTTCTTATTTTCTCCCATTTTATACCATTTACTTTTTCTCTTATTTTTACTTTCTATATATTTCTAATAAATATTGAACATAAATTAAAAATTTAGTAACAATAGTAATATAATTTTAAGTCTTATTAAATTAATAAAAAATTATTTGAACTCTTAATAGATTTACTAACGGATTGGAATCCGTTTGACGGGTGTCGATGATAAAGGACTATTTAGAATCCATTAGGAGTTTTGACCAATATCATTTAGCTAATACAATATAAAAGAAAAATAAGTTAGTAGCCGAAAAATCTTATTGAAATTCTTTAAAAATTGAAAAGTGAGTCTCCTAATAGAAAAAAAAATCCTAATATATAAAATTATAAAAATATCTAAAAAATAATTAAAATACAAAATTGATCCCTAAACAATGGAATTTCCATCTAGTCTCCATGCTTGCCACTATCACAATTTATTTTGTATTGAAAAACCAGAAATTTATTTTATTATAGTATTGTAGACACTATATATTTTTATCTAAAAGTAGTAAAAAATTATTCTTGAAAAAAGTTAAAAAAAAATAAAGATTTCTGTTAATTATGTAGTTTGAAATTTGAGGTTTATTTTCTTTATATGCGGAATTTATTTCTGTCAGCTTCATTTTTATGAAGTGAGGTTGCAACAATAGTGAGTACTCTCGCTTTGTGGAGTTGCAGAAAGGAGCAGCAACTGCCTTCAAATTGCACCATCCGATCATTGCAACAAAAAGAGAACCTCAACTCCATAGATAGCACTCTAAAAAATATCAAATCAAGAAAACTTTCTTTAAAGAAGAACATAAAGAAAAGAAAAGTTATAAAGGCACTGAAATAGGTCCCCTGATTTGCATGTGTTAAGGCTGTATTTTTTTTTTATTTAACTTGAATTTGAGGATATCTGTTTTGTTGAGAAGTGATATGAAGTGTAGGTTTTGTGAAGGATAATTTAAATTAGTATAACAACTAATATTCTGATACCATGTAAGTTTTGAATAAATGATGATGTATTCAATGGTGGCATAAAGGCAATATATATACAAACTATTCGTGAATTTATCGAGTTTTACATTTATAAAAATTCAACTGGGCTCAACTCGATTTATAAATAAGTCAAGATTGAGCTTAATTTCTAGACTCGTTTAGTAAACGAGTCCAACTTGAATTCAATAGTATTCAGCTCATTAAGCTTAGTGAGTTCGGCTTATTTCAGAGTTTATGAGCAGGCTCGCGAATAGACTCGTGAACTGCCTCGTTAAGTAGACTGAGATTAATATCATAAAAGAATAAACTCAAATTTTGTATATGCTTTTATGAGCCAACCTAAGTTTTCTAAAGTTCAGTTCAGTTCTGTATAGTTTAATTACAATATTAAAACTTGCAGATATTCAGATCGTTAAGATTTAAGAGTTCATTTTTTACAAGTTTGTGAGTTAATTTTTATATTATAGAGATCAACTGATGTGTTTTTTTTATATCATAGAGACTAAATAGTAAATTCTCTTTACAAAAAAGTCTAAAATACCTTCTATACGGAAGGATTTATTAGTAACTATTTTTATAAATTGAAACTAATTAATGAGTTTTTAGTATTGTAGGGACTAAATAATAAAATATTTAATAACTAAAACTAATAAAAGGACTAATTAATATATCTTTTAAAATCTAAATGGCGATTTTTTAAAATCGAGAAATCAATGAGTTTTCTATATCATAAGAATTAAATAGTAAATTTTTTTTATAAAAAAATAAAAATATATTTTATAATTTAATTAAATAAATATTTATTTAAAAATATAAATTTAACAGATAAGATAAAATTTTTAACGATAATTTAATAAAAATTATAAAAAAAAAATCGTTTGATAGAATATGTAATAAGAAACCCAATATTCATAGTTTTCAGTTTATGGTTTTTTGATTTCAAAAACTTTTTTCTAATAAGTAGTAAAAGTAAAAACGCAATAACACATATATATATATATAACGGCTAATTTTAATAATGTAAGTCATTAAAGTGGAAATACATTTTTTTTTTAAATCTCATCTCAAAAAGAGAAAAAATGAGATATCACCTAAAATTATTATAAATTAACAAATAATATAATTTATAATGAGTATAAATTAAAATTTTCATTTTTATCAAAAATATTACTTATTTAATTATTGTTAATATTTAATTATTTTTAATTATTTTCATATTTTAAATTTATTATATAAGAAAATAACAATTCTTTATTTAAATTATAATGGTAATTTTTATTATTGTTATTAAAAAATTTTACTATCATATTAATTATAAAAAATCGTTATTATTATCATTTTAACGATTGATTATAGTGTCGTCGTAATTAATATTAATAACTAATATACAATATTTCCATTAAAAATTTTTAATAATAGAATCTCTAACAATGACTTAACAACCAAATAAAATGATCATTAATGATTTTCAATGATCAATCTTGAATATTTAATGATAAATTTTTCTCTCGTCAATGAATATTTTTCTTGTAGTATTTGTCCATATTTTTAAACATTCAAGACAATTCTAAAATTTAGTCAATAGAAAATCTTTTTCCATTTAAAATAAAAATTAAGTTATTTTAAGGAAAATGAATTTTTTTTAGAAAAAAGAAGTCATTGTCTGCATTTTTGGCATCTTATTAAGACCGGTATATAAATTAGTTTATAAATTTTATTTTTAAATTAAAATTAAATAAGAGAAAATAAGTTATTTTATTAAAAAATATTTTTTAATATTATTCAAATAGTAATTTTTTTCATAAATAAGTGGAGTCAAAATTATAAATAAAATATATGAAAACACTTTAACTTAAGAAAACTTTTTATATACATTATATTTAATGTCATGTCAGTTAATATTTTTTTAATGGCATATAAGTTCTTTTTTTTTTTAAACTGAAAATTGAATATTGGGAGAGTAAAACCTGAGATCTCTCAAATTTATTTAAATGCACTTACCACCGCATTAAATCCATGAGTTTATTTAATAAGTTTTTCTAATTTAAAAAAAAATCTTTAATTTAACATGTTTCAACTTTTATGTAAACAATATGAATAAAGATTGATTTTATACTTAGTAAAATATGAATTCAGATAAATCCATGTATAGATTTGTCCTAAAATATATGAAAAATGTAGTGTAATTAATATTAATAATAATTTTTAATGATGTATACTGATCTTCTCAAGCTTAGTAGATATAATATCGAGTATGAATTTGCAAAATAAATAAACACTGAATGATTGATTGTGGGCCATCTTTCTGATACTTAAAGTTAGTAAGTGATCTATCATAAATCTAAAAATAAAGGCATAGAGAATAGTTTGATTAAAAGATGATTTAACATACTTGAGGTGTCTTTTTTAATGTCTAAAACTGGTTGACTCTTAGTAAGACTAGAATTCCTTTTTGAAATCTATCTTGGTTCTAGATTGTAGAATTTTACTCCGAGAATATTTTTATTTGTATGTGATTTGAAGTCCTAATTGTCATACGATTTTTACGTAATTTGAACTAACATCGTCTATTTGAATTTTGGCATAGTAGGCCAAAGCCTTCCGCTCAATAGTCATTACTTTTGAGTTTCAGTCCTGAGGCCATGAGACCTCTTGGTGATATTAATTTCAAAGCTGAAATCTTGAGGTCTCAACACTCATTTAACACTTTGAATGTCGAGACTCAGATTTTCAATCTTTTGGCTCTAAAATTAAACACCTTTAGATATCCGGATCTTATTTCTTAGTAGGATACATCGCTCAGAATCATATAGGTTATGATATATTTACTGTGTTGTGTCTCTTATAACATATTTTTAAACTAACAAAAATCATTAATTATATAATATTATAAAATGAGGATCGGAGAGCAATTTAATTTTCTTTATATATATATATACTTTAGTTTATTTTATGCATGTCTATAAAAGATAATCTTAGAATTTAAGATATAAAAATGATAATTTAAATATAAATAATTAAGAAGCAATTATTATTTAAATTGCCAAAACTATATTTAATAATTATAAGTTTATTGCATTTTATTGCTATTTAAAAATATTTAATTAATTAACTATATTAGTTTTCAATTTAAATTGAAATTAAATTTCATTATAACCTAATACAAAAAACTAACTAAAATTCAAAACTTTCTACTTAAAAAATTATTAAAAGTAATAATTTTATAATGATAGATATCTGAGTTTATTGCTAAATTCTACAATAAATAATTCATGCTAATAATTTTATATTTTTATGATTAGTTTCACACATTATTTTAATTTTTTAATTTAAGATTTATAATGAGATCATATAAATAAAATATTTATAATTTTAATGAATTTTAATGTTTTAATTTAATTTTTAAATTTTTATGATAATTTTTACATAAATATATTTATATTTTAAAAATAATTTCTTATAATTTATAATACAATACACTCACACATTTAATCTAATAGTAAGTGTATCTAAATAAATATGATAAGTATCACTCCCTTAATTTTCAATTTTTAATTTAAAAAAATACAATATACTCTATATTAAATCTATAGAAAATTTTTTTATATATTATAATTTTACATTAATATTAATAACAAATAAAATTGAAAATGTGAAATATATGTAGTGAGTTTGAGCATTTCAAAATTTTATTATTTTGAAATAATTTTATATATTAATTTTTTTATTACATTAATTAAAATCATAATATTATCTAAATAGATGTCAAAATAAAAATGCGCTAAACAATTCCTAAAAAAGTAAAGCTTGGTAAAAAAAATTAATTTTATTATATTAAAATAAAATAATTAATAATAAAAAATTATATAAGCTAAAAATTAATTATATTTTTCATGAAATTTTATTAATATTAAAAATAAAATTAACAATTCATATAACCGCCTTTAATTAGGTATCTAAAAATAGCACGTAGGTTAAAAAAAATATTATTACAAAATGATAAATTTAATTTGCTATTAAATAATATTTTTATATGAAAATTTAATAAAAAATTACAAAATGTGGTGCATATAAACAACAGAGTAATGCATTTCCTTTACCAGCGGCAGAGAGCCTTCCTTTTCCGATTCTCTATTTCCTTTCCTCATTCCCAATCTCCAATCCATCCCTAAAACCAACCGACGAGAGATCGATGATGATGAAGATGCCTTGGAGGAGGAAAAGCAGGAGCTTCCATCTTCAGCTACAAGGGCCAATTGGTACCATTCAATCTCCATTCCTGTTCTTATTTACCAATTATTGCCATTCTTCTACTTCCACACTTGAAGATGCACGCTTCTTGACAAATAACTTTAAATCTGCTTACTTTACGCACCTTGATGATGCCATTGCTTCCTTCAATCATGTAATTCATAAGCATCCTCTGCCTTCTAGGGTTCCATTTAATAGATTCTTATCTGCCCTTGTGAAAATGAAACAATATCACACTGTCCTTTCCATGTCCAAAACAATTGAATTGCTAGGAATCTCTCACGATGTTTATTCTCTTAGCATATTAATTAATTGCTTCTGCCATTTACACCTTGTGGATTTTGGCTTCTCTGTTTTTGGTAAGATGCTCAAATTCGGATTGGAGCCTACCACTGTGACATTTACTACCTTAATTAATGGGCTTTGTATGGAGAGTAAAATCCATAAAGCAGTGGAATTTTTAGATGATATGGTTGCACGTGGTTATCAACCTGATGTTCGTACTTTCACTGTGATAGTAAACGGAATGTGTAAATTTGGGAAAACAAATGTGGCTATTGGGCTACTAAAGGGAATGGCTGATAGAGGTTGTGAGCCAAATGTTGTGACATACAGTGCAATCATTGACGCCCTTTGCAAAGATGAGCTAGTTGGTGAGGCTTTAGAGCTCTTCTCTCAAATGAGGAATAAGGGCATTTCAGCTGATGTCATCACTTACACTAGTTTAATTCATGGTGTTTGCAAATTAGGCCAAAAGAACCAAGCTTTGGCCTTGATGAATGAAATGGTGGAGCAGAACATATTACCAAATGTTTATACCTTCAATGTATTGATTGATGCTCTTTGTAAGGATGGAATGGTTTCAAAGGCTCAAAATACATTCAATGTAATGATTCAAAGAGGTGTAGAGCCTGATGTGGTCACCTACAATTCCTTAATTGATGGTCTTTGCATTTCAAACCAATTCAAGGAAGCTTTGGCCTTGTTGAAAGAAATGGTGGGGAGCAACATATCCCCTGATGTTTTTACCTTCAATATATTGATCGACACTCTTTGTAAGAAAGGACTGGTTTCAAATGCACAGAATATAATCAAAATAATGATTCAAAGAGGTGTGGAACCTGATGTTGTCACTTATAATTCATTGATGGATGGATATTGTCTATGCAAGCAAATTGATAAGGCTAGAAAGGTATTTGATCTGATGGTGACCAATGAAATAGTTGACATTTTAGGCTACAGCATTTTGATCAATGGATATTGTAAGTGCAAAATAATAGATGATGCAGAGGAACTTTTTGATGAAATGTCTCATAAAGGTTTAGTTCCTAATGTTGCTACTTATCATACTCTTATAAAGGGTATGTTCCAAGCAGGGAGGCCCCAAAATGCAAAAGAGCTTTTTAAGGATATGTGCTCTCATGGTCAACAGCCAGATATAGTAACCTTCTCAACTATGATTGATGGCTTGTGTAGACAAGGGAATCTCGATTAAGCACTCACACTATTGAAAGCAATGGAGAAAAGTCAGTTGAAGCCTAATTTCATGATCTATAGCAGTCTGATCAATGGTATGTGCAAAGTTGGGAAGATTAATGATGCCAAGGAACTGTTTTGTAGTCTTTTTGAAATTGGTTTACAACCTGATGTTTGTGTATATAATGCAATTATGAAAGGACTCTGCCAACAAGGATTAATGGATGAAGCGTATAAGTTATTTAAAGACATGGAAAAGGTAGGATGTTTACCAAATAATTGTTGTTATAATATCATCATTCAAGGGTTTCTCAAGCATGAGGATTTACCAAAAGCATCAGAACTAATGAACAAAATGGTTGATAAGGGGTTCTCTCAGAATTGGTAGTACATTTATCACGGAATAATAATCTCATTCTGAGGCTTTTAAAGGCGCGCAATGAGGGATCAGCAAACTAAAGTTGTTATATCTTGACCATTCAAGTGTATCTTGGAGCGCAACTTGGTAATTACCTTTTTCAAATATAATAGATATGTAATTTAACTAACTTCTTCAAATATCATTTTTAATTTCAATCAGCTGTGATTGTCTTCCACAAAACGAAAATTTCTAACACTGCAAATTACCTCTGGTGGAAACCATGATATGTGTGTGCCTTTCGCTTGAATTCAGACATGGACTAGATCTCTTTGATATAAGATTGTTGATGAATGGAGTTCATGGATTTCTAATCATCAAGTTGCTGGTAAACCTGCCATCTCCATTACAATTTTTTTTTTGGCTGCTACTACAGCCTTTACTCAAGAGCTCAGTCCTGAGTTCAGAACTAAAACTAATTGGTTCCATACTACAATGCCTAAGAATCTTTATCTATTTTTATTTTTGTGCCCAATGACCTTTCAAAATGCTATCATTTCTCTTGTAGGTACTTGCAAGGATATGACTACAACTTCACCCTTCTAACCATAAAGGTATAAGCAATTCACCACTGTGCTTTAATTGAGAATTGATTTAACAATTATACTACACTATAAATGCAGAGTGTAGGATATACAGTCCCAGAATAGAAGAGAATCACTTGACTTCTACAGCTGTTGGTTGGATGAAATGTCACTAAAATTATAGACAACAGAAAATGTTATGGGAATTGAGTTATTTTAGTGTTAATGGATATATTTTAGTGTTGGACCATCATTTGAGTTATCTATATGGTGCATTTTGCGATACATTTGTGTGGTGTTATGAATGTGAAACACATTGTTTCTTACTGTTTGAGATGTTAGTTAAGTTAGGCAAGAAAAGTTATTTTGGTTGTTTCTTTTCTCCTTTCAGCAGTATATAATGAGACATTTTATGTTTTTACCACTTTCTTAACCTTGTAATATACTTTTTCTTTTTGCTTGATGCATCTTTCTTGAAGTTTTTGTGATTCTGCATCCATGGGAAATGATTCGTTAGAGAAGATGGGTTTGACAGTGTACATATTGAGAGGTAGGAAACCGATTGCAAAATGATTCAGAACCCAAGAATCTATATCAGTTGTTGTTTACTTTACAAAATTGAAAAAACATTAGATCTTTCTTGTGGTGCAGTATTGTCAATACAAAGAAATTTCATTTGATTAAATGGAATACTGTTGTTGCATTTCTTCCCTTCGGAAAGACATTCGAAATGCGGCTATTAAATTTAGATCTTTCTTCTCTCCTTTTAATCATATCAGATTTGCTGTGGGAAATGAGATGAAAATAAAATCTTGGAATGATAGACGATCGGTTGGTAATGTTGCTCTCAAATTCTCCTTTAGCAGGCAGACTATTAAAATTTAACAGCTAACCTAGATGTGTTGATGTTAAATATTTTTTAAAAAGGTAGTTTTAGAAAAAAATAAAATCAATTTTGTAAACATTTCCATATAAATTTAATTAAAAAATAAATATTTACTTTTTTTTTTAACTGTCATGCGCCGTTATTATTTATAAGTACTAATAATTACATTGTAAAATTTATATGGTGCATTTTGCGATACATTTGTGTGGTGTTATGAATGTGAAATGCATTGTTTCTTACTGTTTGAGATGTTAGGTAAGTTAGGCAAGAAAAGTTGTTTTGGTTGTTTCTTTTCTCCTTTCAGCAGTATATAATGAGACATCTTATGTTTTTACCACTTTCTAAACCTTGTAATATACTCAATAAAATTTTCTTTGGGCTCTTGTTTGTACATGGTATTTTTCTTTTTGCAAGATGCATCATTCTTGAAGTTTTTGTGACTGCATCCATGAGAGGTACATAATTCTGTGTTCAGCCTCCTCATTCTTAAAAGAAAAGTTAGGAAGTTGGAAAGTTGGGTGTGGAGGAAAGAGTTTCATATAGATTTTGTGACTTTTGGAAAGCTTTTGAGCATGTTAGAGATACTTGCTGATTGGTTTAGATCTTTCTTGTGGTCCAGTAGTGTCAATACAAAGAAACTTCATCTGGTTAAATGGAATACTCTTTTGTTGCCTAAAAAGAATGGAGGCTTAGGCGTCAAAGATATCTCTCTTCAAATTCAAGCTCTTTGGAGATTTGAAAATCATAGGCATTTCTTCCCTTCAGAAAGACATTCGAATTGCGGGTATGCTACTTTCGATGAACTCTTCTCTCCTTTTAATCATATCAGAATTGCTAATGATATATTTTCTTAATTTTATTTATTATAATTGTTTTAGATAACTTTGATTAAATATATTCATATAATAATGTGATATTAAGATAATAGGAGCCCAAATTGAATATTAAATAACAGATATTAGCAAATAAAAAGTTGAATATTCAATTATAATGAAAAATCAACTAAAATGATATATTTTCTTAATTTTATTTATCATAATTTTTTTAGATAACTTTGATTAAATATATTCATATAATAATGCGATATTAAGATAATAGGAGCCCAAATTTAATTGCCTATTTGCAATAATAATAATAATAATAATAATAATAATAATAATAATAATATATTATATAAAAAATTAATAAAGAGGTAAAACAAAAATAACAGTAAAATATTATTTAATTTGTGAAAGTGTTAAATTTGGTTGTAGAGAAATAGAGTGGTTTACTGGAGTTTTGGAAACAAAGGAGCATTTTATATTTTTTGGAAGGCAAACTCAAAGCAACTATGAATTCTACTAGAGGTTCTTATGCTTCACTTCTGATTAGATTGATAGGAAAATGAGAGATAGCTTGATTTCAGGAAGTAGTTTGCTCGGAAATTTCGAAAACAACCGGTTATAAGATTTTGCAATCGCTTTTATCAAAATGTTAGTTTTAGAGCTATTCATACAAAACCAAATATAAAAGGAAGTTTCTTGTTAGTAATTAGATATATTTCTCTATGATACAAAATCTCAGCATCATTCAATACATCATTAAGGAATATACTACTTTAATGGTTCAAGCAAGATAGTTGGCAACATGAGAACTAAACCAAATTTCTGATATTTTAATGTTTAGAACCATATTTGGAATTGAATTTCAGTATAGTTCTCCATTTTAGTACAACCTCAATTTGATTTCAGTTTTTTTTTTCTTACTTTAATTTTAATTTCATTTCAGTTTAAATTTTAATTGTTCACTCTTTCATCATCGACTATGAAAATTTATTAAAATGCAAATAAAATTTATAAACAGGTACAAATTCATTTATAAATGTTATAACTTCACAAAATCTACATCGAGTTTTTAATGGTTTAATAAATAGATTGAATGGTCCATGCCGTTAATATGTTAATTGAATATTTAGCGGTATAAATTACCTGAAAGTTAATATAATGAAAAACCTAATACCCAAAATACTTATGGCACTTGGAGTGAGAAGTAAGAGCATTTCCCTCTATTTAACTTTGTCCATGTAAAACACATCATTATCTGTCCAAAGAGAGTGGGACAGGGCAATGAGAGAAAACATCCATTTCTTTGAAAGTTTTAAATTTGGTTGCACAAAAATAGAATGGAGCTTTTGGAACTAGAGGAACACTTGTATTTTGGAGGGCAAACTCAAAGCAGCAATACGGTGATTCATCTAACTTTGAGGAGATATCTCAACGTCAATTAGACTATATAAGAGTCCTATCAGAGGTTTTTATGTTCTACTTAGATTGTAAAGAAGGAGAGACAGTTTGGCTTCAAGAAGTGGTTTGTTTAGAGATCCGTAGGTAACTAGTTATAGGGTTTTGCTATTGCTTTTCTCGTACAAAATTAAATATAAAAGAAAGCTTCTCGTTAATAATCACAAATGCTTTCTCTATGCTATAAAATCCCAGTATCATATAATACATCGTCAAGAAACATGCTACTTTAACGATTCAAGGGGAGTAGAGTGTGAAATGCTAAAAGAAAAAAGCTATGGTGAAGGAAGTACATGCCCATAAAGATATAAACTTCTCCATATTCAGTTTAGTACTCTAGTTATAAATGTGACAAATTGAAAAGATTTGATTTTATTATTCAAAATTTAAAATTTAAAATTTAAATATAGATTAATGTAAATATTTGGATTATTTATCATTCTGTGAACCATTCGGCTTCCATTTAATTTTACAAACAGATACTATGTTTGTTTACAAATCTGAACATATCCATTTAATTTTACTAGTGGATTGCTTATCCTTTTGCGAATTAGTTTGTATTCATTTAATTTTACAAATTATACATTCGTTTGCAATCATTTTATGTCTATTTAATTTTATAAATAGATTCTACATTCATTTATATCCATTTAATTTTATGAACAGATTATATAGTCATTTGTAAATTAGTTTGTATTTATTTAATTTTACAAACAGATTATGTGTCCGTTTGCAAATCATTGTATTCATTTAATTTTATGAACGAATTACATGTTTATTTGTGAATCAGTTTGTATCGATTTAATTTTACAAATATATTATATATCCATTTGAAAACAATTTGTTTCCTTTAATTTTATAAACGGATCAAACATTCTTTTATAAAGCAATTTGTATCCATTTAATTTTACAAATGGATTATACGTCCCTTAACAAATATATTAGTGTCTATTTAATTTACAAACAAATTATATATCTGTTTGCAAATTAATTTGTATTTATTTAATTTTAAAACGGAGTATACATGTATTTACAAATTTGTTTGTGTCGATTTATAAAATTCTTACAAATAAATTATACATCTGTTTGTAAATCAATTTGTGATAAGTTGTAAAACTCACCATTTTTTTCATATTAAATTCCATAATTTTACTATGATTATGATATGAACAATTTATTTTTATTTGGAATTTGATTTTGGATAGGTTTTGAGATAAAAATGAGAAAAAGTATTAAGAGAGGCTGTTTTAGATTTTTTTTTTCTGACCGGAAATTACAGCCTTACTTAAGGTTGTAGTCTAAGTGTACGGACAGACTCTGAATTACTATTTTACCAACCGTACAAAATTCAAAACGATTTCAGATATATGCAAACATTAGAATTAAAATAAGAGTTATCATAGAAGTAGTAGATTTATTTTACCTTTTCTTCTAAATTATGAATAATTATATTTTTATGTATAAAAAGTCTATATAAAGGTTGCCCTAGAAGTAGAATTTACCATCTCTTCTCATCATCTCCTCTCTTTTCGATCCCTTGGTTGAATTCTTCCTCTTCTCTTTTTATTTTTCTGCAATTTTATTATGACTTTTAGAAGCTAAACTCTTTTATTCAGTTAAAAGTTAATCAAATTGAAGTTCATTTAAAATTGTGAGATTATGTTCTCAATTTCTGTTTATCTTATTTTTATTTTCAATTAATTTCTATTTTTGAGAAACACCACATCCATTGTTGTCCTTTTAGGAATTCAAGAGGGCTATTGAATCTCTTAGGAAAACATATTACTAATTCAAGTAAATATGTAATTGGTTAATTGGGTTAATACAATTAACAATTAGCATTTTTTTATGTTAAGTAATTAATTGATTTGGTTTAAATAATTTATTTGCGGTTATTGATTAAATTTGAGTTATTCTCTTCTTAAAGCGGTTAATTAATTAAATCTAGACGCTTAATGGAGTTATTAATTAACTAAAAATTAATTTAAGCGCTATGCGGATTAATTAAATCATGATGAAGAATCAGTGGAATTCATTTGTTTTAACACTATAGCCAATAACTTTCTTTTTAATCAATAATCAATGGCAAACCTTTTAGTTTTGATTATCTTCATTTTAATTTGATTATTTGTTTCACCATTTTAATTCTGTTATTTTCTTCTTTTAATTGGTCTTTTTAAATTCTATTCTATTCTTTTTTTTTTTTATTTTAAACTATTCTTTTATCCTACTTGTCATCTAATTTAAATAAAATTAAGGTCTCTGTGTAGATCAACATTCATTTACCCTATCTGCATATTCTTTTAAATCAAGTAAAAGGAAATCAGTTTTAATTAACGGATTCAACGCCTGTTTGTATCCATTGAATTTTATAAATAGATTCTATACTTGTTTACGAATTCTTTTGCGTTTATTTAATTTTACAAATAGATTATATATCCGTTTAAAAATCAAATTGTGTTTATTTAATTTTATAAATGTATTACTCATTGGTTTGTTAATACATTTATGTCTAATGCTAAATATGTGAAAAAAATATATATCAATTCTATATTTAATCTTTATATTAATTTATATTTTAATCATTTTTTTAATTTCTATTTAATGTTGCAAAATTCACTATTTTTTTCATATTAAATTGCATGATTTTGATATAAGCAATTGATTTTTACTTTTGGACAGATTTTGAGCTTAAAATGAGAAACTAAATCAAATATTATGTTAGAGCTTTTTTTTACTAGAAGGTACAGTGTTACCCAAAGTTATGATCGAAGCTCGATGGACAGATTGCAGTATTTCTGTTTTGTCAGTTTTACAGAGTTCAGAACTATTTTCATATAGATGCAAATACAATCAGATTAGGATTAAGATAAGAGTCATCATAGGTAACACGGAGCAATTAGCCTTAGACGTTACGGCAGACTTGGACCGAGTCTAACTTTTACTGCCGACGTCCGATGGAAACCCATGATAATTTTTCAAAAATAGAATTTCAAGACGCACAATTTTTAAAAGTGTGACAAAAGTCGTAGGCCTGTCATAAAGTTCAATATGGAAATTCCACTGTTTAGGGGTCAATTTTGCATTTTATTATTTTTTTGAATATTTTTATAATTTTGCATATTAGAGTTTGTTTCTTATTATAAATAGCATTATTTTGCTATTTGGAACTCACTTTTTAATTTTTAAAGAATTTCAATAAGATTTTGCTACTTTTATCATATTTGTTTCTTATATCGTCTTAGCAAAGCGATATTGGTTAAAACTCCTGATGGAATATAAATAGTCTTTTATCATATAGGTATCAGAGTAAAAGTTTGATTATGGCAGACAACTAAGAGGCGCGACTTATTACAATTGAGGCATCTTTGGCAGAATTGAGGGAGATGATCGGAAAGTTGGCCCTACAGCAGGGAATCAACCAACCTGCCGCCGCTGACTCCCGGCCAGTCGCTAATCATGTGGTTGCCAATCCTGTGCCTGCAAATCCCCAATAGAATTATCATGAATGTTACAAGATCAAAATAGACCTTCAAAACTTTTCTAGTTCGTTGGATGTAGAATCTGTTCTTGATTGGTTGCCGGAGGTTGAACATTTCTTCGAAATTATGAACGTGGAAGAGGATCGCAAGGTTCCGTTTGTGGCCTATGAGTTAAAGGGGGTGCAACAGTTTTGATGGAATTCAGTTCAAAACGAATGCTATCGGAGGAGGCTTGATCCCGTACAAAACTGGATGTTGATGAAGCAGATGATTGAACAACAATTCTCGCCTAGCGATCACGCTCAAATTTTGTATTATCGGTATCATGACTGTGTACAAGGGAATCGAAGGGTGGATGAATATACCAAGGAGTTTTTTAGGTTGCAGGCGAGGTGTGAAAACTGTGAGAACGAAGTCCAGCAGGTTGGTCATTATTAGAGGGGTCTGAATCATGAAATTTGTTGTATGATAGGAGTAGCTGCGATTTTCACTTTGGCAGATGCCATTGAGATGGCAGAAAGGGTAGAAGAGCGTGTTGATTGGCAGCTACGACAGCAGTATAATCGAAATTTTAATTACAAAAATTCTGGATTGATAGGAACGCAGCAGTATAGAGGCAATTACAGCGGACAATCTTCTATGGTTGTAAATTTTGGCAATTCTCAGAATACTATGGAAGAAAGGAGAGATAATAAGGGAAAAATAGTCACCACTACAGCAGACAAAGATTTTTGTACTGGGAGATTGCAACCTTAGCCAAACCTGTAGCCCAAGGCGATGGAAAGTTTTAGAAAGCCCCATCTCAGCAAATTTTGCCATCTAACCATCGATAAGATAAATTTCAAATTGGATCAAACACAATCAGATTAAGATTAGGATAGGGATAAGATAGGAGTGGTAGAATTTATTTTAAATTATTAAATTCTATCTTTTTGTGCCTATATAAGGACTCTTAGAATTAAACCTAGGCATCATATTTTCTTCCTCTTTTCTCCCTCTCCTCTCCTCTCTTGCCACTAATACACTGGGCAATCAGAGATATCTTTATTGATTACAGAATAGGTATTTATACATACAAGTGTGACTTGGTTAACAAGTATTTGAAATCTATACAAACTAGGAAACTGAAATCTATACAAATTAGGAAAATAGAATCCTAATCCTTATCAGTATAGTCTCAATCCTAATCCTTATCACTTATCAGTATAGTCTCAATCCTAATCCTTATCACTTATCAGTATAGTCTCAATCCTAATCCTTATCACGCCCCCGCAAGCTGTACCGGAGGGGCAGCAAGGTACAGCTTGTCTCGAAAGAATTGAAAACGAGATTTTGGTAGTGGTTTAGTCAGTACATCAGCAATTTGATGATCAGTCCCAATGTAACGAACAAAGAGGTGCTTGTTTTTGACCAAATCTCTAACAAAATGAAAATCTATCTCCATATGCTTTGTTCTTGAATGGAAAATCGGATTAGCAGTCATATAGGTGGCACTTAAGTTATCACTCCAGATGATTGGTGCAGTGGATAATGAAATTCCAACTTCATTTAGTAATGACTTTAACCATACCATTTCAGAAGCTACTGAAGCAATGGCTCGATACTCGGCTTCGGTGGAGGACCGAGATACAGACTTTTGTTTTCGGGAAACCCATGAAATCAATGATTTGCCGAAGTAGACGGCGAAACCTGTGGTGGATTTTCTGTCATCAATAGAACCACCCCAATCTGCATCACAATATCCTTGAAGAATTGGTTGAGTACTTTTCGAAAAGAAGAGGCCAAACTCTGATGTAGTTTTCACATAGCGCAGAATCCGCTTTACTGCCATCCAATGTTCAGTGGTAGGAGAATGCATAAATTGGGCTACCTTGTTCACCGAGTAAGCGAGGTCTGGACGTGTGAAAGTAAGATATTGAAGTGCTCCTACAACACTTCGATATAAGGTTTGATCATGGAATGGAGCACCACTTGTTAAGGAGAGCTTTGCTTTAGCATTTGATGGAGTATTGACTGGGCTACATTCTGCCATTTGCGTTCGATGGAGTAAATCTGAAATATACTTCTTTTGATTCAAGTACAAACCATTCTTATTCCATGTTGCTTGTATGCCCAAAAAATAGGAGAGGCGTCCCATTGGCTTGATTGCAAACTGCTGCTTAAGATTGGATAGTAAGGATTCGGCCAAGGAGTGATTATTACCAATGATTAAAATGTCATCCACGTAGACAAGGCAAAATAATTTTGAGGATCCAGCCGTATAGAAAAAAAGAGAGGTATCGGTTTTGGAGCCCTTGAACCCGAAGTGAAGCAAAGCATCAGTCAATCGTTGATTCCACATACGTGGAGATTGTTTTAAACCATATAAAGAACGCTTTAGATGACAAACATGATTCGGCTTATGAGGATCAATGAAGCCTTGTGGTTGGATCATAAAGACATCTTCGTCGAGATTGCCATGAAGAAAAGCGTTAGAAATATCCATTTGGTCAACAAACCAGTCATGTTGTAGAGCCAAAGCTAACATCAATCGAATGGTAGATGGCTTGACAACCGGGCTGTAGGTGTCATCAAAATCAATTCCAGGCCTCTGATGGTAACCCTTTGCTACTAAGCGTGCTTTGTACCGATCAACAAAACCATCGGTTTTTAACTTGGTGCGATAAACCCACTTGCACCCAATGACATTGTGAGTTGGAGTTGGTGGAACAAGTTGCCAAGTACCATTCGAAATGAGTGCATTATACTCCTCTTGCATTGCCAATCGCCATCTAGAGTCCTTGCTTGCTTGAGTGAAAGTAGTTGGTGTTGAGGTAGAATCAACCGAAACAGCCAAGGAGAAAGGTTGTCTCGGTTTAAGGCTCCCAGTTTGAATTCTGGTGACCATATGATGGCGTCGGGTAGTTACTGGTTCAGGAGAGGCAGCTTCGATAAGACCAACAGGTAGTGACTCAATCAATTGTAGAGGTGGAGGACTAGATTCGGCTGCTAGGGAAGTCTCGGCAGTTTCTTGAGACGGTGTAGGCGGTTGTGAATGGGCAGCCAAATGGAAATCCGTACCATTGGGAAGTACCTCCTGAATTGGGTATTGAACCCGCTCTTGAATAGCAGCCGTAGGTAAGGAAAAAACCGGTGCAGAAGCTGATGGTGAAGGGACAGTGGTACGAGTTGCTGATTGACCAATGAATGGGAAAACCTGTTCATCAAAGACAACGTGACGTGAGATAAAGAATTTGGAAGAAGACATATCAAGACAAATGTAACCTTTATGTTGTCTACTATAGCCAAGAAAAACACAAGGTTTAGAACGGGGTTCTAATTTATTTTTGGTATATGGACGTAACCAAGGGTAACACAAACAACCAAAAACTCTAAGACTTTTGAAGTTTGGCCGAACATGAAAAAGTATCTCAAAGGGTGATTTGTGATTAAGATGTGGTGTAGGCAACCGGTTTATGGTATAAACGGCAGTAGCAAAAGCATTTGTCCAATATTTGTGTGGTACGCCGGAATGAGCTAGGAGAGCTCTTCCTGTTTCAACAATATGCCGATGCTTTCTCTCAGCGCATCCATTTTGCTCCGGTGTGTATGGACAAGAGATTCTCTGAGATATACCATTATCACGAAGATAACTTGTCAATGCTTGAAATTCGCCACCCCAGTCTGCCTGAAACATCTTAATAGAACGACCAAAGTATTTTTCCACTATTATGCGAAATTGCTGGAATATTGATAGAACTTCAGATTTATGTTGCAAAAAATAAATCCAAGTATACTTGGAATAATGATCATAAAAAATAACATAATATCTGAAATTGTCGGCGGAAGAAACCGGAGCTGGGCCCCATAAGTCAGAACAAATTAACTCCAAAGGTGCTTTTGCCTTAAATTCAGAATTAACAAAAGGAAGCTTATGACTCTTAGACATTGAACAAGCAGAACATAAAGATTTAGGTAACATAGATGACGAAATTAAACTTGACTCGACTGCCTTCCGAATGGTAGGAAAATTGGCATGTCCTAAACGAGCATGCCATGTAGTAAGAGACGCAGCATGGGCTTGAATATTGTTAAGTGTTGTGGCGGATAATGGATAAAGGCCCCCTTTACTCGGTCCTTTGTGCAGAATTTCCCTCGTTACCAAATCCTTTATATCGAAAAAGTCAGGGAAAAATTCGATAGATACACGGTTAGAAACACAAAAGGAATAAACTGACAAAAGATTTTGAATGGCATTAGGAACACAAAGAATATCACGGAGATTAAACTTGCGATGAGAAACATTAATGGAGGAATGACCAACATGAGAAATTGGGAGTTTGGAACCATTACCTAAAGCGACTTCCTCGGGACCAGTATATTCAGAGTGAATTGCTAGGTTATCCAAATCATTGGTCAGATGATGTGTAGTACCACTGTCCATTAACCACGGAGCTGAAGGGTGCACGCGGTTAGACGCCATATTGGCTGCTGGCCGAACTGGATTCTTGGAACTGCCATTATCAGTTTTGGGAGAAGGACATATGCGAGCCACATGGCCAAAACCATTACAATTATAACATTGAAGATTGGAATTGTCTTGAGGAAGTGAATTCAAACCTCCATAAGATTGTTGTCCACGACTATTACCAAAAGAGTATTGGTTCGAATAATTATTGTAAGAGAATGGATAATTATTCGAAGAATACCCTCTGCCAGAATTTTCAGAATAATAACCTCTGCCGGAGGAGTGCCTACCACGACCACGTCCTCGGCCTCGCCCTCTCCCTCGGGCATTGTACTGACTTTGCGAAAACTGGGCTGATGGAGCCACAACAGCAACTTTCTCGTCTTTCTTTAATCTGCGTTCTTCAGTCAACAAACGAGCATGTAATTCGTCAAAGTCAATTGTAGCATCACTTTGATCAAGCAAACGAACAAAACTGCTATAAGTTGGGCCAAGCCCATTACAAGCAAATTCAACCAAGTCGTCATCAGAAACTGACTGTCCTAAAGCAGTCAATCGATCGGACAATAGTTTAATATTCGACATATACTCATCGATAGACAGAGAATCTCGTTGAAGATTATGGAGCTGTCCTCTTAACTCACGAATCTGAGCACGGTTGCCAGACGCATAAACCGTTTGAAGTTTTGTCCAGGCTTCATTGGCAGTTGTAAGTCCAACAATCTTAGAAAGAACTCGTTCGAATAGTGATGACGCTATCCAACTAAACACGAGCTGATCGGTGGTCTCCCATTGGCTGTAATTCGGGTTTGCTGTTCCATCCGAATTTGTTTTTGCTGGAGGTGGAGTACTGAGATCAAGATGATGCTTCAAGCCGCAACCGCTAACCATGGGAAGAAATTGCGTCTTCCATAACAAGTAATTATCGGAGGTAAGCTTAATTGAGATTTGATGATTAAGCTGGGGTGAACTCGCAGAACTAGAACGAGAGCTTGACGCCATGATTAGAAATTCTGAGATCTGAAAAAAAAAAAAATGGTGTTTAAACCCTATTGGGCTCTGATACCATAATACACTGGGCAATCAGAGATATCTTTATTGATTACAGAATAGGTATTTATACATACAAGTGTGACTTGGTTAACAAGTATTTGAAATCTATACAAACTAGGAAACTGAAATCTATACAAATTAGGAAAATAGAATCCTAATCCTTATCAGTATAGTCTCAATCCTAATCCTTATCACTTATCAGTATAGTCTCAATCCTAATCCTTATCACTTATCAGTATAGTCTCAATCCTAATCCTTATCAGCCACCACCCCTCTCTCTTCTTCTCCATCTTCTTTTCTTTTTCTTTTTTTTTTCTTTCTTTAGCTTTTGCAATTTTATTATAGTTTTTAGAGGCTAAACAATTATTTTCAGTTGAAAATTAATTTCAATTGAGGTTTTATTTAAGTTGTGAGTTTATGTATTTCAATTCTTTTTATCTTATTTCTATTTTCTGTTAATTTCTGAATTGGAGGAATAACACCTCCATTGTTATTTTCTTGAGAATTCAAGGGGTCCGTTGAATCTCTTGAAAAGATAATATATTGCTAATTAATTTAATTGGATCCATAATTGTTTAATTGAGTTAATAACAAATATTAATTAATATATTAGTTTATGGTAATAAACTGGTAATCGCGTGTTTTTATTGATTAATTTTGGGTTATTCTCTCTTAATGCAGTTGACTAATTAAATCTACACGCGTGTTTGAGTTATTAGTTAACTAGAAATTAATTTAAGCGTGAAGCGGATTAATTTATTCATAAGTAAGAATTGGTGGGATTCGCGTGTTTGACCACTATAACCAAACAATAGATAATAACATGAATTTTTTTTTTCTAATCAATGATCAACTGTAAAACACATTTGATTATTTTCAGCTGAAAGTTTTAATTAATTATTTGTTTTTCAAATTTTAATTGTATTATTTATTATTTTTCTTGGCTTGCAAGGCAAAACCACTTTCATCGAAAAAACTCTTTTCTTCTCACTTGTTGTATTAAATTACTTTCTATCTTAAATTGGTTATCTAAATTAAACAGGATTCAGATCTATGTGGTATCGATACTTCCTTACCCTATCTACAAGTTTTAATCAATCAAGAGAAGAGAAATAAATTTTAAATTGACGGACTGAACATCCGTCAGTGAGCTCGTTATTAATATTAAAAAGTGCATTTCTATGACGGAGTGTGGCAAGCCACTTTCTCTTCTTCTCACTTTATTTATATGACGGAGTGCGGCAAACCATTTTCATAAAAAAACTTTCATCTTCTCACTTTTTGAATTAAACTACTTTTCTATTTCAAATTGGTTATCTAAATTAAACAAAATTAAGGTTTCTGTGAAATCAATACTCACTTACTTTATTTATAAATTCTTATCAATCAAGAAAAGGAAAGTGCATTTTAAATTGATGGATTCGATACCGTCATTGAGCTGGTTATTAATCGTAAAAAGTGAAGTGTATTTTGTTTCTGAGATTCACTGTTAGTGTAGAAGAGATATATGTTGATGAGAAGAAGGTAGAAACAATACAGAATTAACTCATCCTAAAACTATTTCTGAAGTTAATAAAAATGGACTTGTTAAGGGGTGTTCCTTGAAGCTGTTATTCTAGAAGATGAGAGTACCCATCAATTCTCTCAACATATGATTTATGAATGGAGGCATGCTAGATGCCAGGAGTGTAGGAACTTTGAACATTATAAATCTCAGTATAAGAAAAAGCACGAGAGATAAATCTGGCAACTTAAGAATAAAAAAATCGATGGGAACAAGGGTGACAAAGTTGAGAGGTGGTAATGATGGCAGGGAATGTAAATAAAGGAAAATGGAAGAGGAGAGTGGTGAGAAATGGGAAAGAAAAAGAGAAAATATATAGTGTCACGAGAGAAAATCATTAATTATATAATATTATAATAGGGAAATTGAAAGTATTTTAGTTTTTCTTCGGCTTTATATATATATAATTTATGTGAATTGATTCAAAAAGTTGAGCGTTTGTAAATTTAATATTTTAATCTAAAATTTTTTAATTTTTATTTAATTGATTTAAATTTTATATTTTAATCTAATTTTAATTAATTTATCGATTCCTAAATTCCTATCACATATATTATTATTATTATTATTATTATTTATATAAATTAATAATAAAATTATCGAAAAAGTCTAAGGTTTATATTATTTTATATTTTAATTTAAATAATTAAAATTTAATTTAATTGATTTAATATTTATATTTAAGTATAATTTTAATCAATTTTAAAAATTAAAATATAAAATTTCAAATAAAATATTAAATATAATATCTTATTATTTTTTAAATATAAACTAACTCTATATGTGAAAATAATATTACTTCACATTTAATTATAATTAAATAATATATTTAATTTTAAAAATAATAATAATTTAATGATTAAATACGTGGTCGATAAATTTTGTTTTGTATTCATAATTATAAAAATTTTATAATAGCTATATTATTTTTAATTATTTTATATATATAATTATTTTAAATTAAATAATATATTTATTATAAAATATTTATAATTATTATTATAAAATAAAATTTATTACAGTTTAAATCGTGATCTACATATTTAACTATTAAATTATTTATTTTAATCGATCAAAATTATATTTAAATATAAAAGTTAAATCAATTTATTTAAAATTTAAACGTTCAAATTAAAATACAATGATACAAATATTAAATTTTTTAAAATCAATTAACCAATGAAAAAATTTATAAATATTTAATTTGATTGGTTAATTATAAATTAAATAATTAAAAATAAAAAAATTATACTAAAATAAAGTTATAAATGAAGTAATTAATAATAAAAAATTATATAAAGTTACTCATTTTAAATTTCTGATTATATTAGAGTAAAATTAAACAATAAACTATTTATTTTTTCCTCATCTATATTATTTACAATTAGACTATAATAATATTTTTAAAAATATAAATTGATAATTATTTATTAAATAAGGAATATTATTTAATAAAATAAAAAATCAATATTATACAATTATATTTATAATATTTTATTTAAAAAAATAAAATTAAAAAAATTAATTAATTTTTAACTAAATTTAATTAAATATAAGGTACGGTTATAATAATTTAATATCATAATAATATAAAAGAAAATTTATTAGTTATTTAAAATGATTTATAATTTTAATATGATATTGTATACAAAAATTAATTTTTATTTAGAGTGAAATAAATTTAATTTAAAATTTTAATTTAAAAATTTAGGCTAATTAAAACTATGTAATTTTATTAAGAGCTAAATAAATTCTAATTTAATATTTTAATAATAAAATATTATTTTTATAATTTAAAACATTAAAAATTTAGTAGTTTAATTATCATAAAAATTTTTAAAAATATATAAATATAATAAATAATTTTTATAATTATAAAAAAAAATTATCATAAAAAAATATTTTTATTATTAAAAAATAATATTATGTTAGATTATAATTTATTATTAATTCAATTTATATTGAAAAAATTATTATTATAAAATGATAAATTTAATTTGTTATTAAATAATATTTTTATATGAAAAATTAATAAAAAAAAATTACAAAATGTGGTGCATATAAACAACTAGTGCATTTCCTTTCCCAATTTCCTTTTGTTTTCCTTACCACTTTACCAGCTGGCAGAGGGCCTTCCTTTTCCGATTCTCTATTTCCTTTCCTCATTCCCAATCTCCGATCCATCCCTAAAAACAACTGACGAGAGATCGATGATGATGAAGATGCCTTGGAGGAGGAAGAGCAGGAGCTTCCATCTTCAGCTACAAGGGGCAATTGGTACCATTCAATCTCCATTCCTATTCTTATTTACCAATTATTGCCATTCTTCTACTTCCACGCTTGAAGATGCACGCTTCTTCACAAATAACTTCAAATCTGCTTCTTTTACCCACCTTGATGATGCCATTGCTTCCTTCAATCATGTAATTCATAAGCATCCTCTGCCTTCTAGGGTTCCATTTAATAGATTCTTATCTGCCCTTGTGAAAATGAAACAATATCATACTGTCCTTTCCATGTCCAAAACAATTGAATTGCTAGGAATCTCTCACGATCTTTATTCTCTTAGCATCTTAATTAATTGCTTCTGCCATTTACACCTTGTGGATTTTGGCTTCTCTGTTTTCGGGAAGATGTTCAAATTCGGATTGGAGCCTGACGTTGTGACATTTAATACCTTAATTAATGGGCTTTGTATGGAGAGCAAAATCGATAAAGCAGTGGAAATTTTAGATGATATGGTTGCACGTGGTTATCAACCTGATGTTCGTACTTTCAATGTGATAGTAAACGGAATGTGTAAATTTGGGAAAACAAATGTGGCTATCGGACTACTAAAGGGAATGGCTGATAGAGGTTGTGAGCCAAATGTTGTGACATACAATGCAATCATTGACGCCCTTTGCAAGGATGAGCTAGTTGGTGAGGCTCTAGATCTCTTCTCTCAAATGAGGAATAAGGGCATTTCACCTAATGTCATCACTTACAATAGTTTAATTCATGGTGTTTGCAAATTAGGCCAAAAGAACCAAGCTTTGGCCTTGATGAATGAAATGGTGGAGCACAACATATTACCAGATGTTTATACCTTCAATGTATTGATTGATGCTCTTTGTAAGGATGGAATGGTTTCAGAGGCTCAAAATACATTCAATGTAATGAATCAAAGAGGTGTAGAGCCTGATGTTGTCACCTACAATTCCTTAATTGATGGTCTTTGCATTTCAGACCAATTCAAGGAAGCTTTGACCTTGTTAAAAGAAATGGTGGGGAGGAACATTTCCCCTGATGTTTTTACCTTTAATATATTGATCGACACTCTTTGTAAGAAAGGACTGGTTTCAAATGCAGAGAATATATTCAAAATAATGATTCAAAGAGGTGTGGAACCTACTGTTATCACTTATAGTTCATTGATGGATGGATATTGTCTGGGCAACCAAATTGATAAGGCTAGAAAGGTATTTGATCTGATGGTGACCAATGAAATAGCTGACATTTTTAGCTACAACATTTTGATCAATGGATATTGTAAGTGCAAAATGATAGATGATGCAAAGGATATTTTTGGTGAAATGTCTCATAAAGGTTTAGTTCCTGATGCTGTTACTTATTGTACTCTTATAAAGGGTATGTTTCAAGCAGGGAGGCCCCAAAATGCAAAAGAGCTCTTTAAGGATATGTACTCTCATGGTCAACAGCCAAATATAGTAACTTTCTCAATTATGATTGATGGCTTGTGTAGACAGGGGAATCTCGATGAGGCACTCACACTATTGGAAGCAATGGAGAAAAGTCAGTTGAAGCCTAATCTTGTGATCTATAGCAGTTTGATCAATGGTCTGTGCAAAGTTGGGAAGATTAATGATGCCAAGGAACTTTTTTCTAGTCTTTTTGAAATTGGTTTACAACCTGATGTTTATGTATACAGTGCAATTATGAAAGGACTCTGCCAACAAGGATTAATGGATGAAGCGTATAAGGTATTTAGAGACATGGAAAAGGGAGGATGTTTACCGAATAATTTTTCTTATAATATCATCATTCAAGGGTTTCTCAAGCATGAGGATTTACCAAAAGCATCAGAACTAATCAACGAAATGGTTGATAAGGGGTTCTCTGCTGATGCTACTACCACATAATTGGTAGTACATTTATCGCAGAATAATGATCTCATTCTAAGCAAACTACGAAATCGTTCTGAGGCTTCTAAAGCTGTGCAATGAGGGATCAGCAAACTAAAGTTGTTATATCTTGACCGTTCAATGGTGTCTTGGAGAGAAACTTGGTAATTACCTTCTTCAAATGTAGTAGGTATGTAATTTAACTAACTTCAAATTTCATTTCTAATTTCAATCAGCTGTGATTCTCTTCACAAAACGAAAATTTCTAACACTGTAAATTACCTGCAGTGGAAACCATGATATGTGTGTGCCTTTCACTTGAACTCAGACATGGACTAGATCTCTTTGGATATAAGATTGTTGATGAATGGAGGTCAGATTTCTAATGATCAAGTTGCTGGTAAACCCACCATCTTCCTTACAATTTTTTTTTGGGCTGCTACTGCAGCCTTAACTCGAGAGCTCCGTCCTAAAAATGAGTTGAGAACTAAAACTAATTGATTCCATGCTATAATGCTTAAGAATCTTGATCTATTTTACTTTTGTGCTCAATGACCTTTTAAAATGCTATCATTTTTCGGTAAACATGCTGCCTTAGGACAATAACTTGGAGATTTTATCATATATTTTGATTTTTACCAGTAAGAATGCGGGTGTTAAATCAGTGAACTAGCAGGTGTTAACACCTGCTTTCTGTATCATTTTACCAAAGCTACTCATGCCTGTTTCCGTCCATTAGAATTTAACACCTACTAGTTTATCATATACTTGCATTACTTGTAATAAGTTTATGCTCCCAAAATGATTTCTATTTATTGCTAGTTTATTACTTGTAGTAAGTTTATGCTCAAAATAATTTCTATTTATTGCTCCTTGAATTAATACTTATAACTTGAACTAGAGTTAGTACTTACTCCTTGAGTGCAAGTTTTAACACCTACTTGTTGAGTTTAAGTATTAATTTGAGTTTTTGCAACAGGTGCATCTGAGCTTGAGCATGGTGCAGTATCTCTCCCACTAGTCCACCGGGTCTTTTCCCGCATGCCTGAGATGAAGATGGATTAGATGAGCAAATCGAGGATTTTTGTTGATTACTTGTTGTACACATTTTCGGGTACTATTTGTTTTGGCATTTACTACAAAAATATGCTTTTAATTATACATTTTTTGTGGTTGTATTATGTTCAATTTTAAGTTCAAAAGACTTTTCTTTTTATTGTAATTGAATACATTAGATTTGTGGTTGATTTGTGTTATATTATGCATTTAATAGTTTGGGTTTGTGATATTTGTAATTATTTTGGATTGGTTAAATAAAAAATTGCAAACGAAAATGCAATTGAAAATCTGGTTCAAATTTCGTAAAGGGTGTAAAGAAGCAACATCGAGTCACTTTGCTTTGTAGATGATTTGTTTTTGTTTTGTCATGGGGCTAGGAATTTGGTCTGTGGGCTTGGAGAGGCCTTGAAGTTGAGGAGGTTTTAGGATTGCAAGTAAATGAGTCTAAGAGCTGTGTTTATCTTGCAAGAGTGCTAGAGGAGATGAAGCAGCAAATTCTACAATTACTCAATTTCAGGGAGGGATTTCTTCCTGTTATCTATTTGGGATTACCTCTGGTATCTACTAGTATTAAAAAAGAGCATTGGCAGAAGCTTATTAGTATAATAACTAGTAGAATTGACTCATGGTCTGCGAAATAATTATCCTATGCTGGTAGGGTACATGGTAAGGAATAAGTTGAAAAGCCTCAGTTTTTGGGGATCTCTAAACCTAGTAATGCTAGTTGATCTTGAAAGAATCTGGTGAAAATTAGAGATTGTTTTAGAAAGCATTATGCATATAAGTTGGGAAGAGGGGTTTTTCATTTTGGTACGACCCTTGCATGGGTGGGAAAAGTCTTGTTGAGAGGTCTCTAAGTTGAATATGGGATATTCTTAGGGATGTAAACGGGTAGGGTATCCGCGAAAATTAAACTATCCGAATCTGAATCCGATTTATATTAGTAATATCCGAATCCGGTTCGAACCCGATTAAAAATTAATTTAAACTATCCGAATCCGTCCCAAACTCGATTATTATTATCCGAATAAAATCCGAACCCGTTTAATATTATATATTTTAATTAATAATTTATATAAAAAATATTTTTCATTAATAAATTTCATTTAAAAAATTTAATATTTCTAAAGAATATTTAAATTTAAATTTTTAAATAAAAATATATTAAAAAAATTTCTAAATATTATTATAAAATATATTTTTATATTAAATTAATTATTTATATAAACGGGTTCGGGTAGTGGGTACCCTGTACATAAAATCCGAATCCGATCCGAACCCGCAACGGGTATTATTTTTAAAACCCGAACCCATCCCAAACCCGATTATAACTATCCAAATTCATTCTATTAGGATTCGGTCGGATCGGGTACCCGAAAATACCCGATCCGTTGCCATCCCTAGATATTCTGACATCCCTAGATATTCTGACATCATAGACATGCTAAGGTGAGATATTCTGACATCATAGACATGCTAAGGTGAGGGAGGTTTGGATGGTATGTGGAGGCTTCCTAATCCATTGGATTCCACTATGGAAGGAGCCTGGGAAGAGGTTCGAAAACATTATGTAAGCAATGAATGGGCAGATATTAAATGGAAACTCATAGACTTACACTGTTAATAGTGGTTGGAAAGTCCTAAGAAGGAAGGGTGGAGTGGTTAATTTGTGGAAGGTGATGTGGGGTAAGCGTATTCCCAGGCACAGTTTTGTAACCTGGTTAGCTATCCATAATAGACTTGTTGTCAAATCGAGGCTAGGGATGGTAAATAATCCATGGTGTTGCATCTGATTACTTAATATTAATCTGTGAAAGGGACACTTTTAAAGATTAGTGTGTAAGGTCTATATGATTACTTAATATAAATTAGATTAATGATCGGTAAAAAAGTGAAACAAGTGAAAAAACTCATGTAAATCTTATTTTTTAGCAAAGTGTATCGTTTAAGATCAAGTAGGAATATCACAAATCAAGTAGGAATATTCTTGTGATAGATACTTTACGGTGCAGTAGCTAGAAGTGTAAATGAATTAAACTGTTTGTTCGTGAGTTATTTGAGATTCGATTCGATAAAAGTTTAATCGGGCTCGGTCTAATTTATAAACAAACTAAGTTCGAACTTAATTTTTAAACTCGTTTTTGAACTCCATAGAATTCAGCTCGTTAAAACCCGTGAGTTCGGCTCGTTTTCGAGCTTATGAGCATATTCGCAAATAGACTCGTAAATTATCTCGTTAAGTAGGTTGAGATTAACATCATAAGAGATATAAATTCAAACCCTACATATATTTTCATGAGCCAACCTAAATTTTTTAAAGTTCAATTCTACGTAATTTAATTATACCGTTCAAACTTGCAGATATTCAGATCCTTAAAATTTAAAAGCTCATTCTTCACAAATTTGTGAGTTAGTTTTTATATATACTTATTTAACTAAAATTATTTAGTTTTAAACTTAGAGTTGATCGTCAAAAAAATTTCTATACTTTTGATTTTGTTGCAATTATACCATATATTTTTTTACCCATTAAACTTTGATCTTTTAAAATTACTCCAAATACACCCGACTGTTACTTATGCTATTAAAAAACTAATGGAAATACCACGTCACTCGCCATATCGTCACGCCACGTCAGTAAAGTTTAAGTTTATAATTAATCGCAACAAAACTCTGTATTTTACTTTTATTACAATTCCACCCTATATTTTTACTTTTTATCAATTAAACTCAATCTTTTTAATGTATGACTAAATGCACCCTACCATTACTAGTACAATTAAAAACTTACAAAATTATAAAGTTATCATTTTTCACTATTAAATGTATTTAAAAATTACTATTTATATTATTATTCAATTTTTTTATTTTTATCAATAATTTTATAATAACAATTTATCTTAATTTTATTTTGACTAAAATTATTATCAATCGATTTTTCTTGAATCTATCTAATATGCTTACTGTTTTAGCATTATTTTTTAAAACTATCATTAAGAAAATGACCTTATTAAATATATTAATTATGAAGTGTTAAAAAATAATTTAAAATAATATATAAAATGATTCAACTTAAAAATATCAAAAATAATAAAATAATTTTTTAGGATTCTTTTTTAAAATTATTCTTTTAACTCTCAAGCATAATATTAATCCACCGCTTTTTTCTAAATTATAATAATATTTAGAGTGGATTTTAAGAAAATTAATAATATATAGATTAAGTATTTGATTATTTAATCTAACTTGGTTAGGTGACTAAAAAATATGTAATTCATCTGACGTGACATTGATATGGCGAGTGACATGGTGATTCTGTCTAGTTTTTAACGATACAAGTAATAGTAGGCACAATTGGAGCAATTTTAAAAATCAGAATTTAATTGACAAAAAAATTTATAAGGTATAATTACAACAAAATAAAAAATATAGAATTTTTTTTGCTCATTAATTTTTAAACTTATTAATTTTTAAACTTATTAATTTTAAACTAAAAATCATTATATATATATATATAAATTAAACTGTTTATGAACTATTCGATACTAAATTAGATAAAAACTCAACTCGTCTAATATAAAAATTTATTTTAATCGAATGACAGAATTAAAAAATTAAACAATCAATTTTGATAAAATATAAAAATTAAATAATAATTCACTCTTTTATATTTTAAAGTAATTTTTTTGGGTTTTTCATGGCAAATTCTCAATAATTTTACCAATTATATCTACCATTTATATACATCTTTTTTTCAAGTTTTATTTTTTTCTATTTATGCATTGATTTTTATTTCTTATAATATCAATTTAAATCTTGCTATTCGTTTGATGCCAAACTCTTGACATAAATTTAGTATAGAAATTAATTTTTTAATAGTAAAATAATTTTTATAAATGGTTATACATAAAAATATTAATAAATTATATTTATGATATTATAACAAAATATTATTATTTGATCATTGTCATATTAAAAAACTTATTAGTTAGCTCATGTTTTGAAAAATACATTAAAAGTTTTTTGAGATTTTAAAAAGTTTACTAATTGATTAAATATTATTAAAATAAAAATTATTATTTAATCCATATAATATAAAAAAATTCACTAATTAATCCATTAATTTTAAAAAATATATTAAAATATTCTTAAAATTTTAAAAAATATACTAATTAATTTCTCCATTAATTTTGGCTATTAAATTTTTAAAAAAAATTTCAAATATTCTCAAAAAACTAATTAGTAAATTTTTTTTATAAAATTGAGGGATCAACTAATAAATTTTCTCTTAGAAACTAAATAGTAAAATATATAATGGATAAAACTAATGAAATGACTAATTAATATATTTTTAGTACGTTAAGAATATTTTAATATATTTTTCAAAATAAAAAGACTAACTAATATATTTTTCTATATCATAGAGACTAAATAGTAAATTTTACTTATAAAAAGTCTAAAATATATTTAATATATATGAACTAAATAATATTACAGGGACTAAATAATAAGGTACGGTTATAATAATATAAGGTACGGTTATAATAATATAATATTACAATTTTAATATAATATTGTATAAAAAAATTATGAAAATAAATTTAATTAAATCTCTATACTTTTATTAAGAGTCAAATAAATTCAATTTAAAACTTTTAAAATTTTAAGCTAATTAAATTATGTAATTTTATTGAGGGCTAAATAGATTCTAATTTAATATTTTTTTAATAATAAAATATTATTTTTATTAATTTAAAATATTAAAAATTTAGTATTTTAATTATTATAAAAATTTTAAAAAATATATATAAATATATTTAAAAAATTATTATTATAAAATAATAAATTTAATTTGTTAGTAAATAATATTTTTATATGAAAAATTAATAAAAAAATTACAAAATGTGGTGCATATAAACAACTAGTAATGCATTTCCTTTTGTTATCCTTACCACTTTACCAGCTGGCAGAGAGCCTTCCTTTTCCGATTCTCTATTTCCTTTCCTCATTCCCAATCTCCGATCCATCCCTAAAAACAACTGACGAGAGATCCATGATGATGATGATGAAGATGCCTTGGACGAGGAAGAGCAGGAGCTTCCATCTTCAGCTACAAGGGGCAATTGGTACCATTCAATCTCCATTCCTATTCTTATTTACCAATTATTGCCATTCTTCTACTTCCACACTTGAAGATGCACGCTTCTTGACAAATAACTTCAAATCTGCTTCTTTTACCCACCTTGATGATGCCATTGCTTCCTTCAATCATGTAATTCATATGCATCCTCTTCCTTCTAGGGCTCAATTTAGTAGATTCTTATCTGCCCTTGTGAAAATGAAACAATATCACACTGTCCTTTCCATGTCCAAAACAATTGAATTGCTAGGAATCTCTCACGATGTTTATTCTCTTAGCATCTTAATTAATTGCTTCTGCCACTTACACCTTGTGGATTTTGGCTTCTCTGTTTTCGGGAAGATGTTCAAATTCGGATTGGAGCCTACCACTGTGACATTTACTACCTTAATTAATGGGCTTTGTATGGAGAGTAAAATGGATAAAGCAGTGGAATTTTTCGATGATATGGTTGCACGTGGTAATCAACCTGATGTTCGTACTTTCAATGTGATAGTAAACGGATTGTGTAAATTTGGGAAAACAAACGTGGCTATTGGGCTACTAAAGGGAATGGCTGATAGAGGTTGTGCGCCAAATGTTGTGACATACAATGCAATCATTGACGCACTTTGCAAGGATGTGCTAGTTGGTGAGGCTTTAGAGCTCTTCTCTCAAATGAGGAATAAGGGCATTTCACCTGATGTCATCACTTACACTGGTT
The DNA here is from genome assembly GCF_001659605.2 of Manihot esculenta. Lineage (NCBI taxonomy): Eukaryota > Viridiplantae > Streptophyta > Magnoliopsida > Malpighiales > Euphorbiaceae > Manihot > Manihot esculenta. The sequence goes on from NC_035169.2 coordinate 2,604,263, forward strand.
TAATTCACAGTGTTTGCAAATTAGGCCAAAAGAACCAAGCTTTGGCCTTGATGAATGAAATGGTGGAGCAGAACATATTACCAAATGTTTATACCTTCAGTGTATTGATTGACGCTCTTTGTAAGGATGGAATGGTTTCAGAGGCTCAAAATACATTCAATGTAATGATTCAAAGAGGTGTAGAGCCTGATGTGGTCACCTACAATTCCTTAATTGATGGTCTTTGCATTTCAGACCATTTCAAGGAAGCTTTGACCTTGTTGAAAGAAATGGTGGGGAGGAACATATCCCCTGATGTTTTTACCTTCAATATATTGATCGACACTCTTTGTAAGAAAGGACTGGTTTCAAATGCAGAGAATATAATCAAAATAATGATTCAAAGAGGTGTGGAACCTAACGTTGTCACTTATAGTTCATTGATGGATGGATATTGTCTGTACAATCAAATTGATAAGGCTAGAAAGGTATTTGATCTGATGGCGACCAATGAAATAGCTGACATTTTTAGCTACACCATTTTGATCAATGGATATTGTAAGTGCAAAATGATAGATGATGCGAAGGAACTTTTTGATGAAATGTCTCATAAAGGTTTAGTTCCTAATGTTGTTACTTATTCTACTCTTATAGAGGGTATGTTTCAAGCAGGGAGGCCCCAAACTGCACAGGAGCTCTTTAAGAATATGTGCTGTCATGGTCACCAGCCAGATATAGTAACCTTCTCAATTATGATTAATGGCTTGTGTAGACAGGGGAATCTGGATGAAGCACTCACCCTATTGAAAGAAATGGAGGAAAGTCAGTTGAAGCCTGATGTTGTGACCTATTGCATTCTGATCAATGGTATGTGCAAAGCTGGCAAGATTAATGATGCCAAGGAACTGGTTTCTAGTCTTTATGAGAATGGTTTACAACCTAATGTTCATATATATAGTGCAATTATGAAAGGACTCTGCCGAGAAGGATTAATAGACGAAGCATATAAGATTTTTAGAGACATGGAAAAGGGAGGATGTTTACCGAATAATTTTTCTTATAATATCATCATTCAAGGATTTCTCAGGCATGAGGATTTACCAAAAGCATCAGAACTAATCAACGAAATGGTTGATAAGGGGTTCTCTGCTGATGATGCTACCACAGAATTGGTAGTACATTTGTCGCAGAATAATGATCTCATTCTAAGCAAACTACGAAATCGTTCTGAGGCTTCTAAAGCTGTGCAATGAGGGATCAGCAAACTAAAGATAAATCTTGACCATTCAATGGTGTCTTGGAGAGAAACTTGGTAATTACCTTCTTCAAATGTAGTAGATATGTAATTTAACTAACTTCAAATTTCATTTTTAATTTCAATCAGCTGTGATTCTCTACCACAAAACGAAAATTTCTAACACTGTAAATTACCTGCTGTGGAAACCATGATATGTGTGTGCCTTTCGCTTGAACTCAGACATGGACTAGATCTCTTTGAATATAAGATTGTTGATGAATGGAGGTCATAGATTTCTAATGATCAAGTTGCTGGTACACCCACCATCTTCCTTACAATTTTTTTTTGGGCTGCTACTACAGCCTTAACTTGATAGCTTAGTCCTAAAAATGAGTTGAGAACTAAAACTAATTGATTCCATGCTATAATGCTTAAGAATCTTTATCTATTTTACTTTTGTGCTCAATGACCTTTTAAAATGCTATCATTTTTCAGTAAACATGCTGCATTAGGACAATAACTTGGAGATTTTATCATATATTTTGATTTTTACTAGTAAGAATGCAGGTGTTAAATCAGTGAACTAGCAGGTGTTAACACCTGTTTTCTGTATCATTTTACCAAAGCTACTCGTGCCTGTTTCCGTCCATTAGAATTTAACACCTACTAGTTTATCATATACTTGCATTACTTTTAATAAGTTTATGCTCCCAAAATGATTTCTATTTATTGCTAGTTTATTACTTGTAGTAAGTTTATGCTCAAAATAATTTCTATCTATTGCTCCTTGAGTTAATACTTATAACTTGAACTAGAGTTAATACTTACTCCTTGAGTGCAAGTTTTAACACCTACTTGTTGAGTTTAAGTATTAATTTGAGTTTTTGCAACAGTTACATCTGAGCTTGAGCATGGTGCAGTATCTCTTCCACCAGTCCACCGGGTCTTTTCCCGCATGCCTGAGATGAAGATGGATTAGATGAACAAATCGAGGATTTTTGTTGATTACATGTTGTACACATTTTGGGTTACTATTTGTTTTGGCATTTACTACAAAAATATGCTTTTAATTATACATTTTTGTGGTTGTACTAGATTATTTATGTTCAATTTTAAGTTCAAAAGACTTTTCTTTTTATTATAATTGAATACATTAGATTTGTGGTTGATTTGTGTTATATTATGCATTTAATAGTATCTACTAGTATTAAAAAAGAGCTTTGTCAGAAGCTTATTAGTATAATAACTAGTAGAATTGACTCATGGTCTGTGAAATAATTATCCTATGCTGGTAGGGTACATGGTGAGGAATAAGTTGAAAAGCCTCAGTTTTTGGGGATCTCTAAACCTAGTAATGCTAGTTGATCTTGAAAGAATCTGGTGAAAATTAGAGATTGTTTTAGAAAGCATTATGCATGTAAGTTGGGAAGAGGGGTTTTTCATTTTGGTATGACCCTTGCATGGGTGGGAAAAGTCTTGTTGAGAGGTCTCTGAGTTGAATATGGGATATTCTGACATCATAGACATGCTAAGGTGAGGGAGGTTTGGATGGTATGTGGAGGCTTCCTAATCCATTGGATTCCACTATGGAAGGAGCCTGGGAAGAGGTTCGAAAACATTATGTAAGCAATGAATGGGCAGATATTAAATGGAAACTCATAGACTTACACTGTTAATAGTGCTTGGAAAGTCCTAAGAAGGAAGGGTGGAGAGGTTAATTGGTGGAAGGTGACGTGGGGTAAGCGTATTCCCAGGCACAGTTTTATAACCTGGTTAGCTATCCATAATAGACTTGTTGTCCAATCGAGGCTACTTAGATGGGAAATGGTAAATAATGCATAGTGTTGCATTTGATTACTTAATATTAATCGGTGAAAGGGACACTTCTAAAGATTAGTGTGTAAGGTCTATATGATTAATTTTCAATGATATGGTTGCACGTGGTTATCAACCTGATGTTTATACATACAATATGATAATAAACGGAATGTGTAAATTTGGGAAAACAAACGTGGCTATTGGGCTGCTAAAGGGAATGGCTGATAGAGGTTGTGAGCCAGATGTTGTGACATACGGAGCAATCATTGACGCCCTTTGCAAGGATGAGCTAGTTGGTGAGGCTTTAGAGCTCTTCTCTCAAATGAGGAATAAGGACATTTCACCTAATGTCATCACTTACACTAGTTTAATTCATGGTGGTTGCAAATTAGGCCAAAAGAACCAAGCTTTGGCCTTGATGAATGAAATGGTGGAGCAGAACATATCACCTAATGTTTATACCTTCAATGTATTGATTGATGCCCTTTGTAAGGATGGAATGGTTTCAGAGGCACAAAATACATTCAATGTAATGATTCAAAGAGGTGTAGAGCCTGATGTGGTCACCTACAATTCCTTAATTGATGGTCTTTGCATTTCAGACCAATTCAAGGAAGCTTTGGGCTTGTTGAAAGAAATGGTGGGGAGGAACATATCCCCTAATGTTTTTACCTTCAATATATTGATCGACACTCTTTGTAAGAAAAGACTGGTTTCAAATGCAGAGAATATAATCAAAATAATGATTCAAAGAGGTGTGGAACCTACCGTTGTCACTTATAGTTCATTGATGGATGGATATTGTCTAGGCAGTCAAATTGATAAGGCTAGAAAGCTATTTGATCTGATGGTGACCAATGAAATAGCTGACACTTTTAGCTACAACATTTTGATCAATGGATATTGTAAGTGCAAAATGATAGATGATGCAAAGCAGATTTTTGATGAAATGTCTCATAAAGGTTTAGTTCCTGATGCTGTTACTTATCATACTCTTATAAAGGCTATGTTTCAAGCAGGGAGGCCCCAAACTGCAAAAGAGCTCTTTAAGGATATGTGCTCTCATGGTCAACAGCCAACTATAGTAACCTTCTCAATTATGATTGATGGCTTGTGTAGACAGGGGAATCTGGATGAAGCACTCACCCTATTGAAAGGAATGGAGGAAAGTCAGTTGAAGCCTGATCTTGTGACCTATTGCATCCTGATCAATGGTATGTGCAAAGCTGGCTAGATTAATGATGCCAAGGAACTGTTTTCTAGTCTTTTTGAAAATGGTTTATGACCTAATGTTCATATATATAGTGCAATTATGAAAGGATGCTGCCGAGACGGATTAATAGACGAAGCATATAAGATTTTTAGAGACATGGAATAGGGAGGATGTTTACCGAATAATTGTTGTTATAATATCATCATTCAAGGGTTTCTCAGGCATGAGGATTTACCAAAAGCATCAGAACTAATCAACGAAATGGTTGATAAGGGTTTCTCTGCTGATGATGCTACCACAGAATTGGTAGTACATTTATCGCGGAATAATAATCTCATTCTGAGGTTTTTAAAGGTGCGCAATGAGGGATCAGCAAACTAAAGTTGTTATATCTTGACCATTCAAGTGTGTCTTGGAGCGCAACTTGGTAATTACCTTCTTCACATGTAGTAGATATGTAACTTAACTAACTTCTTCAAATTTCATTTTTAATTTCAATCAGCTATGATTCTCTTCCACAAAATAAAAATTTTTAACACTGTAAATTACCTGCAGTGGGAACCATGATATGTGTGTGCCTTTCGCTTGAATTCAGACATGGACTTGATCTCTTTGATATAAGATTGTTGATGAATGGAGGTCATGGATTTCTAATAATCAAGTTGCTGGTAAACCCACCATCTCCTTTACAGATTTTTTTTGGCTGCTACTATAGCCTTAACTCGAGAGCTCAATCCTAAAATTGAGGTTAGAACTAAAACTAATTGGTTCCATACTACAATGCTTAAGAATCTTTATCTATTTTTATTTTTGTGCTCAATGACCTTTTAAAATGCTATCATTTCTCTTGTAGGTACTTGCAAGGATATGATTACAACTTCACTTTCTAACAATAAAGGTATAAGCAATTTTTTTTTTGCTTAATTATTATATTTTTAATAATAATGAAAATAATGATTATAAACAAGTGGGGCTATAATTGAGAATTGATTTAACAATTAGACTACACTATAAATGCAGGGTGCAGGATATACTGTCCTAGAGTACAAGGGAGGAGAATCACTAGACTTCTACAGCTGTTAGTTGGATGAAATGGCACTAAAATTATACACAACAGAAAATGTTATGGGAATTGAGGGAAAAGCAAACATCCTCTTTGTGGTTTTTTTTTTTTTTCTAGTCATCAAGTTGAGTATATATATATATATATATCCTTAATTTCTTTTATTTTCCTTCAATTCAAATTAGTGAAATCATTGCATTAGCATCTAATAATATGAAGTTCACAATCTTTTCCAATGAAATTGTGAAATCATTGCATTAGCATCTAACAATATGAAGTTCACAATCTTTTCCAATGAAATCAGTTTTTTAACATGAAAATTTGAATTTTAGAAATGCTTGTGGAAGGTATATATATATTCTTCCCTTTGAGATTCTTTACTTTGTGCCAAGTTGATTGGATGTGTAACTGGCGATTAAATGTTGATAGTTAATAGCAATGGCTATCAAATAAAGCGAGTCCATTTTAAGGATATGATTAAATCACTTTGCTTGGCCTAATGCAACTATTTTCAAACTGCTTTCTAAATTAAGTTATTAACCAAACCTCTATTGTATGATTTGTATCCTGCTGAAGCCAAGGTACAAGTGTAGTGGTTGAGAATCCTGCAATTTTTTTTTTAGTTTTTTGTTTGACAGAAAATCTACCAATTTAAGTTGTTGAAACTGTTGAATCTTGTGATAGTAAATTATTTACAATGGCTGTATATTAAGGATAATTACTTAGGAAATCATCTCTGTATAAGATATCTTTATCGTATATAATAATAATAATAGAATCAAGTATGATCATTTTGTCAATATGGTATATAACGGATATATTTTAGTGTTGGACCACCATTTGAGTTATTATATGGTGCATTTTGCGATACATTTGTGTGGTGATATGAATGTGAAATGCATTGTTTCTTACTGTTTGAGATGTTAGTTAGTTGTTTCTTTTCTCCTTTCAGCAGTATATAATGAGACATCTTATGTTTTTACCACTTTCTAAACCTTGTAATATACTCAATAAAATTTTCTTTGGACTCTTGTTTGTACATGGTATTTTTCTTTTTGCTTAATGCATCATTCTTGAAGTTTTTGTGACTGCATCCGTGGGAAATGGTTTGTTAGAGAAGGTGGGGCTGTTAGGGAACATATTGAGAGGTAGGAAACCAATTGCAAAATGATTCAGATCCTTCTACTCTTCAAAACTCAGATAATCCAAGTAGGATTCTCGTATCTACACCGTTAAATTTAGTAAATTATTCGACTTGGAGTATGTCTGTGACTATGACACTTGCTTTAAAGAAAGATTTGGGCAACCTATACACCAATTAAAGAAAGAAATAAGTAGTTTCAGTCAAGAATCTATATCAGTTGCTGTTTCCTTTACAAAATTGAAGAAACTATGGGATAAACTTGGTGTTTTAAAGCATCAATAAAGAGTAGGTTGAATATGAGTTTGTTTTTAGTATAATTCTATGTTCAGCCTCCTCATTCTTAAAAGAAAAGTTGGGAAGTTAGAAAGTTGGGAGTGGAGGAAAGAGTTTCATATAGATTTTGTGACTTTTGGAAAGCTTTTGGGCATGTTAGAGATACTTGCTGATTGGTTTAGATCTTTCTTGTGGTCCAGTAGTGTCAATACAAAGAAACTTCATCTGATTAAATGGAATACTCTTTTGTTGCCTAAAAAGAATGGAGGCTTAGGCATGAAAGAGATCTCTCTTCAAATTCAAGCTCTTTTGTTCAAATGGCTTTGGAGATTTGAAAATCACAGGGATTCAGTCTAAGTTCAACTTCTTCTATCCAAATATTCTTTCAATTTGGAGAAGGGTATCTCTCTTGCTCCAGGAAATTGCATTTCTTCCCTTCAGAAAGACATTCGAGGCTATGCTACTTTCGATGAACTCTTCCTTCTCTCCTTGAATTCATATCAGATTTGCTGTGGGGAATGAGATGAAAATGAAATTTTGGAATGAGAGACGATCGGTTGGTAATATTGCTCTCAAATTCTCCTTTAGCAGACTATTAAATTTAGCAGCTAATCTAGATGTGTTGATGTTAAATATGGGCTGTTGGGCGAAGAACAAATGGGAATGGGAAATAATTGAATTGTCAAAATTATACTTAATCTTTTATATTATTTCTAATAATATATTTTATTATTTAAATAAATTTATTTTAGAGTTTTTACGAATTTAAAATTTTAAGTTCCATAAATAAATGTGGTAATATTTATGTAAGATTGTAAATTCAATATTTTTTAAAAAGGTAGTTTTAGAAAAAAATAAAATCGATTTTGTAAACAAATTTTAAAAAATGGAAAACCCAACAACTTTAAAAATATCCATTTCCATATAAATTTAATTAAAAAATAAATATTTGCTTTTTTTTGAAACTTTCATTTCCCATTATTATTTATAAATACTTGCATTGTAAAATTTATAATTTATTTTTATTAATATAATTTATTTATTTAATTTATAATATAATATTTTAATTTGCATATAAAATCCACATGTTCACTCCTATTTTAATGGATTAAAAAATTATATAAATATACATTATTTAAAATATTTTAATTTGATTTGTTCAATTAATTTACTATTTTAATTTAATTTATGTTCTATTAACAAAAATAATATTAAAATTTTAATAGATTGAGTATCTTATTAAAACTATTATATGTTTTAATAATTTACTTATATTAAGACTATTATTAATAATTAAAATTCTAATACTATTAAAATAAAAATTTCTTTTTTTTTGAATAAGAGTACAGTTTTGTGAATAATATTTTTTATATATTAAAATCAAATTATAAATAAAATAATTAATAATAAATATTATACATGTTAAAAAATTAATAATTAATATTAAAATAATAATAAAAATAATAATATTAATATTTAAATAATAACAATAGTAAGATAATATATATTATATACAACTCTCTTTAAGAATATTTGATTATTTCATGTAGTTATTAATTATATAATTTTAATTAAAAAATAAATATAATTAATATATAAAAATATATTATATTATTAATACGTAATTTATTCATATAATTAATACTTATTATATTAATAATACGTAATTTCATTCTCTGCTATAAGTATTTATTAAAATACAAATAGAATTTATAAAAAATTAATTAAGTGTGAATATTTCATATAATTTGTGATAATCTCTCCCATTTCAAACTCCTAACAAAAAATCTACTGACCTATAAACTAATTCTGCCATCTTAAGTGATGATCTAAGATCCAATAGAATAGGGTTTTACAAGGGTTTTTGTATTGAATAATCAGACATAAACTTTCAGAGGAGGGGACTCCCCTTTTATACATTGTCTCGCTTACTGGTGACGTGTAAAGGCTTCTCCATGATTGGGACACGCGTCTCTGACATACAGATTCGGGTGTACGAGGGTATCAGCCGCCTGCTCCATGCGTAACGGCCTCTGATTCTCCCATGCGTACGTCCGTGCGGATCTGCCAGGCTGTCTGAACTGGGCTCCGGATATTGGACTGGGCCAAGAGTCGGGCCGGACGCTGAGCCCAAGAGGAGAAGGCTTGTTTGGCGCGGGCTGGGCCGGCCTGAATGAAGAAGCTTGGCCGAGCCCGGCAAGAATGAGTTAGGCTTGCTGGGTATGTCAGGTATGTGGGCCTCCATGTTATGGGCCTTTTGCTGTGATCAGGCCCCTGGTCTGGAGTAAAGAAATCCAGCGGTCATCAATTGCCCCTTCACCTTCTCGGGAGTTTATTGTTCCAACTGCCGAGGGGGTGAATATCAAGAACCATAATGGCCGCGTCTGTTCATGTTCAGGTGTCTTTATAATACCCTTTCATTTTTTTGTCGTTGTGCAGTTTCTGAATCCTATCTGCTCTTTCCTCTTTCAGACTTTTCTTTATTCTTCGCGTTCTCTGCTATCTTTGTTTTCCTGTCATTATTATCTGGACGTGTTTTTTCTTTCCTTTCCCATGAACATCTTTTAAGGATTCTGACGGCATTAGTTGAGAATTCGGCTCTATCTTTTCCTGCATAGAAATTCAAACTTTTTATATATTAGTGTTACCTCTTCCCTATTCTCCAGCACTTTATTGGAGCGAGAGCGTTTTTTCTTCCAAATTTATCTGTCAAGGTGCGGGTTTTGCGTCCGCGGAGGATCTATCGAACGCCTTCTTCAAACAGATAGAAGTAAGTCCGAGGTTCTGTTGCTTTGTTGCCCCAGAGGTTTGTTTCGATCCTATTTTCATCATTTTGGTGGGGGATTGTTCTGACTTGTCTCTGTTTTGAAATCTGTTTGCAGTACCTGAGATAAAAATGAGTCAGCTCAAAATTCTTGAGAATTTGAGGTTACCTCTAAGGAGTCTAAACGTTGCTTTGGAGGTCCTTTTGGTAGGGCGGTCGATGGGTGGGACCATTCGGCAGGTCACTGAAATTACTTTACCCAGATCGTCTGGCCGACCTCCCCCCTTGTTGTCTTCTTTTGATATAAATGGAAGGGACTCAAGTGCTCGTCTCATCGTTCCCTTTGGTGTGAAGTACCAGTATTATTATTCCCTTTAGTGTGAAGTACCAGTATTATGCGGGGCTGAGATCAGCTGCACTCAGTCAAGTCGTCAACGACTTCTTCGGCTGTGGGCTTCATGATCTCTCCGGTACCGCAGCTGGGAAGCCCGTGTTTTCATGGTACATTCGAGCAAGCTCAGATATTATATCCCGCTCGTATGTACCGTGAATCACATTTGGGCAACTGGGGTGTCTGCTATTATAGGAGAACAGTGAGAAATGCTTATGGGGATCAGCTTGTTCAGTTCTCCTATGATAGCGAGACAGATCTCGACCTTTCTGCCGAGCTCATTTCTGGCTTTTTCTGCCAAACTCACATACCGAGCTGCGAGAGTTCCTCCGAATCGAAGACTCACATTCCGAGCTGCGAGAGTTCCTCCGAATCGAAGACTAGAATAGATGATAATGATGTAAATCCTATAAGGATAATCTTTTTTCCATAGTATAGGCCTTTGTAGCGTGCTGTAATGTACTTTCCTTTTAATGAAATTCTTGTTTTTCGTTCATACTTGATCTTTTGTTCTTCTCTCTATCTTGAATGAAGTACTGATAGCCTTAGCCGACTAAATTTTATTTTACTTTATCCGGACTGGCCGTACTTGTGTACTCTTGCTATTAGCCAATGAACCGAACTCCGGACCTAGCCCACTGGGAGGTCAAGTTGCTTTTCCGAGCTGGGCTAACCATCCTGTCTTTAATGTGCTGACCTTTAGATCTCAAGTCAGCTGAGCTCTTAAGCTGCGTTTCCCGAACCTGGACAGACCGACCTATGAGCTCTACTTTTTTCCGAGCCAGCATACCGACCTTCGAGTTCGGTCCCTATTCGGTCTTTGAACCTCTTTAACCGGCCGAGCTCTGAAGTTATGTTCTCCGAGCTGGACTATCCGAACTGCGAGTCCGGTCTCAGTATACTTTTCCCGGAGTGCCGACCTGTGGGTTCTATCTTTAATTCATGAGTCGAGCTCTGAGCTCTCAACTCAGTATGGCTCCGAGGTGCCTTTATTGCTTTTTCCCGATCTCATATCCCTGTTTGATAACAGCGAGTAAAAAACTTATAACTTTTTAAGTGATAAGCAGGTCTGACCTTAATCATGCCCTCATCTGCTTGTACTCTTGAGTCTTTTCGCGACTTGCGTTTTTAAGTTGCTCTGGTGAGTTGGGCTTGTTTTATGCAGGTGGTAAGTGGGCTTTTGAATGATGGGCTGTCGTCGTGGACCCGGTCCTTGGTGGATATGGAGAAGCCCGGCGATCATCCTTTTGTCCCTTTACCTTCTCTCCGGTTATTACCTAACTGTTGAGAGGGTAAACTTCGAGAGTAATTAATGATCGCGCCGCTCCAAGACAAAACTGTTCAGATCCACGTTCCGCCTCATTATTGCCTTTCATTTCGAATTCCTTCTGTCTTCTGAGAAAAACTAGTTCTTTTCTACTCTCTGTTTTCCTGCGACTTCTTCTGCCTTTTTCACCCCATAGTTTTCTCAGGTACGCTCCTCTGTTCTTCTATGACAGTTTCAATGCTTCCTGATGTTGTTAACGTGGAGTCACGCATTACTCCTTCCAACATATTTAACTACATTTCCCGGAGGCTCTCAGATACTCCGTTGTATCGTATTCGGGCGCCTCTTCCAAATGAAAGGATAGTTCTTCCTTACCCTCCTCCTCCGGGTTTGGTGGATCCCCAAGATGATCGTAGTATAGTGTTTTTCTTAAAACAGAGAGAATTTGGTTTACCCTTTCCTTTTACCCCTTTTTTTGTCGAGGTCTTTGAATACTTTGGGGTAACTCCTCGGATGTTATCCCCAAATTCCATTTTGTTCATGTCCTGCTTCAAGGCTATCTGTCTGGGTTGGGGTTTTACACCCACAGCCGGTCTGTTTGTTACTTTTTTCCGTCTGGTCAAGGCGGCTCAAAACTTCTATTACTTTTCCCCCCGTAGTGGGTTGTCTCTTTTCACGGGGTATAAGGATTCTATAAAGGGATGGGTAGAACATTTTCTCGTGGCGGAACTGAAATTAGGGTCCGCCCGAACGTGGGAGGTGGACCTAAGTTGGGGAGAAATCTTTCCGGGTTGTAATGAGCTGCCCCAGTTGAGTCTTGTTGAGCAAGTAGGGCTGCTTCGACTGACTTCCGTTGAGAGGAAGTATGACGTCGAGAAGTGTATGTTCGTGTCCAATCTTAGGGATATCAAGGACACGGGTAAAATGCTTTGTTTGGCTGTTCTGTTTTTTCTTTGCTTGTGATATCAGAAGGTATGCTGACCCTTCATAATTTTATATTTTGCAGCCTCCGAAGTAAAAATGGACAAAATCAAATTTCCCAAGAACTTTGTCCTATCTCGGGATCATATGCATGCGATTTTTGATGCCTTTGGAACTGGTCGCTCTGTAACTGAGATCGCTGCGGAGGTGGTTCAAACTGCTTCTTCCAAGAAGGTCAGCCGACCTCCCGCCCCGGCTTCTTCGCAAGCTTCAAAGCCGAGCTCTCGTAGTGCCAAGCCGGGCTCTCGCAGCACCAGCACCAAGCCGAGCTCAACTTCGAGGCCTGCTGAAGGGTCTAGGTCTGCTCCAGCTTCCTCAGAGGTCGTAAAGGAGACCCCCTTAGCTGTTGTGGAGCGGACCCAAGGTGCTGATCAAGTGGAGCCGGGTGTTGCCCACTCTCCCGAAAGGGTATCCGGGGGAAAATCTAAATCCCCTGTTGTTGAAGTCCAGGAGGCCTCCGGGACAGGGCTGGAGATCGTCCTTGTAGAAGATCTAGCTGCAGAGGTCTCTCCCCGTGATGCCCCTGTCCCTGTGAGGACTGATTCTGATGGTTCTGAGGGCGTTCCTCCAAAGACCGGGGACAAGCGCTCAGCTCCTTCTGGAGCATTCGCCCCATCCCCTGCTCGGAAGAAGTCCAGGACTACCGCAGGCTCTTCTCCAGCTCTTCCACCCATTGGGAAGGGGAAAAGTGTTCTTGCCGAGCCTCCATTGCCTTCTTCTGACAATGTTTTAAATACCTCGGGCATTACCTCCGAGGCTTCGGCCAGTGCTGTTGCTGACCTTCTTAGAGAGCAGATGTTCGGCGGAGTTACAGAGGCTTCGGATCCTCGTCTTCTTGCCCTGACTGGTCTTTTGGCCATTTCCACTAAGGAGCAAGCATCTTTCCGGTCTCACTCTCATGAGGAGCTCGGATCCTCGATCAGGGAGATGCTTCTGATGGTAAGTCATTTCTCCCCTTTTTTCAGTTTACTTTGTTTCTTTTCTTGACGGTTGCTTTTTTATGTTAGGTGACGGGCCTCTTCATGGAGGTGGATGCTCGTAATCGTTCCCTCCGGGAGTCCGTAGACCGCCGGATTGAAGAGGCACGTCTAGAAGAGAATATATCTGCAACCAATGACGCGAGAGGCAATCTGGTAGCTGCTCGGGAGCAGATCCAGTCCCTCCAGGCGGAATTGCAGTCTGCGCTGGAGGCCTTCAAAAAGGCTGAGGAGAAAATAGCTGAGACAGCAAAGCATACCTCGTTCTTAGAAGATGAGCTGTCTCGGACTCGCAATATTCTCAAGGAGTCCGATGAGAGGGCAGCTACCTTGGAGATTCGCTGTGAAGATGTTTTACAGCAGCTGTCTTCTATGACGGGAGCCCTTCGCGAGAGGGATGAGGCTGTGAGCCAAAAAGCTGAAGCCCAGCGCCAGTATGAGGCTTTAAAAGCTGATTTTGAGGGGCTTCAGGCTCACCTGAATGAGGTGAAAGCTCATAGAGAGAGTGCCCTAGCTCGGGTGCAGGTCCTTGAGCAGGAGTTGAGCACAAGCTCTGACCATATCAGAGACTTGACTTCATCGGCTGAAGAGTCCAACCTTCGCCATCAACAGCTTAATCACGAAGTCAGGACCTTGGAGCGCAAGTGCTTAGCCCTGCTCGAAGTGGTAAAGCATGCTGAAGATAAGGCTCGGCTAGTGCGCGAGCAATGCATTGCTGAGTATCAGGAGTCTGACGAGCTGAAGGGGAAAATCGTGCAGGCCTGTGAGGCTCACCTTCAGGATTACAAAGACTCTTCTGAATTTAAGGAATTTGTAGCTGAGGCCTGTGAAGCACATCTCGAAAAATATCTAGATTCTGCTGAGATGAAGTCGGCTATTCTTAAGAAAGCCTTCCGTATGTTCGTAACCGGCTATAACCGCGGTTTAAGAGAAGCCAGACAGGCTCCTGATATTCCCTTGGCCCAGCTTCGCAAGCGCGAACTGGACTCTGATGGTGAGGAAGTGCTATATGGAGAAGATGATTTCCCTTTACCCCGAGGAGATTCTCGGAGGAACAGAGATCAAAACCCACCAGTTGTGTCTCCTTCAGGCGAACCTGAGCTAGAGGGGGAGGACGTGGAAGTCCTTGGCTCACAGGAAGATAACCCTGACTCCGAGGAGGAGGACCTTCACCTTGGGTCAGAGATTCCCCCTGTTGTTAATGTGGAGAGCTCTGATCCGGAGGACCCCGAGCTTCCTTCGGATGTATCTGTAAATAGGGATAATGTAGGCGAGGGGGTTACTGATGTAAGTCCTTTAAGGACTATTTATGCTCCTACTTCGCCAGAGAGATAAATTGTAATATTTGTTGAAATATTAATTTTCTTATTCGGACTACTCTGTTTTTCATATGTATTTATAAGCTCTGAATTAATTTTATCTCTTTAGCTAATAGTAGATCAGATCTTATATCTTTTTAATGGTAATCAGCATGTCTGCTTCTTTTTTGTTTTTTAACCCTTCCTTTTTGGTCGTGAAGATTTCTTTTTATAAGTCTTTTTTAGGGAGCTTGGCCTCTTTCTTTGGCCTTTGTTCCTTCAGCTTTTGAGGATATAAATCTTATCCGTGCTGGGAGCTCGATTTTGAGCTTATCGATAATATAGGCCTATCCGGGCTGGGAGCTCGGTTTTTTGCTCTATGGCCAAACTTTTAGTTTAGCCTTTGCTTCGAGGTCGGCGCTTTTTTGCCCAAAAACCTCTTTAGTAGGTCGGAACCTAACTATCCAAGCTAGGAGCTCGGCCTTCTTTATGGCCAAGCCTTTATCGCCTATTTCGAGGTCGGCGTCTTTCAGCTTTTGTGCCCCGATCCTCCTTAGGAGGTCGGAGCTTGGCTATCCGACCATTTTTGTTTTCCTGGGACTTCCGGGGAATTCCGGTCTTTTTTGCTTATCCGGGAGATCATGGGGATCTCGGTCTTTTTATTTTCCGGGAGATCTTGGGGATCCCGGTCCTCTTATTTTCCCGGGAGATCTTGGGGATCCCGGTCTTCTTATTTTCCCAGGAGATTTTGGGGATCCCGATCTTTTTATTTTCCGGGAGATCTTGGGGATCCCGGTCTTTTTATTTTCCGGGAGATCTTGGGGATCCCAGTCCTCTTATTTTCCCGGGAGATCTTGGAGATCCCGGTCTTTTTATTTTTCGGGAGATCTTGGGGATCCCGGTCTTCTTTATTTTCCGGGAGATCTTGGGGATCCCGGTCTTTTTATTTTCCGGGAGATCTTGGGGATCCCGGTCTTCTTATTTTCCCGGGAGATCTTGGGGATCCCGGTCTTTTTATTTTCTGGGAGATCTTGGGGATCCCGGTCTTTTTATTTTCCGGGAGATCTTGGGGATCCCGGTCTTCTTTATTTTCCGGGAGATCTTGGGGATCCCGGTCTTTTTATTTTCCGGGAGATCTTGGGGATCCCGGTCTTTTTATTTTCCGGGAGATCTTGGGGATCCCGGTCTTCTTTATTTTTCGGGAGATCTTGGGGATCCCGGTCCTCTTATTTTCCCGGGAGATCTTGGGGATCCCGGTCTTTTTATTTTCCGGGTGGTTTTCTTTTTTGTGGGAGAATTTTATAGAGATAATCATATTGTGTAGACAATTTTATTTACTTATGTTTTGTAAAAATACAATATTTACAAATATTTCAAGGGAAATACCTCTTTAGGTGTTGGATGTTCCAGGCGTGGGGCTCGGGGTTTCCTTGCATATCCTCAATTCGGTATACCCCTGGCTTGACCACTTTTGTTACTTTGAAAGGTCCTTCCCAGGTCGGTGCTAGCTTTCCTGCGGCTGCTCTTTTGCCTGTGGCTTCCAGGTTTCTTAAAGTCAAGTCTCCCACCTTTAAGCTTCTCTCTCTAACCTTTTGATTGTAATATCTTGCTGCTCGTTGCTGGTAAGCAGCAGTTCGGATTTGGGCTTCTTCCCTAACTTCCTCAAGGGCATCTAGGTTACTTCTTAGCTTGTCCTCGTTAGTATCCTCGCTAACGAACTGGACTCGATGAGTGGGAATTTGTAGCTCAACTGGAACTACGGCCTCTGTGCCATACGCAAGTGCAAACGGCGTTTCTTTAGTGGGCGTTCTGGGAGTGGTTCGAAGTGCCCATAGGATACTATTGAGTTCTTCTGCCCAACTCTCCTTCGCGCCATCTAGCCGTTTCTTTAACCCTTGGAGGATAGCTCTGTTAGTGACTTCAGTTTGACCGTTAGTCTGAGGGTGAGCCACGGATGAGAACTTATGCCATATGCCCATGTTCGTTGTGAAGGCTCTGAAAGTATTGCAATCAAATTGCTTGCCGTTGTCTGAGATAAGCACTCTTGGTATGCCAAATCTGCAGATGATATGCCCCCACACAAAATCTATCATCTTGCGAGCTGTGATTGTCGCTATTGCTTCTGCTTCTGGCCATTTCGAGAAATACTCTACAGCCACCACCACAAATTTCCTTTGCCCCGTAGTCTTGGGGAAAGGTCCCAGGATGTCGATTCCCCATTGTGAGAAAGGCCATGGACTGGATATGCTTGCTTGAGGAGTAGCAGGGGCCCTGATGGCATTAGCGAATCTCTGACATACGTCACACCTCCGGACAAACTCTTCTGTTTCTTTTTTGACCGTGGGCCAATAGTATCCTTGTCTAAATATTTTGTTGGCTAATGTTCCTGCTCCCTCGTGTGCTCCACACAGGCCTCTATGTATTTCTTCCATTACCCTTGTAGCCTCTTCCGGGCTCACACATCGGAGCCATGGGCTGGACTTCCCTTTTCTGTATAAGGTTCCCCTGATCACTTGGTAATTGGCGGCTCGAGCTGCTATCTTTCTGGCCTCGTCTTTATCTTCGGGAAGCTCGCCCTTCTCCAGGTATTTGTATTTTTAAAAGCAGGTGTATGAATATACTGTATATATACTTCATCAGGGAGCTGCTCTAGTTCTTCTTTGGACAGCCGACTGAGTAGATCTGCCTCCTCGTTTTCATCCCGAGGTATCCTCTGAAATCTGACAATAATTCCTCGATTCGTGAGCTCGGCTTCCAAAGCTTTCGCTCTGTCAAGATAGCTTTGCATGACGGGGTCTCGGGCTTGATATACTCCTGTCATCTGGTTGATTACCAGCTGGGAGTCACTGTTTACCTCGAGGTCGGTTGCCCCTACCTCCAAAGCTACCAACATTCCATTCACCAGAGCTTCATATTCGGCAATATTGTTGGAAGCCTTGAACTTTAGTCGTAAGGCATAACATACTTTAAAGCCATCCGGCCCTTTAAGCATTATCCCAGCGCCACTGCCCCCAGAGCCTGATGCTCCATCTACATATAGCTTCCAGCTGAATTCTTGGGAAGGCTCTTCTTCTCCCTCTTTTCTTGGTATCTCTGAGAATGATCCCTCCTTCTCCTCATTGAATGCGCACTCTGCTACAAAGTCAGCCAGCGCTTGAGATTTTATTGCAGTCCGAGGTCGATACTCCAGACAGTAAGGGCTGATTTCCATGGACCATGCCAACATCCGCCCTGAAGTTTCCGGTCTACGTAGAATCTTCTTTAAAGGTTGATCTGTCATTACAACTCCTTGGTGACCTTCTAGGTAGACTTTGAATTTCCGGACTGCTAGCAACAAGGCGTAGGCTATCTTTTCAATTTTTGAGTATCTGACCTCAGCATCTCTAAGTACTTTGCTGACGTAGAAAACGGGTTTCTGTTCCCCTTCTTCCACCCTCACTAACACTGCACTGATTGCTTGTTCTGAGGCCGCCAAGTATATCAAGAGTTCTTCTCCTTCTACCGGACTACTAAGCACGTGAGGCGAGCTGAGATATTTTTTAAGCTCTATGAAAGCTTTTTGGCAGTCTTCCGTCCATTCGAAGTTCGGTACCTTCCTCAATTTTTTGAAAAATGGCAGGCACTTTTCGGCCGACCTTGACATGAATCGGTTGAGCGCCACTACTCTCCCGGTTAGTCTCTGGACGTCTCTTACACAGGTCGGCTCTGGCATGTTCAATATGGCTTTCACCTTCTCTGGATTAGGCTCAATGCCTTTTCCGCTCACCATGTATCCCAAGAACTTTCCTCCCCTAATGAAGAAGGCACATTTGCTGGGTTCAACTTCATTCTGTATTGGTCTAACACCCCAAATATCTCTTTCAAATCTGCTATGTGTTGTTGGAAAGTTATACTTTTGACCACCATGTCATCCACATACACTTCCACATTCCGGCCGATCTGATTTTTAAAGATTTTATTCATCAATCTCTGGTAAGTTGCCCTGGCATTCCTCAATCCGAAGGGCATAGCCCTGTAGCAGTAAGTCCCTTCTTCAGTTATAAATGAAGTCTTCTCCTCATCCGACTTTTCCATCGGGATTTGGTGATAACCAGACATAGCATCCAAAGAGGACATGTAATCAAAACCGGCCGTTGAGTCGACCATTTTATTAATGTCAGGGAGGGGGTAACAATCTTTAGGGCAGGCTTTATTCAGGTCGGTAAAATCTATGCACATCCTGTATTTGCCATTGGCTTTTTTGACTAACACAGGATTTGCTAACCACTGCGGGTACATAACTTTCCTGATAAATCCTGCCTCTTCTAACTTCTGGACTTCTTCCTGGGTGGCCTGCTGCTTCTCTCTTCCCATTACTCTTTTCTTTTGTTTCACTGGCTTGGCCTCGGGGAAGACATTTAGTTTGTGCGTCATCACCTTAGGGTCAATTCCCGGCATGTCTGAGGGCTTCCATGCAAAGGTCGGCGCGTGACTTCGGATTAGGGCCATTACTTCAACCTTCTGCTCTTTGGTGAGGCCGGCATTGAGACTGAAGACTTTGCTTGTCTCTGATTCTGACAAAGAGAAGGTCTCCAATTCTCCCACCGGCTCTGTCCGAGCTTCTTTTGTCTCATCCCTCACTTCCAAAACCTCCGAGTCAAGCGCTTCTTCAGTTGGGCTCGGTTCTGATACTGTGGCCAGATATACTGCTCTAGCCTCCTCCTGGCTGCCCCGGACTATTCCCACTCCTTCCTTTGTTGGGAACTTGAGTGTCAAATACCGGATGCTGGTGACAGCTTCAAAATCGAACAGCGCCGGCCTCCCCAAGATCACATTGTAGCACAATGGGAGTTTGACTACCACAAATACCTCGTGATGAGTGCGAGCTCTAGGCGCTTCTCCCAAGGTGACAACCAGCTTCACTTTTCCTTCAACGAGTACCGGCGCACCTCCGATCCCTTTAATTGGTGACTGGTCTCGAACCAGCTGTTCTTCCGGAATTCTCATCTGCTGGAAAACCCGGTATGGTAGTAAGTTGACTTTACTCCCATCATCTATCAGAATCTTCTTCACCCGAAAATTATTAATGACAGCCTCAATGACTAACGCGTCATCATGGGGCACCTGAATGCCCTGTGCGTCTTCCGGGGAGAATATAATGGTCATGGGAGAATGTTCCATGATCTGCATAACTTCACCATTGCTGGTCTCCCCTTCCCGGTTTCTCTTCTTACCTCGACGGCTCATCCGTCCTCCCGTTCCTCCGACAATCATGTTGATGGTTCCACTGGACCCATCATTCAAAGGCCCAACTCCTGTTCTCCTCGGTATCGGAGTTGCCGGACCGGTCTGAGGTCTCTGTCCCTCCGGTTTCTTCACAAAATTTTTGAGATGCCCCCTTTTTATCAACCTCTCAATCTCTGCAATCAGCTGAAAACAGTTGTTCGTATCATGGCCATGTGTCCGGTGGTACTGACAGTATTTGTCAGGGTTTCTTTGGTCTGCTTCCGACCTTAGGGGTTTCGGCCACTGGAGAAACTCCTTATCCTGGACTGCTATGAGCACCTCGGCTCTAGAGGCGTTGAGGGGAGTTGGCTTTTCAGGTACCCAAGGAGGGAGCGTTCTTGGCTCAAGAACCCAAGGAGGGGGAGGAGGCCTTTGATCCCTTCTCTCCCAGGCCTGCTTATACGGCTCGGGCCTCTTCCCATGTTTCTTCTCACGTCTCTCTGGCCTTCTCTCTTCCGGGACTTTCTCTTTACCTGCCATCCCTTTGGCAAATCGACTTGTTACTAAGGCATCATCCTGCCTTATGTACTTCTCCGCCCTCTTCATCAACTCAGCCAGCGAGGTCGGAGGTTTCCTGCTTAGGGAGCCAAAGAACTCGGCAGAGGTTGTCCCCTTCTGCATGGCCTCTACCGCTCTCCCTTCGTTGAGCTCGGGGATCTATAAGGCCTCCGTATTGAAACGGGTGACATATTCTCTGAGGGTTTCACCAGCTTTCTGTCTCACTGTTTCTAGATAGCTCGTCTTCCTATCTGTTGGCACCCCGGCTACGAACCGGCTGATGAAGTGGGTGGCAAGATCTCCGAAACTTTTAATACTTCCGGCCTCCAGGCTGTTGAACCATGCCCTTGCTGGTCCCGAGAGCGTTGTTGGGAACACTTTGCACATTAGAGCATCTGACAGAGTTTGCAACTCCATGAAAGTTTTATAGTTCATGACATGCTCTCTCGGGTTACCAGTTCCATCATAGGCCGCCATTGACGGCATCATGAACTTCTTAGGAACGGTCTCCTGCTGTACCACCTTTGAGAAAGGAGAAGAAGTAGGCAAGGAAGTTAGGCTCAGGTCTTTCTTACCTAGCTCGGCTAAGAGCTGCTCTTTCAACTTTTTCAATTTTTGGCTCATCTTCTCGTCCTCCAGGCTGTATTCCTCCTCTTCCTCTGCTTCCATTCCCGTCTCTATGGTTGTTTCAGCGGCATAGTTATCCGCCTCATCATTTTCTATCATCTCTCTCGCCCTTCTCCCATGGATTCGGGCCTGTGGTTCTTCTTCTTCCCTGGTTTCGTGGCTATTAGTTTGGAGGCGGTCGGAAGTGGGTCGGGGCTCATTGGTTCTGGGTTCCTCCACTACTGGAAGTGCATTTACTGGGGTGCTAAGGCCCCTCTGTTGCATTATCTGCCCCAACCAGTGAGCAGTAGTTTGTAGCTGGAGAGCCATGTTTTGGATGTCCTGGTTAGACAGGGTCATAGTGGGAGTATTCCCTGCCAAGCTTGGCGAGGGATTAAGGGGAGCAGGTGTTTGGTTATTCAACGTTGTAGGGCTAGAAAAAGAGAACTGCTGCCCTTCTTGGGCAGAGTTCAAGTCATTTGGAATGTTAAGGTTACTGTCTTGATGGTTTGCCATTGTGGATCTCAGTGGGTTTTGAAAGTGGAAACTCCGGTGATGAAAAGATCTCCTTCGTTTCCCACAGACGGCGCCAATTGATGATCTGAGATCCAATAGAATAGGGTTTTACAAGGGTTTTTGTATTGAATAATCAGACATAAACTTTCAGAGGAGGGGACTCCCCTTTTATACATTGTCTCGCTTACTGGTGACGTGTAAAGGCTTCTCCATGATTGGGACACGCGTCTCTGACATACAGATTCGGGTGTACGAGGGTATCAGCCGCCTGCTCCATGCGTAACGGCCTCTGATTCTCCCATGCGTACGTCTGTGCGGATCTGCCAGGCTGTCTGAACTGGGCTCCGGATATTGGACTGGGCCAAGAGTCGGGCCGGACGCTGAGCCCAAGAGGAGAAGGCTTGCTTGGCGCGGGCTGGGCCGGCCTGAATGAAGAAGCTTGGCCGAGCCCGGCAAGAATGAGCTAGGCTTGCTGGGTATGTCAGGTATGTGGGCCTCCATGTTATTGGCCTTTTGCTGTGATCAGGCCCCTGGTCTGGGGTAAAGAAATCCAGCGGTCATCAGTATTTATTTATTTTTAAAACGGAGTGTACATCTATTTATAAATCCATCAATGTCGGTTTATAAAATATTTATAAATAAATTATACATCTATTTATAAATTAATTTGTGATGAGTTGCA
Organism: Manihot esculenta; assembly: GCF_001659605.2. Classification (NCBI taxonomy): domain Eukaryota; kingdom Viridiplantae; phylum Streptophyta; class Magnoliopsida; order Malpighiales; family Euphorbiaceae; genus Manihot; species Manihot esculenta. Next base: position 2,626,235 of record NC_035169.2, read on the forward strand.
ATACTTATCATTTTTTTTATATTAAATTTCATAATTTTACTATGATTTTGATGTAAAAATTTAATTTTTATTTGAAATTTGATTTTGAACAGATTTTGAGCTAAAAATAAGGAAAAGAACTAAAAGAAACTGCTTTTAGAGTTTTTTAATGATTGCAAGGTACAGCCTGCTCAAGACTGTAATCCAAGCCAACAAACAGATTCCAGAATTACTGTTTTGCCAGCTATACAAAATTCAAAACTATTTTAAATATATGCAAATAAAATTATATAGTCATCATAGGAATAGTAGATTTATTTTACTTTTTCTATTAAATTATGAATAATTATTTTTTTATTTAGAAAAAACTTATATAAAGGTTGATGTGGAAGTAGAATTTACCATCTCTTCTCATCATCTCCTCTCTTTTTCGGTTCCTTCTTAGCCAAATTCTTATTATTCTTCTTCTTCTTTTAATGTTTTGCAATTTTATTATAACCTTTATAGGCTAAACACTCTTACTCAATTAAAAGTTAATCAAATTGAAATTCATTTAAAATTATGAGATTATGTTCTTAATATCTGTTTATTTTATCTTTATTTTCAATTAATTTCTATTTTTGAGGAATACCACCTCCATGATTGTTCTTTTAAAATTCAAAAGGGTTATTGAATCTCCTTTGAAGACATCATATTGTTATTTAATCCAAGTAAGTTTAATTGGGTTAATACAAGTAGCAATTAACATATTTTTTATGTTAAGTAATTAATTAATTTGGTTTAAATAATTTGCTTATTATTATTGATCAAGTTTGAGTTATTCTCTTTCTATAGCAGTTAATTAATTAAATCTACACGTTTAATGGAGTTATTAATTAATTAAAAATTAATTTAAGCGTTATGTGGATTAATTTAAAAAAAAATTGGTAAGATTCGTTTATTTGAACACTATAACCACTAACTATCTTTTTAATTAACAATAAACTGCAAACCTTTTAATTTTAATTATCTTCAGCTGAATTTTAATTTGATTATTTGTTTCATCATTTTAATTATTATTTTCTTTCTTTAAGTTTTCTTTTTAAATCAATTTCTCCAATAACGATTTTATTCTTTTTTTTTATTTTCAACTATTCTTTTATTCTGCTTATCATCTAATTTAAATGAAGTTAAGGTATATGTAGATCAAAACCCTATCTGCATATTTTTTTTAAATTAAGTAAAAGAAAATCAGTTTTAATTAACGAATTTAACGCCCGTTTGTATTCATTAAATTTTACAAACGGATTTTATACTTGTTTACGAATCCGTTTACATCTATTTAATTTTACAAACATATTATATATCCATTTATAAATTAAATTGTGTTTATTTAATTTTATAAATGTATCACTCGAATACATTTATGTCTAATGCTAAATATGTGAAAAAAAAAATCAATATATCAATTCTATATTTAATCTTTATGTTAATTTATATTTTAATCAAATTTATTTATTTTTTTAATTTCAATTTAATACTTGATGAGTTGTAAAATTTACTATTTTTTTCATATTAAATTTCATTTTGTTATGATTTTGATATAGGCAATTGATTTTTACTTAATTTTAATTTTGGATAGGTTTTGAACAGAAAATAAGAAAATGAATAAAAAAAATACTGTTTTAAAACTTTTTTTAATTATAAAATACAACTTTACTCAAAATTATGACTTAATTTTGATGGACAGATTGTAATATTTCTGGTTTGCCCATTGTAGAGAGTTCAAAACTGTTTTCATATTCAAATACAATCAGATCAAAATTAAGATAAAAATTATCATAGGAGTAATAGTTTTATTTTACTTTTTCTTTTAAATAGTGAATAATTATCTTTTTATTTAGAAAAATCCTATATAAAGGCTGGTTTAGAAGTAGATCTCTCTTATATTCTCCTCTTCTCCACACCCTCTTTTTAGTTTCTCTTCAGCCAAGCGCTCCTTCCCTTCTTCTTTTATTTTTTACAATTTTGTTATAGTTCTTAGAGGCTAAACTCCTTCATTCAGTTAAAGGTTAATCAAGTTGAGATTTAATTAAGTTGTGGGATTTTATTTTTAATTTCTATTTATTTCAATTTCTTTTTTCAATTAATTTCTATTTTCAAATAACATCACCTCCTTTAAAAATTCAAGAGGTTTATTAAATCGAAAGATAATATATTGTTAATTAATCCAAGTAAATACGAAATTATTTAATTGTGTTAATACAAGTAGCGATTGATATATTCTTTTATGTTAAAAAACTAATTGATTTAATTAAAATATTTTGCTTGCATCAAATTTGGGTTCATTTTCTTAAAACTGTTAATTAATTAAATTTATACGTTTGATAAAATTATTAATTAATTAAAAATTAATTTAAGCCTATGTGAATTAATTTAATTTTAAAGAGGTGAAATTCATTTATTTAAACACTATAACTAAATAATGGGAAATTGAGTGAATATTTTTTTAAATTAATGAAGTCGTAAATTTTAATTTTAATTTTTATTCCATTTATATTCATTTAAATTAATGGTTAAATTTTTTTTTTTAAATTGGGGGTTGGAGGATTCGAACCTGAAACCTTCTCAGGTTTACTCGAATGGACCTAAGTCTGTGAGTGCATTAATGGTTAAATTTTAAATTTTATAAATTCACCCTCTAATTTAACCTTTAATATTTATAAACTTAAACTTATTATTAAAATTTTATCTCAATCTTTTCAATTGTAATTAAATTTATTTATAAATTAATTTTTAATTAAAAACACATAAAAAATAAATAATGAAAAACTGGAGAAACCTCTATTACCTCCCATCACACATAAAAAAATAAGATTAAGATTTCTGAAACATATTAAGATTAAGATTTTTACAAATTTTAATCAATTATATATTTATTTCAACATATTTTAATGGATTTTTTTTAATTAGTTAAATTTTATTGTGAAATATTAATTAATTTTTTTTCAGTGAAATTGTTAATGGTTTTTTAATTTAAAAGAAATTTTAACTTTAATTTTAATTTTAAAAAATTAAAAGAAAGCTAGGTCCAAAACATCCTATGTACTGTTTATGCAGTTTAACCACTTATCCATTCATCCTTCTCTATCGACTTCCCAGAAACCATAACCCATCCCCGCTCTACACTGTTATAAGGTACAGTTATAATAATTTAATATTATAATAATATAAAATAATTAATTTAATTTGTTATTAAATAATATTTTTATATGAAAAATTAATAAAAAAAATACAAAATGTGGTGCATATAAACAACTGGTAATGCATTCCTTTACCAGCTGGCAGAGAGCCTTCCTTTTCCGATTCTCTATTTCCTTTCCTCATTCCCAATCTCCCATCCATCCCTAAAAACAACTGACGAGAGATCGATGATGATGAAGATGCCTTGGAGGAGGAAGAGCAGGAGCTTCCATCTTCAGCTACAAGGAGCAATCGGTACCATTCAATCTCCCTTCCTATTCTTATTTACCAATTATTGCCATTCTTCTATTTCCACGCTTGAAGATGCACGCTTCTTGACAAATAACTTCAAATCTGCTGCTTTTACCCGCCTTGATGATGCCATTGCTTCCTTTAATAATGTAATTCATATGAATCCTCTGCCTTCTAGGGTTCATTTTAATAGATTCTTATCTGCCCTTGTGAAAATGAAACAATATCACACTGTCCTTTCCATGTCCAAAACAATTGAATTGGTAGGAATCTCTTACGATGTTTGTTCTCTTAACATCTTAATTAATTGCTTCTGCCGTTTACATCTTGTGGATTTTGGCTTCTCTGTTTTCGGGAAGATGTTCAAATTCGGATTGGAGCCTACCACTGTGACATTTACTACCTTAATTAATGGGCTATGTATGGAGAGTAAAATCGATAAAGCAGTGGAATTTTTCGATGATATGGTTGCACGTGGTTATCAACCTAATGTTTATACTTACAATGTGATGGTAAACGGAATGTGTAAATTTGGGAAAACAAACGTGGCTATTGGGCTGCTAAAGGGAATGGCTGATAGAGGTTGTGAGGCAGATGTTGTGACATACAGTGCAATCATTGACGCCCTTTGCAAAGATGAGCTAGTTGGTGAGGCTTTAGAGCTCTTCTCTCAAATGAGGAATAAGGGCATTTCACCTGATGTCATCACTTACACTGGTTTAATTCATGGTGTTTGCAAATTAGGCCAAAAGAACCAAGCATTGGCCTTGATGAATGAAATGGTGGAGAAAAACATATTACCAAATGTTTATACCTTCAGTGTATTGATTAATGCTCTTTGTAAGGATGGAATGGTTTCAGAGGCTCAAAATACATTCAATGTAATGATTCAAAGAGGTGTGGAGCCTAATGTGGTCACCTACACTTCCTTAATTGATGGTCTTTGCATTTCAGGCCAATTCAAGGAAGCTTTGGCCTTGTTGAAAGAAATGGTGGGGAGGAACATATCCCCTAATGTTTTTACCTTCAATATATTGATCGACACTCTTTGTAAGAAAGGACTGGTTTCAAATGCAGAGAATATAATCAAAATAATGATTCAAAGAGGTGTGGAACCTGATGTTGTCACTTATAATTCATTGATGGATGGATATTGTCTGTGCAAGCAAATTGATAAGGCTAGAAAGGTATTTGATCTGATGGTGACCAATGAAATAGCTGACATTATTAGCTACAGCATTTTGATCAATGGATATTGTAAGTGCAAAATGATAGATGATGCAAAGGATATTTTTGTTGAAATGTCTCATAAAGGTTTAGTTCCTAATGCTGTTACTTATTCTACTCTTATAAAGGGTATGTTTCAAGCAGGGAGGCCCCAAACTGCACAGGAGCTCTTTAAGAATATGTGCTCTCATGGTCAACAGCCAAATATAGTAACCTTCTCAATTATGATTAATGGCTTGTGTAGACAGGGGAATCTCAATGAAGCACTCACCCTATTGAAAGAAATGGAGGAAAGTCAGTTGAAGCCTGATCTTGTGACCTATTGCATTCTGATCAATGGTATGTGCAAAGCTGGCAAGATTAATGATGCCAAGGAACTGTTTTCTAGTCTTTTTGAAAATGGTTTACAACCTAATGTTCATATATATAGTGCAATTATGAAAGGACTCTGCCAACAAGGATTAATGGATGAAGCGTATAAGGTATTTAAAGACATGGAAAAGGGAGGATGTTTACCGAATAATTTTTCTTATAATATCATCATTCAAGGGTTTCTCAGGCATGAGGATTTACCAAAAGCATCAGAACTAATCAACGAAATGGTTGATAAGGGGTTCTCTGCTGATGATGCTACCACAGAATTGGTAGCACATTTGTCGCAGAATAATGATCTCATTCTAAGCAAACTACGAAATCGTTCTGAGGCTTCTAAAGCTGTGCAATGAGGGATCAGCAAACTAAAGTTATATCTTGACCATTCAATGGTGTCTTGGAGATAAACTTGGTAATTACCTTCTTCAAATGTAGTAGATATGTAATTTAACTAACTTCAAATTTGATTTCTAATTTCAATCAGATGTGATTCTCTTCCACAAAACGAAAATTTCTAACACTGTAAATTACCTGCAATGGAAACCATGATATGTGTGTGCCTTTCACTTGAACTCAGACATGGACTAGATCTCTTTGGATATAAGATTGTTGATGAATGGAGGTCAGATTTCTAATGATCAAGTTGCTGGTAAACCCACCATCTTCCTTACAATTTTTTTTTGGGCTGCTACTGCAGCCTTAACTTGAGAGCTCTGTCCTAAAAATGAGTTGAGAACTAAAACTAATTGATTCCATGCTATAATGCTTAAGAATCTTGATCTATTTTACTTTTGTGCTCAATGACCTTTTAAAATGCTATCATTTTTCGGTAAACATGCTGCCTTAGGACAATAACTTGGAGATTTTATCATATATTTTGATTTTTACCAGTAAGAATGCAGGTGTTAAATCAGTGAACTAGCAGGTGTTAACACCTGCTTTCTGTATCATTTTACCAAAGCTACTCGTGCCTGTTTCCGTCCATTAGAATTTAACACCTACTAGTTTATCATATACATGCATTACTTTTAATAAGTTTATGCTCCCAAAATGGTTTCTATTTATTGCTAGTTTATTACTCGTAGTAAGTTTATGCTCAAAATAATTTCTATTTATTGCTCCTTGAGTTAATACTTATAACTTGAACTAGAGTTAATACTTACTCCTTGAGTGCAAGTTTTAACACCTACTTGTTGAGTTTAAGTATTAATTTGAGTTTTTGCATCAGGTACATCTGAGCTTGAGCATGGTGCAGTATCTCTTCCACCAGTCCACCGGGTCTTTTCCCGCATGCCTGAGATGAAGATGGATTAGATGAGCAAATCGAGGATTTTTGTTGATTACTTGTTGTATACATTTTGGGGGAACTATTTATTTTGACATTTACTACAAAAATATACTTTTAATTATATATTTTTTGTGGTTGTACTAGATTATTTATGTTCAATTTTAAGTTCAAAAGACTTTTCTTTTTATTATAATTGAATACATTAGATTTGTGGTTGATTTGTGTTATATTATGTATTTAATAGGTTGGTTTTGTGATATTTGTAATTATTTTGGATCAGTTAAATAAAAATTGCAAACGAAAATGCAATTGAAAATCTGGTTCAAATTTCGTAAAGGGTGTAAAGAAGCAACATTGAGTCACTTCGCTTTGTAGATGATTTGTTTTTGTTTTGTCATGGGGCTAGGAATTTGGTCTGTGGGCTTGGAGAGGCCTTAAAGTTGAGGAGGTTTTAGTATTGCAAGTAAATGAGTCTAAGAGCTGTGTTTATCTTGCAAGAGTGCTAGAGGAGATGAAGCAACAAACTCATGTAAATTAGCTCGTTATGTAAATTATCTGGTTAAGTAGCCTGAGTTTAACACAGTAACAGAAATAAATTTCTGTGTATATTTTTATGAGCCAACTTAAATTTTCTAAAATTCACCTCTACCTTTCAAACTTACAAATATTCGGATAGAACTTACAAATATTCGGATAGTAAAAATACATTTTTTACAAGCTTGTAAGTTAATTTTTATATATATTTATTTAACTAAAATTATTTAGTTTTAAATTTAGAGTTAATTGTTAAAAAAATTCTATACTTTTAATTTTGTTACAATTATACCATATATATATATATTTTTTTTCAATTAAACTCTAACATTTTAAAATTGTTGCAAGTACACCCAACAGTTACTTATGTCATTAAAAACTAACCATTATTCATGCCGTTGAAAAACTAATGGAAATGCTTCGTCACTCGGCCATATTGCATGCCACGTCAGTAAAGTTTATAATTAATCGAAAAAAAAACTCTATATTTTACTTTTATTACAATTTTATCCAATATTTTTATTTTTTATCAATTAAACTCAATCTTTTTAATATATGACTAAATGCACCCTGTATAGTTGAAAACTTATAAAATTATAAACAATCCTTTTAATATCTGATTAAATACACCCTACCATTACTTGTATAATTAAAAACTTACAAAATTATAAAGTTAACATTTTTTACTATTAAATGTATTTAAAAATTATTATTTATATTATTATTTAATTTTTTTATTTTTATCAATAATTTTATAATAATAATTTATCTTAATTTTATTTTGACTAAAATCGTTATCAATCGATTTTTCTTGAATTTGTCTAATATGCTTAATATTTTAGCATTACTTTTAAAATTATCATTAAGAAAATAATTTTATTAAATATATTAGTTATAAAGAGTTAAAAAAATTAAAATAATATGTAAAATGATTCAATTTAAAAATTATAAAATAATTTTTTATGATGCTTTTTTTTAATTACTCTTTTAACTCTAAAGTATAATACTAATCCACTACTTTTTTCTAAATTATACTAATATTTAGAGTGAATTTCAAGAAAATTAATAATATATAAATTAAGTATTTAATTGTCTAGCCTAACTTGGTTAAGAAACTAAAAATATATATAATTCATCTGAAATTATAGATTTGGTCATCACTCCTCTGTCTCCTAAAAATAATTATTAATAACTTTTAGTTTTATTACGATTATACTTTAAACTTTTAAACTATTATCAATTTTACCGTGAAATTTGCTTATAATTATTAATAACTTTTAGTTTTATTATCGTTATACTTTAAATTTTTAAACTATTATCAATTTCATTGTAAAATTTGCTGATGTGGTATTGACATAGCGAGTGATGTGGCAATTTTGTTAGTTTTTAACTATACAAATAATGATAGGGTATAATTGGAATAATTTTAAAAGATTAGGATTTAATTGAGAAAAAAAAGTATAGGGTGTAATTACAATGAAATCAAAATTACAAGATTTTTTTGCCCATTAACTCTTAAACATATTAGTTTTAAACTAAAAATCATTATATATATACATAAATTGAACTGCTCATGAATTATTCGATACTAAACTTGATAAAAACTCGACTTGTTTAAGTTCTTTGCTAAATAGGTTAAATTTGAACTTATTAATATTCAGCTGGAATTCGAAATAAGTAAAAATTGAGTTCCGTTCGACATCAAAAAAATTTTAAAAAATTAAATTTGAACTTTTCAAAATTCGGATCGATTCGTTCACACCCTAGCAGTAGCTCCTCCATCCAGTCCTTTCTTGTAAGTCTCAGACAAAGAAAGATTAGATGAGGAGATAAAAAAATCTTTATCCATTACTTGTGGGTTATTTGTTATTTAAATACTATTTAGTTTTACGATTACAATAAAAATATTTTTTTAATTATAAATTTTAAAATAATTTTTGATTTATTGTTTCAATACACTATATTTGTAGTTGATTGTATTATATTATACATTTAACCTATTGAGTTTTTGATATTTACAATTGTTTTAGATTAGTGGCATAAAAATTACAAATAGAAATACAAATTCAAAGTATATTTATAAAATTATAAATAAATATTTTATTACATTTGTAAACGGATTGCGTCCTATATAATTTAGCAAACAATGATCATAAATAGATATGTTTAAATTAAAAATGGAATTAGTCTTTTGTATGATTAATGAATTTATAAATAAATAAATTATTTGAATTTCAAATAAATTTTAGACATCTATTTCAAATAAATTTCAAATAAATTTTAGTCTTTTGTAGGATTTGAACAATATAAATAAATATAAAGGCTGGGGGAGAAATAATAGGATTGCAAAAAATATATAAGATAATTTATTATTATGAAAATAAATGAATAATTTTATTTAACGTTTATTCGCTAATAAAAATTAATATTTCAATATATTTTATAAAATTCTAATAATGTGATATGAAAATATATACAATAATTTAATATTAGACTAAAAAGGAATTAGTTTTATTTAAATTAATTAAATTAATCAATACTTTGAATAAATTTCAACTTATAAAATTATAGTAAAAAAATAAGAATTCTAATATAGGAATAAAACTCCTTATACATTATTTATATAGGAATAATATTAATAAATTAAACTAATATTATGTTTTTAATGGAATAAAATAAAATGATATAAAATATTAATGTTGAAATTCTAATAAATTTTTAAAGTTAGTTTGCAGTAAAATTAATATAATAAACTTAATTTAATTAATTAAATAATAATTTTAATTGATTAAAATATATATACATAAAAAATTCATGTGATTAGTTAAAAAATAATAATTTTAATTGAATGAAATATAAAAGTTTAATGTAATCAATTTTAATTAAGGGTCAACTATATTTATAAATTTATTATATTAATGAATAATTAAATTTGATTAATTTAAAATTATTAATAATAATGATAATTTATATAAAAAAATCACGATATACATAACGAGTTAAATATAAAAAATTAATATATATATATATATATATATGTGGAAATAATAGATGGAATAATAGAATTTTCAATAATAAACATAGTTAAAATTGATAATTAAAATTAGCTATTTATTTTTATTTGTTGAAAGAAATAAAAAAAAATATTATTATCTAAAATATTTAATTTAATTGGTTAAAATTATTTTCCTTTTATTATAAAATCTATTTTATGAAATATATATCTACATCACATCTACGGTCACAAATTTTTTTGAGACTATTATATTTTTTATATTCTTTTTTGATATATATATATATATATAATATTTTTTAGTATTTTTTGTTTGAAAATTCATAGAAAAAAAAAATAGCTACTATAAACGTAATGGACCATATTAAATCTAATTATTTATTTTTTCATCCTTATATTTTAATTGCGTGATTATTAAATTATTAAAAATATATAGCGAAAAGTAAAGGGAGATAAAAAAAATATTCTCATATAAATTAAACTCTCAAGATATATATTTTTTGTAAGGTATTTTGATTTTACTTTTTTTATTATTTATCTTATTATATAAAATTAAATAATATAAATTTAATTTTTATATGGAAATTAATTTGTTATTAAATAATATATATAGCAGTTTAGCAAAAATAAATTATTATTATATAAATTTAATTTGTTATTAAATAATATTTTTATATGAAAATTTAATGAAAAATTACAACGAGTAATGCATTTCCTTTACCAGCAGGCAGAGAGCCTTCCTTTTCCGATTCTCTATTTCCTTTCCTCATTCCCAATCTCCGATCCATCCCTAAAAACAACTGACGAGAGATCGATGATGATGAAGATGCCTTGGAGGAGGAAGAGCAGGAGCTTCCATCTTCAGCTACAAGGGGCAATTGGTACCATTCAATCTCCATTCCTATTCTTATTTACCAATTATTTCCATTCTTCTACTTCCACACTTGAAGATGCACGCTTCTTGACAAATAATTTCAAATCTGCTTCTTTTACCCACCTTGATGATGCCATTGCTTCCTTCAATCATGTAATTCATATGAATCCTCTGCCTTCTAGGGTTCATTTTAATAGATTCTTATCTGCCCTTGCGAAAATGAAACAATATCATTTTCTAGTCTTTGCATTTCAGACCATTTCAGACCATTTCAGGGAAGCTTTGGCCTTGTTGAAAGAAATGGTGGGGAGGAACATATCCCCTAATGTTTTTACCTTCAATATATTGATCGACACTCTTTGTAAGAAAGGACTCGTTTCAAATGCAGAGAATATAATCAAAATAATGATTCAAAGAGGTGTGGAACCTAATGTTGTCACTTATAGTTCATTGATGGATGGATATTGTCTGTGCAACCATATGGATAAAGCTAAAAAGTTATTTGATCTAATGGTGACCAATGAAATAGCTAACATTTTTAGCTACACCATTTTGATCAATGGATATTGTAAGTACAAAATGATAGATGATGCAAAGGATATTTTTGTTGAAATGTCTCATAAAGGTTTAGTTCCTGATGTTGTTACTTATTCTACTCTTATAGAGGGTATGTTTCAAGCAGGGAGGCCCCAAACTGCACAGGAGCTCTTTAAGGATATGTGCTCTCATGGTCAACAGCCAAATATAGTAACCTTCTCAATTATGATTAATGGCTTGTGTAGTCAGGGGAATCTCGATGACGCACTCACCCTATTGAAAAAAATGGAGGAAAGTCAGTTAAAGCCTAATCTTGTGACCTATTGCATTCTGATCAATGGTATGTGCAAAGCTGGCAAGATTAATGATGCCAAGGAACTGTTTTCTAGTCTTTTTGAAAATGGTTTACAACCTGATGTTTATGTATATAGCGCAATTATGAAAGGACTCTTCCAACAAGGATTAATGGATGAAGCCTATAAGGTATTTAAAGACATGGAAAAGGTAGGATGTTTACCAAATAATTGTTGTTATAATATCATCATTCAAGGGTTTCTCAAGCATGAGGATTTACCAAAAGCATCAGAACTAATCAACAAAATGGTTGATAAGGGGTTCTCTGCTGATGTTGCTACCATGGAATTGGTAGTACATTTATCGCAGAATAATGATCTCATGGACTAGACATGGACTAGATCTCTTTGATATAAGATTGTTGATGAATGGAGGTCATGTATTTCTAATGATCAAGTTGCTGGTAAACCCACCATCTCCTTACAATTTTTTATTGGCTACTACTACAGCCTTAACTCGAGAGCTCAGTCCTAAAATTGAGTTGAGGACTAAAACTAATTGGTTCCATACTACAATGCTTAAGAATCTTTATCTATTTTTATTTTTGTGCTCAATGACCTTTTAAAATGCAATCATTTCTCTTGTAGGTACTTGCAAGGATATGATTACAACTTCACCTTTCTAACAATAAAGGTATAAGCAATTCTTTTTTGCTTAATTATTCTATTTTTAATAATAATGAAAATAATGATTATAAATCAGTGTGCTTTAATTGAGAATTGATTTAACAATTAGACTACACTATAAATGCAGGGTGCAGGATATACTGTCTCATAGTACAAGGTAGGAGAATGACTAGACTTCTACAGCTGTTAGTTGGATGAAATGTCACTAAAATTATACACAACAGAAAATGTTATGGGAATTGAGGGAAAAGCGAACATCCTCTTTGTCACTTTTTTTTTTTTTTTCTAGTCATCATGTTGGGTATATATATATATATATATATAGATCCTTAATTTCTTTTATTTTTCTTCAAGTCAAATTAGTGAAATGATTGCATTAGCATCTAATAATATGAAGTTCACAATCTTTTCCAATGAAATCAATTTTTTAATATGAAAATTTGAATTTTGGAAATGCTTGTGGAAGGTATATATATATATTCTTCCCTTTGAGATTCTTTACTTTGTGCCAAGTTGATTGGATGTACTGTTTGAAATGTTAGTTAAGTTAGGCAAGAAAAGTTGTTTTGGTTGTTTCTTTTCTCCTTTCAGCAGTATATAATGAGACATCTTATGTTTTTACCCATTTCTAAACCTTGTAATAAACTCAATAAAATTTTCTTTGGGCTCTTGTTTGTACATGGTATTTTTCTTTTTGCTTGATGATTCTTGAAGTTTTTGTGACTGCATCCATGGGAATTGGTTTGTTAGAGAAGGTGGGGCTGACAGGGTACATATTGAGAGGTAGGAAACCAATTGCAAAATGATTCAAATCCTTCTGCTCTTCAAAACTCAGATAATCTAAGTAGGATCCTCGTATCTGCACCGATAAATTAAGTATAAAGAATATACAGTTAAAAAGATAATTATAGTTATTAATCTGTTTGTATCATTTAATTTTATTATCCATCTATAAATCTATTTATATCCATTTAATTTTAATTTTTTTGTGATCCGTTTGTAAATTTATTTTTTTTATAGTGCTAGAGGTTTAATAAGTTGGAGAGAGCAGGGCTCACAGCAGCCTCACTTTCTTGTAACCATTCAAAGACTGGAGTCATATCAGTGGCGTTGATAGCACCATGATATGTCACCTCCCTAGAAAATTTGAACCCATCCTAAAGAAAAAGAATACATGCAAGCAAACTACAACCCTTTCAGTCGCCAGAAGAGTGATATCACATCTATGAGTTGACCTAAACCAAGACTGATCTTTAAAATACTCTCACCATGAAGCTCTAAATTTAGAACTGCAAAAGTAAAAATAGAAAAACACAATATTTTCACCCCAGCCGTAGAGACAAGGAGAGTAAACCTATATCCAAGACGCGAGGAAGTCATCCCTTACTTAAAAGGAACAGGAAAGGCTGCAGTACTAACCACTAGTAGAGAAACAAGGTTTGCCCTCAGAAGTAAACAGGTAGAGATAAAGCGCTCTCTCTAACTTTCACGGCTCCATAACACCATTCTCAAAAACCCCAACTCTCACACCCAACCCTCTGCAATAAACACAAAAACAAAACCTCATCTCTCTCTCTCCCCTCAAAAGAAATTCAATATATAATATGTAAGTGATCAAGTGATTGATTATGGACATCATAGATCTAACAGAAAATTAGACCTTTCAATTCACCCCCACAAAAATATTTTCCAGGCAAAGAACGATCATTCGAGCCGCTGTGTATTCGTGCTCTCCAATGACCACAGCTTGAAGTTACTTCATTGTCTTGTTAGTGACTGATCAAGTAATTCTTTTGAGAAGCATTAACTCTTCTGCTTGGTATTAATTTTGTTGAGAAGCAAGCCAGGCATCTTATCAATAATGGCGATTTACGCTTACAGGAACGCGCTGAGCAGCTTCGCTACTATTTCCGAACCATTCACTGTTATAAGAAGACCAAAGAGAAAGTCCACTTTTGTATGATAAGCTGTCAATGAGAAAATGATCCTGAATTCCTATTCGTTGCCTCGGTGTGCTCATCTACCTCGCCTTTGCCTTTGCAGATTCTGTTGCAGCCATGTAAGTTGGGAAAACAGGAGAATTCAGTGCAGAACTGTCATCTCCTGTAGTACTCCGTTGTGTCCGACAAAATGATCTTCTTGGAAATGACACTGGTGAACTCAATGCTTCTATGTTATCTTGTTTCCGTGAACTCATTTTCACTTGTGTTGAACCAAATATGTCACTAGAAGACAGATTAGAAATGGAACTTGCTTTCAGATTCTCTATCCGTTCTCTAGCCAATGTATCTTTGTTCGCCAATTCTTCCAGCCAGTGTCTCTGTCTATCAGGTTCATTCTTGGCTATTGATTCTTCCAGTACATGAGTGTTTCGCCTCTCCTGAAATAGATAATAATGTAGCAGAATCTGAACATGAGAAATGAAGGGAACAGCAGAAAACAAATGGCATTTAAGATAAAATTACCCGGTGTGAAATGAGTACTTCATCATTTCTCTTGTAGGTACTTGCAATGATATAATTACAACTTCGCCTTTCTAACCATAAAGGTATAAGCAATTCTTTTTTGCTTAATTATTATATTTTTAATAATAATAAAAATAATAATTATAAAGCAGTGTGCTTTAATTGAGAATTGATTTAACAATAACAATTAGACTAAATGCAGGGTGCAGTATATACAGTCCCAGAGTACAAGGTAAGAGAATCACTAGACTTCTACAGCTGTTGATTGGATGAAATGTCACTAAAATTATAGACAACAGAAAATGTTATGGGAATTGAGGGAAAAGCAAACATCCTCTTTGTCACTTTTTTTTTCTAGTCATCAGTTGGGTATATATATATATAGATCCTTAATTTCTTTTATTTTCCTTCAAGTCAAATTAGTGAAATCATTGCATTAGCATCTAATAATATAAAGTTCACAATCTTTTCCAATGAAATCAATTCTTTAACATGAAAATTTGAATTTTAGAAATGCTTGTGGAAGGTATGTATATATTCTTCCCTTTGAGATTCTTTACTTTGTGCCAAGTTGATTGGATGTACTGTTTGAGATGTTAGTTAAGTTAGGCAAGAAAAGTTGTTTTGGTTGTTTCTTTTCTCCTTTCAGCAGTATATAATGAGACATCTTATGTTTTTACCACTTTCTAAACCTTGTAATATACTCAATAAAATTTTCTTTGGGCTCTTGTTTGTACATGGTATTTTTCTTTTTGCTTAATGCATCATTCTTGAAGTTTTTGTGACTGCATCCGTGGGAAATGGTTTGTTAGAGAAGGTGGGGCTGGCAGGATACATATTGAGAGGTAGGAAACCAATTGCAAAATGATTCAAATCCTTCTACTCTTCAAAACTCAGATAATCCAAGTAGGATTCTCATATCTGCACCGTTAAATTTAGTAAATTATTCGACTTGGAGTATGTCTATGACTATGACACTTGCTTTAAAGAAAGATTTGGGCAACTTATACACCAATTAAAGAAAGAAATAAGCTAAGAATCTATATGAGTTGTTGTTTACTTTAGAAAATTGAAGAAACTATGGGATAAACTTGGTGTTTTAAAGCATCATTAAAGAGTAGGTTGAATATGAGTTTGTTTTTAGTATAATTCTATGTTCAGCCTCCTCATTCTTAAAAGAAAAGTTAGGAAGTTAGAAAGTTGGGAGTGGGGGAAAGAGTTTCATATAGATTTTGTGACTTTTGGAAAGCTTTTGGGCATGTTAGAGATACTTGCTGATTGGTTTAGATCTTTCTTGTGGTCCGGTAGTGTCATTACAAAGAAACTTCATCTGATTAAATGGAATACTCTTTTGTTGCCTAAAAAGAATGGAGGCTTAGGCATGAAAGAGATCTCTCTTCAAATTCAAGCTCTTTTGTTTAAATGGCTTTGGAGATTTGAGAATCATAGGGATTCACTCTAAGTTCAACTTCTTCTATCCAAATATTCTTTCAATTTGGAGAAGAGCATTTCTTCCCATCAGAAAGACATTCGAGGCTATGCTACTTTCGATGAACTCTTCTCTCCTTTAATTCATATCAGATTTGCTGTGGGGAATGAGATGAAAATGAAATTTTGGAATGAGGGACGATCGGTTGGTAATATTGCTCTCAAATTCTCCTTTAGCAGACTATTAAATTTAGCAGCTAACCTAGATGTGTTGATGTTAAATATGGGCTGTTGGGTGAAGAACAAATGGGAGTGGGAAATAATTGAATTGTCAAAATCCGTTTCTTCTTTCTATGATTGAGCGTTTATAAATTAGCAAGGTCTGTCTACTAACAGTAACTCATATGCATCCTTTGCCCTTGTGAAAATGCAACAATATTACGTACTTTGTCATTTCCTTGTTTAAAACAACTGAATTCTTGATATAAAAATAGATTCTTAAATGTTTCTTTTTCCATTTACACCTTTTGGATTTTGGCTTCTTTGCTTTTCGAAAAAGATAAAAATTGAATACAACTAAATAGTCTCAATCAACTCTCCAAGCCGAAACATGTTATATTTTATTTAAAAGAATGAATTGATCAACCCTTATTTTTATATTTTTGAAAGAGATAAAAATTAAGAACAACTGATAGACTGCATAATCTTAACCAACTCTTCAATTCTTCTGATATAATTTGTTTAATTGTTTTGGAAAGATTTTCTATTTATTATGATTGTTCACTCTTTCATCCTCTACTTTAAGAATTTATTAAAATACAAATGGAATTTATAAGGAATTAATTATGAATATTTTCATATAATTTGTTATAATCTCTCCCATTTCAAACTCCTAACAAAAAATCTACTGACCTATAAACTAATTCTGCAATCTTAAGAAACTTAAAATCATAAAACTGAAGAAATTTTATTTATTCTCAAAATTATAAACTCAAGCATAACTTAATTACCATATTTACCGATTGCCATTAATAAATTAAAATGAAAATAATTACATAATTAATAAAGATTGTTCTTCACTGCTTTAATTTGCAACTTTTTTTAATCAATTAATAAATTAATCCAGCTAAAAAATTTTATTTAAGGCTAAAAAATTAAATTTTATCAAAAAAATTCACTAGTTATCCATATATATAAATTGAATTCCAATTACTCTTCTTTACTATAGAGTTCTCTCACTCTCAAACCTTTCTTTTTAACTTAGAAAATTTTGATTAATAATGCTATCGTGGGAAGCTTTTAGTAGGAAAATGGATTCTCTCTTCAAGATTTTAAGTCAACGCTATACAATTAAATCATTACTCTCCAGTTCGACCGATTAAAAAGCTAAATCTTACAAATTCAAAGAGGCTATGTAGCCATGTGTCGTTCAAGAGATATCAAGTTCCAGCGGAAAATCTGAAGTTTCTGGCATTACAAGAATTGATTAAACAATCTCAGGATAGCGATCTCGATTCCAAAATTAATGGCCAATTGTACTTCTTGCACTACTGACAAGTTTGATGAACTATTGAAACTCGCAAGGGGTTGTCATTCTGAAACTTTAGAGAGTTTTGAATAATTCTTTTTTATATGTTTAAATTATTAATAAATTATTATATTTTATTAAAATTAATTATTCAATTTCTATTTCTAAATTACACAATTAAAACATTTTAAATTTTATAAAGCGAAACTCTTTAATATTTTTAGCTTTAATTAAAATTAATTAAATTATATATATAATATAAAATTTTATTTTAATCGAATGAGAAAATTAAAAAATTATACGATCAATTTTGACAAAATATAAAAATCAAATAATAATCCACTCTCATATTTTAAAGTAATTGTTTGGGTACTTTAAGAGAAATTCTCAATAATTTTACCAATTATATCTACCATTTATATACGTCTTTTTTTCAAGTTTTATTTTTTTTCTATTTATGCATTGATTTTTATTTCTTATGAGAATTGCTGGAAAAAAAATATTATATTGTAGGATGCTTTATGAACGGTAGATGTTAAAAGTATAAAATAAAAACTAGTTTATTAATTTCTTAATTCACTTTCTACCCAATTGCACTCATATATATATATATATATATATATTCGTTTCCTTCACCAGCAGGCAGAGAGCCTTCCTTTTCCGATTCTCTATTTCCTTTCCTCATTCCCAATCTCCGATCCATCCCTAAAAACAACTGACGAGAGATCCATGATGATGATGATGAAGATGCCTTCGAGGAGGAAGAGCAGGAGCTTCCATCTTCAGCTACAAGGGGCAATTGGTACCATTCAATCTCCATTCCTATTCTTATTTACCAATTATTGCCATTCTTCTACTTCCACACATGAAGATGCACGCTTCTTGACAAATAACTTCAAATCTGCTTCTTTTACCCGCCTTCATGATGCCATTGCTTCCTTTAATCATGTAATTCATATGAATCCTCTGCCTTCTAGGGTTCATTTTAATAGATTCTTATCTGCCCTTGTGAAAATGAAACAATATCACACTGTCCTTTCCATGTCCAAAACAATTGAATTGCTAGGAATGTCACACAATCTTTATTCTCTTAGCATCTTAATTAATTGCTTCTGCCATTTACACCTTGTGGATTTTGGCTTCTCTGTTTTTGGTAAGATGCTCAAACTGGGATTGGAGCCTGACGTTGTGACATTTACTACCTTAATTAATGGGCTTTGTATAGAGAGTAAAATCGACAAAGCAGTGGAATTTTTCGATGATATGGTTGCACGTGGTTATCAACCTGATGTTTATACTTACAATACGATAATAAACGGAAACTGTAAATTTGGGAAAACAAACGTAGCTATTGGGCTGCTAAAGGGAATGGCTGATAGAGGTTGTGACCCAGATGTTGTGACATACGGAGCAATCATTGACGGCCTTTGCAAGGATGAGCTAGTTGGTGAGGCTTTAGAGCTCTTCTCTCAAATGAGGAATAAGGGCATTTCACCTAATGTCATCACTTACACTAGTTTAATTCATGGTGTTTGCAAATTAGGCCAAAAGAACCAAGCTTTGGCCTTGATGAATGAAATGGTGGAGCAGAACATATTACCAAATGTTTATACCTTCAATGTATTGATTGATGCTCTTTGTAAGGATGGAATGGTTTCAGAGGCTGAAAATACATTCAATGTAATGATTCAAAGAGGTGTAGAGCCTGATGTGATCACATACACATCCTTAATTGATGGTCTTTGCATTTCAGACCAATTGAAGGAAGCTTTGGCCTTGTTGAAAGAAATGGTGGGGAGGAACATATCCCCTGATGAAAGGACTGGTTTCAAATGCACAAAATATAATCAAAATAATGATTCAAAGATGTGTGGAACCTAATGTTGTCACTTATAATTCATTGATGGATGGATATTGTCTGTGCAAGCAAATTGATAAGGCTAGAAAGGTATTTGATCTGATGGTGACCAATGAAATAGCTAACATTTTTAGCTACACCATTTTGATCAATGGATATTGTAAGTGCAAAATGATAGATGATGCAAAGGAACTTTTTGATGAAATGTCTCATAAAGGTTTAGTTCCTAATGTTGTTACTTATTCTACTCTTATAGAGGGTATGTTTCAAGCAGGGAGGCCCCAAACTGCACAGGATCTCTTTAAGAATATGTGCTCTCATGGTCAACAGCCAAATATAGTAACCTTCTCAATTATGATTAATGGCTTGTGTAGACAGGGGAATCTGGATGAAGCACTCACCCTATTGAAAGAAATGGAGGAAAGTCAGTTGAAGCCTGATCTTGTGACCTATTGCATTCTGATCAATGGTATGTGCAAAGTTGGGAAGATTAATGATGCCAAGGAACTTTTTTCTAGTCTTTTCGAAATTAGTTTACAACCTGATGTTTATGTATATAATGCAATTATGAAAGGACTCTGCCAGCAAGGATTAATGGACGAAGCGTATAAGGTATTTAGAGACATGGAAAAGGGAGGATGTTTACCGAATAATTGTTGTTATAATATCATCATTCAAGGGTTTCTCAAGCATGAGTATTTACCAAAAGCATCAGAACTAATCAACGAAATGGTTGATAAGGGGTTCTCAGCTGATGCTGCTACCACAGAATTGGTAGTACATTTATCGCTGAATAATGATCTCATTCTAAGCAAGCTACGAAATCGTTCTGAGGCTTCTAAAGGGGTGCAATGAGGGATCAACAAACTAAAGTTGTTATATCTTGACCATTCAAGTGTGTCTTGGAGCGCAACTTGGTAATTACCTTTTTCAAATGTAGTAGATATGTAATTTAACTAACTTCAAATTTCATTTCTAATTTCAATCAGCTGTGATTCTCTTCACAAAACGAAAATTTCTAACACTGTAAATTACCTGCAGTGGAAACCATGATATGTGTGTGCCTTTCACTTGAACTCAAACATGGACTAGATCTCTTTGGATATAAGATTGTTGATGAATGGAGGTCAGATTTCTAATGATCAAGTTGCTGGTAAACCCACCATCTTCCTTACAATTTTTTTTTGGGCTGCTACTGCAGCCTTAACTTGAGAGCTCTGTCCTAAAAATGAGTTGAGAACTAAAACTAATTAATTCCATGCTATAATGCTTAAGAATCTTGGTCTATTTTACTTTTGTGCTCAATGACCTTTTAAAATGCTATCATTTTTTGGTAAACATGCTGCCTTAGGACAATAACTTGGAGATTTTATCATATATTTTGATTTTTACCAGTAAGAATGCAGGTGTTAAATCAGTGAACTAGCAGGTGTTAACACCTGCTTTCTGTATCATTTTACCAAAGCTACTCGTGCCTGTTTCCGTCCATTAGAATTTAACACCTACTAGTTTATCATATACTTGCATTACTTGTAATAAATTTATGCTCCCAAAATGATTTCTATTTATTGCTAGTTTATTACTTGTAGTAAGTTTATGCTCAAAATAATTTCTATTTATTGCTCCTTGAGTTAATACTTATAACTTGAACTAGAGTTAATACTTACTCCTTGAGTGCAAGTTTTAACACCTACTTGTTGAGTTTAAGTATTAATTTGAGTTTTTGCAACAGGTGCATCTGAGCTTGAGCATGGTGCAGTATCTCTCCCACTAGTCCACCGGGTCTTTTCCGGCATGCCTGAGATGAAGATGGATTAGATGAGCAAATCGAGGCTTTTTGTTGATTACTTGTTGTACACATTTTCGGGTACTATTTGTTTTGGCATTTACTACAAAAATATGCTTTTAATTATACATTTTTTGTGGTTGTACTAGATTATTTATGTTCAATTTTAAGTTCAAAAGACTTTTCTTTTTATTGTAATTGAATACATTAGATTTGTGGTTGATTTGTGTTATATTATGCATTTAATAGTTTGGGTTTGTGATATTTGTAATTATTTTGGATTGGTTAAATAAAAATTGCAAACGAAAATGCAATTGAAAATCTGGTTCAAATTTCGTAAAGGGTGTAAAGAAGCAACATCGAGTCACTTTGCTTTGTAGATGATTTGTTTTTGTTTTGTCATGGGGCTAGGAATTTGGTCTGTGGGCTTGGAGAGGCCTTGAAGTTGAGGAGGTTTTAGGATTGCAAGTAAATGAGTCTAAGAGCTGTGTTTATCTTGCAAGAGTGCTAGAGGAGATGAAGCAGCAAATTCTACAATTACTCAATTTCAGGGAGGGATTTCTTCCTGTTATCTATTTGGGATTACCTCTGGTATCTACTAGTATTAAAAAAGAGCATTGGCAGAAGCTTATTAGTATAATAACTAGTAGAATTGACTCATGGTCTGCGAAATAATTATCCTATGCTGGTAGGGTACATGGTAAGGAATAAGTTGAAAAGCCTCAGTTTTTGGGGATCTCTAAACCTAGTAATGCTAGTTGATCTTGAAAGAATCTGGTGAAAATTAGAGATTGTTTTAGAAAGCATTATGCATATAAGTTGGGAAGAGGGGTTTTTCATTTTGGTACGACCCTTGCATGGGTGGGAAAAGTCTTGTTGAGAGGTCTCTGAGTTGAATATGGGATATTCTGACATCATAGACATGCTAAGGTGAGGGAGGTTTGGATGGTATGTGGAGGCTTCCTAATCTATTGGATTCCACTATGGAAGGAGCCTGGGAAGAGGTTCGAAAACATTATGTAAGCAATGAATGGGCAGATATTAAATGGAAACTCATAGACTTACACTGTTAATAGTGGTTGGAAAGTCCTAAGAAGGAAGGGTGGAGTGGTTAATTGGTGGAAGGTGATGTGGGGTAAGCGTATTCCCAGGCACAGTTTTGTAACCTGGTTAGCTATCCATAATAGACTTGTTGTCAAATCGAGGCTAGGGATGGTAAATAATCCATGGTGTTGCATCTGATTACTTAATATTAATTGGTGAAAGGGACACTTTTAAAGATTAGTGTGTAAGGTCTATATGATTACTTAATATAAATTAGATTAATGATCGGTAAAAAAGTGAAACAAGTGAAAAAAACTCATGTAAATCTTATTTTTTAGCAAAGTGTATCGTTCAAGATCAAGTAGGAATATTCTTGTGATAGATACTTTACTGTTTGAGCAAGGTGCAGTAGCTAGAAGTGTAAATGAATTAAACTGTTTGTTCGTGAGTTATTCGAGATTCGGCTCGATAAAAGTTCAATCGGGCTCGGTCTAATTTATAAATAAGCTAAGTTCGAACTTAATTTTTAAACTCGTTTTTAAACTCCATAGAATTCAGCTCGTTAAAACTCGTGAGTCCGGCTTATTTTCGAGCTTATGAGCATATTCGCAAATAGACTCGTAAATTATCTCGTTAAGTAAGCTGAGATTAACATCGTAAGAGATATAAATTCAAATCCTATATATATTTTTATGAGCCTGTTCAATTCTACATAATTTAATTATACCCTTCAAACTTGCAGATATTCAGATCCTTAAAATTTAAAAGCTCATTCTTCACAAATTTATGAGTTAGTTTTTATATATACTTATTTAACTAAAATTATTTAGTTTTAAACTTAGAGTTGATCGTCAAAAAAATTTCTATACTTTTAATTTCGTTGCAATTATATCATGTATTTTTTTTACCAATTAAACTTTGATCTTTTAAAATTACTCTAAATACACCCAACTGTTACTTATGCTATTAAAAAACTAATGGAAATACCACGTCACTCGCCATATCATCACGCTATGTCAGTAAAGTTTATAATTAATCGCGACAAAACTCTATATTTTACTTTTATTGCAATTCCACCCTATATTTTTACTTTTTGTCAATTAAACTCAATCTTTTTAATGTATGACTAAATGCACCCTACCATTACTAGTACAATTAAAAACTTTTTGTCAATTGATTTTTATTTCTTATGAGAATTGCTGGCAAAATAATATTGTATTGTAGGATGCTTTATGAACGGTAGATGTTAAAAGTATAAAATAAAAACTAGTTTATTAATTGCTGATAAGCCTATTTAAAAATATCAATTTACCAATAAGCAAATTAATTTCTTAATTCACTTTCTACACAATTGCACTCATATATATATATATATATATATATATATATATATATATATATATATATTCGTTTGACACCAAATCCTTGAAATAAAGATAATATAAAAATTAAGACTTTATTTGTTTTATAAAAAATATTACACTAAGAAATATAGTTTAATAATATAAAATAACGACTAATTTAGGGTACATTCAATATCACTTCATGATTTTTGTTTTTTATTTTCTCAAAAATTGATTATATAAAAATAAGTATAAATTTTTATATAATGGTAAGAAATAATATAATTTGTTAAAATATTATTTTATAAATGGTTATACATAAAAATATTAATAAATTATGTTTACACCGTATACGATATTATAACAAAAAATTATTATTTGATTATTGGTAATATAGAAAAACTTATTAGTTAGTCTATTTTGAAAAAATAGATTTAAAGTTTTCAAAAATTTTAAAAAGTCTACTTACTAGTCCGTTATGTTAATTTTAGCTTTTAAGTATTAGCTTTTAAGTATTTTAAAAATAAAAATTACTATTTAGTTTATGTAAAATAAGAAAGTTCACTAATTAATTTATTAATTTTAAAAAATACATTAAAACATTTCTCAAATTTTAAAAAATCTACTTATTAATTTCTCCATCAATTTTATCTATTAAATTTTTACAAAAAAATTTTTAAATGTCTTCAATATGAAAGAACTAATTAGTAAATATTTTTATAAAAATAAGAAACCAACTAATTAGTAAATATTTTTATAAAAATAAGAAACCAACTAATAAATTTTCTTTTCTACGGACACTAAATAGTAAAATAATAATAAAATATGTAATAGGTAAAATTAATGAAATGATTAATTAATATATTTTTAATCCTTTAAGGATGTTTAATGTATTTTTCAAAATAAAGAAACTAATTAATGTATTTTTTTATATTATAGAGACTAAATAGTAAATTTTACTTATAAACAAGTCTAAAATGTCTTTGATATGGATAGACTAATTAATAGGCATTTTTACAAAACTAAAGAACTAACTAATGAATTTTTAATATTATATGGATTAAATAGTAAAATATTTAATAATTAATTAGTATATTTTTTAAAATTTATTTTTTTTTTAAATCGAGAAATTAATTAATAAGTTTTTGTATATCACAAGAAATTAGGATTTATAAATAGTAGAGTGCAAATTCCTCTAATTGCCCCACCGGTTTTGAATGAGAGTTGATAGCATGGTGAGTTAGATTTTAAATTCCATCTCTAAGAATCTAGTGGAAGTTGGTGGAAGTTTTTTGTATGCATATAGTGCAAAGGATTTATGGGAGGAAATTAGAAGAAAGATTTAAGCGACTTATATACCAATTAAAGAAAGAATTAAGTAGTTTCAGTCAAGGATCTATATTAGTTGTTGTTTTCTTTACAAAATTGAAGAAACTATTGGATGAACTTGGTGTTTCAAAGCATCATTTAATTATTTGTGAATGTGGTGCTTTTGAAGTATAGCTTGAGAGAGAGAGAGAGAATTAATGAGTTGTAAAGCTATTGTAAAGAGTTTAAGATAGATTATGTGGCATTTGTAAAGCTTTTGGGCACATAGATACCCTGGTTGGTTTAAAAATTATAAGCAAAAGAAGATTGGTTTTAACAATGAAAATCATATTTATGAAATCACTGAGGACCTTCGGAACTCACATCAGTTGTAGAGTGTGCGTGTATAGGATTTAGATGAAATTAAGGACTTTGTCAAATATATTTTTGATTCTAGGTCGGTTAGGTGAAATGGATTTCTCTGCAAAGAAGGTAACTTTATATATAACACTTGATTAGAGTAAAATTTTGTATATAGTATTTTGTATTATATTAAAATCAAATTATAAATAAAATAATTAACGATAAATGTTATATATACTAAAAATATTATTAGTATCTTTTAAATTATAAATGTCTAAATATAATTTATTATCACCAAATGTAATTTATTATTGAAAATTAATAATTTTAAATAAAATAAAAATATATTATATTAATTTTGCAATGGTTATTGTATTAGGATACTTTTTTTTAACTTATGATTTATATATAATTGGGCTATAATAATTTTTTTTTTAATATATGTTATTGATAATTTCATTGAATATAGATATCAGCAAATAAATAAATAAATAAAATTTAAATATTTCATTTATAATAATAAAATCAACTAAAATAATGTATTTTCTTAATTTAATTTTATTACTATCTTTCTAGATGACTTTAAATAAATATTTTCATATAATAATGTGATATTTTGATAATAAGTGATCAAATTTAACTCATTATTTAAAATAATAATAATAATAATTATTATTATTATTATTATTATATTATATAAAACACATCATCATCTGTTCAAAGAGGGTGAGTTAGAGCAAGGCCAGAAAACATCTATTTATAAAGTGTTAAATTTAGTTGCGCAAAATTAGGGTGGAGCTTTTGAAACTAGAGGAACACATATTTTTTGGAGGGCAAACTCAAAGCAGCGATGATTCATCTAATTTTGAGAAAAAGAGATATCTGAACGTCAATCAAACTAAGAGTCATATTAAAGGTTTTTATATTCTATTTCTGATTAGATTCATAGGAGAAGGAGAAACAGTTTGGGTTTGGGAGATTGTTTGTTCAGAGATTCCATAAGCACTAGTTACAAGATTTTGGGCTTTTATCAAATTGCTAGTTTTAGAATTGCTTATACAAAATCAAATATATAAAAAAAAGCTTCTTGTTAGTAATCACATAGCATTTTCTCTATGCTGCAAAATCTCAGTATCATACAATACATCCTTAAAAGAATATACTACTTTAATGATTTAAGCGAGATAGAGAGGCAAAATGCTAAAAGGAAAAGCTATGGTGAAGGAAGTATATGTCTATAAAGATATATACTTACGGTTAACTTTTTTATATTTAATTTAATTCTCTAGTTATAAACATGATAAATCAAAAAAATTTGATTTAATTATTCAAAATTTAAAATTTTGAATATAAATATAAATTATTGTAAATGTTTGGAATATTTATCCAATCATGATAAGTGGATTAAAATAAATTTTTATCAAAATTAATTAAGACTAATGGCTAAAATTGAGGTAATTGTAAAAAGATCGATTTTATTGTCTAAAATTTTAAATTTAGAATATAAATGCAAAAATTCGTACATTTTTAAATTTTTTTGTAACATAATCAAATAGAGAGTATGTATACACTGGTAATCAACTAAGTTTTCATGAAACCTCGAATAATTTATAAATAACTATTTTCTTATATTTTAGAATATAATTCATAAGATTATATTGAAATTATAAATTAAATGAGATATAAATCATATTATTGCAACTATATAATATAACTAACTAAAATCATTATATATATATATGGAATTAATTTTTAGTATGATTTTGGTTACGATTTGATTTTGTAGTAAAGAACTAATATTAAAATTAAATAACTAAATTTTTTGTTCAATTCTTACAATATATATATATATATATTTTAGATTTTGATACGGTTTATAACCCTAAAAGCCATGTATAATTCTAGTTGGAGGTGACCGATGATAGTAGAGGTCTTGTAATTCTCCTAGGATGGATGTCGAAGTAAAAAAAATAATTTATTTAAATTTAATAAATATAAATTATGTATAGGTGAATAGAATCGTATTCACGAAGAATTAACACTAAAAATCTCTAATGAAGAGACAATAAAAATAAAGTGGAATTTTATCAAAGAATGAAATTAAAGTCAAATGAAGATAATTAAAAAAAATAATAATTAAGTGATTCTAATAATAAACTTGAGATTTATTTTAATTAAAGAATAAATTGAATCAAAAAGATCTTTATTTATTCCAATAAATTGAATTTAGTCATGGGAGATGCTCTTCACAACAATATCTCTTTAGGTATAAATTAATTAGAAAATATTGGCTAATTAATTTTAACTAACAAACAATTCAAAAAAAATTATTGAGTTTAATATATTAATTGTCTTAAGAATTAGAGAGATTCAATTTTAATAAATAAATTAAACCACAGCAGATTAGGCTAATTGTTATATATAATTAAATAACAAAAGTAATTATAGACTCAAACATTCAAACTAACAATATATTATCTAGCTATAATTTGAATAAGTTCTATTGATCAATCAATAAAATAATAATAATAATAATAACTGAAATTGCATAATAATAATTAAGTTTAAATCTCACAATTCTTGAAAAAAAGTAAAATTCCAATCTATTTCCAACTAAAATAAGAGAAATTAGTCACTCATAACTGCTCTTGAACACCATAAATAATGAATAGTTTTGGCCAAAAGCAAAGGATATTTGTTCTTACAGCAAAAAGAGAATCCTAGAGAACTACCCAAAATTATCTTCCTAAAAAGTTAAAATCATAGTATCTTTGTAAAATAGCTTTCTAATTTATTTCCCAGCGAGAGAGAAGGTTTCTTTATTTTTTTTTGACGAGAATCATATGATTCAGGGTTCAATCAAAAGTTTTTTAGATTTTTGTCAATTACGTCTTTATTGCTATTTATAGTTTTGCGCAAGGTTCTGGACAAGTCTATTCAGCCACTATACACAATCGGTTTCTTTTTTTTTTGAATTTGACTCAATTTTATTATCATTTTTATTTCTGTATAAAATTCATAAAAATTATCCAAAATAAATAATATTTAAATCTCATTTAAGTAAATATTAATTAAAATATATGTGTCTCATCATCCGGTCACTAAGTTCCGGTCACTAAGTGCATAAAGAAGCTTGGAGCTAAAATGATTGACAGTTAAAAAACTCCATTTTATCAGCTTTGAAATGTCACTAGGATCTAGCATTTTTAATGACAAGGACGTCAGAAAACAAGAGAAATTGTTCAGTCTATTGCCAAAACTTGGTTTCCCTTTCATTCCTTAAAGAGTTTCCAAAAGCATAAGTGATCGGTATAAATAAAAAAAAAAGGTAAAAGGTCCATTTTAGTCCTTTAATTATTGGCAATAGTCATTTAAGACCTTAAAGACTTTTAAGTCCAATCGAACCCCTCAACTTTCAATTTTGATTTAATAACTCTAAATTTAATAGTGTTAATTAACATAATCAAATAAATAAGTAAAATAAGCTTTTAAATGAATCAAATATTAATTTTATATTTTAAGAAATTAAAATTAAAATAAAACTAAATAAATCATTTATAAAAAATGAATACATAAAATCTAACCCCATTTCATTCCATCTCTATCTTCATCACCAACAAATCCAAATCCCATCCAACCTCATCTCCACTTCCATCATCCTTTACTTACCCACTCAATCTCAAAACAATATTACTCAATATCTTTCCTCTTGCATCTCTAGCATCTTTCCTCTTAATTCAGCTAACACAAATGGCTCAGAAGTGCTCTTCAAGCTTCCTTTATATGCCACCGTCAATATACCCTCCAAACTCAAGAACTACTTTCATTTAGTTGAAAATACTAATGATACTATGGTCATGATGTTGAGTGGGTTTGTGAATTTATATTTGATGACGCTGTGAATCTTTCTTCCTTGACAGTTCACGAAAGTGAAATGATAAATATGGTGAAACGATAAGTATCAACTTCTAAGATGAATGACATGAAAACATGACTCTCCATGTCATTGCTAATTAAAAAAACAAGTTTAGATTTTTTAGATTTTGAAGATAAGAGGTTACTGCAGTTTTGGAGATAATATTCTTGATTTTTCAATTTTAAAAATTTTAAAATATTTTAATGGATAAATATTTAATAGATTATGTTGCAATTATTGATTTGGATTTAATTTGCTTAAAATTATAATATGTAGGATAATTAGGCCAATATTGAAAGTTAAGAGGCTTGATTGGATTCAATATTGAAAGTTAAGAGGCTTGATTGGATTCATAAAATCTTTAAGAACTTAATTGACTATTGGCCAATAATAATTAAGCGGCTAAAATGAGCATTTTGTCTAAAAAAAATTAGACAGGTTTGTTCTCTTAGAATAGGAGCAAGCATCCAGAGGAGGAATTACGATTTATTCCTCCATCAATTATGAATGGATAGAAGATTATAAAATTCAGAGTTACAGATGCGTAGAGTGAATATGTGAGAGAGAAATTGATTGATTAGGAGTGTATTTGAAATGAATCATTGAGTTCAAGGAATTGAGAGTTTCGGTATGAACAAATAGAAGAGGTGTAGTCTAAATTCTATTTTTTTTTATGAAAGATAATATTTACTAGTTTAACTTTTAACTTGAGGAGAGTAAGATGTTAGTTTTTGAAAATAGACCCTATATCATTTATATAAAAAAAAAACCCCTTAATTTTGATGCAATGGAAGTTAATGTTGAGAATTGACTTGAAATCAATCCAAAAAATATATATAAGTACAACTCCTAGGATTGCCTTGGAAATTCTAGAATGTAGAGATGCTGAGTAGAATAGGTAGCACGATGAGAAACTGTGAAGAGGGTATAGAGGGTTATGCAAGAATATTAGTAAAAATGGACTTGTTAAGGGGTGTTCCTTGAAGAATAGCCATCAATTCTCTCAACATGTGATTTATGAATGGAGATTTGCTAGATTCTAGGAGTGTAGGAACTTGGACATCATGAATCTCACTGTAAGAAAAGTCACAAGAGATAAATCTGACAACTTAAAAATAAAAAAATGGATAATAATAAGGGTGACAATGTTGAAGAGGTGGTAATGGTGGCAGAGAATATAAATGAAGGAAAATGAAAGAGGAGAGTGGTAGGAAGTGGGAAAGGATGGGAGAAAATGTACAGTGGCACATGAAAAAAATAATTAATCATATAATATTATAACATGGAGATTGAAGAGCATTTTTGTTTCTATAGAGTTTAGGCTAATTGATTTAAAAAATTGTTTGCGGATATTTATATTTTAATTTTAATTTAATTAGTTTAATTTTTATATTTTAATATAATTTTAATTAATCTGTCCATTTAAAAATTTCTGACATGTGACTTATATTATTATATTTTATATAAATTAATGATTAAATTATTAAAAAGTTTAATATTTACATTATTTTATATTTTAATTTAAATGTTTAAATTTTAATTTAATTAATTTAATATTTATATTTGAATGTGATTTTAATTAATTTTAAATAATTAAAATATAAGAGTTCAAATATAATGTCAAAAATAATATTTTATTATTTTTTAAATATAAATTTATTTTATATATAAAAATAATATTAACTCATACGTAACTATAATTAAATAATATATTTAATTTCAAAGATAATAATAATTTAACTGTTAAATATAAATAAATTTTATTTTATATTGATGATTATAAGATTTTATAATAGATTTATTATTTTTAATTATTTTGTATATATTACTATTTTAAATTAAACAATATATTTACAATAAATAATTTATAATTATAACTGTAAAATAAAATTTATCACTAGTAAAAATGTGAAATATTTATTTAATAATTAAATTGTTTATTTTAATTAATTAAAATTACTCTAAATATAAATTGTGGATTAATTTATCTAAAATTTAAATATTTAGATTAAAATATAAATAATATAAATATTAAGTTTTTTTTGGTTAAGTCAATTGATTAATTAAAAAAATAATTATAATAATAAATCTGACTAGATAATTAAATTTAAAAATTTACGGATGGAATAAAATTATATTAAAATTGTAGAGGTTAAATTAATTAAATTAAAATTAAAAAATTAAAATTAAAATATAAATAAGTAAGCTTTGGATATTTTTTAATCAATTAACCTATAGCTTATTTTATAATGTTAGGTTAGATCGAAATTTATTTGACATTTGTATAATAGTACAAAAATATAGTTGATCTAAAATTTTGAATTCAGATTATTTGATCGTAGAGTAAAAGTAAAGATTTAATTAGGTTTATATCTAAAATATTTTTATTATAAAATGATAAATTTAATTTGTTATTAAATAATATTTTTATATTAATAAAAAATTACAAAATGTGGCGCATATAAACAATTCCCAATTTCCTTTTGTTATCCTTGCCACTTTACCAGCAGGCAGAGAGCCTTCCTTTCCGGATGCTCTATTTCCTTTCCTCATTCCCAATCTTCGATCCTTCCCTAAAAACAACTGACGAGAGATCGATGATGATGATGATGATGATGAAGATGCCTTGGAGGAGGAAGAGCAGGAGCTTCCATCTTCAGCTACAAGGGGCAATTGGTACCATTCAATCTCCATTCCTATTCTTATTTACCAATTATTGCCATTCTTCTACTTCCACACTTGAAGATGCACGCTTCTTGACAAATAACTTCAAATCTGCTTCTTTTACCCGCCTTCATGATGCCATTGCTTCCTTTAATCATGTAATTCATATGAATCCTCTGCCTTCTAGGGTTCATTTTAATAGATTCTTATCTGCCCTTGTGAAAATGAAACAATATCACAGTGTCCTTTCCATGTCCAAAACAATTGAATTGGTAGGGATCTCTCACGATGTTTATTCTCTTAGCATCTTAATTAATTGCTTCTGCCATTTACACCTTGTGGATTGTGGCTTCTCTGTTTTTGGTAAGATGCTCAAATTCGGATTGGAGCCTACCACTGTGACATTTAATACCTTAATTAATGGGCTTTGTATAGAGAGTAAAATCGACAAAGCAGTGGAATTTTTCGATGATATGGTTGCACGTGGTTATCAACCTAATGTTTATACTTACAGTGTGATAGTAAACGGAATGTGTAAACTTGGGAAAACAAACGTGGCTATTGGGCTACTAAAGGGAATGGCTGATAGAGGTTGTGAGCCAGATGTTGTGACATACAGTGCAATCATTGACGCCCTTTGCAAAGACAAGCTAGTTGGTGAGGCTTTAGGGCTCTTCTCTCAAATGAGGAATAAGGGCATTTCACCTAATGTCATCACTTACAATAGTTTAATTCATGGTGTTTGCAAATTAGGCCAAAAGAACCAAGCTTTGGCCTTGATGAATGAAATGGTGGAGCAGAACATATCACCTAATGTTTATACCTTCAGTGTATTGATTGACGCTCTTTGTAAGGATGGAATGGTTTCAGAGGCTCAAAATACTTTCAATGTAATGATTCAAAGAGGTGTAGAGCCTAATGTGGTCACCTACAATTCCTTAATCAATGGTCTTTGCATTTTAGACCAATTGAAGGAAGCTTTGGCCTTGTTGAAAGGAATGATGGGGAGGAACATATCCCCTGATGATTTTACCTTCAATATATTGATCGACACTCTTTGTAAGAAAGGACTGGTTTCAATTGCACAGAATGTAATCAAAATAATGATTCAAAGAGGTGTGGAACCTAGTGTTGTCACTTATAATTCATTGATGGATGGATATTGTCTGTGCAAGCAAATTGATAAAGCTAGAAAGGTATTTGATCTTATGGTGACCAATGAAATAGCTGACATTTTTAGCTACAACATTTTGATCAATGGATATTGTAAGTGCAAAATGATAGATGATGCAAAGGAACTTTTTGATGAAATGTCTCATAAAGGTTTAGTTCCTGATGTTGTTACTTATTCTACTCTTATAGAGGGTATGTTTCAAGCAGGGAGGCCCCAAAATGCAAAAGAGCTTTTTAAGGATATGTGCTCTCATGGTCAACAGCCAAATACAGTAACCTTCTCAATTATGATTGATGGCTTGTGTAGACAGGGGAATCTCGATGAGGCACTCACACTATTGAAAGCAATGGAGAAAAGTCAGTTGAAGCCTAATGTTGTGATCTATAGCAGTCTGATCAATGGTATGTGCAAAGTTGGGAAGATTAATGATGCCAAGGAACTTTTTTCTAGTCTTTTTGAAATTGGTTTACAACCTGATGTTTATGTATATAGCGCAATTATGAAAGGACTCTGCCAACAAGGATTAATGGATGAAGCGTATAAGGTATTTAAAGACATGGAAAAGGTAGGATGTTTACCAGATAATTGTTGTTATAATATCATCATTCAAGGGTTTCTCAAGCATGAGGATTTACCAAAAGCATCAGAACTAATCAACGAAATGGTTGATAAGGGGTTCTTTGCTGATGATGCTACCACAGAATTGGTAGTATATTTATCGCGGAATAATAATCTCATTCTAAGCAAACTATGAAATCGTTCTGAGGCTTCTAAAGGGGTGCAATGAGGGATTAGCAAATTAAAGTTGTTATATCTTGACCGTTCAAGGGTGTCTTGGAGAGAAACTTGGTAATTTGCCTTCTTCAAATGTAGTAGGTATGTAATTTAACTAACTTCTTCAAATTTCATTTTTAATTTCAATCAGCTATGATTCTCTTCCACAAAATGAAAATTTCTAACACCGTAAATTACCTGCAGTGGAAACCATGATATGTGTGTTCCTTTCGCTTGAACTCAGACATGGACTAGATCTCTTTGGATATAAGGTTGTTGATGACTGGAGGTCATAGATTTCTAATGATCAAGTTGCTGGTAAACCCACCATCTTCCTTACAATTTTTTTTGGGCTGCTACTACAGCCTAAACTCGAGAGCTCAGTGCTAAGAATGAGTTGAGAACTAAAACTAATTGATTCCATGCTACAATGCTTAAGAATCTTTATCTATTTTACTTTTGTGCTCAATGACTTTTTAAGATGCTATCAATTTTCTTGTAGCTACTTGCTAGGATATGATTACAACTTCACCTTTCTAAACATAAAGGTATAAGCAATTCGTTTTTGCTTGATTATTATATTTTTAATAATAATGAAAATAGTGATTATAAACAAGTGGAGCTTTAATGGAGAATTGATTTAGCAACTAGACTACCCTATAAATGCAGGGTGCAGGATATGCAGCCCCATAATACAAGTGTAGTGGTTGAGAAATCTACCATTTTTCTTTATCGGTTTCTTGGTTGACAGAAATCTAGCAATTATAGTTGTTGAGATTGTTGAATCATGTGATAGTAAATTAGTTACAATGGCTGTATATTAAGGAAAAATACTTAGGAAATCATCTCTGTATGATATATCTTTATGATATAATAATAATACAATCAAGTATGATCATTTTGTCAATATGGTATATAACAAATACATTTTAGACCACCTATTGAGTTATTTATATGGTGCATTTTGTGATACGTTTGTATGGTGTTATGAAGGGGAAACACATTGTTTCTTACTGTTTGAGAAAAGTTAGGCAAGAAAAGTTGCTTTGGTTGTTTCTTTTCTCCTTTCAGCTGTACATTAATCGAGATTTCGTGTTTAGCACATTGTAAACTTTGTAATATACTCAATAAAATTTTCTTTGAGCTTTTGTTTAGACATGGTATTTTTCTTTTTGCTTGCTGTGTAATTGTTGAAGTTTTTTTTATTCTGCATCCATGGCAAATGGAAGTGTTAGTTTTGTCAGAGAAGATAAGGTTTGACAGGGTACATATTGAGAGGTAAGAAACCAATTGCAAAATGATTCAGATCCTTTGAGTCTTCAAAACACAGATAATCCAGGTATGATCTTTATATCTGCACCTTTAAATGGACTAAATTATTTGAGTTGGAGTATATCTATGACACTTGCTTTAAGAGCAAAGCCAAGTTAGGATTTGTAAATCGTAGTGTGCAAATTCCTCCTGTTGGCTCCACTGGTTTTGAGAAGTGGATGAGAGTTGATAGTATGATGAGTTAGATTTTGAATTCCATCTCTAAGGATCTAGTGAAAGTTTTTTGTATGCATATAGTGCAAAGGATTTATGGGAGGAAATTAGAAGAAAGATTTAAAGGACCTATGTTAGTTGGTGTTTTCTTTACAAAATTGAAGAAACTATGGGATAAACTTAGTGTTTGAAAGCATCATCTAACTATTTGTGAATGTGGTGCTTTTGAAGTATAGCTTGAGAGAGAGAATTAATGAGTTGTAAAGCTTTTGTAAAGAGTTTCAGGTAGATTATGTGGCATTTGTAAAGCTTTTGGGCACATAGATACCCTGGTTGGTTTAAAAATTATAAGCAAAAGAAGATTGGCTTTAACAATGAAAATCATACTTATGGAACCACTGAGGACCTTCGGAACTCACATCAGTCGTAGAGTGTGCGTGTATAGGATTTAGATGAAATTAAGGACTTTGTCAAATATATTTTTGGTACTGTATAAACATAATTATAATTTATTCCGATCTTTCTAGATGACTTTGATTAAATATTTTCATGTAATAATGTGATATTATGATAATAAGAGACCAAATTTAATTTGCTATTTAAAATGATAATAATAATAATTGTTATTATTATATTATATATAAAAATATTAAAAAATATAAAAAATAATAGTAAAATATTATTTAGTCTTTGAAGTATACTAAAATCTCCACTTTAGTCCATGTATTTTGAATGTTCAGCCCTACAGATTATGTGAAAGTCAATATAATGAGAAACTTTAATACCTAGATTACTTATGGTAATCGGAGAGAGAAGTAAAAACATTTCCCTTTATTATCTTTGTCCATATAAAACACATCATCACCTGTCCAAAGAGAGTGGATTAGAGCAATGTCATAAAACATTCATTTATAAAGTGTTAAATAATGTTTTCTAAAGTGTTAAATTTGGTTGCACAAAAATAGGGTGGAGGTTTTGGAACTAGAGGAACACATATTTTGGATTGTAAACTCAAAGTGGCAATACGGTGATTCAGGGGAGATATCTGAAGGTCAATCAGACTAAGAGTCTGATTAAATTCGTAGGAGGAGAGACAGTTTAGCTTTGGAGGTTGTTTGTTTAGAGATTACATGGACAACTAGGGTTTTTCCGTCGCTTTTGTCAAATTGCTAGTTTTAGTAATTACATATATTTTTTCTATCCTAATAGTCATTTAAGACTTTAAAGACTTTTAGGTTCAATCGAGCTCTCAACTTTCAATTTGAGTTCAATAACTCTAAATTTAACGGTGTTAATTAACAAAGTAATAAATAAGTAAAGTAAGTTTTTAGGGAATCAAATATTAATTTTATATTTAAAATAATTAACATAAAACTAATAAATCATTTATAAAAAGTGAATATATAAAATCTAATCTCTTAACTTTCAATTTGAGTCTAATAACTCTAAATTTAACGGTGTTAATTAACAAATCAAATAAATAAATAAAGTAAGTTTTTAAAGAATCAAATATTAATTTTATATTTAAAGTAATTAAAATAAAACTAATAAATCATTTATAAAAAGTGAATATATAAAATCTAACCCTGTTTCATTCCATCCTCATCTTACTTCATTATCCACAAATCCATATCTCATTTAACCTCATTTTCTCTACCACTATGGTTTACTTACCCACCCAATCTCAAAGCATTATTACTAAGTATCTTTCTTCTTGCATCTCTAGCATCTCTTCTCTTAATTCAGCTAACACAAGTGACTCAGAAGTGCTCTTTAAGCTTCCTTTATATGCCGCCGTCAATGTACCCTTCAAACTCAAGAACTACTTTCATGTTAGTTGAAAATACTAATAATACTACTATAGTCAAGATGTGAGTAGGTTTGTGAATTTATATTTGATGACGCTGTGGATCTTTCTTTCATGGCGGTTTGTGAAGGTGAAACGATAAATATGGTGAAACGATAAAGTTTATCAACTTCCAAGATGAATGGCCTGAAAATATGACTCTCTATAGTCATCACTAATTAAGAAAACATGTTTAGATTTTTTAGGTTAGTTTTGAAGATAAGAGGTTACTGTAGTTTTGGAGATAATGTTTTTGATTTTTCAATTTTAAAAATTTAAAAATATTTTAATGGATTAACATTTAATAGAGTTATGTTTTAATTATTGATTTGGATTTAATTTGCTTAAAATAATAATATATATAGGATAATTAGGTCAAAATTGAAAGTTAAAGGTGTTTGTTTGGACCTAAAAAATATTTAAGAACTTAATTTACTATTGACTAATAGTTAAGGGGTTAAAATGAGTCTGTTGACTAAAAAAAATCAGGCAGGTTTATTCTCTTAAAATAGGAGAGGCATCCAAAAGGGAATTACAATTTATTCCTTCAGCATTTATGAATGGATAGAAGATTATTCCTCCAGCATTTATGAATGGATAGAAGATTGTAAAATTTAATGTGTAGAGTGAATAAGTGAGATAGAGGAATGGGTTAATAAGGAGTGTATTTGAAATGAATCATTGAGTTCAATAGATTAAGAGTTTCACTATGAGCAACTCTCTCTCTTTTATAAAAGATAATATTTACTAGTTTAATTTCTAACTTGAGGAGATTAAGATGAGTTTTTGAGAATAGATCCTATATTTTTTATTAAAAAAAAAAAAAAAAAACCCTCAATGGAAGGTAATGTTGAGAATTGACTCGAAGCTAATCTAAAAAATGTTTATATAAGTGTAACTTCTAGGGTTGCCTTGGAAATTGTGAAGAGGGTAAAGTGGCACAAGAGAAAATTATTAATTATATAATATTGTAATATGGAGATTGAAGAGTACTTTTTGTGTTTTTTTTTTCATATATATAATTTACGCGAATTGATTGAAAAATCGATTAAATATGCCGTTTACAGTAGATATATTATATATTTTATTTTATATCTATAATTGTGAAAATTTTATAATAAATATATTATTTTTAATTATTTTATATATAATATTATTTTAAAATAAATAATATATTTATTATAAAATATTTATAATTATTAATGTAAAATAAATTTAAAGATGTGAACTATATATTTAATAATTAAATTATTTATTTTTAATTTTAATTTTAAAAATTTATTAAAATTATATTTAAATATAAATATTAAATCAATTTATTTAAAATTTAAATGTTTGAATTAAAATGAAAATTATATAAATATTAGATTTTTTTCAATTAATTGATTAATTAAAAAAATAATTATAATAATATGCCAATTAAATAATTAAAATAAAATTACATTAAAATGTAAAGATGGGATCAATTAAATTAAAATTAAAAAATTTATATTTTACACACAGACGTATTTAGGCAATTAAACAATAGTTTAATGATAAATAATTAAGCAACTATTTATTATTTAAATTGTCAAAACTACATTTGCATGGATTTAATAATTCTATGGTTATTTTATTTTATTATTATTTAAAATTTAAAACTTCCTACTTAAAAGATTATCAAAATATGAATATTTTTAATATTGAATATTTGAATATTATACATAGAAATAATTTATATATTATAAATTTAAGTTAATATTATTAATAATAAAATAAAATAACAAATAAAAGTTAAAATGCAAAATACATTTAGTGAGTTTAACATTTCAAAATTTTATTATTTTGAAATAATTTTATATATTAATTTTTTACTGATATTAATTAAAATTGTAATATTATTCAAATAAAATATCAAAATAAAATCGTGCCAAATAGTTCTCATGAGAGTTAAACTTTGTAAAAGAAATTAATTTTTATTATACTAAAATAAAGCAATTAATAATAAAAAATTATATAAAGTTAGTCATTTTAAATTTCTAATTATATTAGAGTAAAATTAAACAATAAACTATTTATTTTTTTCCTCATCTATATTATATACAATTAGACTATAATAATATTTTTAAAAATATACATTGATAATTATTTATTAAATAAGGAATATTATTTAATAAAATAAAAAATCAATATTCTACAATTATATTTATAATATTTTATTAAAAAAATAAAATTAACAAAATTAATTAATTTTTAACTAAATTTAATTAAATATACGGTTATAATAAAACATTATTTTTACGAAAATAAATTTAATTAAGTCTTTATTTTTATTAAGAGTCAAATAAATTTAATTTAAAATTTCTAAAATTTTAAGTTAATTAAACTACATAATTTTATTAAGAGCTAAATAGATTCTAACTTAATATTATTTTTTAACAGTAAAATATTATTTTTATAATTTAAAATATTAAAATATTAATATTTTAATTATCATAAAAATTTTAAAAAATATATAAATATAATAAATAATTTTTAAAACTATAAAAATAAAGTTTTATTATATAAGAATTTTTATTATTATAAAATAATATTATATAATATTATATTAAATTATGACTTATTTGACTCTTATATAATAGTATAGAGATTTAATTTATTCAAAATTTTAAATTAAA
Organism: Manihot esculenta; assembly: GCF_001659605.2. Taxonomy (NCBI): domain Eukaryota; kingdom Viridiplantae; phylum Streptophyta; class Magnoliopsida; order Malpighiales; family Euphorbiaceae; genus Manihot; species Manihot esculenta. Next base: position 2,666,152 of record NC_035169.2, read on the forward strand.
ATTATTTGACTCTTAAATAAAAGTGGAGACTTAATTGGATTTATATTTAAAAAAGTATTATTATAAAATGATAAATTTAATTTGTTATTAAATAATATTTTTATATGAAAAATTAATAAAAAAAATTACAAAATGTGGCGCATATAAACAATTCCCAATTTCCTTTTGTTATCCTTACCACTTTACCAGCCGGCAGAGAGCCTTCCTTTCCGGATTCTCTATTTCCTTTCCTCATTCCCAATCTTCGATCCTTCCCTAAAAACAACCGACGAGAGATCGATGTTGATGAAGATGCCTTGGAGGAGGAAGAGCAGGAGCTTCCATCTTCAGCTACAAGGGGCAATTGGTACCATTCAATCTCCATTCCTATTCTTATTTACCAATTATTGCCATTCTTCTACTTCCACACTTGAAGATGCACGCTTCTTGACAAATAATTTCAAATCTGCTTCTTTTACTCACCTTGATGATGCCATTGCTTCCTTTAATCATGTAATTCATATGAATCCTCTGCCTTCTAGGGTTCATTTTAATAGATTCTTATCTGCCCTCCTGAAAATGAAACAATATCACGCTGTCTTTTCCATGTCCAAAACAATTGAATTGCTAGGAATCTCACACGATGTTTATTCTCTTAACATCTTAATTAATTGCTTCTGCCATTTACACCTTGTGGATTTTGGCTTCTCTGTTTTTGGTAAGATGCTCAAATTCGGATTGGAGCCTACCACTGTGACATTTAATACCTTTATTAATGGGCTCTGTATGGAGAGTAAAATCGATAAAGCAGTGGAATTTTTCGATGATATGGTTGCACGTGGTTATCAACCTGATGTTTATACTTACAGTACGATAATAAACGGAATGTGTAAATTTGGGAAAACAAATGTGGCTATTGGGCTACTAAAGGGAATGGCTGATAGAGGTTGTGAGCCAAATGTTGTGACATACGGAGCAATCATTGACGCCCTTTGCAAGGATGAGCTAGTTGGTGAGGCTTTAGAGCTCTTCTCTCAAATGAGGAATAAGGGCATTTCACCTAATGTCATCACTTACAATAGTTTAATTCATGGTGTTTGCAAATTAGGCCAAAAGAACCAAGCTTTGGCCTTAATGAATGAAATGGTGGAGCAGAACATATTACCAAATGTTTATACCTTCAATGTATTGATTGATGCTCTTTGTAAGGATGGAATGGTTTCAGAGGCTCAAAATACATTCAATGTAATGATTCAAAGAGGTGTAGAGCCTGATGTGATCACATACACATCCTTAATTGATGGTCTTTGCATTTCAGACCAATTGAAGGAAGCTTTGGCCTTGTTGAAAGAAATGGTGGGGAGGAACATATCCCCTGATATTTTTACCTTCAATATATTGATCGACACTCTTTGCAAGAAAGGACTGGTTTCAAATGCACAAAATATAATCAAAATAATGATTCAAAGATGTGTGGAACCTAATGTTGTCACTTATAATTCATTGATGGATGGATATTGTCTGTGCAAGCAAATTGATAAGGCTAGAAAGGTATTTGATCCGATGGTGATCAATGAAATAGCTGACGTTTTTAGCTACAACATTTTGATCAATGGATATTGTAAGTGCAAAATGATAGATGATGCAAAGGAAATTTTTGATGAAATGTCTCATAAAGGTTTAGTTCCTGATGTTGTTACTTATCATACTCTTATAAAGGGTATGTTTCAAGCAGGGAGGCCCCAAAATGCAAAAGAGCTCTTTAAGGATATGTGCTCTCATGGTCAACAACCAAATATAGTAACCTTCTCAATTATGATTGATGGCTTGTGTAGACAGGGTAATCTCGATGAGGCACTCACAGTATTGAAAGCAATGGAGAAAAGTCAGTTGAAGCCTAATTTTGTGATCTATGGCAGTCTGATCAATGGTATGTTCAAAGCTGGCAAGATTAATGATGCCAAGGAACTTTTTTCTAGTCTTTTTGAAATTGGTTTACAACCTGATGTTTATGTCTATAATGCAATAATGAAGGGACTCTGCCAACAAGGATTAATGGATGAAGCGTATAACGTATTTAAAGACATGGAAAAGGTAGGATGCTTACCAAATAATTGTTGTTATAACATCATCATTCAAGGGTTTCTCAAGAATGAGGATTTACCAAAAGCATCAAAACTAATCAACGAAATGGTTGATAAGGGGTTCTCTGCTGATGCTGCTACCACAGAACTGGTAGTACATTTATCGCGAAATAATGATCTCATTCTAAGCAAACTACGAAATCGGTCTGAGGCTTCTAAAGGGGTGCAATGAGGGATCAGCAAACTAAAGTTGTTATATCTTGACCATTCAAGGGTGTCTTGGAGAGAAACTTGGTAATTACCTTCTTCAAATGTAGTAGATATGTAATTTAACAAACTTCTTAAAATTTCATTTTTAATTTCAATCAGCTATGATTTTCTTTCACAAAATGAAAATTTCTAACACTGTAAATTACCTGCATTGGAAACCATGATATGTGTGTGCCTTTCGCTTGAACTCAGACATGGACTGGATCTCTTTGGATATAAGATTGTTGATGAATGGAGGTCATAGATTTCTAATGATCAAGTTGCTGGTAAACCCACCATCTTCCTTACAATTTTTTTTTGGGCTGCTACTACAGCCTTAACTCGAGAACTCAGTCCTAAAAATGAGTTGAGAACTAAAACAAATTGATTCCATGCGACAATGCTTAAGAATCTTTATCTATTTTACTTTTGTGCTCAATGACCTTTTAAGATGCTATTATTTTTCTTGTAGCTACATGCCAGGATATGATTACAACTTCACATTTCTAACCATAAAGGTATAAGCAATTCGTTTTTTCTTAATTATTATATTTTTAATAGTTAATGAAAATAATGATTATAAACAAGTGGGGCTTTAATGGAGAATTAATTTAGCAATTAGACTACCCTATAAATGCAAGGTGCAAGATATACATCCCCATAATACAAGTGTAGTGGTTGAGAAATCTACCATTTTTCTTTTTGGGTTTCTTGGTTGACAGAAATCTAGCAATTTTAGTTGTTGAGATTATTGAATCATGTGATAGTAAATTAGTTACAATGGCTGTGTATTAAGGAGAAGTACATAGGAAATCATCTCTGTATGATATATTTTTATTATATAATAATAATACAATCAAGTATGATCGTTTTGTCAATATGGTATAGAACAAATATATTTTAGCGTTGGACCACCTATTGAGTTGTTTATATGGTGCATTTTGTGATACGTTTGTATGGTGTTTTGAAGGCGAAACACATTGTTTCTTACTGTTTGAGAAAAGTTGGGCAAGAAAAGTTGCTTTGGTTGTTTCTGTTCTCCTTTCAGCTGTACATTAAGGGAGATTTTGTGTTTAGCACATTGTAATCCTTGTAATATACTCAATAAAATTTTCTTTGAGCTTTTGTTTCTACATGGTATTTTTGTTTTTGCTTGCTGCGTAATTCTTGAAGTTTTTTTTTTTATTCTGCATCCATGGCAATTGGAAGTGTTAGTTTTGTTAGAGAAGGTAGGGTTTGACAGGGTACATATTGAGAGGTAGGAAACCAATTGCAAATGATTTCCTTTGAGTCTTCAAAACTCGGATAATCCAGGTATGATCTTTATATCTGCACCTTTAAATGGACTAAATTATTGGAGTTAGAGTATTTCTATGACGCTTTAAGAGCAAAAGACAAGTTAGGATTTGTAAATCGTAGTGTGCAAATTCCTCTTGTTGGCTCCACTGGTTTTGAGAAGTGGATGAGAGTTGATAGCATGGTGAGTTAGATTTCGAATTCCATCTCTAAGGATCTAGTGGAAGTTTTTTGTATGCATATAGTGCAAAGGATTTATGGGTGGAAATTACACCAAAAAAAATTGTGAAATTTGCGATCAAAATTAGCGATAAAATTTTTTGGTTGTTATATAGCATTCAATCAGCCATCATTCTGCTACTACTTGAATAAAATGATTTTTTTTGTTAAAATGATTTTTTTTATTTAACAAAATACTCAATTTTAAATCGTCGCTAAGTTTAGCGGGAATAAATAGCGCGAGATATTTGCGATGAAATAGCGACCATTTTTGAACGGGAATATTAGAAACCAAATAGTGACTAATTGGTTTGGTTGCTAAGTTATTTATTAGCAAAACTACGTCGTTTTGATACCCTATTCTAAGCCAAGCTCCTTCCTCATTTTTTTCCTCTGAGAATTGCATCCCCTTTTGAATTTCTGCCCTCACCGTGATTCTCACCAATCCACCGTCTGTGTCTCGTGTCCTCTGCCCTCACCTCCACAAATCAATCACTGTTGGTTCACTAAATCAGCTGGTTCGTGTCAACTGGAATCTAGCGTCGACCATCAACAACTTGTAAGTATTGTGAAAAACAATATGCTTGTGCTGTTAATTTACTATTGCATCCGTTTATTGTAGGTTCAGTATTTTAGGTTCCCTGTGTTTCTTACATTGACTGGCAGCTCCTTTTATTGACTCACGAATAATAGTAGGTTCAGTAAAATATTCTTTTGTATCATAGAAGGAGGCTCATCTTCTTCTGACACTTCCTCAAGCTCTTGTTTCTCATTATCATCATATGATTCTGTTGTGCTACATTCTGATAGTCCTTGATGCATCTTGAAAGAGCAGAAAATAATATTATTAGAATAATGCTAAAAAATTCATGCAATAACCAAATATCACAGGATTAAACTTAAAGAAATGAGAACTATAGGGATTAGAGCAGAAAACCAAAAAAGAGATTATGGTCATTTTCTGTATTTGGATCTGCTACACTCCAAATAAGTATCCCAAGTACCTAAAGAATTCTGCTCTACAATAAAGCAATGATAAGGAAAATTGATATATGCAAAATCAACTGTAAATAAACAAGAGAAGCTGAAGCAAAAATTAAGCATGTACCACTAAATTTCCCACGCCCTAAACTTGAAAATTCATGCCTTGTCAGTTGAAATTCACCAAATGGAATTCCAGATGTTTCGGCTTCAATATTGGCTGCCTGCATAAGCAAAAGAAATTGGGCAGAGGAGACAGTAAGATATAGAATTGTGTAAAACCTAACATTGAGTGATGAAAAGTTAGAGAAGAAAATTTATATTTCTGACAACAAGTATTTATGAAAGGTTTGGTTTCTGAATATCCAAATATACTAGTCAAGGGCCTTAATCGGGGAACCTAAAATATTGGTTCAGTACTCAAGGGCCTTAATCAAATATGAAATGCTTTATCTTTTTCTTCCAGCTGGTATGGATTTTTCTTCCCCCTGTTTCTGAATATCCAAATATACTAGTCATTATCTTGATCTTATTTGTATTCATCTAACAAAAAAAAGGTTTGGTTTCAATAGAATTGGAAATGCAAAGAATTTGGAATTCAATTTTTAGTTTCAAACTGTTCAAAGAACAGCCCCTTTGAGTTTACTGGTATAGTTGGAAGTCCACCTTTATTTGTTATTTCAAGTTCATACTGAAACAAATTTCCATGCACATATATGAATCTACCCAACTAAAAAGGAAAGAAAAGCTTTTCTTAATACAAATAGTTTGAAAATAAATCTTTATTTCAGTTCCTGCATATCTGAATGCAATCTAAAGAATTTAAACAGAAAAGCATTAGGTTAAGGTTGAAAATTCTGGGTTTTCTTAAATTTTTTACAGCTTTTGATATTGTATATTTGCTTGTTTAGAGAGGTCTTTATGTAGTAGTTTTTTTCTGAGATGTGAAATGCCCTTATGAGCCAAAAAAAAAAAATAAAAATATGTTGGACAGTCTTAAAAACTAGAAGTTAACTTTAAACCCTTTTTTCATAAGGAAGAAAAGAACTCCTCTTTTTAACTGGAGGAGATGTAAATAAATGATGTTTTCCTCTTTGGAGAAGAAGCATCTTTAAAACTGTGAAAATACCACTGGCTTAGTTGTTGCAGGTTTCAGAGGTTAGAGCTCGTGATTTCCAGCCCCAAGTGGATTCACATAATTTGTAACTTGTGTTGGTTGTACAATTTGCCACTAACAGGTCTAGTTGTCTAATCTAGATTCTGAAATTCTTGCTTTGCTTTGTATTATTATCTATTAGTAATATGAATAAGAATGTTAACCAGGTTAACAGCAAGAACAAATAAAAGATTATGCAATTTTGGTAGTATTCGCAAGAGAGAGTATTTATCAGATCTATATTTCTTGCATTATCTGTGGCGCGCCTTTGTCATCATTAATTGAATTGCTGTAAGTTATTAGAACATTAAATCTCTTGTAGCTTCATGCAAGTCTACTTATCACCTGTTTAAAAATTTGATTCTCTATTGAGTAGTTATCTTTTCAGTCAAAACTATTTATAGGAAAGTTGAAGTTCAGCTTATCATAGGAAAAGCCTCCTGATATTCAAATAAATCTGTATGCTATCTTCATGCATAATATTTGCAAGAGTAATTATGTATCATAGTCTATGTAATGTTAAGGTTAGATTAACATAGTACACTATTGGCACTACTAAACGTAAATGCAACTATTGCTTCAACACGGTCACTCGCTCAGCCCCAGTAGTGTTGGAAAAGGATGTATCCTAGTTGACCACACAAGGTTGTGCGTAGGTAGTTCTTCTAGCTAGGTCCTCATATTCTGAATGAAGTGCAACTCGTCTTAGGAGAATTGTGCAATATATATGGTAGTTAAATGGTTAATTCTTAGGATACTTTGGAACATCTTTTACTTTAATTCCTCCTCTCATTCCTCTAAATTTAATTTATATATTTTTACTATAGATATCTTGTGTAGGAAAATGAATGCCACTAATGTATAATAGGCCCAAGGATGGGTGGTTGAATATCGAATTTTTAAGGAAAAATTACTTTTTAGTCCTTGAGATTTAACGTAATTAACACTTCTGTTCCTTTATTTTGGCGATCCAACACTTAAGTCTCTCACTTTCTCTTTCGTCCAAATTCATAGTCGTTCCGTCCAAAATAGCCATTTGGTCAAAGAGTCAAAGGTGAGAGGTAAGAATTTTTTCCAAAAACGTCTTTAATGAACTTATTAAAACCCCCTTAAGCTGAAATCCCTCAATCTTTCTTCTCTTTCATATCCTCTCCATTTCTTTTTGCCCATTGTTGATTCTCATTTTTTTTTCTTTCTCTTTTCCATCTTTCTTCTCTATCGTATCTTCACTATTTCCATATCTTCATTATTTCCTTTTGGCATGATATATTTGCTCACATTCCAGGCGAAGGTCATAATTTGCAGGAACATTCAGTCTTAATAAGAGGAGGTAAAGTAAAGGATTCGCCACGTGTGAAATCTCATTGTATTCGAGGAGTCGAGGATTTGCTGGGAATTTCGGATCAAAGAAAAGGCAGATCAAAATATGGTGCGGAAAAATACAAATCGATATGAATGGAAGATGCCTCTGGAACTTGTTTTTCTCGGTTAGTTGAGTTATTCATTCCAATTCATTGGTTTAATCCGGTATAAATCTCATAGTCAGAGAATCCGCTTTTGCCTTAACTTAGGATGAGTTCATAGGCACAGACTTAGTCAGAATGAAAAAGATCCAATGTTCCAGATCCGCTGCTAGTCTTTGCTTCACTAGTCCTTGCTTCAGTTGGTCTACCTCCTGTTTGCAAGATCCAAGGTTGGGCATGAAGCTTTGGCTCAGTGGGCATGAAGCAATTGATAGAAGGATGAATCTCGTTCCTTTCTGAAAACCCATTCTTTGCAACTAAAAGAGGAGTCTTTTGGGGCAAGGGAGGACGCCGATGAACTGGGGTCGGTTGTTAAACTCTAAAGGGTTGTCTGAGAACTAATAGGTCGAACAGTAGGTCCTAGATCTTGAACTTCTTGTTGTTGCTGCTGCTGCGGTTGTGGTTGTGGTTGTGGTTGCTGCGGTCGTTCTTGAGTAGCAGAAGCAGGAGACCCGGGCTCTACGAAATCGAGCATGTCCAGTTCTTGTGGTGCGACCTAGCAAAGAAATAACCTTTTTGAAATTGTTAACAACTGCATCTGTAACAACCATAATATTATCCGTCGCCGAGGATTATTAACGGCTGAAGAGGATAATAACCTAGGATAATACTGTTGTTGTTTTGCAACTGATTTCTTTTTAGTAGCTTTATGACCTTCTGGATCTCGGCAGTCGCCACTTCTTGTTTTTCTTTGTTGTGATTGATTTTCAAAACTGCTTCTAAGGCTTGCACCTATTTCAGTATTTCAATATTTATTTCACATAACAAACATGAGGATTAAGGTGCATTGGGTTTGGGTTTCGTGATTTTGAAATAGCGGCACTTTTAGTGAGGGTCAATTTATATGTCCCAAATGGCTATTTTGAATGGAATGACTACGAATTTGGAAGGAAGAGAAAGTGAGTGACTTAAGTGTTGGGTCGCCAAAATAGAGGGACAGAAGTGTTAATTACGTTAAACCTCAGGGACTAAAAAGTAATTTTCCTAATTTTTAAACGGTTTAGAGGAGTTCATACAATTTGATTTAACCCATCCTGAACGTATGGATGATATGAATATAAGATGTCCTTGTAGTATGATAAGGTGTTCGAATCGCAAATTCCTAAGTGTGGATGATGTACGATATCATGTGATGAAAAATGGTTTCGTTCCTAATTACTACAGATGGACATTACATGGTGAATGTTGGGATGATCAAGGAACCACTAGTGTGCAATTATCTGAAACTATCATGGAAAACGATTTTCAAACTGAGGCTAATGGCCGATACCATGAAACGGTACTTGAAGGGTTTGGTTTACCGTCTCAAATTGAATTCATGGAGGAGGAACCTAATGCCGAGGCACATAAGTTGTATGAAATGTTACAAGCAGCAAATAAAGAGTTATGGTCAGGATGCAATAAGCACACAAAACTGTCTGTTGTGGCACGTTTGATGAACATTAAAGCGGAACATCATTTCTCTATAAAATGTTTTGATCAAATCGTCGCGAGTTTATGAAAGAAGTTCTACCCGAAGATAATGTGCTTCTAGATAATTTTTACAAAACAAAAAAGTTAATTGAGGGTTTGGGTCTACCAGTGGAAAAGATTGATTGTTCCAGAAGAAAATGTAAGCGACTTACGTACCAATTAAAGAAAGAATATAGTAGTTTCAGTCAATGATCTATATTAGTTGTTTTCTTTACAAAATTGAAGAAACTATGGGATGAACTAGGTGTTTCAAAGCATCATTTAACTATTTGTGAATGTGGTGCTTTTGAAGTATAGCTTGAGAGAGAGAGAGAGAATTAATGAGTTGTAAAGATTTTGTAAAGAGTTTCAGATAGAGTTTAAGATAGATTTTGTGACATTTGTAAAGCTTTTGGGCACATAGATACCCTGGTTGGTTTAAAAATTATAAGCAAAACAAAATTGGCTTTAACAATGAAAATCAGACTTATGGAACCACTGAGAACCTTCGAAACTCACATCAGTTGTAGAGAGTGTGTGTATAGGATTTAAATAAAATTAAGGACTTTGTCAAATATATTTTTGATTCTAGACAAGTTAGGTGAAATGGATTTCTCTCGCTTTGCAGGTAACTCTATATTCATATCTTTCAAATTATAAATCACCAAATTTAATTTATTATTGAAAATTAATAATTTTAAATGAAATAAAAATATATTATATTAATTTTGCAATTGTTATTGCATTAGGATAATTTTTTTTACTTATGATTTATATATAATTGGGTATAATAATTTTTTTTAATATATGTTATTGATAATTTCATTGAATATCGGATATTAGCAAATGAATAAAAAAGTTTTAAATATTTCGTTTATAAATAATAATAATAATAATAATTGTTATTATTATATTATATATAAAAATTTAAAAATAATAGTAAAATATTGTTTAGTATTTGAAGAATACTAAAATTTTCACTTTAGTGCATGTATTTTGAATGTTCAGCCCTACAGATCATGTGAAAGGCAATATAATGAGAAACTTTAAAACCCATATGGTAATAGGAGAGAGAAGTAAGAGCATTTCCCTTTATTATCTTTGTCCATATAAAACACATATCACCCATCCAAAGAGAGTGGGTCAGAGTAATGTCAGAAAACATCCATTTTTATAGTGTTAAATTTGTGCAATAGAGTTAAATTTGGTTGCACAAAAATATGGTGGAGCTTTTGGAACTGGAGGAACACTTTTTTTTTTTTTGGAGGACTAACTCAAAACGGTAATATGGTGATTCATCTAACTTTGAGAAAGAGATATCTGAACGTTAATCAGATTAAGCATTCTAAGGTTTTTATACTCTATTTTTTATTAGATTCATAGATTTCAAGAGAGACAATTTGGCTTCAGGAGATTGTTTGTTTAGAGATTACATAGACAACTAGGATTTTTCAATTGCTTTTATCAAATTGCTAGTTTCAGTAATTATATACATTTTTTCTATTGCTAATAGTTATTTAAGACTTTAAAGACTTTTAGATCAAATCAAGCCCTCAACTTTCAATTTTAGTTTAATAACTTTAAATTTAACGGTGTTAATTAACAGGGTCAAATAAATAAAGTTATGTTTCAATTATTGATTTGGATTTAATTTGCTTAAAATTATAATATGTAGGATAATTAGACCAAAATTAAAAGTTAGGGGACTCCATTGGACAAAAAAAATTTTAAGAACTTAATTGACTATTGGCTAATAATTAAGGGGCTAAAATGAGTCTTTTGCCTAAGAAAAAAAAAATTGGACAGCCTTGTTACCCTAGAATAGGAGCAGGCATCCAAAGGGAAAATTACGATTTATTCTTTCAACAATTATGAACGAATAGAAGATTGTAAAATTCAGAGCGACATATGTGTAGAGTGAATATGTGAGATAGATCAGGAATGGGTTGATAAGAAGTGTATTTGAAATGAATTATTGAGTTTAAGGGATTGAGAGTTTCGTTACGAGTAAATAGAAGAGATATAGTCTAAACTCTATCTCTTTTATGAAAGATAATATTTACTAGTTTAACTTCCAATTTGAGGAGAGTAAGAGGTGAGTTTTTGAGAATGGATCATATATTTTTTATTGAAAAAAAAAACCTTTAATTTTGGTACAATGAGAACTGATGTTGAAAATTAATTTGGAATTAATCTAAAAAATGTCTATATAAGTACAACTCCAAGGGTTGCCTTGAAAATTCTAGAATGTAGAGATGTTGAGTGAAATAGGTAGCACGATGAAAAACTGTAAAGAGGGAAAAGTGCAAGAATATTAGTAAAAAGGGATATTTATAATTTAGTTCCTCAGTATTGCCGTTATTAACAAGTTAATACATGTATTTTTAGAAACCTATTAAAACGTCCTTATCTTTTCTCTCTGTCAACGAAATAGTCCTTCCGTCTATTTTTACCGTTAAAAAAATAGTAAAAGACCAAATTACGCCCTTCTTTTCTTCCTCCTCCTCCTCCTTCCTTTTCTTCTTCATCAATTATTCCTCCTTTTGCTTCTTCTTCTGCTTCTGCTTCTTCTTCTTCTTCATTATCTTCTTCTTTTTTTTTGAGGAGGAGAGACTATTTCGTTGACGGAAAGAAACGATAAGGACATTTTAATAGATGTGAGAAAAGATAGGGACTATTTCGTTGACAAAAAGAAACAATAAGGACGTTTTAATAGATATGAAAAAAAGATAAGCATGTTTTAATAGATTTCTGAAAATATAGGGAGGGACGATTTCGTTGACGGAAAGAAATGATGAGAATGGACTATTTCGTTGACGGAAAGAAACGATAAGAACGTTTTAATAGATATGAGAAAAGATAGGGACTATTTCACTGATGGAAAGAAACGATAAGGAAATTTTAATATATATGAAAAAAAATAAAAACGTTTTAATAGATTTTTGAAAATGTAGGGACTAACTTGTTAATAATAGTAATATCCAAGTACTAAATAAGAGATTTTATTTGAGGGCAAAATTGAATTTTAAAAATTTTCTCTCTCCTCCTATATCTAATTTTAACGGTAAAGAGGACGGAAAGATTATTTCATTAACGGAAAGAAAACATAATGACGTTTTAATAGGTTTTTAAAAATATAGAGACTTGACTTGTTAATAATGACAATATCCATTAACTAAATTATAAATCTTCCTAATAAAAATGGACTTGTGAAAGGGTGTTCCTTGAAACTGTTATTCTAGAAGATAGAGTAGCCACTGGCAACTTAAGAATAAAAAAATGGATGGTAATAAGGGTGATGATGTTGAAAAGATGGTAATGGTGGCAGGGAATATAAATGAAGGAAAATGAAAGAGGAGAGTGGTGGGAAGTGGGAAAGGAAAAGAGAAAATATACAGTGGCACAATAAAAAATCATTAATTATATAATATTGTAATGTAGAGATTGAAGAGCATTTTAGTTTCTATATATAGAATTTAGGTGAATTGATTTAAAAAGTTTAAGTTTTGACGTTTATTTATATTTTAATTGAATTGCTAGGAATCTCTCACGATGTTTATTCTCTTAACATCTTAATTAATTGCTTCTGCCGTTTACATCTTGTGGATTTTGTCTTCTCTGTTAAGATGCTCAAATTCGGATTGGAGCCTACCACTGTGACATTTACTACCTTAATTAATGGGCTTTGTATGGAGAGTAAAATCGATAATGCAGTGGAATTTTTCGATGATATGGTAGCACGTGGTTATCAACCTGATGTTTATACTTACAGTACGATAATAAACGGTATGTGTAAATTTGGGAAAACAAATGTGGCTATTGGGCTACTAAAGGGAATGGCTGATAGAGGTTGTGAGCCAAATGTTATGACATACGGAGCAATCATTGACGCCCTTTGCAAGGATGAACTAGTTGGTGAGGCTTTAGAGCTCTTCTCTCAAATGAGGAATAAGGGCATTTCACCTAATGTCATCACTTACAATAGTTTAATTCATGGTGTTTGCAAATTAGGCCAAAAGAACCAAGCTTTGGCCTTGATGAATGAAATGGTGGAGCAGAACATATTACCAAATGTTTATACCTTCAATGTATTGATTGATGCTCTTTGTAAGGATGGAATGGTTTCAGAGGCTCAAAATACATTCAATGTAATGATTCAAAGAGGTGTAGAGCCTGATGTGATCACATACACATCCTTAATTGATGGTCTTTGCATTTCAGACCATTTCAAGGAAGCTTTGGCCTTGTTGAAAGAAATGGTGGGAAGGAACATATCCCCTATTGTTTTTACCTTCAATATATTGATCGACACTCTTTGTAAGAAAGGACTCGTTTCAAATGCACAAAATATATTCAAAATAATGATTCAAAGAGGTGTGGAACCTAGTGTTGTCACTTATAATTCATTGATGTATGGATATTGTCTAGGCAGCCAAATTGACAAGGCTAGAAAGCTATTTGATCTGATGGTGACCAATGAAATAGCTGACATATTTAGCTACAACATTTTGATCAATGGATATTGTAAGTACAAAATGATAGATGATGCAAAGCAGATTTTTGATGAAATGTCTCATAAAGGTTTAATTCCTGATGCTGTTACTTATCATACTCTTATAAAGGGTATGTTTCAAGCAGGGAGGCCCCAAAATGCAAAAGAGCTCTTTAAGGATATGTGCTCTTATGGTAAACAATCAAATATAGTAACCTTCTCAATTATGATTGATGGCTTGTGTAGACAGGGGAATCTCGATGAAGCACTCACCCTATTGAAAGAAATGGAGGAAAGCCAGTTGAAGCCTGATCTTGTGACCTATTGCATTCTGATCAATGGTATGTGCAAAGCTAGCAAGATTAATGATGCCAAGGAACTGTTTTCTAGTCTTTTTGAAAATGGTTTACAACCTAATGTTTATATATATAGTGCAATTATGAAAGGACTCTGCCGAGAAGGATTAATAGACGAAGCATATAAGATTTTTAGAGACATGGAAAAGGGAGGATGTTTACAGAATAATTGTTGTTATAATATCATCATTCAAGGGTTTCTCAGGCATGAGGATTTACCAAAAGGAACTAATCAACGAAATGGTTGATAAGGGGTTGCTACCACAGAATTGGTAGTACATTTATCCGGAATAATAATCTCATTATGAGGCTTTTAAAGGTGCGCAATGAGGGATCAGCAAACTAAAGTTGTTATATCTTGACCATTCAAGTGTATCTTGGAGCGCAACTTGGTAATTACCTTTTTCAAATATAATAGATATGTAATTTAACTAACTTCTTCAAATATCATTTTTAATTTCAATCAACTGTGATTCTCTTCCACAAAACGAAAATTTCTAACGCTGCAAATTACCTGTGGTGGAAACCATGATATGTGTGTGCCTTTCGCTTGAATTCAGACATGGACTAGATCTCTTTGATATAAGATTTTTGATGAATGGAGGTCATGGATTTCTAATGGTCAAGTTGCTGGTAAACCCACCATCTCCATTACAATTTTTTTTTTGCTGCTACTACAGCCTTAACTCGAGAGCTCAGTCCTAAAATTGAGTTGAGAACTAAAACTAATTGGTTCCATACTACAATGCCTAAGAATCTTTATCTATTTTTATTTTTGTGCTCAATGACCTTTCAAAATGCTATCATTTCTCTTGTAGGTACTTGCAAGGATATGACTACAACTTCACCTTTCTAACCATAAAGGTATAAGCAATTCATTTTTGCTTAGTTATTATAATTTTTAATAATAATGAGACTAATGATTATAGACCAGTGTGCTTTAATTGAGAATTGATTTAATAATTATACTCCACTATAAATGCAGGGCGCAGGATATACAGTCCCAGAATACAAGGTAGAGAATCACTAGACTTCTACAGCTGTTGGTTGGATGAAATGTCACTAAATTTATAAACAGAAAATTTTATGGGAATTGAGGGAAAAACAAACGTTCTCTTTGTCAATATGGTATATAACGGATATATTTTAGTGTTGGACCACCATTTGAGTTATTTATATGGTGCATTTTGCGATACATTTGTGTGGTGTTATGAATGTGAAACACATTGTTTCTTACTGTTTGAGATGTTAGTTAAGTTAGGCAA
Source organism: Manihot esculenta (assembly GCF_001659605.2). NCBI lineage: Eukaryota > Viridiplantae > Streptophyta > Magnoliopsida > Malpighiales > Euphorbiaceae > Manihot > Manihot esculenta. The sequence continues at coordinate 2,681,204 of NC_035169.2, forward strand.
GAAAAGTTGTTTTGGTTGTTTCTTTTCTCCTTTCAGCAGTATATAATGAGACATTTTATGTTTTTACCACTTTCTAAACCTTGTAATATACTTTTTCTTTTTGCTTGATGCATCTTTGTTGAAGTTTTTGTGATTCTGCATCCATGGGAAATGGTTTGTTAGAGAAGGTGGGTTTGACAGGGTACATATTGAGAGGTAGGAAACCGATTCAGTTGTTGTTTACTTTACAAAATTGAATAAACTATGGAATAAACTTGGTGCTTTAAAGCATCATCTAACTATTTGTGGATGTGGTGTTTGTGGATGTGGTGCTTCTGAAGTATAGCTTGAGAGAGAGAGAGAGAGAGAGAATGAGAATAAACTGATGGCAATTTTTAATGAGTTGTTTGACCATATAAGAAATCAAATCTTGATTTTGGATCTGTTACCAACACTCAATAAAGTCTATAAATCTAAATGCAGCCACTGAGTGTGTTGATGGAATAGCAACTGCAATTGGTCCTACTAGCGATTGGAATGCTAATTTAGCTTCAACTATTTAACAGGACTTTTTGTCCAAATGTATTTATGAACAAGTTCATAAAAGGCAGGTTAGCTCTATATATAACACAAGTATAATCTTGCAATATACTTCATAAAATTTTCTTTGAGCTGTTATTTACACACCACCTGCAGTAATTTAATGGTCATGGTCAGTAACTTATTTTACAAATCACTTTTTCCATAATTTGATCAGTTAACATGATTTCCTCTGGTGCGTTATTATTTATAAATACTAATAATTACATTGTAAAATTTATAATTTATTTTTATTAATATAATTTATTTATTTAATTTATAGTATAATATTTTAATTTACATATAAAATCCACATGTTCACGTCTATTTTAATGGATTAAAAAATTATACAAATATATATTATTTAAAATATTTTAATTTGATTTGTTCTATTAATTTACTATTTTAATTTAATTTATGTTCTATTAACAAATATAATATTAAAATTTTAATAGATTAAATATTTTATTAAAACTATTATATGTTTTAATAATTTACTTATATTAAGGTTAGTAATTGGATATATTTGTCTATGTTATAAAATCTCAATATCATACAATAGATTGTTAAGAAATATACTACTTAATTAGTTCGGCGAGAAAGTGAGCAACATGCATGCTAAAAAGGAAAATTTATAATTCTTATTAAGAACCAAAATCAAATCAAATTTCTAATAGTTTAATGTAAAGAAAAGTTATAGTTACTAAGAATTAGAACCAAATCAAATTTCTAATATTTTAATGCATTTAAAACTAAATTTCGGTATAATTCTGATAAGGTTCTAAGTAATTTTAGTACCGTCTCAATTTGATTTTATTTTTTTTATTTTTATTTTAGTTTTATTTTAATTTTAATTTTTACAAATAAAATCATAATAGTTTTTACGTATATTTTAAAATAGTAAATAATTAATATTAAAATAATAATAAAAATAAAAATATTAATATTTAAATAATAACAGTAGTAATATAATATATATATATATATATATAACTCTCGATAAGAATATTTTATTATTTTGTGTAGTTATTAATTATATAATTTTAATTAAAAAATATATGAAATTAATATATAAATATATATATATATATTACTAATACGTAATTTACTCATATAATTAAAAAATTACAAAATAATTAATACATTTATGATTGATATAAAAAAAAGATGTACATATCATTCAAGTATAATAATTTTTTTTAAAAAATATATATGTTAATGATAATTTTATTAAATAACATATATTAGCAAATATAATAAAAATTTGAATATTTCAATTACAGTAAAAAAATCAACTAAAATGATATATTTTCTTAATTTTATTTTATTATAATTTTTTTGATAACTTTGATTAAATATATTCATATAATAATGTGATATTAAGATAATAGGAGCCCAAATTTAATTGCCTATTTGCAATAATAATAATAATATATAAAATATTAATAAAGAGATGAAAAAATAATGGTAAAATATTGTTTAGTTTGTGAAAGTGTTAAATTTGGTTGGAGAGAAATAGAGTGGTTTATTGGAGATTTTGGAACCAAAGGGACATTTATACTTTTTGAAGGGCAAACTCAAAGCGGCAATATAATGATTTATCTGGTTTTAAAGAGAGATAAATCAACGTCAATCAGACTATGTATCCTACTACAGTTCTTATACCCCACTTCTGATTAGATTGATAGGAGAATGAGAGAGAGCTGAGCTTCAAGAGGTGATTTGTTCAGAGATCACAGGGGCAATCAATTACAAGATTTTGGAGTCGCTTTTATCAAAATGTCAGTTTTAGAGCTACTCATACAAAACTAAATATAAAAGGAAGTTTCTTGTTAGAAATCTGATATATTTTTCTATGCTACAAAATCTCAATATAAGCGAGATAGTGAGCAACATGCTAAAAGAAAATAGTTATGATACTCTTATCAACGGATTTTACTAATAAAATTTCAGTAACATGCAATACATCGTTTTAATGGTTCAAGCGAGATAGTTGGCAACATACTAAAAGGAAAAGCTATAGTTCTGATACTTTTATCACCAGATTTTACTACAATATACTTTAATCTATTAGTAATTTTAATGGATTTATTAAAGAATTTGAAAATCCTTCAATAATTCTTAATATAAAAAGTTGTATAAAAATTCACCAATAGATTTGAAATCTGGTAGTAATCTACTAGTATTATTAATAAATTTAAAAAATTGTTGAAAATTTATAAATTTATAAAATAATTGGTATTGAAATTTAGTAACATACTTAAAATCTATTAGTAAATCACTAACAATTTTAATCTGTTAGTAAATTTAGGGATGTAAATTAAACAAATCGTTTTGTGAGTTATTCGAGATTCGACTCGATAAAAACTTGACTGAGCTCGACTCGATTTCTAAACGATCCAAACTCGAACTTAATTTTTAGGTTTGTTTAGTAAACGGAGCAAACTTAAACTCCATAGTATTCATCTCGTTAAGGCTCGTGAACTCGGCTTGCGTTCAAATTTATGTGCAGACTTGTGAATAGTTTCATTAAGCAGGCTGAGATTAATATCATAAGAGAAATAAATTTAAAACCTATATATACTTTCATGAGACAAATCTAAATTTTATAAAGTTCAATTTTATATTGTTTAATTATACTATTAAAACTTGCATATATTTGAATCATTAAGAGCTCATCTTTATAAATTTATGAGCTAATTTGTATATGTGAAGGTCAGCTGCTTGCTTGATGTGGGACGTCCCACATCGGCGAAGTACGGAAAATCAAATCTATATATAATATTTAGTACGAAACTACTAAATAACTTGAGTTAAACATTCCGGGTCAGGTGAAAAGTGGATTCATAAGTTATTTGAGTTATTAATACTTAACTCGTTTAAATTCAGTTCGAGATCGAAATGAGTAAAACTCGAATTCGGCTTGAACTTAAAAAAATTTTAACGAACTAAATTTGAACTCTTCAAAACTCACCTCTACTCTTCCTTTACACCCTAAGTAACTTTTTAAAAGTATTTAAATTATTAACGGATTTAAAAATCTGTTATTAAATTTTATTAGCAAATTAATAAGTATTAAATTTATTAACGGATGTTATCCGCTAGTTAATTCTTTGATAAATTTAAAATAAAATTCTACATAAAATTTCTGCGTTCTTTTTTTACAACTCATATTTTTCAGTTACCAACGAATTTATTACCAGATTTCAAATCCATTGATAATTTTCAGAGAGAAAAATATTGTTTTTATTTTCAAAATTTAGTAACAAATTATAAATTTATTAGTAATTCACGTTTATAAATATAACACAAGCTGATGACCGCTGGATTTCTTCACCCCGGTCCAGGGCCTCGATCACAGCCAAAAGCCCATCAAGCAGAAGCCCACAAGACAAGCCCCGCTCATTCAACCTCCAGGGCTGAGCTCCGTCCGATTCTCTCATTCAGGCCGGACCAGCCCGCGCCACTCAAGCCTCCTCCTCTTGGGCTCAGCGTTCGGCCCGATTCTTGGCCCAGCCCAGTATCCAGAGCCCTGCTCAGACAACCTGGCAGATCCGCTCGAACGTACGCACAAGGAGAATCAGAGGCCGTTACGCATGGAGCAGGCGGCTGATACCCTCGTACATCCGAATCTGCCTGTCAGAGACGCGTGTCCCAATCATGGAGAGGCCTTTACACGTCACCAGTAAGCAAGGCGAAATGGATAAAAGGGGAGCCCCCTCCCCATACAGATTTAAGTTTTTGATAAGTTTCTGTAAGCATTGTCTTTCAATACAAAACTCTTGTAAAACCCTATTCTATTGGATCTCAGATCATCAATTGGCGCCGTCTGTGGGAAACGAAGGAGATCTTTTCATCACCGGAGTTTTCACTTTCAAAACCCACTGAGATCCACGATGGCAAACCACCAAGAAAGTAACCTTAGCATCCCAAATGACTTGAGCTCTGCCCAAGATGGGCAGCAGTTCTCCTTTTCTAGCCCTACAACGATGAATAACCAAACACCTGTTCCCCTTAATCCCTCGCCAAGCTTGGCAGGGAATACTCCCATTATGACCATGTCCAACCAGGACATTCAAACCATGGCTCTCCAGTTACAGGCTACTGCTCACTGGTTGGGGCAGATAATGCAACAGAGGGGCCTTAGCACCCCAGTAAATACACTCCCCGTAGTGGAGGAACCCAGAACCAATGAGCCCCGACCCACTTCCTATCGTCTTCAAACTAACAGCCACGACGCCCGGGAAGAGGAAGAACCACAGGCCCGAATCCATGGGAGAAGGGCGAGAGAGATGATAGAAAATGAGGAGGCGGATAACTATGCCGCTGAAACAACCATAGAGACGGGAACAGAAGCGGAGGAGGAAGAGGAATGTAGCCCGGGAGACGAGAAGATGAACCAAAAGTTGAAAAAGTTGAAAGAACAGCTCTTAGCCGAGCTAGGTAAGAAAGACCAAAGCCTAACCTCCTTGCCTACTTCTTCTCCTTTCTCAAAGGTGGTGCAGCAAGAGACTGTTCCCAAGAAGTTCATGATGCCGTCAACGGCGGCCTATGACGGGGCTGGTAACCCGAGGGAGCACGTCATGAACTATAAAACCTTCATGGAATTGCAAACTCTGTCTGATGCCTTAATGTGTAAGGTGTTCCCAACGACGCTCTCGGGACCAGCACGAGCGTGGTTTAATAGTCTGGAGGCCGGAAGCATTAAAAGTTTTGGAGACCTCGCCACTCGTTTCATTAGCCGGTTCATAGCTGGGGTGCCAGCCGATAGGAAGACGAGCTATCTGGAAACAGTGAGATAGAAGGCAGGAGAATCACTCAGAGAGTACGTCGCCCATTTCAATACAGAGGCCCTGCAGATCCCTGAGCTCGACGAAGGAAGGGCGGTAGAGGCTATGCAGAAGGGAACAACCTCTGCCGAGTTCTTTGGCTCCTTGAGTAGAAAACCTCCGACCTCATTGGCGGAGTTGATGAAGAGGGCGGAGAAATACATAAGGCAGGATGATGCCTTGGTAACGAGTAGATTTGCCAAGGGGACGACAGGAAAAGAAAAAGCCCCAGAGGAGAGGAGGCCAGAAAGACACGAGAAGAAACACGGGAAGAGGCCTGAGCCCTACAAGCAGGCCTGGGAAAGAAGAGATCAAAGGCCTCCTCCCCCTCCACGAGTTCTTGAATCAAGAACGCTCCCTCCTTAGGTTCCTGAAAAGCCAACTCCCCTCAATGCCTCCAGAGCCGAAGTGCTCATGGCAGTCCAGGATAAGGAGTTTCTCCAGTGGCCAAAACCCCTGAGGTCGGAGGCAGACCAAAGAAACCCTGACAAGTACTGTCAGTATCACCGGACACACGGTCATGATACAAATAACTGTTTCCAGTTAATTGCGGAGATTGAGAGGCTGATAAAAAGGGGGCATCTCAAAAATTTTGTGAAGAAGCCGGAGGGACAGAGGCCTCAGCCCGGTCTGGCAACTCAGATGCCCAGGAGAACAGGAGCCGGGCCAGTGAATGACGGGTCCTGTGGGACCATCAACATGATCGTTGGAGGAACGGGAGGACGGATGAGCCGTCGAGGAAAGAAGAGAAACCGGGAAGGAGAGACCAGCAATGGTGAAGTCATGCAGATCATGGAGCATTCTCCCATGACCATTGCTTTCTCTCCGGAAGATGCACAGGGCATTCAGATGCCTCATGACGATGCGCTCGTCATCGAAGCTGTCATTAATAATTTTCGAGTGAAGAAGGTTTTGATAGATGATGGGAGTAAAGTGAACTTACTACCATACCGAGTTTTCCAACAGATGGGAATTCCGGAAGAACAGCTGGTTCGGGACCAGTCACCGATCAAAGGGATCGGAGGTGCACCGGTGCTCGTTGAGGGAAAGGTGAAGCTGGTTGTTACCCTGGGAGAAGCGCCTAGAGCTCGCACTCATCACGAGGTATTTGTGGTAGTCAAACTCCCATTGTGCTACAATGTGATTCTGGGGAGGCCTGTTCTATTCGATTTTGAAGCTGTCACTAGCATCCGGTATCTGGCACTCAAATTCCCAACAGAGGGAGGAGTGGGAATAGTCAGGGGCTATCAAGAAGAAGCGAGGGCAGTATACCTGGCTACAGTGACAGAACCGAGCTCAACTGGAGAAGCACTCGACTAGGAAGTTTTGGAGGTCAGGGATGAGACAAAAGAAGCTCGGACAGAGCCAGTTGGAGAGTTGGAGACTTTCTCCTTATCAGAAGTAGAGGCAAGCAAAGTCTTCAGCCTTAACGCCGGCCTCACCAAAGAACAGAAGGTTGAAGTAATGGCCCTGATCCGAAGTCACGCGCCGACCTTCGCATGGAAGCCCTCAAATATGCCGGGAATTGACCCTAAGGTGATGACGCACAGACTCAATGTCCTTCCCGAGGCTAAGCCAGTAAAGCAGAAGAAGAGAGTAGTGGGAAGAGAGAAGCAGCAGGCCACCCGGGAAGAAGTGCAGAAGCTAGAGGAGGCAGGTTTTGTTAGGGAAGTAATGTACCCGCAGTGGTTGGCAAATCCTGTGTTAGTCAAAAAAGCCAATGGCAAATACAGGATGTGCATAGATTTTACCGACCTAAATAAGGCCTGCCCTAAAGATTGTTACCCCCTCCCCGATATTAATAAAATGGTCGACTCAACGGCCGGATTTGATTATATGTCTTCTTTGGATGCTATGTCTGGTTATCACCAAATTCCAATGGAGAGGTCGGATGAAGAGAAGACCTCATTTATAACGGAAGACGGGACTTACTGCTACAGAGCTATGCCCTTTGGGTTGAGAAACGCCGGGGCAACTTACCAAAGATTGATGAATAAAATCTTTAAAAACCAGATTGGCCGGAATGTTGAAGTGTACGTGGATGACATGGTGGTCAAGAGTTCAACTTTCCAACAGCACATAGCAGATTTGAGGGAGGTATTCGGAGTGTTGAATCAATACAGAATGAAATTGAATCCAGCAAAATGTGCCTTTTTCATCAGGGGAGGAAAGTTCTTGGGATACATGGTAAGCGGAAAAGGCATTGAGCCCAATCCGGAGAAGGTGGAAGCCATACTAAATATGCCGGAGCCGACCTGCGTAAGGGATGTTCAGAGACTAACCGGGAGAGTAGTGGCGCTCAACCGATTCATGTCGAGGTCGGCAGAGAAATGCTTGCCATTCTTCAAAAAGTTAAGGAAGGTGCCGAACTTCGAGTGGACAGAAGACTGCCAAAAAGCCTTCACAGAGCTTAAGAAATATCTCAGCTCGCCCCAGGTGCTCAGCAGTCCTATAAAAGGAGAAGAACTTCTGATATACTTGGCGGCCTCAGAACAAGCAGTCAGTGCAGTATTAGTAAGAGTGGAAGAAGGGGAGCAGAAACCTGTTTTTTACGTCAGCAAAGTACTCAGGGATGCCGAGGTCAGATACTCGAACATTGAAAAGATAGCCTATGCCTTGTTGTTAGCAGTTCAGAAGTTCAAAGTCTATCTAGAGGGCCATCAAGGAGTTGTAATGACAGATCAACCCTTGAGGAAGATTTTACGCAGGCCGGAAACTTCAGGGCGAATGTTGGCATGGTCTGTAGAAATCAGCCCTTACTGCCTGGAATACCGACCTCGGACCGCTATAAAATCTCAAACGCTGGCTGACTTTATAGCAGAGTGCACATTCAATGAGGAGAAGGAAGGATCAGTCTCAGATATGCCAAGGAAAGAGGGAGAGCCTTTCCAAGAGTTTAGCTGGAAACTGTATGTAGACGGAGCATCAGGCGCTGAGGGCAGCGGCGCTGGGATAATGCTTAAGGGGCCGGAGGGCTTTAAAGTATGTTATGCCTTACAGTTGGAGTTCAAGGCTTCCAACAATGTTGCCGAATATGAAGCCCTGGTGAATGGGATGTTGGTGGCTTTGGAGGTAGGGGCAACCGACCTCGAGATAAACAGTGACTCTCAGCTGGTGATCAATCAGGAGACAGGAGTATATCAAGCCAGAGATCCCATCATGCAGAGCTATCTCGATAAAGTAAAAGCCTTGGAAGCCGAGCTCACGAGTCGAGGAGTTACTATCAGATTTCAGAGGATACCTCGAGATGAAAACGAGGAGGCAGACCTGCTTAGTCGGTTGTCCAAAGAAGAGCTAGAACAACTTCCTGACGAAGTATATATACAGCATGTCCATACACCTGCTTTCAAAAAGACGAACACGGTGCTGCAGGTGGAACAGAGCCTAACTTGGATGACTCCCTATCTAAAATACTTGGAGAAGGGCGAGCTCCCTGAAGATAAAGACGAAGTCAGGAAGATAGCAGCTCGAGCCGCCAATTACCAAGTAATAAGGGGAACCTTGTACAGAAAAGGGAAATCCAGTCCGTGGCTCCGATGTGTGAGTCCGGAAGAAGCTACGAAGGTAATGGAAGAAATACATAGAGGCTTGTGTGGAGCACACGAAGGAGCAGGGACATTGGCCAACAAAATATTCAGACATGGATATTATTGGCCCACTGTCAAAAAAGAAGCAGAAGAATTTGTCCGGAGATGCGACGTGTGTCAGAGATTCGCTAATGCCATCAGGACCCTTGCCACCCCTCAAGCAAGCATATCCAGTCCATGGCCTTTCTCACAATGGGGAATTGACATTCTGGGACCCTTTCCCAAGACTACGGGGCAAAGGAAATTCGTAGTGGTGGCCGTGGAATACTTCTCAAAATGGCCAGAGGCAGAAGCAATAGCCACCATCACAGCTCGCAAGATGATAGATTTCGTATGGGGGCATATCATCTGCAGATTTGGCATACCTAGAGTGCTTATCTCAGACAACGGTAGACAGTTTGACTGCAACACCTTCAAAGCCTTCACGACGAACATGGGCATATGGCATAAGTTTTCCTCCGTAGCTCATCCCCAGACTAATGGCCAGACAGAAGTCACTAACAGAGCTATCCTCCAAGGATTGAAGAAACGGTTGGATGGCGCAAAAGAAAATTGGGCAGAAGAACTCAATAGCATCCTATGGGCACTTAGGACCACTCCTAGAGCGCCCACTAAAGAAACACCATTTGCACTTGCTTACGGCACAGAGGCCGTAGTCCCAGTTGAGTTGCAGATTCCTACTCATCGAGTTCAATTCGTTAGTGAGAATACTAATGGGGACAAATTAAGAAGCAACCTGGATGCTCTTGAAGAAGTTAGAGAAGAAGCCCAAGTCCGAACTGCTGCTTATCAACAACGAGCAGCGAGATATTATAATCAAAAGGTCAGAGAAAGAAGCTTGAAGGTAGGCGACCTGGCCTTAAGAAACCTGGAAGCTACGGGAAAAAGAGCAGCCGCGGGCAAATTAGCACCGACCTGGGAAGGTCCTTTCAAGGTGACAAAAGTGGTCAAGCCAGGGGTATACCGAATCGAAGATATGCAAGGAAACCCTGAGCCCCACGCTTGGAACATCCAGCACCTAAAGAGGTATTTCCCTTGAAATATTTGTAAAGAAAAACATTGTATTCTTACAAATACGAGTAAATAAATTTGTTTACACCATGTGATTATCTTTATGAATAATATTCTTTCATGAGAAAGGAAGAACAAGGCTCAGAACAAAGAAGACCAGGATCCCCAAGATCTCCCGGAAAAATAAAAAAAGACCGGGATCCCCAAGATCTCCCGGAAAAACAAAGAAGACCGGGATCCCCAAGATCTCCCGGGTAAATAAAAAAGACCGGGATCCCCAAGATCTCCCGGGTAAACAAAAAAACGGGGATCCCCAAGATCTCCCGGGTAAATAAAAAAGACCGGGATCCCCAAGATCTCCCGGAAAAACAAAAAAGACCGGGATCCCCAAGATCTCCCGGGTAAACAAAAAAAAGACCGGGATCCCCAAGATCTCCCGGAAAAATAAAAAACACCGGGATCCCCAAGATCTCCCGGAAAAACAAAAAAGACCGGGATTCCCAAGATCTCCCGGGTAAGCAAAAAAGACCGGAGAACCCTCAGGACTCCCGGGAAAACAAAAACGGAAGGAGAAGGCCCTAAAAGCCTCACGAAATGAAAAATTCCCCATATCATACGCAGGGGCAACTTATAACATACAGTTCCGACCTCATAAAGAGGCTTGGGACACAATGGCTAAGGAGCACCGACCTCAAAACGGATGCTAACCCAAAGCAAGGAACTTGGAGCTACCAATAAAAAACAGGTTCCGACCCCATGAAGCACAATGGCTAAAGAAGCGCCGACCTCAAAACAAATGCTAACGATAAAGGTTTAGCCAAAGCAAAAGGCCGGGCTCCCAGCTCGGATAAACATATATTCTCAAAAACCCAAAGGCATGAAGGCCAAGGAAAAAGGCCGAGCTCCCTCCCTATAGAGACTAAAACCTTCCGAGGGATAAATGAAGGAGAAAAAGGCCACACCCAAAGCCCAAGTCAGTTTACCTGGAACAAACAAACTCACAACCAAGAAGAAAGAGCTAAAAGTAAAAAACAGACATGACAGTCGCCATTAAAAGGTACGAGACTTGATCTCTCAGACTATTAGTTAAGAGCTAAGCTTACAAAGTCAATTCGGAGCTTATGAATGAGAGTACATTATAAATATGAAAAATAGAGACAAATTCCAAGACATATGAAAAACCAGAGTAGTTTAAGAAAAATTGATATTTCATTAGAACAATTATTACAATTTATCTCTCTGGCGAGGTAGGAGGATAAATAGTCCTTAAAGGACTTACATCAGTAAGAACACCCTCGCCTACATTATCTCTAGCTGCATCTGAAGGAAGTTCGGGGTCCTTTGGATCAGAGCTCTCAACATTAACAGCAGGAGCAACCTCTGACCCAAGGTGGAGGTCCTCCTCCTCAGAATCGGAGTCATCTTCCTCCGACCCAAGGACTATCACGTCCTCCCCTAGCTCGGATTCCTCTAAGGAAGACCTAGCATCCTTCCTAAAACGGCAATCCCCTCGGGGCATAGGACAATCATCCTCCCCATATAATACGGGCTCACCGTATGAGTCCACTTCAGGTTTGCGAAGCTCGGCCAAAGGAGTATCAGGAGCCTGTCTGGCCTCTCTCAAACTGCGATTATAGCCACTCACATACATACGGAAGGCTTTCTTCATAGTAGCCCATCTCAGTTCATCAGAAGCCTTATATTCATCAAGATGTTTTTCACAGGCCTCAGCTACAAATTCCTTGAACTCAGGAGAGTCTTTGTAGTCCTGGAGGTGAGCCTCACAGGCCCGCTCAATTTTCCCCTTCAGCTCGTCCGACTCCTGATACTCAGCAATACATTGCTCGCGCACTAGCTGAGCCTTATCTTCAGCGTGCTTTACTACCTTAAGTAGGGCTGAACATTTGCGCTCCAAAGTCCTGACTTCGTGATTGAGCTGTTGATGGCGAAGGTTGGACTCTTCAGCCGAGGAAGTCAGGTCTCTGATACGGTCAGAACTCGTGCTCAACTCCTGCTCAAGGACCTGCACCCGAGCTAGGGCCATCTCTCTCTGAGCTTTCACCTCCTCCATATGAACTTGAAGTCCGTCAAAATCAGCCTTCAAGGCATCATATTGGCGCTGGACTTCAGCTTTCTGGTTCACAGCCTCATCTCTTTCTTTGAGAGCCTCTGTCATAGAGGACAGCTGCTCTAAAACTCCTCTGCAGCGAACCTCCAAGGCAGCTGCCCTCTCATCAGACTCCTTGAGAACATTGCGAGTCCGAAACAGCTCATCTTCTAAGGACGAGGTATGCTTTGCTGTCTCAGCTGCTTTCTCTTCAGCCTTTTTGAGGGCCTCCAGCGCGGAATGCAGTTCCACCTGGAGGGACTGGATCTGCTCCCGAGCAGCTACCAGATTGCCCCTCGTATCACTGGTTGCAGATATATTCTCTTCCAGGCGTGCCTCTTCAATCCGGCGGTCTACAGACTCCCGGAGGGAACGATCACGGACATCCACCTCCATAAAGAGGCCCGTCACCTAACATGAAAAAGCAACCGTCAAGAAAAAGAAACAAAGCAAACTGAAAAGAGGGGGGAAAATGATTTACCATCAGAAGCATCTCCCTAATAGAGGATCCGAGCTCCTCACGAGAGCGAGACCGAAAGGATGCTTGCTCCTTGGTAGAGCTGGCTAAAAGGCCGGTCAGGGCAAGAAGGCGTGGATCCGAGGCCTCTGTGGCTCCACCAAACATTTGCTCCTTGAGAAGGTCGGCAACAGCACTGGCCGGAGACTCGGAGGTAATGCCTGACGCCTTTAGAGAATTGTCAGGAGAAGGCAATGAAGGCTCGGCAGCAACACTCTTCCCTTTCCCAATGGGAGGAAGAGCTGGAGAAGATCCTGCGGCAGCCCTGGACTTCTTCCGAGCAGGAGACGGGGCAGATTTTTCAGAAGGGGCTGGGCGCTTGTCCCCGGTCTTCGATGGAACGCCCTCAGAGCCCTCAGGTTCAGTCCTCACAGGGGCAGGGGCATCTTGGGAAGGAACCTCTGAAACTGGGCCCTCCACAAGGACAATCTCCAGCCCTGTCCCAGAGGCCTCCTGGTCTTTATTCACAGGGGATTTAGACTTTCCCCCTGATACCCTTTCAGGAGAGTGGGCAGTACCCTGCTCTACTTGTTCAACACCTTGGGTCTGCCCCACAATAACTAAGGGAGCTTCCCTCCCGACCTCTGAGGAAGCTGGAGCAGACCTGGACCCTTCAGCCGGCTTAAGAGTTGAGCTCGACCCACCACGGCTAGATGGCTTGGTGCTGCGGGAGCTCGGCTTTGAAGCTCGAGAAGAGGCTTTAGCGGGAGGTCGGCTAATCTCCTTAGGGGGAGCAGCTTGAACCACCTCCATAGCGATCTCAGTTACTGAACGACCAGCTCCAAAGGCATCAAAAATCACATGCATATGGTCCCGAGATAGGACAAAGTTCTTGGGAAACTTGATTTTGTCCATTTTTACTTCAGAAGCTGCAAAAACACAAAATCATGAAGAGTCAGCATATTCCTAATATTACGAGCAAAGAGAAAACAGAATAGCTGGACAAAGCACAATACCCATGTTCCGGATATCCCTACGGTTGGATGCAAATAGACACTTTTCGACGTCATACTTCTTCTCAACAGAAGTCAGTCGAAGCAGCCCCACCTGCTCAATAAGACTCAATTGGGGCAGATCGTTGCAACCCAGAAAGATCTCCCCCCAACTTAAATCCACCTCCCACGTTCGAGCAGACCCTAATTTCAGCTCGGCCACAAGGAAATTCTCTACCCATCCCTTTATGGAATCCTTGTAGCCCGTGAGAAGAGACAACCCATTACGGGGGGAAAAGTAAAAGAAGTTTTGAGCCGCCTTAACCAGGCGGAAAAAAGTAACAAACAGACAGGCTGTGGGTGTAAAACCCCAACCCAAGCAGATAGCCTCAAAACAAGACATGAACAAAATGGAGTTTGGGGATAACATTCGGGGAGTTACCTCGAAGTACTCGAAGACCTCAATAAAGAAAGGGGTAAAAGGAAAAGGTAAACCAAACTCTCTCTGTTTCAGGAAAAACACTATACGACGACCCTCCTGGGGATCAACCAAACCCGGAGGGGGAGGATAAGGAAGAACTATCCTTTCGTTTGGAAGGGGCGCTCGAATCAGATACAGAGGCGTATCCAAGAGCCTCTTAGAAAGGTATTTAGTTATGTTAGAGGGAGTAATATGAGACTCAATGTTAACAACATCAGGAAGCTCTGAAATTGCCATGGAAGAACAAGGAAGCGTACCTGAAAATGCAATAAGGCGAAAAAAGCAGAAGGAGTTACAGGAAGACAGAGAACAGAGAAGGGCTGGTTTCTTCAGAAGACAGAAGGAATTCGAAATGAAAGGCAATAATGAGACGGAACTTTGATCTGAACAGTTTTGTCTTGGAGCGGCGCGATCATTAATTACTCTCGAAGTTTACCCTCCCAACGGTTGGATAACCGGTGAGAAGGTAAAGGGGCAAAAAGATGATCGCTGGGCTTCTTCACATTCATCAAGGGCCAAGACCACGATAATAGCCCATCGCTTAAAAGCCCATGCGCCGTATGCAAGCCCAACTCGTCTGAATCTGATTTCCCAGCCAGGACAACTTAACTTGCAAGACTCACCACTTCATCTCCATGGTAAATATCAAAGAAATAAAGGGGCAAGTTGTGAAAAGACGCAAGAGTACAAGCAGATGGGAGCATGATTAAGGTCAGCATATTATAAAAAGTTATAAGTTTTTTTATTTATTGTTATTAAACATGGGTTATGAGATCGGAAAAAAGCGATAAGGGCACCTCGGAGTCACACAGAGCTGAGAGCTCAGAGCTCAACTCATGAATTAAAGACAGAGCCCACAGGTCGGTACTCCAGAAAAAGTATACTGAGACCGGGCTCACAGTTCGGATAGTATAGCTCGGAGAACATAACTTGAGAGCTCAGCCGACTAAGGAGGCTCAAAGCCCAAGTAGAGACTGAACTCAATGGTCGGTATTCTAGCTCGGGGAAAGTAGAGCTCAGAGGTCGGTCAGTCCAGTTCGGAAAACGCAGCTTAAGAGCTCAGTCGACTTAAGAGATTTAAAGATCAGCACATCAACTAAAGGCAGGACGGTTAACCCAGCTCGGAAAAGCAAATCGACCTCCCAGTGGGCTAGGTCCGGAGTTCAGTTCATTGACTAAAAGCAAGAATTCACGAGTACGGCCAATCCAGATAAAGTAAAACAAAGTTTAGACAGCTAAGGCTATGAAGAAAGCAATCTCAGTACTTCATCCATGACAGAGAAAGAATAGCTCAAGTATGAACAAAAAACAAGAATTTCATTAAAGGAAAAGTACATTACAGAAGGGAAGACTATCCTTAAAGGAGTTACATGTCCGGGCCTACATTACAGAATGGAAGACTATCCTTAAAGGATTTACATATACAAGATACTACATCATCTACAATTACATCGTTATCACCGACCTCAATATCCCAGTCTTCAGTTCGGAGGAACTCTCGTAGCTCGATATGTGAGTTTGGCAGAAAAGCCAAAATGGGAGTTCGGTAGAAAGACCAAGATCTGTCTCGCTATTATAGGGAAACTGAACAAGTTAATTCCCATAAGCATTTATCACTGTTCCCCTATAGGTCGGCATCCTGGTTGCCCAAGTGTGATTCACGGTACATATGGACAGGATATAATATCTGAACTTGTCCGAATGTACCGTGAAAGCATGGGCTTCCTAGTTACAACTTCAGACAGATAGCCGAGCATACATCCGAAGGCATCGCCAGAAGCTTGACTGAGTGTAGCAGATCTCAGCCTCGCATAATACTGGTACTTCACATTAAAGGGAATAATAATACTGGTACTCCACATCAAAGGCAAAACTAGAGCAAACCCCTCAATAACCCAGAACCTCTTCAGAGTCCGGACAACGAGCAAAGGAGGAGGTCGGCCAGACGACCTGGGTAAAGTAACTTCAGCAACTTGCCAAACGGTCTCACCCCCCGACCGCCCTACCAGAAGGACCTCCAAAACAACGTTCAAACTCCTTAGAGGTAACCTCAAATCTTCAAAAATTTTGAACTGACTCATTTTTATTTCAGGAACTGCAAAATGTTTCAAAACAGAGACAAGTTAGAACAATTTTTTATCAAAGAAATAAAGCAATACAAATTCAAGCTCACCTCCAGCCATTTGAAGAAGGCGTCAAATGGATCCTTCGCTGACAGAACGGGACAATCTCGCCGGAAGAAGGAGGCGGACAGAAAACTGGAACGGAAGAACCCTTCACCCCAACAGAGGGTTCGAGAATGGAGAAAATCTGGCGTTGATATATACCCAGAAGTCTGAGACCCTAGCACAAGATAGAGTTATACTAGACTCTAAGCTAGCAATATCAGACGTTCATGGGAAAGGAAAGAAAGGACATGCCCAGATAATGATGACAGAAAAGCAAAGACAGCAGAGAACAAAAAGAATAGAAAAAAGCCAGAAAGGGGAAAAAGCAGATAAGATTCAAAGACTGCGCAGCGATAGAAAGATGAAAGGAATTTATGAAGGCATCTGAACACGAACAGACGCGGTCATAATGGTTCTTGATATTCACCCCCTCGACAGTTGGAGCAATGACTGCCGAGAAGGTGAAGGGGCAATTGATGACCGCTGGATTTCTTCACCCCGGTCCAGGGCCTCGATCACAGCCAAAAGCCCATCAAGCAGAAGCCCACAAGACAAGCCCCGCTCATTCAACCTCCAGGGCCGAGCTCCGTCCGATTCTCTCATTCAGGCCGGACCAGCCCGCGCCACTCAAGCCTCCTCCTCTTGGTCAGCGTTCGGCCCGATTCTTGGCCCAGCCCAGTATCTAGAGCCCTGCTCAGACAGCCTGGCAGATTCGCTCGAACGTACGCACGAGGAGAATCAGACGCTGTTACGCATGGAGCAGGCGGCTGATACCCTCGTACATCCGAATCTGCCTGTCAGAGACGCGTGTCCCAATCATGGAGAGGCCTTTACACGTCACCAGTAAGCAAGGCGAAATGGATAAAAGGGGAGCCCCCTCCCCATACAGATTTAAGTTTTTGATAAGTTTCTGTAAGCATTGTCTTTCAATACAAAACTCTTGTAAAACCCTATTCTATTGGATCTCAGATCATCACAAGCTATTATGCTTTTATCATTCATTCATTTTATCATCCGCCTTTCTTCCATTTTTTCCCTTTCTTCCATTTTTTTCCCTTTCTCTCATTTTTTTTCTATTACTTTCTTTCATTTCATTTTTTTATTTCATAAGTTTTTTTCTTTTTTTGGGTCTCTTATCCTATTTTCTCTCATTTTCTTTTCTCTTCTATTATTTTTTTTCATTCTTCATAATTGTCCTTTCATTTTCTCTATACTTTTCATTCATATTAGTTTTTTTAATATTATTTTCTTTTAACATATTTTTTCTATTTACATTTTTTCTATTATTTTCTCTTTATTTATTTTCTTTTCTAATCATCATTCACTTTTTTTTCACTTCTCTAATCATCTTTTTTACCGGACTCTCATTCATTCTTCTTTTTCATAATTTTTATTTTTCTATTATTTTCTTTATTTTTCTTTCTTTTTTATTATTTTCTCATTTTATACTATTTACTTTCTTTTTATTTTCACTTTTTTGGATATAAATTAAAAATTTAGTAACAATAATAATATAATTTTAAGTCTTATTAAACTAATAAAAACTTATTTAAACTTTCAATAAATTTACTAATAAATTGAAATTCGTTAATAATTTACTAACAGATTTCACATCTGTTAATAAATTATTTTTCTCTTACACTAACGGATTTAAAATTTGTTAATAATTTAAAATCTGTTAGTAATAATAGTGGAAATTCCATTAGTAAATCCACTAGTTTACTGACGAACTTAAAAATTGTTGGTAAAAATTTAACATCGAACTTTTTAACAACGTATCGTAATTTGTTAGTAATCCATTGTTAATTTATTTACCAATTGATTTTTATTAGATTGCCAATGGAAAAATCACTGCATTATTAATACAAATTAAGAAGTTTGTTGATTCTTATCTTTACAATAAGGTGTCTTTTAAACTCTTAAGAATTTTGAAGCTAAAATTGAAGAAACATTCATGATGTTGTATTTCTCCTTTGGTTAAAACTGTTATTCATGCAAGGTGATTTTTTTTCTGTTATAACACTTTGGATTGATGTCTGTTATTGGAATGCATATGATTATTTTATTGATATAAAATAAATATAAAGAATATATAGTTAAAAAGATAATTATAGTTATGGATTCATTCGTGTCATTTAATTTTACTATCGGTTTATAAATCTATTTATATCTATTTAATTTTAATCTCATATCGGTAAATTATAAGAAACGAAGAGTTCTAATAATATAATACTGTATATTAAATTTATAGAAATAATTTAATTATTATAAATTTAAGTTAATATTATTAATAATAAAATAAAATAATAAATAAAATTTAAAATGCAAAATATATTTAGTGAGTTTAACATTTCAAAATTTTATTATTTTGAAATAATTTTATATATTAATTTTTTACTGATATTAATTAAAATTATAATATTATTCAAATAAAATGTCAAAATAAAAATGTGCCAAACAGTTCTCATGAGAGTTGAGCTTTGTACAAAAAAAATAATTTTTATTATATTAAAATAAAGTAATTAATAATAAAAATTATATAACGTTACTCATTTTAAATTTCTAATTATATTAGAGTAAAATTAAACAATAAACTATTTATTTTTTCCTCATCTATATTATATACAATTAGACTATAATAATATTTTTAAAAATATACATTGATAATTATTTATTAAATAAGGAATATTATTTAATAAAATAAAAAATCAATATTCTACAATTATATTTTATAATATTTTATTTTAAAATATAAAATTAACAAAATTAATTAATTTTTAAATAAATTTAATTAAATATAAGGTACGGTTATAATAAAATATTATTTTTATGAAAATAAATTTAATTAAGTCTCTATATTTTTATTAAGAGTCAAATAAATTTAATTTAAAATTTTTAAAATTTTAAGCTAATTAAACTATGTAATTTTATTAAAAGCTAAATAGATTCTAACTTAAAATTATTTTTAATAATAAAATATTATTTTTATAATTTAAAATATTAAAATTTAGTATTTTAATTATCATAAAAATTTTAAAAAATATATAAATATAATAAATAATTTCTAAAATTATAAAAATAAAGTTTTATCATATAAAAATTTTTATTATTAAAAAATAATATTAAATTAGATTATGATTTATTTGACTTTTGAGTAATAATATAGAGATTTAATTTATCTAAAATTTTGAATTTATATTTATAAAATTATTATTATAAAATGATAAATTTAATTTGTTATTAAATAATATTTTTATATGAAAAATTAATAAAAAAAATTACAAAATGTGGCGCATATAAACAATTCCCAATTTCCTTTTGTTATCCTTACCACTTTACCAGCAGGCAGAGCCTTCCTTTCCGGATTCTCTATTTCCTTTCCTCATTCCCAATCTTCGATCCTTCCCTAAAAACAACTGACGAGAGATCGATGATGATGAAGATGCCTTGGAGGAGGAAGAGCAGGAGCTTCCATCTTCAGCTACAAGTTGGTACCATTCAATCTCCATTCCTATTCTTATTTACCAATTATTGCCATTCTTCTACTTCCACACTTGAAGATGCACGCTTCTTGACAAATAACTTCAAATCTGCTTCTTTTACCCGCCTTCATGATGCCATTGCTTCCTTTAATCATGTAATTCATATGAATCCTCTGCCTTCTAGGGTTCATTTTAATAGATTCTTATCTGCCCTTGTGAAAATGAAACAATATCACAGTGTCCTTTCCATGTCCAAAACAATTGAATTGGTAGGAATCTCTCACGATGTTTATTCTCTTAGCATCTTAATTAATTGCTTCTGCCACTTACATCTTGTGGATTTTGGCTTCTCTGTTTTTGGTAAGATGCTCAAATTCGGATTGGAGCCTACCACTGTGACATTTAATAGCTTAATTAATGGGCTTTGTATGGAGCGTAAAATCAATAAAGCAGTGGAATTTTTTGATGATATGGTTGCACGTGGTTATCAACCTGATGTTCGTACTTACAGTTCGATAATAAACGGAATGTGTAAATTTGGGAAAACAAATGTGGCTATTGGGCTGCTAAAGGGAATGGCTGATAGAGGTTGTGAGCCAAATGTTGTGACATACAATGCAATCATTGACGCACTTTGCAAGGATGAGCTAGTTGGTGAGGCTTTAGAGCTCTTCTCTCAAATGAGGAATAAGGGCATTTCACCTGATGTCATCACTTACACTGGTTTAATTCACGGTGTTTGCAAATTAGGCCAAAAGAACCAAGCTTTGGCCTTGATGAATGAAATGGTGGAGCAGAACATATTACCAGATCTTTATACCTTCAGTGTATTGATTGACGCTCTTTGTAAGGATGGAATGGTTGCAGAGGCTCAAAATACATTCAGTGTAATGATTCAAAGAGGTGTAGAGCCTAATGTGGTCACCTACAGTTCCTTAATCGATGGTCTTTGCATTTCAGACCAATTCAAGGAAGCTTTGGCCTTGTTGAAAGAAATGGTGGGGAGGAACATATCCCCTGATGTTTTTACCTTCAATATATTGATCAACACTCTTTGTAAGAAAGGACTGGTTTCAAATGCAGAGAATATAATCAAAATAATGATTGAAAGAGGTGTGGAACCTAATGTTGTCACTTATAATTCATTGATGGATGGATATTGTCTGTGCAAGCAAATTGATAAGGCTAGAAAGCTATTTGATCTGATGGTGACCAACGAAATAGCTAACATTTTTAGCTACAGCATCTTGATCAATGGATATTGTAAGTGCAAAATGATAGATGATGCAAAGGATATTTTTGTTGAAATGTCTCATAAAGGTTTAGTTCCTAATGCTGTTACTTATTCTACTCTTATAAAGGGTATGTTTCAAGCAGGGAGGCCCCAAACTGCACAGGAGCTCTTTAAGGATATGGGCCCTCATGGTCAACAGCCAGATATAGTAACCTTCTCAATTATGATTGATGGTTTGTGTAGACAGGGGAATCTCGACGAGGCAATCACACTATTGAAAGCAATGGAGAAAAGTCAGTTGAAGCCTAATCTTGTGATCTATAGCAGTCTGATCAATGGTATGTGCAAAGTTGGGAAGATTAATGATGCCAAGGAACTTTTTTCTAGTCTTTTTGAAATTGGTTTACAACCTGATGTTTTTGTATATAATGCAATTATGAAAGGACTCTGCCAACAAGGATTAATGGATGAAGCGTATAAGGTATTTTAAGATATGGAAAAGGTAGGATGTTTACCAAATAATTGTTGTTATAATATCATCATTCAAGGGTTTCTCAAGCATGAGGATTTACCAAAAGCATCAGAACTAATCAATGAAATGGTTGATAAGGGGTTCTCTGCTGATGCTACTACCACAGAATTGGTAGTATATTTATCGCAGCATAATGATCTCATTCTAAGCAAACTACGAAATCGTTCTGAGGCTTCTAAAGCTGTGCAATGAGGGATCAGCAAACTAAAGTTGTTATATCTTGACCGTTCAATGGTGTCTTGGAGAGAAACTTGGTAATTACCTTCTTCAAATGTAGTAGATATGTAATTTAACTAACTTCAAATTTCATTTCTAATTTCAATCAGATGTGATTCTCTTCCACAAAACGACCATGATATCTGTGTGCCTTTCGCTTGTATTCAGACATGGACTAGATCTCTTTGATATAAGATTGTTGATGAATGGAGGTCATGGATTTCTAATCATCAAGTTGCTGGTAAACCCACCTTCTCCATTACAATTTTTTTTTTGGCTGCTACTACTGCTTTAACTCGAGGGCTCAGTCCTAAAATTGAGTTGAGAACTAAAACTAATTGGTTCTATACTACAATGCCTAAGAATCTTTATCTATTTTTATTTTTGTGCTCAATGACCTTTCAAAATACTATCATTTCTCTTGTAGGTACTTGCAAGGATATGACTACAACTTCACCTTTCTAACCATAAAGGTATAAGCAATTCATTTTTGCTTAGTTATTATAATTTTTAATAATAATGAAACTAATGATTATAAACCATTGTGCTTTAATTGAGAATTGATTTAATAATTATACTACACTATAAATGCAGGGCGCAGGATATACAGTCCCAGAATACAAGGTAAGAAAATCACTAGACTTCTACAGCTGTTGGTTGGATGAAATGTCACTAAAATTATAAACAGAAAATTTTATGGGAATTGAGGGAAAAGCAAACGTCCTCTTTGTCAATATAACGGATATATTTTAGTGTTGGACCACCATTTGAGTTATTTATATGGTGCATTTTGCAATACATTTGTGTGGTGTTATGAATGTGAAACACATTGTTTCTTACTGTTTGAGATGTTAGTTAAGTTAGGCAAGAAAAGTTGTTTTGGTTGTTTCTTTTCTCCTTTCAGCAGTATATAATGAGACATTTTATGTTTTTACCACTTTCTAAACCTTGTAATATACTTTTTCTTTTTGCTTGATGCATCTTTCTTGAAGTTTTTTTGATTCTGCATCCATGGGAAATGGTTTGTTAGAGAAGGTGGGTTTGACAGGGTACATATTGAGAGGTAGGAAACCGATTGCAAAATGATTCAGAACCCAAGAATCTATATCAGTTGTTGTTTACTTTACAAAATTAAATTTAGATCTTTCTTCTCTCCTTTTAATCATATCAGATTGGTGTGGGGAATGAGATGAAAATAAAATCTTGGAATGATAGACGATCGGTTGGTAATGTTGCTCTCAAATTCTCCTTTAGCAGACTATTAAATTTAGCAGCTAACCTAGATGTGTTGATGTTAAATATTTTTTTAAAAGGTAGTTTTAGAAAAAAATAAAATCAATTTTGTAAACAAATTTTTAAAAATATCCATTTCCATATAAATTTAATTAAAAAATAAATATTTACTTTTTTTTTTTTTAACTTTCAAACCCGTTATTATTTATAAATACTAATAATTACATTGTAAAATTTATAATTTATTTAATTAATTTATAATATAATATTTTAATTTACAACGTCTATTTTAATGGATTAAAAAACTATACAAATATACATTATTTAAAATATTTTAATTTGATTTGTTCGATTAATTTACTATTTTAATTTAGTTTATGTTCTATTAACAAATATAATATTAAAATTTTAATAGATTGAATATTTTATTAAAACTATTATATGTGTTAATAATTTACTTATATTAAGACTATCATTAATAATTAAAATTCTAATACTATTAAAATAACATATCAAAATAAAAAGTTTTAAATTTTTTTAGTAAGAGTACAGTTTTGTGAATAATATTTTTTTATTATATTAAAATCAAATTATAAATAAAATAATTAATAATAAATATTATACTTGTTAAAAAATTAGTTATACCTTTCAAATTATAAATGTTTAAATATAATTTATTATTGAATATCTATAATTTTACGTAGAATAAAAATATAAAATTATTTAAAATTTATTCATATTTTTCAAATTATAAATTACTAAGTATAATTTATTACTGAAAGTTACTAATTTTAAATAAAATAAAAATATATTATTATTATTATTAATTTTGAAATTCATATTGTATTAGGATAAAGTTTTTTTTAATTATAATTTATATATAATTGGACTATAATAATTTTTTTTAAAAAAATATATGTTAATGATAATTTTATTAAATAACAGATATTAGCAAATAAAAAGTTGAATATTTCAATTGTAATAAAAAAATTAACTAAAATGATATATTTTCTTAATTTTATTTATTATAATTTTTTTAGATAACTTTGATTAAATATGTTCATATAATAATGTGATATTAAGATAATAGGAGCCCAAATTTAATTGCCTATTTGCAATAATAATAATATATTATATAAAAAATTAATAAAGAGATAAAACAAAAATAATAATAAAATATTGTTTAATTTGTGAAAGTGTGAAATATGGTTGTAGAAAAATAGAGTGGTTTACTTGAGTTTTTGGAATTAGAGCATTTATATTTTTTGGAAGGCAAACTCTGACTATAAATTCTACTAGATGTTCTTATGTCCCATTTCTGATTAAATTCTGATTATCTGATTAGATTCTGATTAGATTGATAGAAGAAAGAGAGATAGTTGGATTTCAGGAGATAGTTTGTTCAGAAATTATGAAAATAATCAGTTACAAAATTTTGCAGTCACTTTTATCAAAATGTCTAAAACATTTTAGAACTACTCATAGATATATTTCTCTATGCTATAAAATTTCAGTATCATACAATACATTATTAAGGAATATACTATTTTAATGGTTCAAGCAAGATAGTGGGCAACGTGAGGACTAAACCAAATTTTTAATATTTTAATGTTTAGAACTATATTTGAAACTAAATTTTAGTACAGTTCTCAATTTCAGTACAACCTCAATTTGATTTCAGTTCTTTTTTTGTTTCACTTTAATTTTAGTTTTATTTCAGTTTAAATTTTAATTGTTCACTTTTTCATCGTTCACCACGACAATTTATTAAAATGCAAACTGGACCTGTCACGCCGCTAGCCATATCTTTTCCAACCGGACCTGACTCACCCGAAGTACGCCACGCGTTGGACCACCAAGGGAACCTCAGTGACACCATCGACCATCTTAGAGCTGCTATGGAGCCAATCGATTCGACAAGCGAGGAATTCATGGCCAAGGCGCCCATTCTTATTGACCCGAAGACACAAAATCACAGATGCTCCTCACCTAAGATTTGCATTGGTTGCAACCTCCACCCCTGTTCCAGATTTTTCATAGATCAATTTTGGTTTATTGGGGTATGATCCTTGATGAAATTTTTGGTTTATTGGGGTTTGATCCTTCATGAAATTTCTATTCCTCTAGGTTGTTTAGATGTTCCATTGATTGATTCCGTTGAGATGCTTGTGTTTGGATGTTACATAGTTTGAACCAATTCTTATGACCTCCTCAATTTTACCTGTAAGAGCTGCTAGGAGTTTTATTTCCTTGAAAATTGATTAATTCCTCAAGACCTCTAAGCTGGTATACAAATGGAAAGTTGGTGACACTCTCAAGAAACTCCGGAATCGCAAGCTTTATTATCCTTCTTTCAAGGTTCATCCCTTCAGAATCTCACCAACATTACTTAGCATTTTGTCTTTTCAAATTAGTTGTTTCTTTTTAATTTACTAAAAATTGTTTCTTCTCTGCATTAATAGCATTAATTTGTTAGATTTCTGTTGTAAGTTTGTTAGCTGTGAAGTTAGTTAGCTTTTAGTAAGAAGCTAAATTAATTTTCCCGCCAATGTTAGATGATGAGCCGACAACTCAATTCTTTACTTGTATAAATAACTCACTTATAAATCTTCTCATTAATGAATGGAATATAGAATTTTTCTCTTAATATGGTATCAAAGTAACTAAGGCTCGTGATCCAGAACTTTTTTTATTGACAGTTATTTTTCTTCTTTTTTCTTCTTAAATTTCTCTACAATTTCCTTGATCTTCTTCATTTTTCATCATTTTTCATACTGATCCTACGAAGATAACTACTAATCCTACTGTCGAAGTTGTTGAATCATCTAATACAGATTTAATTACATCTAAATCTAAGATAGACACAGTTATTTTTCTTTTTTCTTCTTCCTAAATTTCTTTGCAATTTCCTTGATCTTTTTCATTTTTCATCATTCCTACGAAGATGACTACTAATCATACTGCTCAAGTTGTTGAATCATCTAATACAGATCTAATTACATCTAAATCTAAGATAGACACAGTTATTTTTCTTCTTTCTTCTTAAATTTCTCTGCAATTTCTTTGATCTTCTTCATTTTTCATCATTTTTCATACTGATCCTACGAAGATGACTACTAATCCTACTGCTCAAGTTGTTGAATCATCTAATACAGATCTAATTACATCTAAATTTGAGATTAACCTGCTGAATTTTGATTCCCCAAGCCAGATTCTAGTAAGTACTCCTTTGACTAAATTCAATTACCTCTCTTGGAATAGATCTATGATAATTGCTTTGACTGCAAAAGATAAAATAAGATTCATAGATGGAACATGTAAAAATTTAATTTTTCATATCGTCCACTACGAAAATTTATTAAAATGCAAATAGAATTTACAAATAGGTATAAATTCATTTATAAATGTTATTTCACAAAATCCACAATAAGTTTTTAATGGTTTAATAAATAGATTAAATGGTCCATGTCGTTAATATGTTAATTGAATATTTAGCGGTACAAATTACCTGAAAGTTAATATAATGAAAAACTCTAATACTCAAAATACTTATGGCACTTGGAGAGAGAAGTAAGAGCATTTCCCTACATCATTATCTGCCCAAAGAGAGTGGGACTGAGCAATGAGAGAAAACATCCATTTCTTTGAAAGTTTTAAATTTGGTTGCACAAAAATAGGGTGGAGCTTTTGGAATTAGAGGAACACTTGTATTTTGGAGGGCAAACTCAAAGCGGCAATATGGTGATTAATCTGGCTTTGAAAAGGAGATATCTCAACGTCAATTAGACTATATATGAGTCCTATCAAAAGTTTTTATGTTCTACTTCTGATTAGATTGTAAATGAGAGACAATTTGGCTTCAAGAAGTGGTTTGTTTAGAAATCACGTAGGCAATTAGTTGTAGGGTTTTGCTATTGCTTTTAATCGTACGAAATTAAATATAAAAGAAAGCTTCTTGTTAATAATCACAAATATTTTCTCTATGCTATAAAATCCCAGTATCATATAATACATCGTCAAGGAACATGCTATTTTAACTATTCAAGCAGAGTAGGGAGCGAAATGCTAGAAGGAAAAGCTATGGTGAAGGAAGTACATGCCCATAAAAATATACACTTCTCCATATTCAATTTAGTACTCTAGTTATAAATGTCACAAATCGAAAAGATTTGATTTTATTATTTAAAATTTAAAATTTAAAATAGAAATATAAATTAATGTAAATATTTGGATTATTTATCATTCTGCAAATCATTCTACTTCCATTTAATTTTACAAACAGATTCTATATCCATTTACAAATCCAAACATATCCATTTAATTTTACCAGGAATTGCTTATCCTTTTTCGAATTAGTTTGTATCTATTTAATTTTACAAACGGATTAAAATCTATTTGCCAATCAATTTGTATCCATTTAATTTTACAAATTATACATTCCTTTATGATCATTTTATATCCATTTAATTTTATAAACGAATTATATAATCATTTGCGAATTAGTTCGTATTTATTTAATTTTACAAACATATTATACATCCGTTTGCAAATCACTGTGTTCATTTAATTTTATGAACGTATTATATGTTTATTTGTGAATCAGTTTGTATCGTTTTAATTTTACAAATAGGTTATATATCTGTTTGAAAATCAGTTTGTTTCCTTTAATTTTATAAACGGATCAAACATTTTTTTATGAAGCAATTTGTATCCATTTAATTTTACAAATGGATTATACGTTCCTTAATGAATATATTAGTGTCTATTTAACTTACAAACAAATTATATATCTATTTAAAAATTAATTTATATTTATTTATTTTTAAAACGGAGTGTACATCTATTTACAAATCCATCTGTGTCCGTTTATAAAATTTTTGCAAATAAATTATATATCTATTTATAAATCAATTTGTGATGAGTTGCAAAACTTATCATTTTCTTTATATTAAATTCCATAATTTTGCTATGATTTTGATGTGAAAAATTAATTTTTACTTGAAATTTGATTTTGGACAGATTTTGAGTTAAAAATAGGAAACAATTAAAAATGAGGAAAAGAATTAAAAGAGACTGTTTTTAGAGTTTTTTTTTTTCTGATTGCAAGGTACAGCCAACAAACAGATTTCAAGATTACTATTTTGCCAGCTGTACAGAATTCAAAACTATTTTAAATAGATACAAATAAAATCATATTAAGATTAGGATAAAAGTCGTCATACGAATAGTAAATTTATTTTACTTTTTTTATTAAATTATGAATAATTACTTTTTTATTTAGAAAAAACCTATATAAAGGTTGCTCAGAATTTACAATCTCTTCTCATCATCTCCTCTCTTTTTCGGTCCCTTTTTGGCCGAATTCTTATTCTTCTTCTTCTTTTTCTTTTATTTTTTTGCAATTTTATTATAATCTTTATAGACTAAACTCTCTCATTCAGTTAAAAGTTAATCAAATTGAAATTCATTTAAAATTGTGAGGTTATGTTCTTAATTTGTGTTTATCTTATTTTTATTTTTAATTAATTTCTATTTTTAGGAAATACCACCTCCATGGTTGTTCTTTTAAAATTCAAAGGAAGACATTGTATTGTTATTTAATCCAAGTAAGTTTAATTGGGTTAATACAAGTAATATTTAATTTAATTAATTAAATTTACACGTTTAATGGAGTTATTAATTAACTAAAAAATAATTTAAGCGTTATGTGGATTAATTTAGGAAGAATCGGTGAAATTCGTTTGTTTAAACACTATAACCAATAACTATCTTTTTAACTAATGATGAACTGCAAATCTTTTAATTTTGATTATCTTCAGCTGAATTTTAATTTGATTATTTGTTTCATCATTTTAATTGCGTTATTTTCTTCTTTAAGTTTTCTTTTTTAAATCAATTTCTCCAATAACTATTTTATTTTTTTATTTTTATTTTAAACTATTCTTTTATCCTGCTTGTCATCTAATTTAAATGAAATTAAGGTATATGTAGATCAAAACCCTATTTGCATATTTTTTTTTTAAATTAAGTAAAAAGAAATCAGTTTTAATTAACAGATTCAACGCCCATTTGTATGCATTGAATTTTACAAACGGATTTTATACTTGTTTAGGAATCCGTTTACATCCATTTAATTTTATAAATATATTATATATCCATTTATAAATTAAATTGTGTTTATTTAATTTTATAAATGTATCACTCGAATACATTTATGTCTAATGCTAAATATGTGAAAAAAAATTAATATATCAATTATATATTTAATCTTTATGTTAATTTATATTTTAATCAAATTTATTTATTTTTTTAATTTCAATTTAATACTTGATGAGTTGTAAAATTCACTATTTTTATCATATTAAATTCCATTTTGTTATGATTTTGATATAAGCAATTGATTTTTACTTAATTTTAATTTTGGATAGGTTTTGAGCCGAAAATAAGAAAATGAATAAAAAATACTATTTTAGAATTTTTTCTTATTACAAGGTACAACTTTACCCAAAATTATGACCTAACCTTGATGGATAGATAGCAATATTTCTGGTTTGCCAATTGTAGAGAGTTCAAAACTGTTTTCAAATACAAATATAATCAGATCAAAATTAAAATAAGAATTATTATACAAGTAGTAGTTTTATTTTACTTTTTCTTTTAAATGGTGAATAATTATATTTTTATTTAGGAAAATCCTATATAAAGGCTGGTTTAGAAGTAGATCTTTCATCTATTCTCCTCTTCTCCACACCCTCTTTTTAGTTTCTCTTCAGCCAAGCGCTTCTTTCCAGTCTTCTTTTATTTTTGCAATTTTGTTATAGTTTTTAGAGGCTAAACTCTTTCATTCAGTTAAAGATTAATCAAGTTGAGGTTTAATTAAGTTGTGAGATTTTATTTTTAATTTTTATTCATCTCAATTTTTTTTTCAATTAATTTCTATTTTCGAGTAACACCACCTCCTTTAAAAATTCAAAAGGTCTATTAAATCGGAAGATAACATATTGTTAATTAACCCAAATAAATACGAAATTATTTAATTGTATTAATAAAAGTAGCAATTAGTATATTCTTTTATGTTAAAAAACTAATTGATTTAGTTGAAATATTTCGCTTGCTATCATTGATTAAATTTGGGTTGCTTGATAAAATTATTAATTAATTAGAAATAAATTTAAGTCTACATGAATTAATTTA
This sequence comes from Manihot esculenta, assembly GCF_001659605.2. NCBI lineage: Eukaryota > Viridiplantae > Streptophyta > Magnoliopsida > Malpighiales > Euphorbiaceae > Manihot > Manihot esculenta. The sequence continues at coordinate 2,711,285 of NC_035169.2, forward strand.
ATTTTAAAGAATAATAGGCGGAATTTACTTATTTAAATACTATAACTAAATAATAGACAATTGAGGGAATATTTTTTTTAAATTAATGAATTTGACGTGGATCAATAAATTTTAATTTTTATTTTTATTTCATTTATATTCATTTAAATTAATGGTTATATTTTAAATTTTATAAATTCACCCTTTAATTTAACCTTTAATATTTATAAACTTCAACTTATTATTAAAATTTTATCTCAATCTTTTCAATTGTAATTAAATTTATTTATAAAATATTTTTTAATTAAAAACACATAAAAAATAAATAATGAAAAACTGGAGAAACCTCAATTACCTTCCATCACCCATAAATTCTGAAGTTTTATCGCATGCACAGCCCTTATAACTTCCATATTAAGACGAAGATTTTTACAAGTTTTATCGCATGCACAGCCCTTCTCTATCGACTTCCCAGAAACCATAACCCATCCCCGCTCTCAACTATTATAAGGTTATTCCTTTACCAGCTGGCAGAGAGCCTTCCTTTTCCGATTCTCTATTTCCTTTCCTCATTCCTAATCTCTGATCCATCCCTAAAAACAACTGACGAGATATCGATGATGATGAAGATGCCTTGGAGGAGGAAGAGCAGGAGCTTCCATCTTCAGCTACAAGGGGCAATTGGTACCATTCAATCTCCATTCCTATTCTTATTTACCAATTATTGTCATTCTTCTACTTCCACACTTGAAAATGCACGCTTCTTGACAAATATCTTCAAATCTGCTTCTTTTACGCACCTTGATGATGCCATTGCTTCCTTCAATCATGTAATTCATAAGCATCCTCTGCCTTCTAGGGTTCCATTTAATAGATTCTTATCTGCCCTTGTGAAAATGAAACAATATCACACTGTCCTTTCCATGTCCAAAACAATTGAATTGGTAGGAATTTCTTACGATGTTTGTTCTCTTAACATCTTAATTAATTGCTTCTGCCGTTTACATCTTGTGGATTTTGGCTTCTCTGTTTTCGGGAAGATGTTCAAATTCAGATTGGAGCCTACCACTGTGACATTTACTACCTTAATTAATGGGCTTTGTAATGGAGAGTAAAATCGATAAAGCAGTGGAATTTTTCGATGATATGGTTGCACGTGGTTATCAACCTAATGTTTATACTTACAATGTGATGGTAAACGGAATGTGTAAATTTGGGAAAACAAACGTGGCTATTGGGCTGCTAAAGGGAATGGCTGATAGAGGTTGTGAGGCAGATGTTGTGACATACAGTGCAATCATTGACGCCCTTTGCAAAGATGAGCTAGTTGGTGAGGCTTTAGAGCTCTTCTCTCAAATGAGGAATAAGGGCATTTCAGCTGATGTCATCACTTACACTGGTTTAATTCATGGTGTTTGCAAATTAGGCCAAAAGAACCAAGCATTGGCCTTGATGAATGAAATGGTGGAGAAAAACATATTACCAAATGTTTATACCTTCAGTGTATTGATTGATGCTCTTTGTAAGGATGGAATGGTTTCAGAGGCTCAAAAAACATTCAATATAATGATTCAAAGAGGTGTAGAGCCTAATGTGGTCACCTACAGTTCCTTAATTGATGGTCTTTGCATTTCAGACCATTTCAAAGAAGCTTTGGCCTTGTTGAAAGAAATGGTGGGGAGGAACATATCCCCTAATATTTTTACCTTCAATATATTGATCCACACTCATTGTAAGAAAGGACTGGTTTCAAATGCACAGAATATAATCAAAATAATGATTCAAAGAGGTGCGGAACCTAGTGTTGTCACTTATAATTCATTGATGGATGGATATTGTCTGTGCAAGCAAATTGATAAGGCTAGAAAGGTATTTGATCTGATGGTGACCAATGAAATAGCTGACATTTTTAGCTACAGCATTTTGATCAATGGATATTGTAAGTGCAAAATGATAGATGATGCAAAGGATATTTTTGTTGAAATGTCTCATAAAGGTTTAGTTCCTAATGCTGTTACTTATTCTACTCTTATAAAGGGTATGTTTCAAGCAGGGAGGCCCCAAACTGCACAGGAGCTCTTTAAGGATATGGGCCCTCATGGTCAACAGCCAGATATAGTAACCTTCTCAATTATGATTGATGGTTTGTGTAGACAGGGGAATCTCGACGAGGCAATCACACTATTGAAAGCAATGGAGAAAAGTCAGTTGAAGCCTAATCTTGTGATCTATAGCAGTCTGATCAATGGTATGTGCAAAGTTGGGAAGATTAATGATGCCAAGGAACTTTTTTCTAGTCTTTTTGAAATTGGTTTACAACCTGATGTTTTTGTATATAATGCAATTATGAAAGGACTCTGCCAACAAGGATTAATGGATGAAGCGTATAAGGTATTTAAAGATATGGAAAAGGTAGGATGTTTACCAAATAATTGTTGTTATAATATCATCATTCAAGGGTTTCTCAAGCATGAGGATTTACCAAAAGCATCAAAACTAATCAATGAAATGGTTGATAAGGGGTTCTCTGCTGATGCTACTACCACAGAATTGGTAGTATATTTATCGCAGCATAATGATCTCATTCTAAGCAAACTACGAAATTGTTCTGAGGCTTCTAAAGCTGTGCAATGAGGGATCAGCAAACTAAAGTTGTTATATCTTGACCGTTCAATGGTGTCTTGGAGAGAAACTTGGTAATTACCTTCTTCAAATGTAGTAGATATGTAATTTAACTAACTTCAAATTTCATTTCTAATTTCAATCAGATGTGATTCTCTTCCACAAAACGAAAATTTCTAAAACTGCAAATTACCTGTGGTGGAAACCATGATATATGTGTGCCTTTCGCTTGAATTCAGACATGGACTAGATCTCTTTGATATAAGATTGTTGATGAATGGAGGTCATGGATTTCTAATCATCAAGTTGCTGGTAAACCCACCTTCTCCATTACAATTTTTTTTTGGCTGCTACTACTGCTTTAACTCGAGGGCTCAGTCCTAAAATTGAGTTGAGAACTAAAACTAATTGGTTCCATACTACAATGCCTAAGAATCTTTATCTATTTTTATTTTTGTGCTCAATGACCTTTCAAAATGCTATCATTTCTCTTGTAGGTACTTGCAAGGATATGACTACAACTTCACCTTTCTAACCATAAAGGTATAAGCAATTCATTTTTGCTTAGTTATTATAATTTTTAATAATAATGAATCTAATGATTATAAACCAGTGTGCTTTAATTGAGAATTGATTTAACAATTATACTACACTATAAATGCAGGGCGCAGGATATATACAGTCCCAGAATACAAGGTAAGAGAATCACTAGACTTCTACAGCTGTTGGTTGGATGAAATGTCACTAAAATCATTTGAGTTATTTATATGGTGCATTTTGCGATACATTTGTGTGGTGTTATGAATGTGAAACACATTGTTTCTTACTGTTTGAGATGTTAGTTAAGTTAGGCAAGAAAAGTTGTTTTGGTTGTTTCTTTTCTCCTTTCAGCAGTATATAATGAGACATTTTATGTTTTTACCACTTTCTAAACCTTGTAATATACTTTTTCTTTTTGCTTGATGCATCTTTGTTGAAGTTTTTGTGATTCTGCATCCATGGGAAATGGTTTGTTAGAGAAGGTGGGTTTGACAGGGTACATATTGAGAGGTAGGAAATCGATTGCAAAATGATTCAGAACCCAAGAATCTATATCAGTTGTTGTTTACTTTACAAAATTGAATAAACTATGGGATAAACTTGGTGCTTTAAGGCATCATCTAACTATTTGTGAATGTGGTGCTTCTGAAGTATAACACAAGTATAATCTTGGAATATTCATAAAATTTTCTTTGAGCTGTTATTTACACACCACCTGCAGTATGTATCAAGTCTTAAATTAGTTAGATATTCAATAAAAAGACTTTTTATATGATTCCAATAATTCTCTACATAATATGTTTCTTAAAACTAAATTTGATTCAATTTATTTTAACACCATAATTCTTTATAAAAAAAATACCTACAAAATTTCTTGCAGTTAGTAATTTAATGGTCATGGTCAGTAAACGGTCAGTAACTTATTTTACAAATCACTTTTTCCATAATTTGATCAGTTAACATGATTTCCTCTGGTGCGTTATTATTTATAAATACTAATAATAACATTGTAAAATTTATAATTTATTTTTATTAATATAATTTATTTAATTAATTTATAATATAATATTTTAATTTACATATAAAATCCACATGTTCACGTCTATTTTAATGGATTAAAAAATTATACAAATATACATTATTTAAAATATTTCAATTTGATTTGTTGGATTAATTTACTATTTTAATTTAATTAATGTTCTATTAACAAATATAATATTAAAATTTTAATAGATTAAATATTTTATTAAAACTATTATATGTTTTAATAATTTACTTATATTAAGGTTAGTAATTAGATATATTTGTCTATGCTATAAAATCTCAATATCATACAACACATTATTAAGAAATATACTACATAATTAGTTCAGTGGGCAACATGCTAAAAAAGAAAAACTATAATTCTTGCTAAGAACTAGAATCAAATTAAATTTGTAATACTTTAATATAAAGAAAAACTATAGTTCTTACTAAGAATTAGAACCAAATCAAATTTTTAATACTTTAATGCATTTCAAACTAAATTTCGGTATAGTTCTAATACGATTCTAAGTAATTTTATTACTATCTCAATTTGATTTTAATTTTTTTTTATTTTTATTTTAATTTTATTTCAATTTAAATTTTAATTTTTACAAATAAAATCATAATAGCTTTTACGTATATTTTAAAATAGTAAATAATTAATATTAAAATAATAATAAAAATAATAATATTAATATTTAAATAATAACAGTAGTAATATAATATATATATATATATATTATATACAACTCTTGATAAGAATATTTTATTATTTTATGTAGTTATTAATTATATAATTTTAATTAAAAATGTATGAAATTAATATATAAATATATATTATATTACTAATAATACATTTATAATTGATATAAAAAAAAGGATGTATATATCATTCGGGTATAATAATTTTTTAAAAAATATATATATGTTAATGATAATTTTATTAAATAGTAGATATTAGCAAATATAATAAAAATTTGAATATTTCAATTACAGTAAAACAATCAACTAAAATGATATATTTTCTTAATTTTATTTTATTATAATTTTTTTGATAACTTTGATTAAATATATTCATATAATAATGTGATATTAAGATAATAGGAGCCCAAATTTAATTGTCTATTTGTAATAATAATAATAATATATAAAAAATTAATAAAAAGATGAAAAAATAACGGTAAAATATTGTTTAGTTTGTGAAAGTGTTAAATTTGGTTGTAGAGAAATAGAGTGGTTTATTGAAGATTTTGAAATCAAATGGACATTTATACTTTTTGGAGGCCAAATTCAAAGCGGCAATATAAAGATTTATCTGGCTTTAAAGAGAGATAAATCATCGTCAATCAGACTATGTATCCTACTAGAGGTTCTTATATCCCTTCTGATTAGATTGATAAGAGAATAAGAGAGAGCTGAGCTTCAAGAGGTGATTTGTTCAGATCACATGAGCAACTCATACAAAACTAAATATAAAAGGAAGTTTCTTGTTAGAAATCTGATATATTTTTCTATGCTACAAAATCTCAGTATAAGTGAGATAGTGGGCAACATACTAAAATGAAAAGCTATAGTTCTTATACTTTTATCACCAGATTTTACTACAATATACTTTAATCTATTAGTAATTTTAACAGATTTATTAAAAAATTTGAAATCCTTCAATAACTCTTAATATAAAACGTTGTATAAAAATTCACCAACAGATTTGAAATCTGTTGGTAATCTACTAGTATTACTAACAAATTTAAAAATTTATTGAAAATTTATAAATTTATAAAATAATTGGTGTTGAAATTTATGAATAGACTTAAAATCTATTAGTAAATCACTAACAATTTTAATCTGTTAGTAAATTTAAGGGTGTAAATGAAACAAACCGTTTGTAACCGTTTGTAAGCTATTCGAGATTCGACTCGATAAAAACTTGACCGAACTCGACTCGATTTCTAAGCGATTCAAACTCGAACTTAATTTTTAGGCTTGTTTAGTAAACGAAACAAACTTAAACCGTATAGTGTCTCGTTAAGACTCGTGAGCTCGACTTGCGTTCGAATTTATTAGCATACTGGTGAATAGTCTCATTAAGCAGACTGAAATTAATATCATAAGAGAAATAAATTTAACTTAACTCCTGCATATACTTTCATGAGCCAAATCTAAATTTTATAAAATTCAATTCTATATTATTTAATTATACTATTAAAACTTACATATTTGGATTGTTAAGAGCTCATTTTTATAAATTTATAAGCTAATTTGTATATGTGAAAGTCAGCTGCTTGCTTGATGTGTGACGTCCCACATCGACGAAGTACGGAAAATCAAAATTGTATATAATAGTTAGTACGAAACTACTAAATAACTTAGTTAACTATTTTGAGTCAGGTGGAAAGTGGATCCCAAGTTATTTAGGTCAAAGCTACCCCTGAGTAAGAGCTAGTGGCCCTGTCACAATACCGAAATTGAACTTATTAATACTTAACTCGTCTAAATTTAGTTCGACTTCGAAATACGTAAAACTCGAGTTCGGCTTGAATTTAAAAAAATTTTAACGAACTAAATTTAAACTCTTCAAAACTTAGCTCTACACTTCGTTTACACCTTAAGTAAATTTTTAAAAGTGTTTAAATTACTAACGGATTTAAAAATTCGTTACTAAATTTTATCATCAAATTAATAAGTATTAAATTTATCAATGAGCCGATAAATCTTTTGATAAATTTAAAATAAAATCCTACATAAAATTTTCTGCATCGTTATTTTACGACTTATATTTTTCAGATTTCAAATCCATTATTAATTTTTGGAGAGAAAAAGGGTTTTTTTTTTTAAATTTAGTAACAAATTGCAAATTTATTAGTACTTCGCGTTTATAAATATAACACAAACTCCTATACTTTTATCATTCATTCATTTTATCATCCACCTTTTTTTCATTTTTTTCCTTTTCTCTCATTTTCTTTTTTTTATTACTTTCTTTCATTTTATTTTTTATCTCATAAGTTTTTTTCTTATTTTTTTTAATTATTTTTCTTTCATTTCTTATCCTATTTTCTCTCGTTCTCTTTCTCTTCTATTATTTTTTTCATTCTTCATAATTTTCCTTTCATTTTCTCCCTTTTCTTTTCCATCTTTTTCTTTCCTTTCCTTTTATCTTCTTTGTTTTCTCTATACTTTTCATTGATATTAGTTTTTTTAATATTATTTTTTTCTATCATTTTCTTTCTATTTACATTTTTTCTATTATTTTCTCTTTATTTATTTTATTCTCCAGTCATTTGTTCACTTTTTTCATTTCTCTAATCATCTTTTTACTCAACTCTCATTCATTCTTCTTTTTCATAATTTTTATTTTTCTATTATTTTCTTTATTTTTCTCTTTTCTCTTTCTTTTTTATTATTTTCTCTCATTTTATACCATTTAATTTTTTTTTATTTTAACCTTTTTGAATATAAATTAAAATTTTGATAACAATAATAATATAATTTTAATTCTTATTAAATTAATAAAAAAATATTTAAACTCTCAATAAATTTACTAATGAATTACAATTCATTGATAATTTACTAACGGATTTTACATCTGTTAATAAATTATTTTTCTCTTATACTAACGGATTTAAAATTTATTAATAATTTAAAATCTGTTAATAATAATAGTAGAAATTTCATTAGTAAATCTACCAGTTTACTGATGAACTTGAAAACCGTTGGTAAAATTTTAACACCGAACATTTTAACACCGGATCAGTAATCTATTACTAATCCATTATTAATTAATTTATCAACGAATTTTTATTAGATTGCCAATGAAAAAATCAATGCATTATTAATACAAATTAAGAAGTTGATTCTTATCTTTACAATAAGATATCTTTTAAACTCTTAAAAATTTTGAAGCTAAAATTGAAGAAACATTCATGACGTTATATGAGAATTTTGAAGCTAAAATTAAAGAAACATTCATGAAGTTATATTTCTCATTTCATGCAAGATGATGTCTGTTATTGGAATGCATATGATTGTTTTATTGATATAAAATAAGTATAAAGAATATACAGTTAAAAAGATAATTATAGTTATCGATCCGTTCGTATCATTTAATTTTACTGTCCGTTAATAAATCTATTTATATCCATCTAATTTTAATCTCATATTGATAAATTATAAGAGATGAAGAGTTCTCCTTCCCTATAAAAAGGGAAGGCCTCTCCTTCCTTCAATATTAGCACCTGATTTTTTATAATTTATAATATAATATACTATATATTAAATGTATAGAAATAATTTAATTATTATAAATTTAAGTTAATATTATTAATAATAAAATAAAATAATAAATAAAATTTAAAATGCAAAATATATTTAGTGAGTTTAACATTTCAAAATTTTATTATTTTGAAATAATTTTATATATTAATTTTTTACTGATATTAATTAAAATTGTAATATTATTCAAATAAAATGTCAAAATAAAAATGTGCCAAACAGTTCTCATGAGAGTTAAGCTTTGTAAAAAAAAATTAATTTTTATTATACTAAAATAAAGTAATTAATAATAAAAAATTATATAAAGTTACTCATTTTAAATTTCCTAATTATATTTTTAAAATTATACATTGATATTTTTAAAAAATTATACTATAACAATATTTTTAAAAATATACATTGATAATTATTTATTAAATAAGGAATATTATTTAATAAAATAAAAAATCAATATTCTGCAATTATATTTATAATATTTTATTTAAAAAAATAAAATTAACAAAATCAATTAATTTTTAAATAAATTTAATTAAATATAAGGTATGGTTATAATAATTTAATATTATAATAATATAAAAGAAAATTTATTTACTTATTCAAAATGAATTTAATACAATATTGTATACAAAAATTAATAATATATATACATAATTAGCATACACAATGTCTAGAAATATCAAGTAGGTTAAAAAAATTATGAAAATAAATTTAATCAAGTCTGTATATTTTTATTAAGAGTCAAATAAATTTAATTTAAAATTTTAGATTAATTAAACTATGTAATTTTATTAATGGCTAAATAGATTTTAACTTAATATTATTTTTTAAAAATAAAATATTATTTTTATAATTTAAAACATTAAAAATTTAGTATTTTAATTATCATAAAAAATTAAAAATATATAAATATAATAAATAATTTTTAAAAATATAAAAATAAAGTTTTATTATATAAAAAATATTTTTATTATTAAAAAATAATATTATATTATTAAAAAAATAATTTTACGACTTATTTAATTCTTAAGTAGTAATAATAATATATAGATTTAATTGATTTAAAATTTTGAATTAAAATTATTTAACTTTTAAATAAAAGTAAAGACTTAATTGGATTTATATTTAAAAAATTATTATTATAAAATGATAAATTTAATTTGTTATTAAATAATATTTTTAAATTAATAAAAATTTACAAAATGTGGCGCATATAAACAATTCCCAATTTCCTTTTGTTATCCTTACCACTTTACCAGCAGGCAGAGAGCCTTCCTTCTCTGATTCTCTATTTCCTTTCCTCATTCCCAATCTCCGATCCATCCCTAAAAACAACTGACGAGAGATCGATGATGATGAAGATGCCTTGGAGGAGGAAGAGCAGGAGCTTCCATCTTCAGCTACAAGGGGCAATTGGTACCATTCAATCTCCATTCCTATTCTTATTTACCAATCATTGCCATTCTTCTACTTCCACACTTGAAGATGCACGCTTCTTGACAAATAACTTCAAATCTGCTTCTTTTACCCATCTTGATGATGCCATTGCTTCCTTCAATCATGTAATTCATAAGCATCCTCTGCCTTCTAGGGTTCCATTTAATAGATTCTTATCTGCCCTTGTGAAAATGAAACAATATCACACTGTCCTTTCCATGTCCAAAACAATTGAATTGCTAGGAATCTCTCACGATGTTTATTCTCTTAACATCTTAATTAATTGCTTCAGCCACTTACACCTCGTGGATTTTGGCTTCTCTGTTTTTGGTAAGATGCTCAAATTCGGATTGGAGCCTACCACTGTGACATTTACTACCTTAATTAATGGGCTTTGTATGGAGAGTAAAATCGATAAAGCAGTGGAATTTTTCGATGATATGGTTGCACGTGGTTGTCAACCTGATGTTTATACTTACAATACCATAATAAACGGAATGTGTAAATTTGGGAAAACAAATGTGGCTATTGGGCTACTAAAGCGAATGGCTGATAGAGGTTGTGAGCCAAATGTTGTGACATACAGTGCAATCACTGACGCCCTTTGCAAGGATGAGCTAGTTGGTGAGGCTTTAGAGCTCTTCTCTCAAATGAGGAATAGGGGCATTTCACCTGATGTCATCACTTACACTGGTTTAATTCACGGCGTTTGCAAATTAGGCCAAAAGAACCAAGCTTTGGCCTTGATGAATGAAATGGTGGAGCAGAACATATCACCTGATGTTTATACCTTCAATGTATTGATTGACGCTCTTTGTAAGGATGGAATGGTTTCAGAGGCTCAAAATACATTCAATGTGATGATTCAAAGAGGTGTAGAGCCTGATGTGGTCACCTACAATTCCTTAATTGATGGTCTTTGCATTTCAGACCAATTCAAGGAAGCTTTGGCCTTGTTGAAAGAAATGGTGGGGAGGAACATATCCCCTAGTGTTTTTACCTTCAATATATTGATCGACACTCTTTGTAAGAAAGGACTGGTTTCAAATGCAGAGAATATAATCAAAATAATGATTCAAAGAGGTGTGGAACCTACCATTGTCACTTATAATTCATTGATGGATGGATATTGTCTGTGCAAGCAAATTGATAAGGCTAGAAAGGTATTTGATCTGATGGTGACCAATGAAATAGCTGACATTTTTAGCTACAGCATTTTGATCAATGGATATTGTAAGTGCAAAATGATAGATGATGCAAAGGATATTTTTGTTGAAATGTCTCATAAAGGTTTAGTTCCTAATGCTGTTACTTATTCTACTCTTATAAAGGGTATGTTTCAAGCAGGGAGGCCCCAAACTGCCCAGGAGCTCTTTAAGAATATGTGCTCTCATGGTCAACAGCCAAATATAGTAACCTTCTCAATTATGATTAATGGCTTGTGTAGACAGGGGAATCTGGATGAAGCACTCACCCTATTGAAAGAAATGGAGGAAAGTCAGTTGAAGCCTGATCTTGTGACCTATTGCATTCTGATCAATGTTATGTGCAAAGTTGGGAAGATTAATGATGCCAAGGAACTTTTTTCTAGTCTTTTTGAGATTGGTTTACAACCTGATGTTTATGTATATAATGCAATTATGAAAGGACTCTGCCAACAAGGATTAATGGACGAAGCGTATAAGGTATTTAGAGACATGGAAAAGGGAGGATGTTTACCGAATAATTGTTGTTATAATATCATCATTCAAGGGTTTCTCAAGCATGAGGATTTACCAAAAGCATCAGAACTAATCAACGAAATGGTTGATAAGGGGTTCTCTGCTGATGCTGCTACCAAAGAATTGGTAGTACATTTATCGCTGAATAATGATCTCATTCTGAGGCTTTTAAAGGTGCGCAATGAGGGATCAGCAAATTAAAGTTATTATATCTTGACCATTCAAGTGTATCTTGGAGGGCAACTTGGTAATTACCTTTTTCAAATATAATAGATATGTAATTTAACTAACTTCTTCAAATATTATTTTTAATTTCAATCAGCTGTGATTCTCTTCCACAAAACGAAAATTTCTAACACTGCAAATTACCTGTGGTGGAAACCATGATATGTGTGCCTTTCGCTTGAATTCAGACATGGACTAGATCTCTTTGATATAAGATTGTTGATGAATGGAGGTCATGGATTTCTAATCATCAAGTTGCTGGTAAACCCACCATCTCCATTACATTTTTTTTTTTGCTGCTACTACAGTCTTAACTCGAGAGCTCAGTCCTAAAATTGAGTTGAGAACTAAAATTAATTGGTTCCATACTACAATGCCTAAGAATCTTTATTTATTTTTATTTTTGTGCTCAATGACCTTTCAAAATGCTATCATTTCTCTTGTAGGTACTTGCAAGGATATGACTACAACTTCACCTTTCTAACCATAAAGGTATAAGCAATTCATTTTTGCTTAGTTATTATAATTTTTAATAATAATGAAACTAATGATTATAAACCAGTGTGCTTTAATTGAGAATTGATTTAACAATTATACTACACTATAAATGCAGGGCGCAGGATATACAGTCCCAGAATACAAGGTAAGAGAATCACTAGACTTCTACAGCTGTTGGTTGGATGAAATGTCACTAAAATCATTTGAGTTATTTATATGGTGCATTTTGCGATACATTTGTATGGTGTTATGAATGTGAAACACATTGTTTCTTACTGTTTGAGATGTTAGTTAAGTTAGGCAAGAAAAGTTGTTTTGGTTGTTTCTTTTCTCCTTTCAGCAGTATATAATGAGACATTTTATTTTTTTACCACTTTCTAAACCTTGTAATATCCTTTTTCTTTTTGCTTGATGCATCTTTTTGAAGTTTTTGTGATTCTGCATCCATGGGAAATGGTTTGTTAGAGAAGGTGGGTTTGACAGGGTACATATTGAGAGGTAGGAAATCGATTGCAAAATGATTCAGAACCCAAGAATCTATATCAGTTGTTGTTTACTTTACAAAATTGAATAAACTATGGGATAAACTTGGTGCTTTAAAGCATCATCTAACTATTTGTGAATGTGGTGGTTCTGAAGTATAACACAAGTATAATCTTGCAATATGCTTCATAAAATTTTCTTTGAGCTGTTATTTACACACCACCTGCAGTAGGTATCAAGTCTTAAATTAGTTAGATATTCAATAAAAAGACTTTTTATATGATTCCAATAATTCTCTACATAATATGCTTCTTAAAACAAAATTTGATTCAATTTATTTTAACACCATAATTCTTTTTTTCTTGCAGTTAGTAATTTAACGGTCAGTAACTTATTTTACAAATCACTTTTTCCATAATTTGATCAGTTAACAGGATTTCTTCTGGTGCGTTATTATTTATAAATACTAATAATTACATTGTAAAATTTATAATTTATTTTTATTAATATAATTTATTTAATTAATTTATAATATAATATTTTAATTTACATATAAAATCCACATGTTCACATCTATTTTAATGGATTAAAAAATTATACAAATATACATTATTTAAAATATTTCAATTTGATTTGTTCTATTAATTTACTATTTTAATTTAATTTATGTTCTATTAACAAATATAATATTAAAATTTTAATAGATTAAATATTTTATTAAAATTATTATATGTTTTAATAATTTACTTATATTAAGGTTAGTAATTAGATATATTTATCTATGCTATAAAATCTCAATATCATACAATACATCATTAAGAAATATACTACTTAATTAGTTTGGCGAGAAAGTGAGCAACATGCATGCTAAAAAGAAAAATTATAATTCTTACTAAGAACTAGAATCAAATTAAATTTGTAATACTTTAATATAAAGAAAAACTATAGTTCTTACTAAGAATTAGAACCAAATCAAATTTTTAATACTTTAATGCATTTGAAATTAAATTTCGGTATAGTTCTAATACGATTCTAAGTAATTTTAGTACTATCTCAATTGGATTTTAATTTTTTTTATTTTAATTTTTATTTTATTTCAATTTAAATTTTAATTTTTACAAATAAAATCATAATAGCTTTTACGTATATTTTAAGATAGTAAATAATTAATATGAAAATAATAATAAAAATATTAATATTAATATTTAAATAATAACAGTACTAATATATATATATATATATACAACTCTTGATAAGAATATTTTATTATTTTATGTAGTTATTAATTATATAATTTTAATTAAAAAATATATGAAATTAATATATAAATATATATTATATTACTAATAATACATTTATAAATTGATATAAAAAAAGGATGTATATATCATTCGAGTATAATAATTTTTTTAAAAAAATATATGTTAATGATAATTTTATTAAATAACAGATATTAGCAAATAAAAAGTTGAATATTTCAATTGTAATAAAAAAATTAACTAAAATGATATATTTTCTTAATTTTATTTATTATAATTTTTTTAGATAACTTTTGATTAAATATATTCATATAATAATGTGATATTAAGATAATAGGAGCCCAAATTTAATTGCCTATTTGCAATAATAATAATAATATATAAAAAATTAATAAAGAGATGAAAAAACAACGGTAAAATATTTTTTAGTTTGTGAACGTGTTAAATTTGATTGTAGAGAAATAGAGGGGTTTATTGGATATTTTGAAATTAAAGGGACATTTATATTTTTTGGAGGGCAAACTCAAAGCGGTAATATAATAATTTATTTGGCTTTAAAAAGAGATAAATCAACATTAATCAGACTATGTATCCTACCAGAGATTCTTATACCTCACTTCTGGTTAGATTGGTAGGAGAATGAGAGAGAGAGCTGAGCAGATTTGTTCAGAGATTATAGGGGCAACCAGTTATAAGATTTTGGAATCGCTTTTATCAAAATGTCAGTTTTAGAGCTTCTCATACAAAATTAAATATAAAAGGAAGTTTTTTGTTAGAAATCAGGTATATTTTTCTATGCTACAAAATCTCAGTATAAGTGAGATAGTGGGCAATATGCTAAAAGGAAAAATTATAGATACGATACTTTTATCACCAGATTTTACTATAATATACTTTAATCTATTAGTAATTTTAACGAATTTATTAAAAAAATTTAAAAATCTTTCAATAATTCTTAATATAAAAAGTTGTATAAAAATTCACTCACAGATTTTAAATCTGTTGATAATCTACTAATATTACTAATAAATTTAAAAATTTATTGGAAATTTATAAATTTATAAAATAATTGTGTTGGAATTTATTAACGGAATTTATAAAATATAATAGTTAGTACGAAACTATTAAATAATTTGGGTTAACCATTTTAGGTCAGGTAGAAGTTATTTGGGTCAGTTTGGATCAGACTGTTTCAATTGGTATCAGAGCCGTCCTGGGTCAGAGCTATACTAGCGAATCACAATATCGAAGTTGAGCTTATTAATACTTAACTCGTCTAAATTCAGTTTGAGTTCGGCTTGAACTTAAAAAAAATTTTAACGAACTAAATTTGAACTCTTCAAATCTCAGCTCTACTCTTCGTTTACACCCTAAGTAAATTTTTAAAAGTGTTTAAACTACTAACGAATTTAAAAATCTGTTACTAAATTTTATCATCAAATTAATAAGTATTAAATTTATCAACGAATGCTATCTACTAATAAATCTTTTGATAAACTTAAAATAAAATCCTACATAAAATTTCTGCATTTTTTTTTACAACTCATATTTTTCAAATTTTAAATTCATTGGTAATTTTTGAAGAAAAAAAATATTTTTTTTTTCAAAATTTAGTAACGAATTGCAAATTTATTAATAATTCGCGTTTAAAAATATAACACAAACTCCTCTGCCTTTATCGTTCATTCATTTTATCATCCACCTTTCTTCCATTTTTTTCTCGATCTCTTATTTTCTTTTTTTCTTATTACTTTCTTTCATTTTATTTTTTCATCTCATAATTTTTTTTTATTTTTTCTATTATTTTTCTTTCCTCTCTTATCCTATTTCCTCTCATTCTCTTTTCTCTTCTATTATTTTTTTCATTCTTCATAATTTTCCTTTCATTTTCTCCCTTTTCTTTTCCATCTTTTTCTTTCCTTTCCTTTTATCTTCTTTGTTTTCTCTATACTTTTCATTCATATTAGTTTTTTTAATATTATTTTCTTCTATCATTTTTCTTTTTATTTACATTTTCTCTATTATTTTCTCTTTATTTATTTTCTTCTCTAATCATTTGATCACTTTTTTTTCATTTCTCTGATCATCTTTTTTACTCAACTCTCATTCATTCTTCTTTTTCATAATTTTTATTTTTTTCTTTTTTTTTCTCTTTTTTTTTTCTTTCTTTTTTATTATTTTCTCATTTTATATCATTTACTTTTTTTAATTTTCACTTTTTTAGATATAAATTAAAAACTTGGTATCAATAATAATATAATTTTAAGTCTTATTAAATTAATAAAAAATTATTTAAACTCCCAATAGATTTACTAATGAATTGCAATTCGTTGATAATTTACTAACGAATTTCAGATTTGTTAATAAATTATTTTTCTCTTATACTAATAGATTTAAAATTTGTTAATAATTTAAAATTTGTTAGAAAAATAGCCAAAATTCTGTTAGTAAATCCACTAGTTTACTAATGAACTTGAAAATCGTTGGTAAAAATTTAATATCGAACTTTTTAATAACGGATCGTAATCTGTTAGTAATTCATTTTTAATTTACTTACCAACGGATTTTTATTAGATTGCTAATGGAAAAATCACTGCATTATTAATACAAATTAAAAAGTTGTTGATTCTTATCTTTACAATAAGATGTCTTTTAAACTCTTAAGAATTTCGAAGCTAAAATTGAAGAAACGTTCATGATGTTGTATTTTTCCTTTTGTTGAAACTGTTATTCATGACGTTGTATAACACTTTGGATATCTGTTATTGAAATGCATATGATTGTTTTATTGATATAAAATAAGTATAAAAAATATATAATTAAAAAAATAATTATAGTTATCGATCTGTTCGTATCATTTAATTTTACTATTTATTTATAAATTTATTTATATTTATTTAATTTTAATCTTATATCGATAAATTATAAGAAATGAAGAATTCTCCTTCCCTATATAAAAAGAGAAGGCCTCTCCACCCCTATAATACAATATACTGTATATTAAATGTATAGAAATAATTTAATTATTATAAATTTAAGTTAATATTATTAATAATAAAATAAAATAATAAATAAAATTTAAAATGCAAAATATATTTAGTGAGTTTAACATTTCAAAATTTTATTATTTTGAAATAATTTTATATATTAATTTTTTACTGATATTAATTAAAATTGTAATATTATTCAAATAAAATGTCAAAATAAAAATGTGCCAAACAGTTCTCATGAGAGTTAAGCTTTGTAAAAAAAATTAATTTTTATTATACTAAAATAAAGTAATTAATAACAAAAAATTATATAAAGTTACTCATTTTAAATTTCCTAATTATATTAGAGTAAAATTAAATATTTGTTTTTTCCTCATCTATATTATATACAATTAGACTATAATAATATTTTTAAAAATATACATTGATAATTATTTATTAAATAAGGAATATTATTTAATAAAATAAAAAATCAATATTCTACAATTATATTTATAATATTTTATTTAAAAATATAAAGTTAACAAAATTAATTAATTTTCAAATAAATTTAATTAAATATAAGGTACGGTTATAATAAAATATTATTTTTATGAAAATAAATTTAATTAAGTCTCTATATTTTTATTAAGAATCAAATAAATTTAATTTAAAATTTTTAAAATTTTAAGCTAATTAAACTATGTAATTTTATTAAAGACTAAATAGATTCTAACTTAATATTATTTTTTAATAATAAAATATTATTTTTATAATTTAAAATATTAAAATTTAATATTTTAATTATCATAAAAAATTTTAAAAATATATAAATATAATAAATAATTTTTAAAATTATAAAAATAAAGTTTTATCATATAAAAAATTTTATTATTAAAAAATAATATTATGTTAGATTATGATTTATTTGACTTTTGAGTAATAATATAAAGATTTAATTTATCTAAAATTTTGAATTAAAATTATTTAACTCTTCAATAAAAGAAGAGACTTAATTGGATTTATATTTACAAAATTATTATTATAAAATGATAAATTTAATTTGTTATTAAATAATATTTTTATATGAAAAATTAATAAAAAAAATTACAAAATGTGGCGCATATAAACAATTCCCAATTTCCTTTTGTTATCCTTACCACTTTACCAGCAGGCTCTACCTTCCTTTCCCGATTCACTATTTCCTTTCCTCATTCCCAATCTTCGATCCTTCCCTAAAAACAACTGACAAGAGATCGATGATGATGAAGATGCCTTGGAGGGGGAAGAGCAGGAGAGCTTCCATCTTCAGCTACAAGGGGCAATTGGTACCATTCAATCTCCATTCCTATTCTTATTTACCAATTATTGCCATTCTTCTACTTCCACACTTGAAGATGCACGCTTCTTGACAAATAACTTCAAATCTGCTTCTTTTACCCACCTTGATGATGCCATTGCTTCCTTCAATCATGTAATTCATATGCATCCTCTGCCTTGTAGGGCTCCATTTAATAGATTCTTTTCTGCCCTTGTGAAAATGAAGCAATATCATACTGTCCTTTCCATGTCTAAAACAATTGAATTGCTAGGAATCTCTCACAATGTTTATTCTCTTAACATCTTAATTAATTGCTTCTGCCGTTTACATCTTGTGGATTTTGGCTTCTCTGTTTTCGGCAAGATGTTCAAATTCGGATTGGAGCCTACCGCTGTGACATTTAATACATTAATTAATGGGCTTTGTATGGACAGTAAAATCGATAAAGCAGTGGAATGTTTCGATGATATGGTTGCACGTGGTTATCAACCTAATGTTCGTACTTTCAATGTGATAGTAAACGGAATGTGTAAATTTGGGAAAACAAATGTGGCTATTGGGCTACTAAAGGGAATGGCTGATAGGGGTTGTGAGCCAAATGTTGTGACATACAGTGCAATCATTGACGCACTTTGCAAGGATGAGCTAGTTGATGAGGCTTTAGAGCTCTTCTCTCAAATGAGGAATAAGGGCATTTCACCTGATGTCATCACTTACACTAGTTTAATTCATAAGGTTTGCAAATTAGGCCAAAAGAACCAAGCTTTGGCCTTGATGAATGAAATGGTGCAGCAGAACATATTACCAAATGTTTATACCTTCAATGTATTGATTGATGCTCTTTGTAAGGATGGAATGGTTTCAGAGGCTCAAAATACATTCAATGTAATGATTCAAAGAGGTGTAGAGCCTGATGTGGTCACCTACAATTCCTTAATTGATGGTCTTTGCATTTCAGACCAATTCAAGGAAGCTTTGGCCTTGTTGAAAGAAATGGTGGGGAGGAACATATCCCCTAGTGTTTTTACCTTCAATATATTGATCGACACTCTTTGTAAGAAAGGACTGGTTTCAAATGCAGAGAATATAATCAAAATAATGATTCAAAGAGGTGTGGAACCTGATGTTGTCACTTATAATTCCTTGATGGATGGATATTGTCTGTGCAAGCGAATTGATAAGGCTAGAAAGGTATTTGATCTGATGGTGACCAATGAAATAGCTGACATTTTTAGCTACAGCATTTTGATCAATGGATATTGTAAGTGCAAAATGATAGATGATGCAAAGGATATTTTTGTGGAAATGTCTCATAAAGGTTTAGTTCCTAATGCTGTTACTTATTCTACTCTTATAAAGGGTATGTTTGAAGCAGGGAGGCCCCAAACTGCACAGGAGCTGTTTAAGAATATGTGCTCTCATGGTCAACAGCCAAATATAGTAACCTTCTCAATTATGATTGCTGGCTTGTGTAGACAGGGGAATCTCGATGAGGCACTCACACTATTGAAAGCAATGGAGAAAAGTCAGTTGAAGCCTAATTTTGTGATCTATAGCAGTCTGATCAATGGTATGTGCAAAGTTGGGAAGATTAGTGATGCCAAGGAACTTTTTTCTAGTCTTTTTGAAATTGGTTTACAACCTGATGTTTATGTATATAGTGCAATTATGAAAGGACTCTGCCAACAAGGATTAATGGATGAAGCGTATAAGGTATTTAAAGACATGGAAAAGGTAGGATGTTTACCAAATAATTGTTGTTATAATATCATCATTCAAGGGTTTCTCAAGCATGAGGATTTACCAAAAGCATCAGAACTAATCAACGAAATGGTTGATAAGGGGTTCTCTGCTGATGATGCTACCACAGAATTGGTAGTACATTTATCGCAGAATAATGATCTCATTCTGAGGCTTTTAAAGGTGCGCAATGAGGGATCAGCAAACTAAAGTTGTTATATCTTGACCATTCAAGTGTGTCTTGGAGCGCAACTTGGTAATTACCTTTTTCAAATATAATAGATATGTAATTTAACTAACTTCTTCAAATATCATTTTTAATTTCAATCAGCTGTGATTCTCTTTCACAAAATGAAAATTTCTAACACTGCAAATGACCTGTGGTTGAAACCATGATATGTGTGTGCCTTTCGCTTGAATTCAGACATGGACTTGATCTCTTTGATATAAGATTGTTGATGAATGGAGGTCATGGATTTCTAATGATCAAGTTGCTGGTAAACCCACCATCTCCTTTACAATTTTTTTTGGCTGCTGCTACAGCCTTAACTCGAGAGCTCAGTCCTAAAATTGAGTTGAGAACTAAAACTAATTGGTTCCATACTACAATGCTTAAGAATCTTTATCTATTTTTATTTTGTGCTGAATGACCTTTTAAAATGCTATCATTTCTCTTGTAGGTACTTGCAAGGATATGATTACAACTTCACCTTCCTAACAATAAAGGTATAAGCAATTCTTTTTTGCTTAATTATTATATTTTTAATAATAATGGAAATAATGATTATAAACCGGTGTGCTTTAATTGAGAATTGATTTAACAATTAGACTACACTATAAATGCAGGGTGCAGGATATACAGTCCCAGAGTACAGGTAAGAGAATCAGTAGACTTCTACACCTGTTGGTTGGATGAAATGTCACTAAAATTATAGATAACGGAAAATGTTATGGGAATTGAGGGAAAAGCAAACATCCTCTTTGTCACCTTTTTTTTTTTTTTTTTCTAGTCATCAAGTTGGGTATATATATATATATATAGATCCTTAATTTCTTTTATTTTCCTTCAAGTCAAATTAGTAAAATCATTGCATTAGCATCTAATAATATGAAGTTCACAATCTTTTCCAATGAAATCAATTTTTTAACATGAAAATTTGAATTTTAGAAATGCTTGTCGAAGGTATATATATATTCTTCCCTTTGAGATTCTTTACTTTGTGCCAAGTTGATTGGATGTACTGTTTGAGATGTTAGTTAAGTTATGCAAGAAAAGTTGTTTTGGTTGTTTCTTTTCTCCTTTCAGCAGTATATAATGTGAGATTTTATGTTTTTACCCCTTTTTAAACCTTGTAATATACTCAATAAAATTTTCTTTGGGCTCTTGTTTGTACATGGTATTTTTCTTTTTGCTTGATGCATCATTCTTGAAGTTTTTGAGATTCTGCATCTAATTGCAAAATGATTCAGATCCTTCTACTCTTCAAAACTCGGAGTAGGATTCTCATATCTGCACCGTTAAATTAAGTATAAAGAATATATAGTTAAAAAGATAATTATAGTTATCAATCCTTTGTTTCATTTAATTTTATTACTCGTCTTTAAATCTATTTATATCTATTTAATTTTAATCTCATAAGATGAATAGTTCTTTTCTATAGAAAGAGGTTTTTCCTACGTTATTTTTATTATATTATAATATTTTTATATGGAGTGATGAGAAAATTTAAATATTTTAATTTTAAAATATTTTTATTTAATTTTATTTTTAAACTATTTCTAAACATCTAATTAATAATCGAGTTTGAATACAAGTTCATTACGAGCCACACTTGAATCAAGTTTAAGTTCATTAAATAATTCACAAATCGAATTGGAATTTATAAATTTTTTTAATAACAAGTTTAAACTTTGAAAATGTTGTCTCAACTCGATTAACTTTAAGTTAGTTGTTTGTATCATTAGTAAATTTATAAATGGATAAGTTATTTAAATCACAAGCAAATTTATAAATAGATTAATGAAATGTATCACAAATGGATTTATAAAGTTTGTATTATAAAAATGGATTTACAAATAGATTATCTATTTATATGTAAAATTTTATTTTTAAATAATAGAGAATATGCAAATGAAAAATACAAACAGATATCAAATTTATTTATATTAACGGTTATTCTGTTTTTGAATTCATTTGTAATATAAACTTGTTTGTATAAACGATTATTCTATTTGTAAATTTATTTATAATATAAATGAATTATTTTTCGTTTGAAAAAAATTACAAACAATGTTTATACAAATGGATAAAAATTTATTTGTGATTCGATTGTAAGCTGGAGAGAGCATGGCTCACAGCAGCTCACTCTCTTATAACCATTTGAAGACTGGAGTCATATCAGTGACGTTAATAGCATCTCTTGATATGTCACCTCCCTAGAAAATTTGAACCCATCCTAAAAAAGGAATACATGCAAGCAAACCACAGCCCCCTCAGTCGCCGAAAGAGTGATATCACATCTATGAGTTGACCTAAACCAAGACTGATCTTTAAAATACTCTCACCATGAAGCTCCAAATCTAGAACTGCAAAAGTAAAAATAGAAAAACACAATATTTTCACCCCAGCCATAGAGACAAGGAGAGTAAACCCATATCCAAGACTCGAGGAAGCCATCCCTTACTTAAATGGAACAGGGAAAGGCTGCAGTATTAACCACTAGTAGAGAAACAAGGTTTGCCCTCGGAAGTAAACAGGTAGAAATAAAGCACTCTCTCTAACTTTCACGGCTCATATTCAAAAATTTGATTTCAAATTATAAAAATATGCCTTTATATTATAGCAATTCTTATTTAAACCGGTTTAACATTAACTTAAAATATAAATATATAAGATTTTATATGAATCTTACAGTATATTTATATAACTATTTTTTTATATTAAATATACCCTTAATTAAAGTGATTTTTTTTTCTATCACATGAAAATATATTTGCACCTATTTTCAAATAAAACTTTAATATAGTTAAAATAAACTATGGTTGCCTTTCGCTAACATACCATTCTCTCATATTACTCCTTAAATATTAAATATTAAAGAACTCATACTATTAGAAGATTTTTAAAATCCGTAAATTTTATTTTTTTTCAATACATATTAAATAGAATATATTAATAAACTAATAAATAAATCATCATATACGAGTTCATATAATTTAACATTACACTGCTGATTGCAACTACTTAGCTCCATAACACCATTCTCAAAAACCCCAACTCTCACACCCAACCCTCTGCAATAAACACAGAAACAAAACCTCATCTCTCTCTCTCTCCCCTCAAAAGAAAATCAATATATAATATGTAAGTGATCAAGTGATTGATTATGGACATCATAGATCTAACACAAAATTATACCTTTCAATTCACCCCCACAAAAATATTTTTCAGGCAAAGAACGATCATTCGAGCCTTTGTTTATTCGAGCTCTCCAATGACCACAGCTTGAAGTTACTTCATTGTCTTGTTAGTGAATGATCAAGTAATTCTTGAGAAGCATTACCTCTTCTGGTTGGTATTAATTTTGTTGAGAAGCAAGCCAGGCATCTCATCAATAATGGCGATTTACGCTTATAGGAACGCGCTGAGCAGCTTCGCTACTGTTTCCGAACCATTCACTGTTATAAGAAGACCAAATAGAAAGTCCACTTTTGTATGATAAGCTGTCAATGAGAAAATGATCCTGAATTCCTATTCGTTGCCTCGATGTGCTCATCGACCTTGCCTTTGCCTTTGCAGATTCTGTTGCAGCCATGTAAGTTGGGAAAACAGGAGAATTCAGTGCAGAACTGTCATCTCCTGTAGTATTCCGTTGTGTCCGACAAAATGATCTTCTTGGAAATGACACTGGTGAACTCAATGCTTCTATGTTATCTTGTTTCCGTGAACTCATTTTCACTTGTGTTGTACCAAATATGTCACTTGCTTTCAGATTCTCTATCCGTTCTCTAGCCAATGCATCTTTGTTCGCCAATTCTTCCAGCCAGTGTCTCTGTTTATCAGGTTCATTCTTGGCTATTGATTCTTCCAGTACATGAGTGTTTCGCCTCTCCTGAAATAGATAATAATGTAGCAGAATCTGAACATGAGAAATGAAGGGAACAGCAGAAAACAAATGGCATTTAAGATAAAATTACCCGGTGTGAAAATGAGTACTTCATCATTCGGTCCCTTTTGATGCTAGCCTCTTGCTTCTTGAACCATAGGCTTTCCATGTCTTCCTTTGAAAGTGTGCTGTAATCCCAACAACTTTGGCTTTTGCATTCGAGCTGTCAAGAAACCAAAACAAAGAGCAGCATATGTCATATGCTGAGCATTTATTTTATTAGATTATTTGTTAAATTGCATTTAACTTTCAGCTGTTATTTCGCTTTATTCTTCACAATTTGCTCCGTTTCTCAGACATTTCTTGAGAAGGGAAAAGAAAGCCTTAAAAATAATTACCCTTACCTTACTGTCCATTTCTCCCAACTCCTTGGACTTGGACAATTGTTTATTTCCGCCTTCCTTACAAATGTCAATGGTCGTCACTCGGACAATTGTTTGTAAATGGATTATATAGTCATTTGCAAATTAGTTTGTATTTATTTAATTTTACAAATAGATTATGCGTCCGTTTGCAAATCATTGTGTTCATTTAATTTTATGAACGGATTACATGTTTATTTGTGAATTAGTTTGTATCGATTTAATTTTTCAAATAGATTATATATTCGTTTGAAAATCAGTTTGTTTCCTTTAATTTTATAAATAGATCAAACATTTCTTTATAAAGCAATTTGTATACATTTAATTTTACAAATTGATTATACTCCCTTAGCGAATATATTAATATCTATTGAGTGTACATCTATTTACAAATCCATCCATGTCAATTTATAAAACTTTTACAAATAAATTAATTTTATAAATAAATTATACATCTGTTTATAAATCAATTTGTGATGAGTTGCAAAATTTACTATTTTTTTCATATTAAATTCCATAATTTTGCTATGATTTTGATGTTAAAAATTGATTTTTAATTGAAATTTGATTTTGGACAGATTTTAAGCTAAAAATAAGAAAAGAACTAAAAGAAACTGTTTTTTTAGAGTTTTTTTCTGACTGCAAGGTACAGCCTTGCTCAAGGCTATAACCCAAGCTAACAAATAGATTCCAAAATTACTACTGTTTCAGATAGACACAAACATAATCACATGATGATTAGGATAAAAGTAATCATAGGAGTAATAGATTTATTTTACTTTTTTTCTTTTAAATTATGAATAATTATTTTTTTATTTAGAAAAAACCTATATAAAAATTGCTCTAGAAGTAGAATTTACCATATCTTCTCATCATCTCCTCTCTTTTTCGGTCCCTTCTTGGCCAAATTCTTTCTCTTCTTCTTCTTCTTCTTTTATTTTTTTGCAATCTTATTATCACCTTCAAAGGCTAAACTCTTTTATTAAGTTAAAAGTTAACCAAATTGAGATTCATTTAAAATTGTGAGATTATGTTCTTAATTTTTGTTTGTCTTATTTTTATTTTCTATTAATTTCTATTTTTGAGAAATACCACCTCCATAGTTGCTCTTTTAGAATTCAAAATGGCTATTGAATCTCATAGGAAGACAACGTTTTCTTATTTAATCCAAGTAAGTTATAATTGGGTTAATATAAGTAGCAATTAGCGTATTCTTTATGTTAAATAATTAATTGATTTGGTTTAAATAATTTATTTGCTATTATTGACCAAATTTGAGTTATTCTCTTCTTACAACATTTAATTAATTAAATCTACACTCTTAATAGAGTTATTAATTAACTAGAAATTAATTTAAGCATTATGTGGATTAATTTAGAAAGAATCGGTGGATTAATTTAGGAAAAATCGGTGAGATTCATTTGTTTGAACACTATAACCAATAACTATCTTTTTGCAAACCTTTTAATTTTGATTACTTTCAGCTGAATTTTAATTTGATTATTTATTTCATCATTTTAATTGCATTATTTTCTTCATTAAGTTTTCTTTTTAAATCAATTTCTCTAATAACGATTTTATTCTTTTCTTTTTTTTTGTTTTAAACTATTCTTTTTATCCTACTTATCATCTAATTTAAATGAAGTTAAGGTATCTATAGATCGAAACCCTATCTGCATTTTTTTTAAATTAAGTAAAAGGAAATCAGTTTTAATAGATTCTGTCTGTTTGTATCCATTAAATTTTACAAACGGATTTTATACTTGTTTACGAATCCATTTGCGTCCATTTAATTTTATAAATATATTATATATCATTTATAAATTAAATTATTTTTATTTAATTTTATAAATGTATCACTCAAATACATTCATGTCTAATGCTAATTATGTGAAAAAAAAAATCAATATATCAATTCTATATTTAATCTTTATGTTAATTTATATTTCAATCAAATTTATTTATTTATTTAATTTCAATTTAATACTTGATGAGTTGTAAAATTCACTATTTTTTCATATTAAATTCCACTTTGTATGATTTTGATATAAGCAATTAATTTTTACTTAATTTTAATTTTGGACAGGTTTTGAGCCGAAAATGAGAGAATGAACAAAAAAACACTGTTTTAGAACTTTTTCTGATTATAAGGTACAACTTTACCCAAAATTATAACCTAATCCTGATGGACAGACTATACTATTTTTTTTTGTTTGCCAACTATAGAGAATTCAAAACTGTTTTCAAATGCAAATATAATCATATCAAAATTAAGATAAAAATTATCATAAAAGTAATAGCTTTATTTTACTTTTTCTTTTAAATGGTGAATAATTATCTTTTTATTTAAGAAAATCCTATATAAAGGCTGGTTTAGAAGTAGATGTCTCATCTATTCTCCTCTTCTCCACACCCTCTTTTCAGTTTCTCTTCAGCCGAGCGCTCCTTACCCTTCTTTTATTTTTTGCAATTTTGTTATAACCTTTAGAGGATAAACTCTTTCATTCAATTGAAGGTTAATCAAGTTGAGGTTTAATTAAGTTGTGAGATTTTATTTTTAATTTCTATTCATCTCAATTTCTTTTTTCAATTAATTTCTATTTTCGAGTAACACCACCTCCTTTAGAAATTTAAGAGGTCTATTAAATCGGTAAACAATATATTGTTAATTAATCTAAATAAATATGAAATTATTTAATTATGTTAATACAAATAACAATTAATATATTTCATTATGTTAAAAAACTAATTGATTTGATTGAAATAATTCGCTTGTTATTATTGATCAATTAGTATATTCGCTTCTTTATACACGAGTAATTTAATTTTAAAGAATAATAGGTGAAATTCGCTTATTTAAATATTATAACTAAATGATGAACAATTGAGTGAATATTTTTTTAAATTAATGCATTCGACTTGGGTTAATAGATTTTAATTTTAATTTTTATTCCATTTATAGTTATTTAAATTAATCATTAAATTTTAAATTTTATAAATTCACCCTCTAATTTAACCTTTAATATTTATAAACTTAAACTTATTATTAAAATTTTATTTCAATCTTTTCAATTGTAATTAAATTTATTTATAAATTAAATTTTAATTAAAAATACATAAAAAATAAATAATGAAAAAAATAAATAATGAAAAACTGGAGAAACCTCAATTACCTTCCATCACCCAAAATTTCTGAAGTTTTATCGCATGCACAGCCATTATAACTTCCATTTCAATCATTAAGATTAAGATTTCTGAAACATAATAAGATTAAGATTTTTACAAATTTTAATATACTGGTTTCTCTATCGACTTCCCAGAAACCATAACCCATCCCCGCTCTACACTGTTATAAGGTACAGTTATAATAATTTAATATTATAATAATATAAAATAATTAATTTAATTTGTTATTAAATAATATTTTTATATGAAAAATTAATAAAAAAAAAAATACAAAATGTGCTGCATATAAACAACTAGTAATGCATTCCTTTACCCGCAGGCAGAGAGCCTTCCTTTCCGGATTCTCTATTTCCTTTCCTCATTCCCAATCTTCGATCCTTCCCTAAAAACAACTGACGAGAGATCGATGATGATGATGAAGATGCCTTGGAGGAGGAAGAGCAGGAGCTTCCATCTTCAGCTACAAGGGGCAATTGGTACCATTCAATCTCCATTCCTATTCTTATTTACCAATTATTGCCATTCTTCTACTTCCACACTTGAAGATGCACGCTTCTTCACAAATAACTTCAAATCTGCTTCTTTTACCCACATTGATGATGCCATTGCTTCCTTTAATCATGTAATTCATAAGCATCCTCTGCCTTCTAGGGTTCCATTTAATAGATTCTTATCTGCCCTTGCGAAAATGAAACAATACCACACTGTCCTTTCCATGTCCAAAACAATTGAATTGTTAGGAATCTCTCACGATGTTTATTCTCTTAACATCTTAATTAATTGCTTCTGCCGTTTACATCTTGTGTATTTTGGTTTCTCTGTTTTTGGTAAGATGCTCAAATTGGGATTGGAGCCTGACGTTGTGACATTTACTACCTTAATTAATGGGCTTTGTATAGAGAGTAAAATCGACAAAGCAGTGGAATTTTTCGATGATATGGTTGCACGTGGTTATCAACCTGATGTTCGTACCTACAGTGTGATAATAAACGGATTGTGTAAATTTGGGAAAACAAATGTGGCTATTGGGCTACTAAAGGGAATGGCTGATAGAGGTTGTGAGCCAAATGTTGTGACATACAGTGCAATCATTGACGCCCTTTGCAAGGATGAGCTAGTTGGTGAGGCTTTAGAGCTCTTCTCTCAAATGAGGAATAAGGGCATTTCACCTAATGTCATCACTTACACTAGTTTAATTCATGGTGTTTGCAAATTAGGCCAAAAGAACCAAGCTTTGGCCTTGATGAATGAAATGGTGGAGCAAAACATATTACCAGATGTTTATACCTTCAGTGTATTGATTGATGCTCTTTGTAGGGATGGAATGGTTTCAGAGGCTCAAAATACATTCAATGTAATGATTCAAAGAGGTGTAGAGCCTGATGTGGTCACCTACAGTTCCTTAATTGATGGTCTTTGCATTTCAGACCAATTCAAGGAAGCTTTGGCCTTGTTGAAAGAAATGGTGGGGAGGAACATATCCCCTAATGTTTTTACCTTCAATATATTGATTGACACTCTTTGTAAGAAAGGACTGGTTTCAAATGCACAGATTATAATCAAAATAATGATTCAAAGCGGTGTGGAGCCTAATGCTGTCAATTATAATTCATTGATGGATGGATATTGTCTTTGCAAGCAAATTGATAAGGCTAGAAAGCTATTTGATCTGATGGTGACCAATGAAATAGCTGACATATTTAGCTACAGCATTTTGATCAATGGATATTGTAAGTGCAAAATGATAGATGATGCAAAGGATATTTTTGTTGAAATGTCTCATAAAGGTTTAGTTCCTGATGCTGTTACTTATCATACTCTTATAAAGGGTATGTTTCAAGCAGGAAGGCCCCAAAATGCAAAAGAGCTCTTTAGGAATATGTGCTCTCATGGTCAACAGCCAAATATAGTAACCTTCTCAATTATGATTAATGGCTTGTGTAGGCAGGGGAATCTGGATGAAGCACTTACCCTATTGAAAGAAATGGAGGAAAGTCAGTTGAAGCCTGATCTTGTGACCTATTGCATTCTGATCAATGGTATGTGCAAAGTTGGGAAGATTAATGATGCCAAGGAACTTTTTTCTAGTCTTTTTGAAATTGGTTTACAACCTGATGTTTATGTATATAATGCAATTATGAAAGGACTCTGCCAACAAGGATTAATGGACGAAGCGTATAAGATTTTTAGAGACATGGAAAAGGGAGGATGTTTACCGAATAATTTTTCTTATAATATCATCATTCAAGGGTTTCTCAGGCATGAGAATTTACCAAAAGCATCAGAACTAATCAACGAAATGGTTGATAAGGGGTTCTCTTCTGATGATGCTACCACAGAATTGGTAGTACATTTGTCGCAGAATAATGATCTCATTCTAAGCAAACTACGAAATCGTTCTGAGGCTTCTAAAGCTCTGCAATGAGGGATCAGCAAACTAAAGTTATATCTTGACCATTCAATGGTGTCTTGGAGAGAAACTTGGTAATTACCTTCTTGAAATGTAGTAGATATGTAATTTAACTAACTTCAAATTTCATTTTTAATTTCAATCAGCTGTGATTCTCTTCCACAAAACGAAAATTTCTAACACTGTAAATTACCTGCTGTGGAAACCATGATATGTGTGTGTGCCTTTCGCTTGAACTCAGACATGGACTAGATCTCTTTGGATATAAGATTGTTGATGAATGGAGGTCATAGATTTCTAATGATCAAGTTGCTGGTAAACCCACCATCTTCCTTACAATTTTTTTTTTGGGCTGCTACTACAGCCTTAATTCAAGAGCTTAGTCCTAAAAATGAGTTGAGAGCTAAAACTAATTGATTTCATGCTATAATGCTTAAGAATCTTTATCTATTTTACTTTTGTGCTCAATGACCTTTTAAAATGCTATCATTTTTCAGTAAACATGCTGCATTAGGACAATAACTTGGAGATTTTATCATATATTTTGATTTTTACTAGTAAGAATGCAGGTGTTAAATCAGTGAACTAGCAGGTGTTAACACCTGCTTTCTGTATCATTTTACCAAAGCTACTCATGCCTGTTTCCGTCCATTAGAATTTAACACCTACTAGTTTATCATATACATGCATTACTTGTAATAAGTTTATGCTCCCAAAATGGTTTCTATTTATTGCTAGTTTATTACTTGTAGTAAGTTTATGCTCAAAATAATTTCTATTTATTGCTCCTTGAGTTAATACTTATAACTTGAACTAGAGTTAATACTTACTCCTTGAGTGCAAGTTTTAACACCTACTTGTTGAGTTTAAGTATTAATTTGAGTTTTTGCAACAGGTACATCTGAGCTTGAGCATGGTGCAGTATCTCTTCCACCAGTCCACCGGGTCTTTTCCCGCATGCCTGAGATGAAGATGGATTAGATGAGCAAATTGAGGATTTTTGTTGATTACTTGTTGTATACATTTTGGGGTACTATTTATTTTGACATTTACTATAAAAATATACTTTTAATTATACATTTTTTATGGTTGTAGTAGATTATTTATGTTCAATTTTAAGTTCAAAAGACTTTTCTTTTAATTATAATTGAATACATTAGATTTGTGGTTGATTTGTGTTATATTATGCATTTAATAGTTTGGGTTTGTGATATTTGTAATTATTTGGATTTGGTTAAATAAAAATTGCAAACGAAAATGCAATTGAAAATCTGGTTCAAATTTCGTGAGGGGTGTAAAGAAGCAACATTGAGTCACTTTGCTTTGTAGATGATTTGTTTTTGTTTTGTCATGGGACTAGGAATTTGGTCTGTGGGCTTGGAGAGGCCTTAAAGTTGAGGAGGTTTTAGGATTGCAAGTAAATGAGTCTAAGAGCTGTGTTTATCTTGCAAGAGTGCTAGAGGAGATGAAGCAACAAACTCATGTAAATTATCTCGTTATGTAAATTATCTCGATAAGTAGGCTTAGTTTAACGCAGTAACAGAAATAAATTTCTGTGTATATTTTTATGAGCCAACTTAAATTTTTTAAAATTCAACTCTACATTACACTTTTCAAACTTGTAAATATTCGGATCATTAAAATTTAAAAATTTATTTTTTATCAGTTTGTGAGTTAATTTTTATATATATTTATTTAACTAAAATTATTTAGTTTTAAACTTAGAGTTAATCGTTAAAAAAATTATATACTTTTGATTTTATTGTAATTATACCATATATATATATATATATATATAAATATTTTTGTTCAATTAAACTATGACATTTTAAAATTGTTTCAAGTACACCCAACTAACTGTTACTTATGTCATTAAAAAACTAACCGTTACTTATGCTATTGAAAAACTAATGGAAATGTTTTGTCACTAGCCATATTGCATACCACGTCAGTAAAGTTTATAATTAATCGCAAAAAAACTCTATATTTTATTTTTATTACAATTTTATCCTATATTTTTATTTTTTGCCAATTAAACTCAATCTTTTTAATATATGACTAAATGCACCCTACCATTACTAGTTGGAAACTTATAAAATTATAAACAATCCTTACTTACAAAATTACACAAATTAAAAGTATATTTATAAAATTATAAATAAATATTTTATTACATTTACAAACGGATTGTATCGTATATAATTTGGCAAGCAATGTCCATAAATGGACATGTTTAAATTACAAATGGAATTAGCCTTTTGTATGGTTAATGGATTTATAAATGAATAAATTATTTAAATTTTAAATAAATTTTATAAATAGATAAACGGTTTGAATTACAAATAAATTTTATATCAGACCTTTATATCATAAATATATTTATAAATAAAAAGACTATTTTACATCACAAATAAATTTATAAACGAATTATCGGTTTGTATATCAAATTATTTTATTTATAAATGAGAGAATATATGATAAAAAAATTTATTTTTCATTTAAAAAATATTACATATGAAATTTACATAAATGGATTTTCAATCGTAAATTAAATTACAAATGAAAGTGCATAATTTTCAACCAGATTTTTCCATGTGTAAATTAATTTTATTTTTAGTGGCAAGTCTAATAAGAATGTTGAACAAATACAGTGATAAAAGTTGGGATCTTTTTAATAGGATTTGAACAATATAAATAAATATAAAGGCTGGGGGAGAAATAATAGGATTGCAAAAAATATATAAGATCATTTATTATTATGAAAATAAATGAATAATTTTATTTAACGTTTATTCGCTAATAAAAATTAAATAATTCAATTTATTTTATAAAATTCTAATAATGTGATATGAAAATATATACAATAATTTAATATTATACTAAAAAGGAATTCTTTTTATTTAAATTAATTAAATTAATCAATACTTTGAATAAATTTCAACTTATAAAATTATAGTAAAAAAATAAGAATTCTAATATAGGAATAAAACTCCTTCTACATTATTTATAAAGGAATAATATTAATAAATTAAACTAATATTATATAATAATTAATCAATACTTTGAATAAATTTCAACTTATAAAATTATAGTAAACTAATAAGAATTCTAATATAGGAATAAAACTCCTTATATTTTAATTGCGTGATTATTAAATTATTAACAATATATAGCGAAAAGTAATGGGAAATAAAAAAAAATTCTCAAATTAAACGCTCAAGATATATATTTTTTGTAAGGTATTTTGATTTTAATTTTTTTTATTATTTATCTTATTATATAAAATTAAATAATATAAATTTAATTTTTATATGGAAATTAATTTGTTATTAAATAATATATATAGCACTTTAGCAAAAATAAATTATTATTATATAAATTTAATTTGTTATTAAATAATATTTTTATATGAAAATTTAATGAAAAATTACAACGAGTAATGCATTTCCTTTACCAGCAGGCAGAGAGCCTTCCTTTTCCGATTCTCTATTTCCTTTCCTCATTCCCAATCTCCCATCCATCCCTAAAAACAACTGACGAGAGATCGATGATGATGAAGATGCCTTGGAGGAGGAAGAGCAGGAGCTTCCATCTTCAGCTACAAGGGGCAATTGGTACCATTCAATCTCCATTCCTATTCTTATTTACCAATTATTTCCATTCTTCTACTTCCACACTTGAAGATGCACGCTTCTTGACAAATAATTTCAAATCTGCTTCTTTTACCCACCTTGATGATGCCATTGCTTCCTTCAATCATGTAATTCATATGAATCCTCTGCCTTCTAGGGTTCATTTTAATAGATTCTTATCTGCCCTTGCGAAAATGAAACAATATCATTTTCTAGTCTTTGCATTTCAGACCATTTCAGACCATTTCAGGGAAGCTTTGGCCTTGTTGAAAGAAATGGTGGGGAGGAACATATCCCCTAATGTTTTTACCTTCAATATATTGATCGACACTCTTTGTAAGAAAGGACTCGTTTCAAATGCAGAGAATATAATCAAAATAATGATTCAAAGAGGTGTGTAACCTAATGTTGTCACTTATAGTTCATTGATGGATGGATATTGTCTGTGCAACCATATGGATAAAGCTAAAAAGTTATTTGATCTAATGGTGACCAATGAAATAGCTAACATTTTTAGCTACACCATTTTGATCAATGGATATTGTAAGTACAAAATGATAGATGATGCAAAGGATATTTTTGTTGAAATGTCTCATAAAGGTTTAGTTCCTGATGTTGTTACTTATTCTACTCTTATAGAGGGTATGTTTCAAGCAGGGAGGCCCCAAACTGCACAGGAGCTCTTTAAGGATATGTGCTCTCATGGTCAACAGCCAAATATAGTAACCTTCTCAATTATGATTAATGGCTTGTGTAGTCAGGGGAATCTCGATGACGCACTCACCCTATTGAAAAAAATGGAGGAAAGTCAGTTAAAGCCTAATCTTGTGACCTATTGCATTCTGATCAATGGTATGTGCAAAGCTGGCAAGATTAATGATGCCAAGGAACTGTTTTCTAGTCTTTTTGAAAATGGTTTACAACCTGATGTTTATGTATATAGCGCAATTATGAAAGGACTCTGCCAATAAGGATTAATGGATGAAGCCTATAAGGTATTTAAAGACATGGAAAAGGTAGGATGTTTACCAAATAATTGTTGTTATAATATCATCATTCAAGGGTTTCTCAAGCATGAGGATTTACCAAAAGCATCAGAACTAATCAACAAAATGGTTGATAAGGGGTTCTCTGCTGATGTTGCTACCATGGAATTGGTAGTACATTTATCGCAGAATAATGATCTCATGGACTAGACATGGACTAGATCTCTTTGATATAAGATTGTTGATGAATGGAGGTCATGTATTTCTAATGATCAAGTTGCTGGTAAACCCACCATCTCCTTACAATTTTTTATTGGCTACTACTACAGCCTTAACTCGAGAGCTCAGTCCTAAAATTGAGTTGAGGACTAAAACTAATTGGTTCCATACTACAATGCTTAAGAATCTTTATCTATTTTTATTTTTGTGCTCAATGACCTTTTAAAATGCAATCATTTCTCTTGTAGGTACTTGCAAGGATATGATTACAACTTCACCTTTCTAACAATAAAGGTATAAGCAATTCTTTTTTGCTTAATTATTCTATTTTTAATAATAATGAAAATAATGATTATAAATCAGTGTGCTTTAATTGAGAATTGATTTAACAATTAGACTACACTATAAATGCAGGGTGCAGGATATACTGTCTCATAGTACAAGGTAGGAGAATGACTAGACTTCTACAGCTGTTAGTTGGATGAAATGTCACTAAAATTATACACAACAGAAAATGTTATGGGAATTGAGGGAAAAGCGAACATCCTCTTTGTCACTTTTTTTTTTTTTTCTAGTCATCATGTTGGGTATATATATATATATATATATATAGATCCTTAATTTCTTTTATTTTTCTTCAAGTCAAATTAGTGAAATGATTGCATTAGCATCTAATAATATGAAGTTCACAATCTTTTCCAATGAAATCAATTTTTTAATATGAAAATTTGAATTTTGGAAATGCTTGTGGAAGGTATATATATATATTCTTCCCTTTGAGATTCTTTACTTTGTGCCAAGTTGATTGGATGTACTGTTTGAAATGTTAGTTAAGTTAGGCAAGAAAAGTTGTTTTGGTTGTTTCTTTTCTCCTTTCAGCAGTATATAATGAGACATCTTATGTTTTTACCCATTTCTAAACCTTGTAATAAACTCAATAAAATTTTCTTTGGGCTCTTGTTTGTACATGGTATTTTTCTTTTTGCTTGATGATTCTTGAAGTTTTTGTGACTGCATCCATGGGAATTGGTTTGTTAGAGAAGGTGGGGCTGACAGGGTACATATTGAGAGGTAGGAAACCAATTGCAAAATGATTCAAATCCTTCTGCTCTTCAAAACTCAGATAATCTAAGTAGGATCCTCGTATCTGCACCGATAAATTAAGTATAAAGAATATACAGTTAAAAAGATAATTATAGTTATTAATCTGTTTGTATCATTTAATTTTATTATCCATCTATAAATCTATTTGTATCCATTTAATTTTAATTTTTTTGTGATCCGTTTGTAAATTTATTTTTTTTATAGTGCTAGAGGTTTAATAAGTTGGAGAGAGCAGGGCTCACAGCAGCCTCACTTTCTTGTAACCATTCAAAGACTGGAGTCATATCAGTGGCGTTGATAGCACCATGATATGTCACCTCCCTAGAAAATTTGAACCCATCCTAAAGAAAAAGAATACATGCAAGCAAACTACAACCCTTTCAGTCGCCAGAAGAGTGATATCACATCTATGAGTTGACCTAAACCAAGACTGATCTTTAAAATACTCTCACCATGAAGCTCTAAATTTAGAACTGCAAAAGTAAAAATAGAAAAATACAATATTTTCACCCCAGCCGTAGAGACAAGGGGAGTAAACCTATATCCAAGACGCGAGGAAGTCATCCCTTACTTAAAAGGAACAGGAAAGGCTGCAGTACTAACCACTAGTAGAGAAACAAGGTTTGCCCTCAGAAGTAAACAGGTAGAGATAAAGCGCTCTCTCTAACTTTCACGGCTCCATAACACCATTCTCAAAAACCCCAACTCTCACACCCAACCCTCTGCAATAAACACAAAAACAAAACCTCATCTCTCTCTCTCCCCTCAAAAGAAATTCAATATATAATATGTAAGTGATCAAGTGATTGATTATGGACATCATAGATCTAACAGAAAATTAGACCTTTCAATTCACCCCCACAAAAATATTTTCCAGGCAAAGAACGATCATTCGAGCCGCTGTGTATTCGTGCTCTCCAATGACCACAGCTTGAAGTTACTTCATTGTCTTGTTAGTGACTGATCAAGTAATTCTTTTGAGAAGCATTAACTCTTCTGCTTGGTATTAATTTTGTTGAGAAGCAAGCCAGGCATCTTATCAATAATGGCGATTTACGCTTACAGGAACGCGCTGAGCAGCTTCGCTACTATTTCCGAACCATTCACTGTTATAAGAAGACCAAAGAGAAAGTCCACTTTTGTATGATAAGCTGTCAATGAGAAAATGATCCTGAATTCCTATTCGTTGCCTCGGTGTGCTCATCTACCTCGCCTTTGCCTTTGCAGATTCTGTTGCAGCCATGTAAGTTGGGAAAACAGGAGAATTCAGTGCAGAACTGTCATCTCCTGTAGTACTCCGTTGTGTCCGACAAAATGATCTTCTTGGAAATGACACTGGTGAACTCAATGCTTCTATGTTATCTTGTTTCCGTGAACTCATTTTCACTTGTGTTGAACCAAATATGTCACTAGAAGACAGATTAGAAATGGAACTTGCTTTCAGATTCTCTATCCGTTCTCTAGCCAATGTATCTTTGTTCGCCAATTCTTCCAGCCAGTGTCTCTGTCTATCAGGTTCATTCTTGGCTATTGATTCTTCCAGTACATGAGTGTTTCGCCTCTCCTGAAATAGATAATAATGTAGCAGAATCTGAACATGAGAAATGAAGGGAACAGCAGAAAACAAATGGCATTTAAGATAAAATTACCCGGTGTGAAATGAGTACTTCATCATTTCTCTTGTAGGTACTTGCAATGATATGATTACAACTTCGCCTTTCTAACCATAAAGGTATAAGCAATTCTTTTTTGCTTAATTATTATATTTTTAATAATAATGAAAATAATAATTATAAAGCAGTGTGCTTTAATTGAGAATTGATTTAACAATTAGACTAAATGCAGGGTGCAGTATATACAGTCCCAGAGTACAAGGTAAGAGAATCACTAGACTTCTACAGCTGTTGGTTGGATGAAATGTCACTAAAATTATAGACAACAGAAAATGTTATGGGAATTGAGGGAAAAGCAAACATCCTCTTTGTCACCTTTTTTTTTTCTAGTCATCAGTTGGGTATATATATATATAGATCCTTAATTTCTTTTATTTTCCTTCAAATCAAATTAGTGAAATCATTGCATTAGCATCTAATAATATAAAGTTCACAATCTTTTCCAATGAAATCAATTCTTTAACATGAAAATTTGAATTTTAGAAATGCTTGTGGAAGGTATGTATATATTCTTCCCTTTGAGATTCTTTACTTTGTGCCAAGTTGATTGGATGTACTGTTTGAGATGTTAGTTAAGTTAGGCAAGTTGTTTTGGTTGTTTCTTTTCTCTTTTCAGCAGTATATAATGAGACATCTTATGTTTTTACCACTTTCTAAACCTTGTAATATACTCAATAAAATCTCCTTTGGGCTCTTGTTTGTACATGGTATTTTTCTTTTTGCTTAATGCATCATTCTTGAAGTTTTTGTGACTGCATCCATGGGAAATGGTTTGTTAGAGAAGGTGGAGCTGACAGGGTACATATTGAGAGGTAGGAAACCAATTGCAAAATGATTCAAATCCTTCTACTCTTCAAAACTCAGATAATCCAAGTAGGATTCTCATATCTGCACCGTTAAATTTAGTAAATTATTCGACTTGGAGTATGTCTATGACTATGACACTTGCTTTAAAGAAAGATTTGGGCAACTTATACACCAATTAAAGAAAGAAATAAGCTAAGAATCTATATGAGTTGTTGTTTACTTTACAAAATTGAAGAAACTATGGGATAAACTTGGTGTTTTAAAGCATCATTAAAGAGTAGGTTGAATATGAGTTTGTTTTTAGTATAATTCTATGTTCAGCCTCCTCATTCTTAAAAGAAAAGTTAGGAAGTTAGAAAGTTGGGAGTGGGGGAAAGAGTTTCATATAGATTTTGTGACTTTTGGAAAGCTTTTGGGCATGTTAGAGATACTTGCTGATTGGTTTAGATCTTTCTTGTGGTCCGGTAGTGTCATTACAAAGAAACTTCATCTGATTAAATGGAATACTCTTTTGTTGCCTAAAAAGAATGGAGGCTTAGGCGTCAAAGATATCTCTCTTCAAATTCAAGCTCTTTTGTTCAAATGGCTTTGGAGATTTGAAAATCATAGGGATTCACTCTTAAGTTCAACTTCTTCTATCCAAATATTCTTTCAATTTGGAGAAGGGTATCTCTCTTGCTCCAGGAAATTGCATTTCTTCCCTTCAGAAAGACATACGAGGCTATGCTACTTTCGATGAACTCTTCCTTCTCTCCTTGAATTCATATCAGATTTGCTGTGGGGAATGAGATGAAAATGAAATTTTGGAATGAGAGACTATCGGTTGGTAATATTGCTCTCATATTCTCCTTTAGCAGACTATTAAATTTAGCAGCTAACCTAGATGTGTTGATGTTAAATATGGGCTGTTGGGTGAAGAACAAATGGGAGTGGGAAATAATTGAATTGTCAAAATCCGTTTCTTCTTTCTATGATTGAGCGTTTATAAATTAGCAAGGTCTGTCTACTAACAGTAACTCATGCATCCTTTGCCCTTGTGAAAATGCAACAATATTACGTACTTTGTCATTTCCTTGTTTAAAACAACTGAATTCTTGATATAAAAATAGATTCTTAAATGTTTCTTTTTCCATTTACACCTTCTGGATTTTGGCTTCTTTGCTTTTCGAAAAAGATAAAAATTGAATACAACTAAATAGTCTCAATCAACTGAATTCCAAACAATACACAGCAGAGGGTTGGGTGTGAGAGTTGGGGTTTTTGAGAATGGTGTTATGGAGCTAAGTAGTTGCAATCAGCAGTGTATTGTTTGGCTTGCCCTTGTGAAAATGCTATGCAACAATATTACGTACTTTGTCATTTCCTTGTTTAAAACAACTGAATTCTTGATGTTTAATAGATTCTTAAATGTTTCTTTTTCCATTCACACCTTGTGGATTTTGGCTTCTTTGCTTTTCGGAAATTTATATATATATATTTGAAAAAGATAAAAATTAAATACAACTAAATAGTCTCAATCAACTCTCCAAACCGAAACATGTTATATTTTATTTAAAAGAATGAATTGATCAACCCTTATTTTTATATTTTTGAAAGAGATAAAAATTAAGAACAACTGATAGACTGCATAATCTTAACCAACTCTTCAATTCTTCTGATATAATTTGTTTAATTGTTTTGGAAAGATTTTCTATTTATTATGATTGTTCACTCTTTCATCCTCTACTTTAAGAATTTATTAAAATACAAATGGAATTTATAAGGAATTAATTATGAATATTTTCATATAATTTGTTATAATCTCTCCCATTTCAAACTCCTAACAAAAAATCTACTGACCTATAAACTAATTCTGCAATCTTAAGAAACTTAAAATCATAAAACTGAAGAAATTTTATTTATTCTCAAAATTATAAACTCAAGCATAACTTAATTACCATTAATAAATTAAAATGAAAATAATTACATAATTAATAAAGATTGTTCTACACTGCTTTAATTTGCAACTTTTTTTAATCAATTAATAAACTAATCCAGCTAAAAAATTTTATTTAAGGCTAAAAAATTAAATTTTATAAAAAAAATTCACTAGTTATCCATATATATAAATTGAATTCCAATTACTCTTCTTTACTATAGAGTTCTCTCACTCTCAAACCTTTCTTTTTAACTTAGAAACTTTTGATTAATAATGCTATCGTGGGAAGATTTAGTAGGAAAATGGATTCTCTCTTCAAGATTTTAGGTCAACGCTATGCAATTAAATCATTACTCTCCAGTTCGACCGATTAGAAAGCTAAAATCTTACAAATTCAAAGAGGCTATGTAGCCATGTGTCGTTCAAGAGATATCAAGTTCCGGCGGAGAATCTGAAGTTTCTGGCATTACAAGAATTGATTAAACAATCTCAGGATAGCGATCATGACTCCAAAATTAATGGCCAATTGTACTTCTTGCACTACTGACAAGTTTGATGAACTATCGAAAC
Source organism: Manihot esculenta (assembly GCF_001659605.2). NCBI lineage: Eukaryota > Viridiplantae > Streptophyta > Magnoliopsida > Malpighiales > Euphorbiaceae > Manihot > Manihot esculenta. Next base: position 2,752,407 of record NC_035169.2, read on the forward strand.
TCGCAAGGGATTGTCATTCTGAAACTTTAGAGAGTTTTGAATAATTCTTTTTTATATGTTTAAATTATTAATAAATTATTATATTTTATTAAAATTAATTATTCAATTTCTATTTCTAAATTACACAATTAAAACATTTTAAATTTTATAAAGCGAAACTCTTTAATATTTTTATAGAATAAAATATTAGTAAATATATTTTTAGCTTTAATTAAAAAAAATTAAATTATATATGATGATCTGAGATCCAGAAAATAAGGTTTTACAGAGGTTCTGTAATAATGGAAAAAGCTTAGAGTCAGAGGAGCCCTCTCCTCCTTTTATCTATCCTCTTTTGCCTGTTAGTGACGGGGAACAAGCTGCCTATAATTGGGCCACCTGTCTCTGCCACATTGATTTGGACGTACTAGAATATCAGATCCTTGACTTGTGCGTAACGGCCTCTGATTTTTCCTGGGCACGCATGCGGATGGACTCACCTGAGGGACAGGTGGATCTCCCTCCCGATTCCGGACTGGGCAGGGAGATAAGACATGGACTGAGCCCAATGAGGATCTGCTGGTTAGGTCTGAGGGGTTGGGCCGGTCTGCCGGAGGAAATTGATTGGGACTCGGCCTTAGAGGGGATGAACCGGTCCTAGTGCGTGTGTGAGGCTTGAGGGCCTCTGGACGATGGGCCGGTATCCTGGTTTGGCCCCAGTCTGGGGAGAAAGAATCCAGTGGTCATCAATTGCCCCTTTACCTTCTCGTCAGTTATTGTCCGACTGACGAGGGGGTAAATATCGAGAGTAATAATGACTGCGCCGCCCCAGGACAAAACTGTGCAGAGCGACTTTTCACCTCATTACTGTTTCGCATTTCAAATTCTCTCTGTTTTCTTGAAACCTTTGCTCTTTCTTCTGTCTTCTCTGCGATTTGCCCACATCGTCATTCTGCCTCAGCCATTTTCAAGGTACGCTCTTCTCTTTGTTATTCCATGGATAATCCGAAACTTCCTGACGTTCTTAACGTTGAGTCTAGTATCACTCCGTCCGCCCTGAAAAATTTCTTTTCTAGGGAGTATTTAGATACCCCCCTCTTTCGCATCCGTGCCCCTTATCCAAACGAGAGGATTATTCTTCCTGATCCTCCTCCTTTCGACCTGGTTGACCCCCAATAGGACCTTAGCCTGGTCTTTTTTGCTAAACAAAGGGAGTTTGGCTTAACTTTCCCCTTTTCTCCTTTCTTTACCGAGATCTTCCGGTACTTCAGGATAACTCCTAGGATGCTAGTCCCCAACTCCATTCTGTTTATGTCCTCTTTTGAGTCGGTGTGTCTAAGCTGGGGGCTCACGCCCACGGTACATTTGTTTGTCTCCTTCTTCCGACTAGTCAGAGCAAACCAAGGTTTTTATTATTTTTCTCCTCGCGGAGGACTTTCGATCTTTTCGGGTCATAAAGACTCGATAAAAGGCTAGATGGAGGGCTTTGCAGTAGTGGAGCTCAAGAAGGAGTCCGGGCTCATCTGGGATTTAGAGCTCTCCTGGGAAGATGTTTCACTGAACTGCAATGACCTACCCCAGCTGAGCCTTACCGAACAAGTTGGGTTTGTTTGGCTGACTTCCGTTGAAAAGAAATATGATGTCGAGAAATGTATGTTTGTGTCTAATCTTCGTGATATTAGTGAAGCGGGTATTTCACTCCACCTAGTTGTGTCATTTTGTCTTGGTAATCTTTGTGGAAAGTTGTCATGTTCCGTATTAATTTCGCACTTTTGCAGCTTCCGACGTGAAGATGGAACAGATCAAGCCCCCGAAGAACCTCATATTGTCCCGTGAGAGCATGAACGCGGCTCTGGATGCTCTTCAAGCTGGGCTGCCGGTGAAAGAGGCCACCCAGGAGGTAGCTAAGACCATTTCCGCCAGGACGATGAGTAAGCCCCCAGCACCGCCCTCTGGCCGGGCTTCCAAACCGAGCTCCCGGGGTACCAGGTCTTCCAGACCATCTAGCCGCGGTGGGTCAAGCTCGGTCCCCCAATCTTCTCCGACCTCCAGGTCTCAGCGGGCCTCTGTTGAAGGAGTGAAGAAAGCTCCTTCTAATACGGCTAGGTCGGTCGAGAGCGCCGAACTGAGGAGGACGGATTCATCTTTGCCTTCAAGGAAGGTCTCTGAAGGAAGAATTGGGGTTTCTTCGACCACTAACAAGGCTCCTGAAGGCGACCGGAAGGTCTCTACTTTCTCTGGATTGGGCTCAATACCTTTCCCACTTACCATGTATCCCATAAATTTTCCTCCCCTGATGAAGAAGGCGCATTTCGCTGGGTTCAGCCTCATTCTGTACTGCTCCAACACCCCGAATACCTCCCTCAAATCTACCATGTGCTGTCGGAAAGTTGGGCTTTTGACCACCATATCGTCTACATACACTTCTACGTTTCTGCTGATCTGATTTTTGAAGATTTTATTCATCAGTCTTTGGTAGGTTGCTCTGGCATTTTTTAACCCGAAGGGCATAGCTTTATAGCAATAAGTCCCATCTTCTGTTATGAACGAGGTCTTTTCTTCGTCTGATCTATCCATTAGGATTTGGTGATAACTAGACATTGCATCCAAAGATGACATATAATTAAAACCGGCCGTAGAGTCGACCATTTTATTAATATCAGGGAGGGGATAACAATCTTTAGGGCAGGCCTGGTTTAAGTCAGTAAAATCTATGCACATCCTATATTTGCCATTGGCTTTTTGACTAATACAGGATTTGCTAACCACTGCGGGTACATGACTTCCCTGATAAAGCCTGCCTCTTCCAGCCTCTGCACCTCCTCCCTGGTAGCCTGTTGTTTCTCCTTTCCAACCACCCTCTTTTTCTGCTTTACCGGTTTTGCCTCGGGGAGAACGTTTAGCTTATGGGTCATCACTTCGAGGTTAATCCCGGGCATATCAGAAGGCTTCCAAGCGAAGCTTGACGCATGACCTCAGATTAGGGCCATGACCCCGGTTTTTTGCTCCTTGGTGAGGCCGGCGTTGAGATTGAAGACTTTATCTGCTTCTGCTTCTGATAAGGGAAAAGTTTCTAGTTCTCCCACTGGCTCTGTCCTAGCCTCTGTTTTCTCATCTTAGACCTCCAGGACCTCTGAGTCAAACCTCTCTTCTATCGGGTTCGGCTCTGCCACTGTGACTAGGTACACCGCTCTTGCTTCTTCTTGGCTTCCTCGGACGGCTCCCACTCCTGCCTCTGTTGGAAATTTCATCGCCAGATATCTGATACTGGTGACGGCCTCAAAATCAAATAGCACTGTTCTTCCCAAGATTGCATTGTAACTCAAGGGAAGTTTCGTCTCCAAGAACACCGCGTAGTGAGTGCGAGTCCTTGGAGCTTCTCCCAAAGTAAGAGCTAGCTTTACCTTCCCTTCTATCGGCACCGGTGTTCCTCCAATTCGTTTGACCGGGGCCTGATCCCGGACCAGTTGCTCCTCGGGAATTTTCATCTGTTGGAAGACCTGGTATGGCAGTAGATTCACCTTGCTCCCATCATCCACCAAGATCTTCTTTACTCGGTAGTTGTGAACAACGGCTTCAATGACAAGGGCGTCGTCATGGGGCATCTGAACGCCCTGGGCGTCATCCGGGGAGAAAGTGATGACCTCCGAAGAGCGTTCAACGACCTGCATGACCTCGGCACTGCTGCTTTCTCCCTCTGGACTCCTCTTTTTCCCTCTTCGGCTCATTTGACCTTCTGTGCCTCCGACAATCATATTGATGGTCCCACTGGACCCATCATTTATTGGGTCAGCTCCTGTTCTCCTTGGCGTTTGGACTGCCGGATTGGGCTGAGGCCTCTGTCCTTCCGGTTTCTTCACGAAGTTCTTGAGGTGCCCCCTCTTTATCAGCCTCTCGATTTCAGTGATCAACTGAAAGCAGTTGTTGGTGTCATGGCCATGTGTACGATGGTACTGACAATATTTGTCAGGATTACGCTGGTAAGCTTCGGTTCTTAAGGGTTTGGGCCATTGTAGGAATTCACTGCCCTGGATGGCCATGAGCACCTCGGCTCTTGAGGCATTGAGCGGGGTTGGCTTCTCAGGGACCCATGAGAGCCGCGGTTTCTGTTCTGGGGCCCCAAGAGGTAGGGATCTTTGGTCCCTTCGCTCCCAGGGCTGTCTGTAGGGTTCAGGCCTTCGGCCTTGCTTCCTCCCCTGACCTTCCGGCCTCCCGTCTTCCGGGACCTTTCCTTTATTTGTTATTCCTCTGGCGAATCTGCTGGTCACTAAGGCTTCATCTTGCCTTATATATTTTTCGGCCCTCTTCATCAGCTCTTCTAGTGAGGTGGGAGGCTTCCTGCTCAGTGAGCCAAAGAACTCAGGTGAGGTCGTCCCCTTCTGCATGGCCTCTACCGCTCTGCCCTCATTTAGTTCGGTCTGCAGGGCCTCTGTATTGAAACGGGCGACATACTCCCGGAGTGATTCATCCCTTCTCTGCTTTATTGTTTCTAGGTAGCTCGTCTTCCTGTCTGTAGGCACCCCGGCGATGAACCGGCTGATGAAGCGAGTAGCCAGAAGCTTCCAATGCTTTCGGTCTCAAGGCTGTTAAACCACGCCCGCGCTGGCCCCGAGAGCGTCATTGGGAATACCTTGCACATCAAGGCATCCGACAAGGTCTGCAGTTCCATGAAGGTCTTGTAGTTCAAGACATGCTCCCTCGGGTTGCCAGCCCCGTCATATGCTGTCATAGGAGGCATCATGAACTTCTTGGGAATGGTCTCCTGCTGCACTCACTTCGAGAAGGGTGAAGAGGTGGGCAAGAAGGCCTGATTCTGTTCTTTCGTGCCCAGCTCGGCCAGGAGTTGTTCTCTTAGCTTCTGCAGCTTTTGATCTACACTTTCCTCTTCTTATCTGGGCCTTTTTTCCAGGCGATATTCCTCCCATGTTTCACTTCCTGTTCTCCTGGCCGTCTCGGCTGAGTAACTGTCGGCTTCGTCATCCTCAATCAGTTCTCTCACCCTCTTTCCGTGGACTCTATCCTCTGACTCTCCTTCTCCACCAGGTCTCCTATTTTTCTCCCCTGTCTCGCGGCTGGTTGTCTGAGGAGGATTGAGGGTAGGTTGGCGAGGTTCGTTAGTTTGGGGCTCCTCTACCACCGGCGATATATTTACCGGGGTGCTAAGACCTCGTTGTTGCATTAGCTGCCCCAGCCAATGGGTGGTATTTTGCAGTTGGAGGGCGATGGTTTGGAGGTCCTGGTTGGACAAGGCAGCTGCGAATACATTCCCTGCCAAGCTTGGCGAGGGATTAAATGTAATACCCGGCTAAATCAGGCATCGAAATTTCTACTGTCCGGTGGAATTCGAGGATGTCAGAGATTTTAGAAGGGTAAGAGTAAGTTTTTCTAAAATGTTTTTAAGTATTTTTAAGGTTTTGAATCAAACCGGATTGATTTTGAAGAGAAAGGACCATAGGGACATTTGCCAGTTTCGGCCCCCGAATGTTAAGTTCGGCCGCCGAAAGTGCTTGAGTTTTGGCCCCCGAAGGTTAAGTTCGGCCCCCGAAAGTTGCATGGTTTTGCATGCAGTTTCGGCAGCCGAAGCTGAGGTGGTCGGTTAAGCTGTGCACGCTCCTCAGTCCGTGGTTTGGCCAGGTGTTTACCTCCAGATCATGACCAGGGGTTAGGCCACTTCTGCCATGAGTCATCTGCAAGCTTTTATTAGCTTATGCAGAGGGTTTGATCGAGTTTCAGTGGTTTTGAACGTTTTGAGAGAAAAGAAGAGTTGTGAGGGTTTGAAGCTTTGGAGGAGGAGTTGCTGTGTTTGGGTGTTCCTCTTCTGGCTTCAGGAGGTAAGGAAAGTTTTTACACTTGTTTTGTTAATTTTTAACAGCTTTTAAAGAGGTTATAGGAGTTTTGCATGAGTTGCATGCTTAGGTTAGTTTTGATGTGTTTATAGAGAAGTTTGATTACATGTTATAGTTGTTGTTTTGTTGGGGTTAATAGGTAGTTTTGGACCCCTTTGTGCATATACTAGAGTATATGTGAGTTGAGGAGTTGAGTATGCATGTTGGAGTGGAGTTGGTGCTTGGCAGAAGGTGGTTGTGCACAAAGCTGAGTTCTGGATGAACTCAGGTTCGGCCGCCGAAGGGGGGATTCGGCCTCTAAACCCTTAGGGAGGTAGTTTTGGCTGCCTAAGGTTGCCTCCGGAAGTTGGACTTTCGGATCTGTCATGCACATTCGGCCGCCGAACATGCATGAGTTTCGGCTCTGGAGAGGAGATTCGGCCGCCGAACCTGCCGCCAAAAGTGTTCTGTCCAGCCTTCTTTTACATGCTATATGTGATTGTTTTGAGAGGTTTTAGAAGGATTTTGGGAAGTTGTTTATGAGTAGTTTAAGAGTATGTTGACACCTCATTCGAGTCCACTTGTGTAGGATTGGACCCGAGAGATCGAGGAGGTCATCAGAGTTAGAGGTTTCAGAGTCAGTACAGTTTCTGCTAGAGGAGCAGAGGTGAGTAGAACTAAACTTAATGTTTTATATTAAAGAACACAGAATGTTTGAGCATAGTTCATGCATCATGGATGCCATGATTTATATCAGGGTGATTTGCATTAGAATCACGAAGTTGATGCATTGCATTATTCATTGATAGTGGGGATTGGACCAAGGCGACATCAATAGCCCTCAGAGGGAGTTTTGAGGTCATGTCTAATCCGAGATGTGGAATGTTTGAGTTGTGACACATTTTATATTAAGTGTGTATGAATGAACTGTTTTCAGTATTTCTACTCACTGGGCTATAGTAGCTCATCCCTTTCCCTTAATCCCAGTTTTGCAGGTTCAGAGTAGCTGGGAATGAGAAACAGCAGAGTGTATCAGCTATGGTACTGCATGTGTAATAGAATAGTGGACATGATGTAATTTAAAGAGATATTTGTAACAGATAGTAATAAAGTCGGTATATGAGTTAGAATGTGCTTTGTCTAGTGTATGTTAATCCTTTGTATATACATGTATCCTGTTTTAAGTTTCTTGATGAGAAATGAGTCAAACCAGACTTAATAGATGTTGTGTTTTGAAAACCCAGAGACTTATAACTGTGAGGGAAGACAGGGTTTAATTCCTTTGACCCAAGACTAGTGCAGAGGAAAGACCAGGTTTGATTCCTGTGATCCATAGAGTAGGCCATTAGAGAAGACCAGGTTTGATTCCTGTGACTCTATGGTAGCCAAGGTTAACTTATGATATGCTGACCCTACAGAGTGGGTTCTATGTTTCAGAGCATAGTGCATGGAGGTTACTTGGTAGAGCATCACTGGTATAGGCCCTGAGGGCTAGTTCAAACTAGTATATCTGAACATTTGGTTCATATGATTGGACCTACAGAGTTTTAAAAGTTAAGTCTAGTATTTTTAAAGAAAAGTTTTAAAGCTTAGCAGTCCAGTCGGATCATGTATGGGATTTCAACAGGTACACAGAGTTCAGGACAGGCTTACTACGGGTCTAGGCGGCCTTAAGCCGATCTGGATCCTAGTGCCATAACAACTCGGACCGTGACAGAGGGGTACGGTTTCCGGGGCATTACAGGTTGGTATCAGAGCATAGGTTCCTCATAAGTACGGTGTGTTGAGCATGTTTGTTCAAGGATTAGAGAGATCCCACATCGGAAAGAGGTTGGTTTAAAGTTATAGAAAGGCAAAGCACAATAAGTAAAAGTCATGTCCACTAAGATAGGAAGTTGTTTGCATGCTGAAGTGAAATGCCATGAGTATATGCATGAGCATTATTGTTATGCTATGTATGCATGTATATATTGTAGGTTCATGTGTTTTCATATGAACATGTGTGCTAATGTTTGATTCTTTGTGTTGTTCTTCAGGAGAGCTAGGATGAGTAGTTCTGTGGAATCGGATCCATCTGAAGGGTCTTTTGAGGAAAGTAGAGAAGGAATGAATCTAGAGAGTGTCAGGAGACAGGAGAGAGATAGAAGTAGATGTGCAAAGAAGAGATATAGGTGTACAGGTGAATATGGATGAAGAAGATGTCCAGATTCAGGATTCCAAGATGTCAAGTGTAGGAGAGAGTGAACCTTCCACTTGGAGTACAGCCACTTGGAAGGGAGTGAAGTGGAGAAAAACTTTGAGTAAGAAAAAGAGCAGGTTCTGGAAGAATTTAAAAGTTAGTACGAGTTCTGGTAGAGGCAGAACAAAATGTGAGAGATGTGGAAAGTTGCATAAGGGAGTTTGTCTTGCAGGGACAACAAGATGTTATAGGTGTGGTCAGGAGGGGCATATGATTCGTAAGTGTCCTACTGCGCCTTGGATAGTTCAGTCCCAGCAGACTTTTACGGGTAGAGCAGTTCAGATTAGGGAGGCAGAGACATCAGATACAGGGGTACCAGGTATGCTCATTTTGTTTTAAGTGATCTGATGTGTGTTTTTGAGGATCCTAGTAGGATTGTCAGTTTTATATTCAGAGTAAAAGTTAAAGAGATAGAGATTCAGAGAAGAGTTAATAGTTAAAGGATTAGTGAACCAAAGAAGAGCTAGAGAGAGTTGCTATGAGATTATAATATCTCAGGTTACTATAACCCTAGGAATAGTGAGAATTGATTCTCAAGAGGAAAAGGAGTAAGAGGAAATAAGAAAGAGTTAAGTAAGTAAGATAAAGCAGAGGAATGAGATAGATCAGAGTAAGAGGAAAAGAAGAAGTAAGAGTAAGCTCAGAAAGAGTTTAGAGTCAGTCTGGGTTTAGGAGATAGTTGAGGCAGAGGAAAGGGTCAGCCTTTTCTTTAGAAGTTCCCGAGGGAAGTTCCATTAGCTTTAGCTTGGATCTTCACCCTGACATAGAGGAGGCTAACACATTAAGCACGGTGATGTTAGATACGTTCACTTAGAAGTGCTCAGATGTGTATGCTGGTTGTTTTGAACCCCAGAGTTTCGCTTTCCTTATTGTTAGTGAGCCATTGATAGAGGGGGTTTGATGACTTCTGGGCTTAGAGTGTTTTTCTTGGGTTAGTGAACCTGAGTATGATCCATCTGAGGCACAGTCAGTCAGTTCAGTTCAGAGATAGAGGTGAGTAGATGCGATCCAGCTGACCTTATGGTTCTAGATTTGACTGTATGATGTCATTCTAGGGCGGATTGACTAGCTACTCATAGTACTACCTGTGTCCACAGAGACAAGGTAGGAGAGTTCAGAGTGCCAAATGGATCAGAGGTAGTCCTTTAGAGGACAAAATACAGAGTATAGATGCTCAGAGGTTTGATGTCAGCCCATCAGGCTCATAGTTTTTCAGGAAAAGTTATCAGAAGCGAGATAGTCAGGACAGGGAATCAGCCTCAGTGCCCGTTCCTAGTGAGTATTAGATGTTTCCCAGACGAGCTGTCAGGTTTACCATCTGTCAGGGAGTCAGAGTTTGGAATGAGAAAGGTATCTGGACATAGAACCATTTCTTTCCTTCTACCCTACAGGATGGCACCTGCAAAGAGAAAGAGGTAAAGAGAGAAAGAGAGTTAAGAATAGTTAGAGTAGTAAAGGAGCTTAGTAGTTAAAGGTTTTATCTGACTTAGTACCTCACCCTGGAATGTTCCAGTATAGTTATGGGAAACGAAGGATAGACTCTTGAGATTTTGTTATAATTGTTTACAGTTAATAAAGTCACTACTAAGTATAGGTGTTCTTAGTTAGGATTGATGATCTACTAACTGTTCTAATAAAAAATGATTGGAATTACAGATTGGTATGATTAAGGATTCGAGTAGTAGCCTGTTGAGAGCTAGAAATCAAGCTAGTTTAGTAAAGAAGAAGAAAGGCGGGCAAGGATTAGGAGTACAGATTGGTATCGAACCTACAGATTGGTATATTACCTATGAGAATTAAAGAGTGAGAGTTTCACAAAGAGAATAGTATAGAAAAGATGAAGAGAAAAGAAAGAGAAGAGTAAGGATCAGAGTAGCGCAGCGAAAGCTGTGGAGTTCAGAAAAGGATTAAGATATTGATTATGGAGTATGAACTCAGATCAGGAAAATAGAGTTTTAGAAATTCTCTCTTTAGAGAGAAGTGTTAGGCTTTGTTTGCCTATATGTTGTTTTTAACATTCGAGGACGAATGTTTTTTAAGGGGGGGAAGATTGTAATACCCGGCTAAATCAGGCATCGGAATTTCTAATGTCCGGTGGAATTCGAGGATGTCAGAGATTTTAGAAGGGTAAGAGTAAGTTTTTCTAAAATGTTTTTAAGTATTTTTAAGGTTTTGAATCAAACCAGATTGATTTTGAAGAGAAAGGACCATGGGGACATTTGCCAATTTCTGCCCCCGAATGTTAAGTTCGGCCGCTGAAAGTGCTTGAGTTTCGGCTCCCGAAGGTTAAGTTCGGCCCCCGAAAGTTGCATGGTTTTGCATGCAGTTTCGGCAGCCGAAGCTGAGGTGGTCGGTTAAGCTGTGCACGCTCCTCAGTCCGTGGTTTGGCCAGGTGTTTGCCTCCAGATCATGACCAGGGGTTAGGCCACGTCTCCCATGAGTCATCTGCAAGCTTTTATTAGCTTATGCAGAGGGTTTGATCGAGTTTCAGTGGTTTTGAACGTTTTGAGAGAAAAGAAGAGTTGTGAGGGTTTGAAGCTTTGGAGGAGGAGTTGCTGTGTTTGGGTGTTCCTCTTCTGGCTTCAGGAGGTAAGGAAAGTTTTTACACTTGTTTTGTTAATTTTTAACAACTTTTAAAGAGGTTATGGGAGTTATGCATGAGTTGCATGCTTAGGTTAGTTTTGATGTGTTTATAGAGAAGTTTGATTACATGTTATAGTTGCTGTTTTGTTGGGGTTAATAGATAGTTTTGGACCCCTTTGTGCATATACTAGAGTATATGTGAGTTGAGGAGTTGAGTATGCATGTTGGAGTGGAGTTGGTGCTTGGCAGAAGGTGGTTGTGCACGAAGCTGAGTTCTGGATGAACTCAGGTTCGGCCGCCGAAGGGGGGATTCGGCCTCCGAACCCTTAGGGAGGTAGTTTCGGCTGCCTAAGGTTGCCTCCGGAAGTTGGACTTTCGGATCTGTCATGCACATTCGGCCGCCGAAGGTGCCGCCGAACATGCATGAGTTTCGGCTCTGGAGAGGACATTCGGCCGCCGAACCTGCAGCCGAAAGTGTTCTGTCCAACCTTCTTTTGCATGCTATATGTGATTGTTTTGAGAGGTTTTAGAAGGATTTTGGGAAGTTGTTTATGAGTAGTTTAAGAGTATGTTGACACCTCATTCGAGTCCACTTGTGTAGGATTGGACCCGAGAGATCGAGGAGGTCATCAGAGTTAGAGGTTTCAGAGTCAGTACAGTTTCTGCTAGAGGAGCAGAGGTGAGTAGAAATAAACTTAATGTTTTATATTAAAGAACACAGAATGTTTGAGCATAGTTCATGCATCATGGATGCCATGATTTATATCAGGGTGATTTGCATTAGAATCACGAAGTTGATGCATTGCATTATTCATTGATAGTGGGGATTGGACCAAGGCGACATCAATAGCCCTCAGAGGGAGTTTTGAGGTCATGTCTTGTAATACCCGGCTAGACCCCGGTATCGGAATTCCTACCGTCCGGTGGAATCTCGGATGTCGGACAATTCTAGAAGGGTAAAATCATGTTTTATAAAATGTTTTCATGTATTTTCATGTTTTAAGTATGATTTAAAATGAGTTTTTGCATGAAAAGTCTTTGGAGGGAAACCCAGGTTCGGCCGCCGAAAGTCAAGTTCGGCCGCCGAACATGCATGCATTTTGGAGGCACGTTAGGCCCCCGAAAGCATGAAGTGAGGGAAGTGCAGGTTCGGCCGCCGAACCTTATGTTCGGCCGCCGAACATTGCATGGATGCGGAGGCACGTTCGGCCCCCGAACGTGGCCTGGCCAGCCACTATAAAAGGGTCCCTTAGCCGAAAACGGGCGAGCTTTTTCTCCCCATTTCGGCCAAGGTAAGCTCTCCGCCGTCCCTCACCAATCTTTGATGTTCTTCCTCCAGATCTTTCAAGATTTTCACTTGTTTTAACTTCGTTTTGAAGATTTGAGCTTTTGAGCAAAGTTTTTGGAGCTTGGAGGTTCAAGAATCCAATCTCTCCTACCCACGAGTTTTTGGTCGTCTCTCCCTCGATCTTCAAGAGGTAAGGGTCGATCTTGAACTCTTTTTATGTTTTAAACAAGTTTCATGAAGATTTATGGGGGTTAAAGGCATGATTAGTTCATGTTTAGGTTTATGGGTTTTTAATGATGTTTTGAACAATGTAGCTTGCTTGATGTGTGTTTGAAGTGTTGTAGATGGGGCATATGCATGTTTGAGGCCCCTAGGAACTTGTATGCATGCTTTGGATGAAAAATATGCATGATTGGTAGGTTTGGAGGCGAAATGTGCAAAGGGAGCCAAGTTTCTGCCCTTTGGCAGAAACCAGGTTCGGCAGCCGAAGGTACTTTCGGCCGCCGAACATGGCTGGGAAGGCAGGCCTTTCGGCTGCCGAAGTTGCCCCCGAAAAGAGACTTTCGTCTCTGTCTGGCACTTTCGGCCGCCGAAGGTGCCGCCGAACCTAGCTGAGTTTCGTCTCTGTCTGGGACTTTCGGCCGCCGAAGGTGCCGCCGAAGGTGCCCTGTCCAGCCATTTCATGCATATTTTCTGTGATGTTTTAATGATGTTTTAGGGGGTTCTTGGGGAGTAGTTTAGTGTTATGTTTAAGTATGTTTGGTCCCTCATAGGAGTCCACCTGTGTAGGTTCGGACCCGAGGAACCGAGGACCCCAGCAGTGAGCCAGCTGCTACAGAGTCGTCAGAGCTAGCCAGAGGTGAGTGGAATAAACCTTAAGTTTTTAAATAAATGAAATATAACTTTTGAGCATGCTCATGCATCATATATGCCATGTGATATTATAGGGTGTTTGCATTAGTATTCACGAATATGCTGCATTGCATAATATGTTGATGATGTGGATGAATTTTGAATGATCCTCTAGCCCTCAGTACGATATGATATGATCAGATATGCCATGGTATGATATGAGATAGAATGACCAGGTCGCTCCTGGTAATATGTTATATGTAAGTGAACACTAGGTGAGGCCTAATCGCCCCTGGTGTAGTTGGACATGTTATGATATGAGTTATGTAAGTGAATACTAGGTGTGGCCTCATCGCCCCTGGTATAGTTGGACACGTAATGGTATGTGGAGGGCTAAGGGTGACAAATTCATCCTTGATGTGTTTTGTTTGTGTTATGTTGCATTTCATGAAAGGCATGTTTTAAAATATTATGTTTTCACTATTCTGCTCAGTGGGCTTCATAGCTCACCCCTCTCCCCTAACCCCAGATGTGCAGGTACAGGGTAGACCAGGAGGTCAGCCAGAGTAGAAGTCTTACGTATGTAATAGCTAGAATGTGGACATGACAAATGTGTAATGTATTCAGTATTGTATAATGATTTTATGTAAAAACTTTCAGTATGTTATGTAATGAGGTTATTGAGGTTAGAGTTGTGCTTGACCATAGTGTATTGCTAATCCCAATTGTATGTACATGATCTTTTGATATGATGTTTATGTAAACTAACTCAACACATGTTGTATTGCCTTTGAGGCTTGATGAGATCCCACAGAGGGACTATGTTATGTATATGATCAGAGTATGCACAGGTTGAGTTAGTTGATAATGATATGTATGAAAGAAAAGTTTTAATTTTTATGTATATGGTTGATCATGTATGGGATTAAACATGTTTACAGGCTATGTTAGGCTTGCTACGGGTCCCGGCGGCCTTACGCCGATCTGGATCCTAGCGCCGGTAGCGGTCCGGATTTCCGGGGCGTTACATGTCTAATCCGAGATGTGGAATGTTTGAGTTGTGACACATTTTATATTAAGTGTGTATGAATGAACTGTTTTCATTATTTCTACTCACTGGGCTATAGTAGCTCATCCCTTTCCCTTAATCCCAGTTTTGCAGGTTCAGAGTAGCTGGGAATGAGAAGCAGCAGAGTGTATCAGCTATGGTACTGCATGTGTAATAGAATAGTGGACATGATGTAATTTAAAGAGATATTTGTAATAGATAGTAATAAAGTCGGTATATGAGTTAGAATGTGCTTTGTCTAGTGTATGTTAATCCTTTGTATATACATGTATCCTGTTTTAAGTTTCTTGATGAGAAATGAGTCAAACCAGACTTAATAGATGTTGTGTTTTGAAAACCCAGTGACTTATAACTGTGAGGGAAGACAGAGTTTAATTCCTTTGACCCAAGACCAGTGCAGAGGAAAGACCAGGTTTGATTCCTGTGATCCATAAAGTAGGCCATTAGAGAAGACCATGTTTGATTCCTGTGACTCTATGGTAGCCAAGGTTAACTTATGATATGCTGACCCTACAGAGTGGGTTCTATGTTTCAGAGCATAGTGCATGGAGGTTACTTGGTAGAGCATCACTGGTATAGGCCCTGAGGGCTAGTTCAGACTAGTATATCTGAACATTTGGTTCATATGATTGGACCTACAGAGTTTTAAAGGTTAAGTCTGGTATTTTTAAAGAAAAGTTTTAAAGCTTATCAGTCCAGTCGGATTATGTATGGGATTTCAACAGGTACACAGAGTTCAGGACAGGCTTACTACGGGTCTAGGCGGCCTTAAGCCTATCTGGATCCTAGTGCCATAACAACTCGGGCCGTGACAGAGGGGTACGATTTCCGGGGCGTTACATTAAAAGGAATGGGTGGTTGATTGTTGGGGGTCGTAGGGCTGGAAAAAGAGAACTGCTGCCCCTCTTGGGCAGAGCTCAGGTCATTGGGGGTGTTAAGATTGTTGTTTTCATTATGATTAGCTATCGTGGATCTCAGTGGGTTTTGTAAGAGTGGAACTCCGGTGATGAAAAGATCTCCTTCGTTCCCACAGACGGTGCCACTTGATGATCTGAGATCCAGAAAATAGGGTTTTACAGAGGTTCTGTAATAATGGAAAAAGCTTAGAGTCAGAGGAGCCCTCTCCTCCTTTTATCTATCCTCTTTTGCCTGTTAGTGACGGGGAACAAGCTGCCTAGAATTGGGCCACCTGTCTCTGCCACATTGATTCGGACGTACGAGAATATCAAATCCCTAACTTGTGCGTAACGGCCTCTGATTCTTTCTGGGCGCGCATGCGGATGGACCCACCTGAGGGACAGGTGGATCTCCCTCCCGATTTCGGACTGGGCCGGGAGATAAGACATGGACTGAGCCCAATGAGGATCTGCTGGTTAGGTCTGAGGGGTTGGGCCGGTCTGCCGAAGGAAATTAATTGGGACTCGGCCTTAGAGGGGATGAACCGGTCCTAGTGCGTGTGTGAGGCTTGAGGGCCTTTGGACGATGGGCCGGTATTCTGGATTTGGCCCCAGTCTGGGAAGAAAGCATCCAGCGGTCATCAATATATATGTAATATAAAATTTTATTTTAATCGAATGAGAAAATTAAAAAATTATACAATCAATTTTGACAAAATATAAAAATCAAATAATAATTCACTCTCATATTTTAAAGTAATTTTTTGGGTACTTTATGGGAAATTCTCAATAATTGTACCAATTATATCTACCATTTATATACGTCCTTTTTTCAAGTTTTATTTTTTTCTATTTATGCATTGATTTTTATTTCTTATGAGAATTGCTGGAAAAATAATATTGTAGGATGCTTTATGAACGGTAGATGTTAAAAGTATAAAATAAAAACTAGTTTATTAATTGCTGATAAGCCTATTTAAAAATATCAATTTACCAATAAGCAAATTAATTTCTTAATTCCCTTTCTCCACAATTGTACTGATATATATATATATATATATATATATATATATATATATATATATATACTAGTTTCCTTTACCAGCAGGAAGAGAGCCTTCCTTTTCCGATTCTCTATTTCCTTTCCTCATTCCCAATCTCCGATCCATCCCTAAAAACAACTGACGAGAGATCCATGATGATGATGATGAAGATGCCTTCGAGGAGGAAGAGCAGGAGCTTCCATCTTCAGCTACAAGGGGCAATTGGTACCTTTCAATCTCCATTCCTATTCTTATTTACCAATTATTGTCATTCTTCTACTTCCACACTTGAAGATGCACGCTTCTTGACAAATAACTTCAAATCTGCTTCTTTTACCCACATTGATGATGCCATTGCTTCCTTTAATCATGTAATTCATATGCATCCTCTTCCTTCTAGGGCACAATTTAGTAGATTCTTATCTGCCCTTGTGAAAATGAAACAATATCACACTGTCTTTTCCATGTCCAAAACAATTGAATTGCTAGGAATCTCACACGATGTTTATTCTCTTAGCATCTTAATTAATTGCTTCTGCCACTTACACCTTGTGGATTTGGGTTTCTCTGTTTTTGGTAAGATGCTCAAATTCGGATTGGAGCCTACCACTGTGACATTTAATAGCTTAATTAATGGGCTTTGTATGGAGCGTAAAATCGATAAAGCTGTGGAATTTTTCGATGATATGGTTGCACGTGGTTATCAACCTGATGTTTATACTTACAATACGATAATAAACGGAATCTGTAAATTTGGGAAAACAAATGTTGCTATTGGGCTACTAAAGGGAATGGTTGATAGAGGTTGTGAGCCAAATGTTGTGACATACAATGCAATCATTGACGCACTTTGCAAGGATGAGCTAGTTGGTGAGGCTTTAGAGCTCTTCTCTCAAATGAGGAATAAGGGCATTTCACCTAATGTCATCACTTACACTGGTTTAATTCACGGCGTTTGCAAATTAGGCCAAAAGAACCAAGCTTTGGCCTTGATGAATGAAATGGTGAAGCAGAACATATCACCTGATGTTTATACCTTCAATGTATTGATTGATGCTCTTTGTAAGGATGGAATGGTTTCAGAGGCTCAAAATACATTCAATGTAATGATTCAAAGAGGTGTAGAGCCTGATGTGGTCACCTACAATTCCTTAATTGATGGTCTTTGCATTTCAGACCAATTCAAGGAAGCTTTGGCCTTGTTGAAAGAAATGGTGGGGAGGAACATATCCCCTAGTGTTTTTACCTTCAATATATTGATCGACACTCTTTGTAAGAAAGGACTGGTTTCAAATGCAGAGAATATAATCAAAATAATGATTCAAAGAGGTGTGGAACCTACCGTTGTCACTTATAGTTCATTGATGGATGGATATTGTCTGTGCAAGCAAATTGATAAGGCTAGAAAGGTATTTGATCTGATGGTGACTAATGAAATAGCTAACATTTTTAGCTACAACATTTTGATCAATGGATATTGTAAGTGCAAAATGATAGATGATGCAAAGGAGCTTTTTGTTGAAATGTCTCATAAAGGTTTAGTTCCTAATGCTGTTACTTATTCTATTCTTATAAAGGGTATGTTTCAAGCAGGGAGGCCCCAAACTGCACAGGAGCTCTTTAAGAATATGTGCTTTCATGGTCAACAGCCAAATATAGTAACCTTCTCAATTATGATTGATGGCTTGTGTAGTCAGGGGAATCTCGATGAGGCACTCACACTATTGAAAGAAATGGAGAAAAGTCAGTTGAAGCCTAATTTTGTGATCTATAGCAGTCTGATCAATGGTATGTGCAAAGTTGGGAAGATTAATGATGCCAAGGAACTGTTTTCTAGTCTTTTTGAAATTGGTTTACAGCCTGATGTTTGTGTATATAATGCAATTATGAAAGGACTCTGCCGAGAAGGATTAATAGACGAAGCATATAAGATTTTTAGAGACATGGAAAAGGGAGGATATTTACCGAATAATTGTTGTTATAATATCATCATTCAAGGGTTTCTCAGGCATGAGGATTTACCAAAAGCATCGGAACTAATCAACGAAATGGTTGATAAGGGGTTCTCTGCTGATGATGCTACCACAGAATTGGTAGTACATTTATCGCGGAATAATGATCTCATTCTGAGCAAACTACAAAATCGTTCTGAGGCTTCTAAAGGGGTGCAATGAGGGATCAACAATCTAAAGTTGTTATAACTTGACCGTTCAACGGTGTCTTGGACAGAAACTTGGTAATTTGCCTTCTTCAAATGTAGTAGATATGTAATTTAACTAACTTCTTCAAATGTCATTTTTAATTTCAATCAGCTATGATTCTCTAACCTGCAGTGGAAACCATGATATGTGTGTGCCTTTCGCTTGAACTCAGACATGGACTAGATCTCTTTGGATATAAGATTGTTGATGACTGGAGGTCATAGATTTCTGATGATCAAGTTGCTGGTAAACCCACCATCTTCCTTACAATTTTTTTTGGGCTGCTACTACAGCATTAACTCGAGAGCTCAGTCCTAAGAATGAGTTGAGAACTAAAACTAATTGATTCCATGCTACAATGCTTAAGAATCTTTATCTATTTTACTTTTGTGCTCAATGACCTTTTAAGATGCATTTTTCTTGTAGCTACTTGCTAGGATATGACTTTCTAACCATGAAGGTATAAGCAATTCTTTTTTGCTTAATTATTATATTTTTAATAATAATGAAAATAATGATTATAAACCAGTGTGCTTTAATTGAGAATGATTTAACAATTAGACTACACTATAAATGCAGGTTGCAGGATATACGGTCCCAGAGTACAAGGTAAGAGAATCACTACACATCTACAGCTGTTGGTTGGATGAAATGTCACTAAAATTATACACAACAGAAAATGTTAGAATTGAGGGAAAGGCAAACATCCTCTTTGTCACTTTTTTTTTTTTTTTTTTTCTAAGTCATCAAGTTGGGTATATATATATATATATATAGATACTTAATTTCTTTTATTTTCTTTCAAGTAAAATTAGTGAAATCATTGCATTAGCATCTAATAATATGAAGTTCACAATCTTTTCCAATGAAATCAATTTTAATTCTCTTTTGTTGCCTAAAAAGAATGGAGGCTTAGGCGTCAAAGATATCTCTCTTCAAATTCAAGCTCTTTGGAGATTTGAAAATCATAGGCATTTCTTCCCTTCAGAAAGACATTCGAATTGCGGCTATGCTACTTTCGATGAACTCTTCCTTCTCTCCTTTTAATCATAACAGATTTGCTTTTAAATTCTCCTTTAGCAGACTATTAAATTTAGCAGCTATGCCCCGTTATTATTTATAAATACTAATAATTACATTGTAAAATTTATATATTATATAAAAAATTTAATTGCCTATTTTCAATAATAATAATAATAATAATAATAATAATAATAATAATAATAATAATAATAATAATAATATATTATATAAAAAATTAATAAAGAGATAAAATAAAAATAACAATAAAATATTATTTAATTTGTGAAAGTGTTAAATTTGGTTGTAGAGAAATTTAGTGGTTTAGTGGAGTTTTTAGAACCAAAGGAACATTTATATTTTTAGGAAGGCAAACTCAAAGCGGCAATAAAATGATTTATCTGCCTTTAAAGAGATAGATTAATGTTAGTTAGACTATGAATTCTACTAGAGATTCTTTTGCCCCACTTCTGATTAGATTGATAGAAAAAGGAGACATAGCTGGGTTTGTTCAGAAATTACGAAAACAACCGGTTACAAGATTTTGCAATTTCTTTTATTAAAATGTCATTTTTAGAGTTACTCATACAAAATCAAATATAAAAGGAAGTTTCTTGTTAGTAATTAGATATATTTCTCTATGTTACAAAATCTCATTATCATACAATACATCATTAAGGAATATACTACTTTAATGGTTCAAGCAAGATAGTTGGCAACATGAGAACTAAACCAAATTTCTGATATGTTAATGTTTAGAACCATATTTGGAATTGAATTTCAGTATAGTTCTCCATTTCAGTACAACCTCAATTTGATTTCAGTTTTTTTTTTTATTTTTTTTTTACTTTCATTTTAATTTCATTTCAGATTAAATTTTAATTATTCACTCTTTCTCGTCCACTATGAAAATTTATTAAAATGAAAATAAAATTTACAAACAGATACAAATTCATTTATAAATGTTATAACTTCACAAAATCCACATTAAAAACTGTTTAATAAATAGATTGAATGGTCCATGATGTTAACGCTTTTCTCGTAGGCAACTAGTTATAGGGTTTTGCTATCGCTTTTCTCGTACAAAATTAAATATAAAAGAAAGCTTCTTGTTAATAATAACATATGTTTTCTCTATGCTATAAAATTCCAGTATTATATATAATACATGATCAAGGAACATGCTACTTTAACGATTCAAGCGGGGTAGAGAGCAAAATGCTAGAAGGAAAAGCTATAATGAAGGAAGTACATGCCCATAAAGATATAAACTTCTCCATATTTAGTTTAGTACTCTAGTTATAAATGTGACAAATGGAAAATATTTGATTTTATTTTTCAAAATTTAAAATTTTGAACATAAATATAAATTAATGTAAATATTTAAATTATCATTCTACGAACCATTCTGCTTTCATTTAATTTTACAAACAGATTTTATGTCCGTTTACAAATCTAAACATATCCATTTAATTTTATCAACGGATTGCTTATCCTTTTGTGAATTAGTTTGTATCTATTTAATTTTACAAACGGATTAAAATCGGTTTGCAAATCAATTTGTATCCATTTAATTTTACAAATTATATATTCCTTTGTGATAATTTTATATTCATTTAATTTTATAAATAAATTCTATATTCATTTGTATCCATTTAATTTTATAAACAGATTATATAGTCATTTGCGAATTAGTTTGTATTCATTTAATTTTAAAAATAGATTATGCATCTGTTTGCAAATCATTGTATTCGTTTAATTTTATGAACTGATTTATTTGAGAATCAGTTGTATCGATTTAATTTTGCAAATAGATTATATATTCATTTGAAAATCAGTTTGTTTCCTTTAATTTTATAAACGAATCAAATATTCTTTTATGAAGCAATTTATATCTATTTAATTTTACAAATGGATTATATGTCCTTAAGCGAATATATTAGTGTCTATTTAATTTACAAACAAATTATATATCTATTTGCAAATTAATTTGTATTTATTTAATTTTAAAATGGAGTGTTCATCTATTTACAAATCCGTCTGTGTCAATTTATAAAATTTTTACAAATAAATTATACATTTGTTTATAAATCAATTTGTGATGAATTGCAAAATTTATTATTTTTTTCATATTAAATTCTAGAATTTTATTATGATTTTGATGAAAAAATTGATTTTTTACTTGGAATTTGATTTTGGACAGATTTTGAGCTAAAAATGAGAAAAAGAATCAAAAGAGATGGTTTTTAGAGTTTTTTTTTTTTTTCTAACTGCAAGGTACAACCTTGCTCAAGACTTTAATCCAAGCCAACAAATAGATTCCAGATTACTGTTACAGAATTGAAAATTGTTTTAAATAGATGCAAATATAATCAGATCAGAATTAGAATAAGAATTATCATAAGAGTAGATTTGTTTTACTTTTTCTT
This sequence comes from Manihot esculenta, assembly GCF_001659605.2. Taxonomy (NCBI): domain Eukaryota; kingdom Viridiplantae; phylum Streptophyta; class Magnoliopsida; order Malpighiales; family Euphorbiaceae; genus Manihot; species Manihot esculenta. The sequence goes on from NC_035169.2 coordinate 2,773,831, forward strand.
TTAAATTATGAATAATTATTTTTTTATTTGGAAAAAACCTATTTAAAGGTTGTTCTAGATGTAGAATTTATCATCTCTTCTCATCTCCTCTCTTTTTCGGTTCCTTCTTGGCCGAATTCTTCATCTTCTTTTTTTATTTTTTTGCAATTTTATTATTACCTGTAGAAACTAAACTCTTTTATTCAGTTAAAAGTTAATTAAATTGAAATTCATTTAAAATTGTGAGATTATATTCTTAATTTCTGTTTATCTTATTTTTATTTTCAATTAATTTCTTTTTTTTTTAGGAATACCACCTCCATGGTTGTCCTTTTAGAATTCAAAAGGGCTATTGAATCTCCTAGGAAGATAACGTATTGTTATTTAATCCAAGTAAGTTTAATTGGGTTAATATAAGTAGCAATTAGCGTATTTTTTATGTTAAGTAATTAATTGATTTGGTTTAAATAATTTGCTTATTATTATTGACCAAATTTGAATTATTCTCTCGGTTAATTAATTAAATCTACAAAGTTAATGGAATTATTAATTAACTAAAAATTAATTTAAGCGTTATACGGATTAATTTAGGAAGAATCGGTGAGATTCGTTTGTTTGAACACTATAATCAATAACTATTTTTTTAATCAATAATGAACTGCAAACCTTTTAATTTTGATTACCTTCAACTGAATTTTAATTTAATTATTTGTTTCACCATTTTAATTGCCTTATTTTCTTCTTTTAAGTTTTTTTTTTAAATCAATTTCTCCAATAATGATTTTATTCTTTTCTTTTTTTGTTTTAAACTATTCTTTTATCCTTCTTGTCATCTAATTTAAATAAAATTAAGGTATATGTATATCGATATTCATTTATCCTATTTGGAGATTTTTTTTAAATTAAGTAAAAGGAAATCAATTTTAATTTCAATGCGTGTTTGTATCCATTAAATTTTACAAATGGATTTTATACTTGTTTACGAATCCGTTTGCGTTCATTTAATTTTATAAACATATTATATATCCATTTATAAATCAAATTATGTTTATTTAATTTTATAAATGTATCAATCGGTTTGCGAATACATTCATGTCTAATGCTAAATATGTCAAAAAAAAATATCAATTCTATATTTAATCTTTATGTTAATTTACATTTTAATTAAATTTATTTTTTTTTAAATTTCAATTTAATACTTGATGAGTTGCAAAACTCACTATTTTTCATATTAAATTCCATTTTATTATGATTTTTGATATAAGCAATTGATTTTTACTTAAATTTTGATTTTGGACAGATTTTGAGATGAAAATAAAAAAATAAATAAATAAATATTATTTTAGAGATTTTTCTGACTATTAAGGTACAACCTTATCTAAAATTGTAATTCAAGCTCGATGGACAGATTTTTGCCGGCTGTAGAGAGTTCAAAACTGTTTGGAGATAGATGCAAATATAATCGGATCAGGATTAATATAAGAGTTATGAGTAGTAGATTTATTTTATATTTTTTTTTAAATTGTGAATAATTATTTTTTTGTTTGATAAAATTTTATATAAAGACTGCTTTAGAAGTAGATCTCTCATCTCTTCTCCTCTTCTTCACACCCTCTTTTCGGTTTCTCGGAGCGCTCCTTCCCCTTCTTTTATTTTCTGCAATTTTATTATAACCCTTAGAGGGTAGACTCCTTCATTCAGTTGAACGTTAATCAAGTTGATGTTTAATTAAGTTGTGAGATTTTGTTCTTAATTTCTGTTTATCTCAATTTTTTTTTCAATTCATTTCTATTTTCGAGTAACACCACCTCCATTATTGTTTTTTAAAAATTCAAGAGTCTATTAAATCTCTTAGGAAGACAACGTATTACTAATTAATCCAAGTAAATATGGAATTATTTCATTGTGTTAATACAAGTAGCAATTAGCATATTTCTTTATGCCAAGAAACTAATTGATTTGGTTTAAATAATTCGCTTGCTATTATTGATTAAATTTGAGTTTTTCTTTTATGAAAATGTGTTAATTAATTAAATCTATATAAATTATTAATTAATTAGAAATTAATTTAATCTTAAAAAATAATAAGTGGAATTTACTTATTTAAACACTATAATTAAATAATGGACAATCGAGTGAATATCTTTTTAATTAATGATCGGCTATAAATCTACTAATTTTAATTACTTACAATTGAATTTTAATTTAATTACAGTATTTTATTTTTTCTTTAATTTATTTTTAAAATCAACTTCTATCATAACAATTTTATTATTTTCTCTATTATTTTAAATAATTCTTTTTTACTCACTTTTTTTTTACTCACTTTTTCATAAATATTAAACAATTTTAAAACATCTGTGAAATACACATATTTAACTGCAAAATCTTTTAAATTAAAAAAAATTAATTTTAAATTAACGGATTCAACTAACTAAATTTTGAATTTTAATTTCTATTCCATTTATATTCGTTTAAATTAATCATTAAATTTTAAATTTTATAAATTCACCCTCTAGTTTAACCTTTAATATTATAAACTTAAACTTATTATTAAAATTTTATCTCAATCCTTTCAATTGTAATTAAATTTATTTATAAATTAATTTTTAATTAAAAACACATAAAAAATAAATAATGAAAAACTGGAGAAACCTCAATTACCTTCCATCACCCAAAATTTCTGAAGTTTTATCGCATGCACAGCCATTATAACTTCCATTTCAATCATTAAGATTAAGATTTCTGAAACATAATAAGATTAAGATTTTTACAAATTTTAATATACTGGTTTCTCTATCGACTTCCCAGAAACCATAACCCATCCCCGCTCTACACTGTTATAAGGTACAGTTATAATAATTTAATATTATAATAATATAAAATAATTAATTTAATTTGTTATTAAATAATATTTTTATATGAAAAATTAATAAAAAAAAAAATACAAAATGTGCTGCATATAAACAACTAGTAATGCATTCCTTTACCCGCAGGCAGAGAGCCTTCCTTTCCGGATTCTCTATTTCCTTTCCTCATTCCCAATCTTCGATCCTTCCCTAAAAACAACTGACGAGAGATCGATGATGATGATGAAGATGCCTTGGAGGAGGAAGAGCAGGAGCTTCCATCTTCAGCTACAAGGGGCAATTGGTACCATTCAATCTCCATTCCTATTCTTATTTACCAATTATTGCCATTCTTCTACTTCCACACTTGAAGATGCACGCTTCTTCACAAATAACTTCAAATCTGCTTCTTTTACCCACATTGATGATGCCATTGCTTCCTTTAATCATGTAATTCATAAGCATCCTCTGCCTTCTAGGGTTCCATTTAATAGATTCTTATCTGCCCTTGCGAAAATGAAACAATACCACACTGTCCTTTCCATGTCCAAAACAATTGAATTGTTAGGAATCTCTCACGATGTTTATTCTCTTAACATCTTAATTAATTGCTTCTGCCGTTTACATCTTGTGTATTTTGGTTTCTCTGTTTTTGGTAAGATGCTCAAATTGGGATTGGAGCCTGACGTTGTGACATTTACTACCTTAATTAATGGGCTTTGTATAGAGAGTAAAATCGACAAAGCAGTGGAATTTTTCGATGATATGGTTGCACGTGGTTATCAACCTGATGTTCGTACCTACAGTGTGATAATAAACGGATTGTGTAAATTTGGGAAAACAAATGTGGCTATTGGGCTACTAAAGGGAATGGCTGATAGAGGTTGTGAGCCAAATGTTGTGACATACAGTGCAATCATTGACGCCCTTTGCAAGGATGAGCTAGTTGGTGAGGCTTTAGAGCTCTTCTCTCAAATGAGGAATAAGGGCATTTCACCTAATGTCATCACTTACACTAGTTTAATTCATGGTGTTTGCAAATTAGGCCAAAAGAACCAAGCTTTGGCCTTGATGAATGAAATGGTGGAGCAAAACATATTACCAGATGTTTATACCTTCAGTGTATTGATTGATGCTCTTTGTAGGGATGGAATGGTTTCAGAGGCTCAAAATACATTCAATGTAATGATTCAAAGAGGTGTAGAGCCTGATGTGGTCACCTACAGTTCCTTAATTGATGGTCTTTGCATTTCAGACCAATTCAAGGAAGCTTTGGCCTTGTTGAAAGAAATGGTGGGGAGGAACATATCCCCTAATGTTTTTACCTTCAATATATTGATTGACACTCTTTGTAAGAAAGGACTGGTTTCAAATGCACAGATTATAATCAAAATAATGATTCAAAGCGATGTGGAGCCTAATGCTGTCAATTATAATTCATTGATGGATGGATATTGTCTTTGCAAGCAAATTGATAAGGCTAGAAAGCTATTTGATCTGATGGTGACCAATGAAATAGCTGACATATTTAGCTACAGCATTTTGATCAATGGATATTGTAAGTGCAAAATGATAGATGATGCAAAGGATATTTTTGTTGAAATGTCTCATAAAGGTTTAGTTCCTGATGCTGTTACTTATCATACTCTTATAAAGGGTATGTTTCAAGCAGGAAGGCCCCAAAATGCAAAAGAGCTCTTTAGGAATATGTGCTCTCATGGTCAACAGCCAAATATAGTAACCTTCTCAATTATGATTAATGGCTTGTGTAGTCAGGGGAATCTGGATGAAGCACTCACCCTATTGAAAGAAATGGAGGAAAGTCAGTTGAAGCCTGATCTTGTGACCTATTGCATTCTGATCAATGGTATGTGCAAAGTTGGGAAGATTAATGATGCCAAGGAACTTTTTTCTAGTCTTTTTGAAATTGGTTTACAACCTGATGTTTATGTATATATGTAATTATGAAAGGACTCTGCCAACAAGGATTAATGGACGAAGCGTATAAGGTATTTAGAGACATGGAAAAGGGAGGATGTTTACCGAATAATTGTTGTTATAATATCATCATTCAAGGGTTTCTCAAGCATGAGGATTTACCAAAAGCATCAGAACTAATCAATGAAATGGTTGACAAGGGATTCTCTGCCGATGCTACTACCACTGAATTGGTAGTACGTTTATTGTGCAATGATGATCTCATTCTGAGGCATTTAAAGGTGCGCAATGAGGGATCAGCAAACTAAAGTTGTTATATCTTGACCATTCAAGTGTGTCTTGGAGTGCAACTTGGTAATTACCTTTTTCAAATATAATAGATATGTAATTTAACTAACTTCTTCAAATATCATTTTTAATTTCAATCAGCTGTGATTCTCTTCCACAAAATGAAAATTTCTAACACCGCAAATGACCTGTGGTGGAAACCATGATATGTGTGTGCCTTTCGCTTGAATTCAGACATGGACTTGATCTCTTTGATATAAGATTGTTGATGAATGGAGGTCATGGATTTCTAATGATCCAATAGCTGGTAAACCCACCATCTCCTTTACAATTTTTTTTGGCTGCTCCTACAGCCTTAGCTCGAGAGCTCAGTCCTAAAATTGAGTTGAGAACTAAAAGTAATTGGTTCCATACTACAATGCTTAAGAATCTTTATCTATTTTTATTTTTGTGCTCAATGACCTTTTTGAGTGATCTCACCTCCTCATAGATCCATTGACAATTAAGAGCACCTAAGTAATTCCATTGACCAAAAGCACCACACAGATCCACCTATAGATATTTTGTCCGGGTAATTTTCATTACAAGAAATTTTTGGATTACCAACGGATTTTATTAACATATTTTATCAATATACTTTAAATTATTCGTAATTTTAACAGATTTCTAACAAATTTGGAAATTCATCAGTAATTTTTAATATAAAAAATTTGTGTAAAAATTCACCAACGAGTAGTTCATTAGTATTACTAATGGATTTAAACATCCGTTGGAAATTTATAAATTTATAAAATAATTGGTGTTGAAATGTCAATGTGTTAGTAAATTTAGGGGTGTAAATGAACCAAACTATTTGTGAGCTTTTCGAGGTTCAGTTTGATAAAAGCTGGACCAAGTTCAACTCGATTTCTAAACGAGTCAAAGAATTTAATTTTTAAGCTTGTTTAGTAAATGCCAAATTTAAGCTTCATAGTATTCGGCTCATTAAGGCTTGTGAGTTCGGTTCGTTTCCGAGTTTATGAGCAGACTCGCGAACAGTCTCGTTAAGCAGGTTGAGATTAATATCAGAAGAGAAATAAATTCAAATTCTACATATACTTTTATGAGCTAAATCTAAATTTTCTAAAGTCACTACAAAAAATTTTTAGATTTTCAACGGATTTTACCAATGTACTTTAATTCATTAGTAATTTTAACGGATTTCTAATGAATTTGGAAATTTATCAGTAATTCTTAATATAAAAATAATTATGTAAAAATTTACCAACAGATTTAAAATCTGTTGGTAATCCATTGGGATTACCAACGGATTTAAAAATCTGTTGAAAATTTATAAAATAATTAGTATTGAAATTTACTAACAGACTTAAAATTTATTAGTAAATCTGTTGGTAATTTAGTAACAATTTCAATATGTTAGTAAATTTAGGGTATAAATGAACCAAACTATTCGTGAGTTATTTGAGGTTCAGTTCGATAAAAACTCGATCGAATTCGACTCGATTTCCAAACGAGCCAAGCTCGAACTTAATTTTTAGGCTTGTTTAGTAAACGAACCAAACTTAAACTCAATAGTATTTGGCTCGTTAAGACTCGTGAGCTCGGCTCGTTTTCGAGTTCATAAGGAGGCTCGCGAATAGACTCGTGAACATTCTCGTTAAGCAGGCTGAGATTAATATTATAAGAGAAATAAATTCAAACCTTGCATATACTTTCATGAGTCAAATCTAATTTTTTTTAAAGTTCAGCTCTATATATTTTAATTACACTCTTAAAACTTGCATATATTTGGATCCTTAATAGCTCATCTTTATAAGTTTATGAGCTAATTTATATATATACTTATTTAGTTAAAATTATTTACTTTTAAATTTATTAGTTTTAAACTAAGACTCATTATACATGTAAATAAATTGAACTATTTGTGAACTATTCGAGACTAAATTCGATAAAAACTCGACTCGTCGAAATTCGTTTGCTAAACGAGGCAAATTTGAGCTTATTAATACTTGGCTCGAGTTCGAAATGAGTAAAACTCGAATTCATCTTGAGCTCGAAAAAATTTTAACGAACTAAACTTGAACTCTTCAAAACTCGGCTATGCTTGGTTCATTCACACCCCTAAGTAAATTTTAAAAAGTGACTGAATTACTAACAAACTCTAAATCCGTTGGTAATTAGCCCAAAAAATTATTAACAAATTTAAAAATCCATTACTAAACTTTATCATCAAATTAATAAGTAAAAAAAAGGTATTGAATTTATCAATGAAAGCTATCTGCTAGAAAATTCGTTGATAAACTTAAAATAAAATTTCACATAAAATTTACGCGTTCTTTTTTTACAACTCACATTTTTCCGTTACTAACGGATTTAATAACATATAACATATTTTAAATTAGTTGGTAATTTTTGAAGAGAAAAAAGACTGCTTTTTTTTTTTCTAAATTTAATAACGAATTACAAATTCATTAGTAATTTGCGTTTATAAATATTAGACAGGCTCTTCTGTTTTTATCATTCATTCATCTTATCATTTTACTTCCTTCCTCTCATTTTCTTTTTTTTTCTATTACTTCCTTCCATATTTCACTTTTTTATTACATAAATTTTTTCTTATTTTTTCTATTATTTTCCTTTCATCTCTTATCCTATTTTCTCTCATTCTCTTTCCTCTTCTATTATTTTCTTCATTCTTCATAATTTCCTTTCATTTTCTCCATTTTTTTTCTTTTCTTTTCTCCCATTTTCTTTATTTTTCTCTATAATTTTCATTCATATTAGTTTTTCTAATATTATTTTTTTCTATCATTTTCTTTCTATCTATATTTTTTCTATTATTTTCTCTTTATTTATTTTCTTCTCTAATCATTTGTTCACTTTTTTTCGTTTCTCTAATCATATTTTTACTCTACTTTGTGTAAACGAACCAAACTGTTCGTGAGCTATTCGAGATCTACTCGACAAAAGCTCGATCGGGCTCGACTCGTTTAGAAAATGAGCCGAACTCGAGCTCACCTTTTAGGCTCATTTAATAAAAGAGCCGAACTTGAGCTTAACAGTATTCGGCTCGTTTGGACTCTCGAGCTCCGCTCGTTTTGAAGTTTATGAACAAGTTCGCAATCTGACTCGTGAACAGGCTCGCGAGCAAGCTCATGAATATGCTAACCAATCCCACATTGAAAGTTGAAGGGATATGGAGGATTGTGCCTTCTCTATAAAAGGACAACCCTTCTACATTTTTTTTATTAGTTTTGGGTTTGAGAGATTTAAATTAAATAAAAAAATTTAATTTAAAAGTCTCTTAATGACCTTATAATTTAAATTTTATTTTTAATTTAAATTTATTTATAATTTAAATAAATTTAAATTATATTAAGTTTGTTTATAATATAATCGAGCTCAAATTCGAGCTTTTCAAGTGGAGTTTGAATTGGCTCGTTAATGTAATAAATAAGCTTATTAAGAATCAAACTCGAATTTAATATTTATTTTATAAATCGAGCTCAAACTTGAGCTTTTAAATTTATTTTGTAATCGAGTCTGAACTTATCAAAACTCGACTCAGTTCGATTACAGCCCTAACTCTCATTCTTCCTTCTTTTTTATAATTTTTATTTTTCTATCATTTTTTTATTTTTCTCTTTTTTTATTATTTTCTTTCATTTTATACCATTTAATTTTCTCTTATTTGTATTTTCTATGTGTTTCTAATAAATATTAAATACAAATTTAAAACTTAATAATAATAATAATAATATAATTTTCAGTCTTATTAAATTAATAAAACATTATTTAAACTCTCAATAGATTTATTAACGGATTGTAATACGTTGATAATTTATTAACGGATTTCATGTCTGTTAATAAATTATTTTTCTCTCGATAAACTAATGCATTTAAAATCTGTTAGTGTAACGATCCGAAAATCGGACCGCTACCGGCGTTAGGATCCAGATCGACTTAAGGTCGCTGGGACCCGTAGCAAGCCTGCCTGTAACCTGTCATACTTGATAAATCCCATACATGATTATACATTTGTATAAAACTTTAAACTTTTCATTTTTTCCAAGCTTGACCTGTGCATGCACTAAAATCAAATACATCAAACCCTACTAGAGTCCTCATCAAATACTCTAGTGGGTAATATAACATATGTCAAGCTGGATTTATATATCATAAATAAACATCATTAAAATATTTTATTAAAAAGATCATGTACAAAGGGATTAACCATACACTAGGGCCAAGCACAATACTAAACCTCAATCATTAGATTACAACACATTACATTATCTTTCATGTCCACATCTAACTATTACATGACTTAGCCTTTACTCTTGCTGACCTCCTGGTCTATCCCGATCCTGCAAACCTGGGGGTTAAGGAAAAGGGGTGAGCTACTAGAGCCCAGTGAGCAGAATGATAAAACAATGTATTAAAATATATGCTTTCATGAAATGCATCACATCACAAATAATTCACATCAAGGATGGACTTGTCGCCAATGGCCCTCTACATATCCAAACATGCCAGGGGCGTAGAATGGGCCTCACTGGTCTTTCTCTTAACATACATAACATAACATTCCAATGTGCCAGGGGCGTAGAATGGGCCTCACTGGTCTTTCTCTTACTCTGTGTCAGGGGCGTAGAATGGGCTTCACTGGTCTTCCATACCGTAACATCGTCATCATACCATATCAAGGGCCAATGGGTCATCCAACATCCATCCACACCAACATCATAGTATGCAATGCAGCATATTCGTGAATTCTAATGCAAACACCCTAATATATCATGGCATTCGTGATGCATGAGCATACTAAAATTTCATTTACTTTAAAATAAAAGAGTTGTATTCCACTCACCTCAGGCTGACTCGGAACAGACTCTGCAGCAGCTAGCTCATTGCTGATCACCTCGGTTCCTCGTGTCCAAACCTACACAGGTGGACTCAAATGAGGGACCAAACATACACTAACATAACTCTAAACAACTCCCCAAAAACCCCCTAAAACATCATAAAACATTCAAAGAAAACATGCAAAGGAAGGCTGAACAGGGCACTTTTGGTGGCAGGTTCGGCGGCCGAAAGTCATGCAACTTCGACGGCACATTCGGTGGCCGAAACTTCCCTCCAGAGCCGAAAGTCCAACTTTCGGGGGCAGGGTTCGGCAGCCGAAACATGCATCCACAGGCAGGTTCAGCGGCCGAACATGGCTTCGGCGGCCGAACCTGAGTTCTTCCCGAATGGCAGAACTCAGCCTCTTCATGCACATTTGCCTCCAAACCTTCCAAATTCACATACAACACTCCCAAGCATGCATAAACATGAACACAAGCATTTAGGGGCTTAAAACTAACCTATACCCCAACAACATCAACCCAACAACACATTTAGCTTACATTTCACATAATGGGTGCTTAAACCCTAACATTTAACAACTATCCTACACATGCATTCAACACCCTTAAAATCCTTCAAAACTTGTTTAAAACATAAAAGAAGGTGAGGATCTACTCTTACCTCTTGAAGATCGAGAGGGAAGGCGATCCAAACTCGGAGTTGTGGAGAAAACGAGCTCCGGGGTCTCCAAGTTCCAAAACTTGATCTTTAGCTCAAAAATCTTCAAAACAAGATGAAAACTCATAAAAATCATGAAGGATTGGAGGGAAACCTCAAAATCAATCATAGAAGAGCATGGACTCATCTTGGTCCGAAAATGGAGAAGAAAACTCGTCCGTTTTCGGACATGGGGCCTTTTATAGGTGGCTGGCCAGACCACCTTCGGGGGCCGAAGGTGCCTCCACAACTCTTCAAGGTTCGACGGCCGAACCTGGGTTTTCCTCCTTGGTCTTTTTCTTTCAAAACTCAATTCTTTTCTTTATTAAAACCATAAAACATGTAAAAATATTTTAGAAAAACATATTTTACCCTTCTAGAGAGTTTCGACATCCGAGATTCCGCCGGACGGTAGGAATTCCGATGCCGGGTCTAGCCGAATATTACAGTTAGTAATAATAATGAAAACTTTATTAATAAATCCATTAGTATTATTAATAGACTTGAAAATTATAGATAAAAATTTATCATTGAACTTTTTAATAATTGATCGCAATCGGTTAGTAATTCGTTGATAATTCATTTACTAGTAGATTTTTTATTAATTGCCGATTGAAAAATTCATTTACCAGTGGATTTTTTATTGATTGCCAACTGAAACTTCCATTGATAATCTAGAAATTTTTTTAGTATTTGTAAAAAATAAAAAAATAAAATTACTATTTTTAAATTTAAATTTTAATAACTTTTAGTTGAATAAATGAAAAATTAAAACTTTTTACTACTATAATATTATCCATATTAATGAACTAGCTAATTTTTTTTGTTTAATTTATTCGCTAAAAAGTATAGATAATATATTTTATCAGAATATATCAAAAAATAAAAAAAATTAAATATATATATATATATATATATATATATATATATATATATATATATATATATATATATATATATTATCATTATTTTAATATACATTTTAATCACATTTAATATTGATTTTTAAGTTCAATTTTAGTCCCATTATTTCACTTCCATTTTATTTCTAAAATTTTAATTTCCTTTAAATTTTATAAATTTAACATGCTTTATTTTAACCTTTTATATTATTATTAAAAATTTCTTTAATATTTATTTTAATTTTAATTAAACTTATTTTTTAAGAAATTAAACTTATTTTTAAATATAAATTTTAATAAAAAATAAATTTTAAAAAAAGGAAACATAAACCTCCCACGTCCATCGAAGCATTCTCCTTTAGTTACACTACCGAAACTTTCTCTCCTTTACGAAACTTTCTCATTGATTAAATATATTCATATAATAATGTGATATTAAGATAATAGGAGCCCAAATTTAATTGTCTATTTGCAATAATAATAATAATAATAATAATAATAATAATAATAATATATTGCATAAAAAATTAATAAAGAGATAAAACAAAAATAACAGTAAAATATTATTTAATTTGTGAAAGTGTTAAATTTGGTTGTAGTGAAATAAAGTGGTTTACTGGAGTTTTTGAAATCAAAGGAACATTTATATTTTTTGGAAGGCAAACTCAAAGCGGCCCTTTAAAGAGAGATATTAATGTCAATTAGACTATGAATTCTACTAAAGGTTCTTATGCTCCACTTTTGATTAGATTGATAGGAAAAAGAGAGATATTTCAGGAGGTAATTTGTTCAGAAATTACAGAAACAATCAGTTTTAGATCTACTCATACAAAACCAAATATAAAAGGACGTTTCTTGTTAGTAATTAGATATATTTCTCTATGCTACAAAAATATACTACTTTAATGGTTCAAGCAAGATAGTGGGCAACATGAGAACTAAACCAAATTTCTGATATTTTAATGTTTAGAACCATATTAATTTAGAATTGAATTTCAATATAGTTCTCAATTTTAGTATAACCTCAATTTGATTTCAGTTTTTTTTTTATTTTACTTTAATTTTAGTTTCATTTCAATTTAAATTTTAATTGTTCACTCCGACTACAAAAACTTATTAAAATACAAATAGAATTTACAAACAGTTATAAATGAAATGTTATAACTTCACAAAATCCACATTTTTAATGGTTTAATAAATAGATTAAATGGTCCATGCCATTAATATGTTAATTGAATATTTAGCGGTACAAATTACTTGAAAGTTAATATAATAAAAAACTCTAATACCCAAAATACTTATGGCACTTGGAGAGATAAGTAAGAGCATTTCCCTACATCATTATCTGTCCAAAGGGAGTGGGACTAGGGGTGAGCAGAATTCGATTCAAACCGAAATAACCGACCGAACCGAATCGATTTGAAAATTTGATTCGATTTTTTATACATTTCGGTTCGGTTCAGTTTTTAATTTTAAAAATTTTGGTTATTTCGGTTCGGTTCGGTTTTGATCAGAAAAAAACCGAAAAAACGAACCGAACCGATTAATGATAATAATATATTTTTTCAATAATATAGAGAAATTAAATTATATTAAGATTAAAATATTTTAATTAAATTTTAAAATACTAAAAATAAAGTATAAAAAATAAAAAAATTATTAAAAATCGAAACCGATCAAACCGAACCGAATCGAACCGAATCAGACCGGTTCGGTTCGATTCGGTTTCTGATCAAAATCGATTCGGTTCGGTTTTTATAAACACTAAAATTTCGGTTTTCGGTTTATTCGGTTCGGTTTGATTTTAAACTGAACCGACCGAATGCTCACCCCTAAGTGGGACAGAGCAATGAGAGAAAACATCTATTTCTTTGAAAGTTTTAAAATTGGTTGCACAAAAATAGGATGGAGCTTTTGGAATTAGAGAAACACTTGTATTTTGGAGGGCAAACTCAAAGCGAAAATACGATGATTCATCTGGCTTTGAGAAGGAGATATCTCAACATCAATTAAACTATGTATGAGTCCTACTAGAGGTTTTGATGTTCTACTTTTGATTAAGAAGTGGTTTGTTCAGAGATCACGCTATCGCTTTTCTCGAAGGAAAAGCTATGGTGAAGGAAGTATATGCCCATAAAGATATACACTTCTCCATATTCAGTTTAGTATTCTAGTTATAAATGTGAGAAATTAAAAAGATTTGATTTTATTATCTAAAATTTAAAATTTTGAATATAAATATAGATTAATGTAAATATTTGGATTATTTATCATTCTGCCAACCATTTTGCTTCCATTTAATTTTACAAACAGATTCTATGTCCGTTTACAAATCCAAACATATCCATTTAATTTTACGAGTGGATTGCTTATTCTTTACAAACGAATTAAAATATGTTTGCAAATCAATGTGTATCTATTTAATTTTATAAATTATAAATTCATTTGCGGTCATTTTATGTCCATTTAATTTTATAAATAGATTCTACGTTCATTTGTATCCATTTAATTTTATAAACGGATTATATAGTTTTTTGTAAATTAGTTTGTATTTATTTAATTTTACAAACAGATTATGCGTCCATTTGCAAATAATTATGTTCACTTAATTTTATTAATGAATTACATGTTTATTTGTGAATCAATTTGTATTGATTTAATTTTACAAAATAGATTATATATCCATTTGAAAATCAGTTTGTTTCCTTTAATTTTATAAATGGATTAAACATTCTTTTATGAAGCAATTTGTATCCATTTAATTTTACAAATGGATTATACGTCCCTTAACGAATATATTAGTGTCTATTTAATTTATAAACAAATTATATATCTGTTTGCAAATTAATTTGTATTTATTTAATTTTAAAACGGAGTGTACATCTATTTACAAATCCGTCTGTGTCAATTTATAAAATTTTTACAAATAAATTATACATCTATTTGTAAATCAATTTGTGATGAGTTGCAAAATTTATTATTTTTTTCATATTAAATTTCATAATTTTGCTATAATTTTAATGTAAAAAAATGATTTTTATTTGAAATTTGATTTTGTACAGATTTTGAGCTAAAAATGAAAAAAAAAATTAAAAAAGACTGTTTTTAGAGTTTTTTTTTTACTGCAAGCTCAAGGCTGTACTCCCGGCCAACAAACAGATTTCAGGATTACGGTTTTGCCAGCTGTACAGAATTTAAAACTATTTTAGATAGATACAAATATAATCAAATCAGGATTAGGACAAGAATCATCATAGAAATAGTAGATTTATTTTACTTTTTCTTTAAATTATGAATAATTATTTTTTTATTTGGAAAAAACCTATATAAAGGTTGCTCTAGAAGTAGAATTCATCATCTCTTCTCATCATCTCCTCTCTTTTTTGGTCCCTTCTTGGCCGAATTCTTCCTCTTATACTTCTTTTATTTTTTTACAATTTTATTATTACCTTTGTAGGCTAAACTCTTTTATTCAGATAAAAGTTAATCAAATTGAAGTTCATTTAAAATTGTGAGATTATGTTCTTAAGTTCTGTTTATCTTATTTTTATTTTCAATTAATTTCTATTTTTGAGAAACACCACCTCCATAGTTATCCTCTTAGGAATTCAAAAGGGCTATTGAATCTTCTAAGAAGACAATGTATTGTTATTTAATCTAAGTAAATTTAATTAGGTTAATACAAGTAGCAATTAGCATAATTTTTATGTTACGTAATTAATTGATTTGGTTTAAATAATTTGATTGCTATTATTGATCAAATTTGAGTTATTCTCTTCTTACAACAATTAATTAATTAAATCAAGAGTTATTAATTAACTAGAAATTAATTTAACCGCTATGCGGATTAATTTAGGAAGAATCGGTGCGGATTAATTTAATATGTTTTCTTTTTAAATCAATTTCTCCAATAATGATTTTATTCTTTTTTTTTTATTTTAAACTATTCTTTTATCCTATTTGTCATCTAATTTAAATAAAGTTAAAGTATATGTAGATGGATATTCATTTACTCTATTTGCAGATTTTTTAAAATTAAGCAAAAGCAAATCAATTTTAATTAACGGATTCAACACCTGTTTGTATCCATTGAATTTTACAAATAGATTTTATATTCGTTTATGAATTCGTTTGTATCCATTGAATTTTACAAATAGATTTTATATTCGTTTATGAATTCGTTTGTGTCCATTTAATTTTACAAACATATTATATATCCGTTTATAAATTAAATTTATGTCTAATGCTAAATATGTGAAAAAAAATAAATATATCAATTCTATATTTAATCTTTATGTTAATTTACATTTTAATCAAATTTATTTATTTTTTTAATTTCAATTTAATACTTGATGAGTTGCAAAACTCAGTATTTTTTCCATATTAAATTTCATTTTGTTATGATTTTGATATAAGCAATTGGTTTTTACTTAATTTTGATTTTGGACAGGTTTTGAGCCGAAAATGAGAAAATGAACAAAAAAAATTCTGTTTTAGAGTTTTTTCTGACTATAAGGTACAATCTTACCCAAAATTGTGACCCAATCTCGATGGACATATTGCAGTATTCTTGGTTTGCCAGTTATAGAGAGTTCAAAACTATTTTCAGATAGATGTAAATACAATCAGATTCAGATTAAAATAAGAGTTATCATAGGAGTAATAGATTTATTTTATATATTTCTTTAAAATGGTGAATAATTATCTTTTTATTTAGAAAAATCCTCTGCTTTAGAAGTAGATCTCTCATCTCTTCTCCTCTTCTCCACACTCTCTTTTCAATTTCTCTTAAGCTAAGCACTCTTTCCCCTTCTTCTTTTATTTTATATGATTTTGTTATAGCCCTTAGAAGCTAAACTCTTTCATTCAGTTGAAGGTTAATCAAGTTGAGATTTAATTAAGTTGTGAGATTTTATTTTTAATTTATGTTTATCTCAATTTTTTTTTCAATTAATTTTTATTTTTGAGTAACATCACCTCCATTATTATTCTTTAGAAATTCAAGAGATCTATTAAATCTTCTCTAAGTAAATGCGAAATTATTTAATTGTATTAATACAAATAGCAATTAGCATATTCCTTTATGTTAAGAAACTTATTGATTTGGTTGAAATAATTGGCTTGCTATTATTGATAAATTTGGATTCTTCTCTTTTTAAAATTATTAATTAATTAAATTTACATGCTTGATGAAATTATTAATTAATTAAAAATTAATTTAAGCGCTATGCAAATTAATTTAATTTTAATAATAGACAAAATTCGTTTATTTAAACACTATAACTAAATAATGGACAATTGAGTGAATATTTTTTTAATATAATCAAACAATAGACAATTGAGTGAATATTTTTTTAAATTAATGGATTCGTAGCTTAATAGATTTTTAATTTTAATTTCTATTCCATTTATATTCATTTAAATTAATTATTAAATTTTAAATTTTATAATTTCACCCTCTAATTTACCCTTTAATATTTATAAACTTAAACTTATTATTAAAATTTTATCTCACTCTTTTCAATTGTAATTAAATTTATTTATAAATTAATTTTTAATTAAAAAACATAAAAAAAAATAAATAATGAAAAACTGGAGAAACCTCTATTGCCTTCCATCACCCATAAATTCTGAAGTTTTATCGCATGCACAGCCCTCCTTATAACTTCCATTTCAATCATTAAGATTAAGATTTCAGAAACATAATAAGATTAAGATTTTTACAAATTTTAATCAATTATGTATTTATTTCAACATATTTTAATCAATTTTTTTTAATTAGTTAAATTTTCTTGTGAAATATTAATTAATTTTTTTCAGTGAAATTATTAATGGTTTTTTAATTTAATAAAAATTTTAATTTTAATTTTAAAAAATTTCTTTATTTTTTAAGTTTCTCATCCTTTAATTTTTTGAATCAAAACATCTAAATAATAAAAAAAATTTTATCTTAACAGGGATATATGTTATATATGTAAATTTAGTATGTGAAAATACGTGGAATTCATCTATGAAAAAAAAGAAAATAATAATAATTAAACATAAATCGATATGTTGAAGTAAAAAATTACAGAATGTGAAAATCTGCATTATTATCTGTAATGATAGATAAATGAAAGGGTTATGCAGTTTAACCACTTATCCATCATCCTTCTCTATCGACTTCCCATAAACCATAACCCATTCCCGCTCTACACTATTATAAGGTACGGTTATAATAATTTAATATTATAATTTTAATATAACATTGTACAAAAAATTATGAAAATAAATTTAATTAAATCTCTATATTTTTATTAAGAGTCAAATAAATTCAATTTAAAACTTTTAAAATTTTAGGCTAATTAAATTATGTAATTTTATTAAGGGCTAAATAGATTCTAATTTAAAAATTTTTAATAATAAAATATTATTTTTATTAATTTAAAATATTAAAAATTTAGTATTTTAATTATTATAAAAATTTTAAAAAATATATAAATATATTTAAAAAATTATTATTATAAAATAATAAATTTAATTTGTTAGTAAATAATATTTTTATATGAAAAATTAATTAAAAAAAATTACAAAATGTGGTGCATATAAACAACTAGTAATGCATTTCCTTTTGTTATCCTTACCACTTTACCAGCTGGCAGAGAGCCTTCCTTTTCCGATTCTCTATTTCCTTTCCTCATTCCCAATCTCCGATCCATCCCTAAAAACAACTGACGAGAGATCGATGATGATGATGATGAAGATGCCTTGGAGGAGGAAGACCAGGAGCTTCCATCTTCAGCTACAAGGGGCAATTGGTACCATTCAATCTCCATTCCTATTCTTATTTACCAATTATTGCCATTCTTCTACTTCCACACTTGAAGATGCACGCTTCTTGACAAATAACTTCAAATCTGCTTCTTTTACCCACCTTGATGATGCCATTGCTTCCTTCAATCATGTAATTCATAAGCATCCTCTGCCTTCTAGGGTTCCATTTAATAGATTCTTATCTGCCCTTGTGAAAATGAAACAATATCACACTGTCCTTTCCATGTCCAAAACAATTGAATTGCTAGGAATCTCACACGATGTTTATTCTCTTAGCATCTTAATTAATTGCTTCAGCCACTTACACCTTGTGGATTTGGGTTTCTCTGTTTTTGGTAAGATGCTCAAATTGGGATTGGAGCCTGACGTTGTGACATTTACTACCTTAATTAATGGTCTTTGTACACAGAGTAAAATCGACAAAGCTGTGGAATTTTTCGATGATATGGTTGCACGTGGTTATCAACCTAATGTTTATACTTATAATGTGATAGTAACCGGAATGTGTAAATTTGGGAAAACAAGTGTGGCTATTGGGCTACTAAAGGGAATGGCTGATAGAGGTTGTGAGCCAGATGTTGTGACATACAGTGCAATCATTGATGCCCTTTGCAAAGATGAGCTAGTTGGTAAGGCTTTAGAGCTCTTCTCTCAAATGAGGAATAAGGGCATTTCACCTGATGTCATCACTTACACTGGTTTAATTCACGGTGTTTGCAAATTAGGCCAAAAGAACCAAGCTTTGGCCTTGATGAATGAAATGGTGGAGCAGAACATATTACCAAATGTTTATACCTTCAATGTATTGATTGATGCTCTTTGTAAGGATGGAATGGTTTCAGAGGCTCAAAATACATTCAATGTAATGATTCAAAGAGGTGTAGAGCCTGATGTGATCACATACACTTCCTTAATTGATGGTCTTTGCATTTCAGACCATTTCAAGGAAGCTTTGGCCTTGTTGAAAGAAATGGTGGGAAGGAACATATCCCCTAATGTTTTTACCTTCAATATATTGATCGACACTCTTTGTAAGAAAGGACTGGTTTCAAATGCAGAGAATATAATCAAAATAATGATTCAAAGAGGTGTGGAACCTAATGTTGTCACTTATAGTTCATTGATGGATGGATATTGTCTGTGCAAGCAAATTGATAAGGCTAGAAAGGTATTTGATCTGATGGTGACCAATGAAATAGCTGACATTTTTAGCTACAGCATTTTGATCAATGGATATTGTAAGTGCAAAATGATGGATGATGCAAAGGATATTTTTGTTGAAATGTCTCATAAAGGTTTAGTTCCTAATGCTGTTACTTATTCTACTCTTATAGAGGGTATGTTTCAAGCAGGGAGGCCCCAAACTGCACAGGAGCTCTTTAAGAATATGTGCTCTCATGGTCAACAGCCAAATATAGTAACCTTCTCAATTATGATTAATGGCTTGTGTAGACAGGGGAATCTGGATGAAGCACTCACCCTATTGAAAGAAATGGAGGAAAGTCAGTTGAAGCCTGATCTTGTGACCTATTGCATTCTGATCAATGGTATGTGCAAAGTTGGGAAGATTAATGATGCCAAGGAACTTTTTTCTAGTCTTTTTGAAATTGGTTTACAACCTGATGTTTATGTATATAGTGCAATTATGAAAGGACTCTGCCAACAAGGATTAATGGATGAAGCGTATAAGGTATTTAAAGACATGGAAAAGGTAGGATGTTTACCAAATAATTGTTGTTATAATATCATCATTCAAGGGTTTCTCAAGCATGAGGATTTACCAAAAGCATCAGAACTAATCAACGAAATGGTTGATAAGGGGTTCTCTGCTGATGCTGCTACCACAGAATTGGTAGTACATTTATCGCTGAATAATGATCTCATTCTAAGCAAACTACGAAATCTTTCTGAGGCTTCTAAAGGGGTGCAATGAGGGATCAGCAAACTAAAGTTGTTATATCTTGACCGTTCAAGGGTGTCTTGGAGAGAAACTTGGTAATTTGCCTTCTTCAAATGTAGTAGATATGTAATTTAACTAACTTCTTCAAATTTCTTTTTTAATTTCAATCAGCTATGATTCTCTTCCACAAAATGAAAATTTCTAACACTGTAAATTACCTGCCGTGGAAACCATGATATGTGTGTGGCTTTCGCTTGAACTCAGACATGGACTGGATCTCTTTGGATATAAGATTGTTGATGACTGGAGGTCATAGATTTCTAATGATCAAGTTGCTGGTAAACCCACCATCTTCCATACAATTTTTTTTGGGCTGCTACTACAGCCTTAACTCGAGAGCTCAGTCCTAAGAATGAGTTGAGAACTAAACCTAATTGATTCCATGCTACAATGCTTAAGAATCTTTATCTATTTTACTTTTGTGCTCAATGACCTTTTAAGATGCTATCAATTTTCTTGTAGCTACTTGCTAGGATATGATTACAACTTCACCTTTCTAAACATAAAGGTATAAGCAATTCGTTTTTGCTTGATTATTATATTTTTAATAATAATGAAAATAGTGATTATAAACAAGTAGGGCTTTAATGGAGAATTGATTTAGCAACTAGACTACCCTATAAATGCAGGGTGCAGGATATGCAGCCCCACAATACAAGTGTAGCGGTTGAGAAATCTACCATTTTTCTTTATCGGTTTCTTGGTTGACAGAAATCTAGCAATTTTAGTTGTGAGATTGTTGAATCATGTGATAGTAAATTAGTTACAATGGCTGTATATTAAGGACAA
This sequence comes from Manihot esculenta, assembly GCF_001659605.2. Taxonomy (NCBI): domain Eukaryota; kingdom Viridiplantae; phylum Streptophyta; class Magnoliopsida; order Malpighiales; family Euphorbiaceae; genus Manihot; species Manihot esculenta. Next base: position 2,794,914 of record NC_035169.2, read on the forward strand.
ATACTTAGGAAACCATCTCTGTATGATATATCTTTATGATATAATAATAATACAATCAAGTATGATCATTTTGTCAATATGGTATATAACAAATATATTTTAGACCACCTATTGAGTTATTTATATGGTGCATTTTGTGATAGGTTTGTATGGTGTTATGAAGGCGAAACATATTGTTTCTTACTGTTTGAGAAAAGTTAGGCAAGAAAAGTTGCTTTGGTTGTTTCTTTTCTCCTTTCAGCTGTACATTAAGCGAGATTTTGTGTTTAGCACATTGTAAACCTTGTAATATACTCAATAAAATTTTCTTTGAGCTTTTGTTTATACATGGTATTTTTCTTTTTGCTTGCTGCGTAATTCTTGAAGTTTTTTTTTTACTCTGCATCCATGGCAAATGGAAGTGTTAGTTTTGTCAGAGAAGATAAGGTTTGACAGGGTACATATTGAGAGGTAGGAAACCAATTGCAAAATGATTCAGATCCTTTGAGTCTTCAAAACACAGATAATCCAGGTATGATCTTTATATCTGCACCTTTAAATGGACTAAATTATTTGAGTTGGAGTGTATCTATGACACTTGCTTTAAGAGCAAAAGACAAGTTAGGATTTGTAAATCGTAGTGTGCAAATTCCTCCTGTTGGCTCCACTGGTTTTGAGAAGTGGATGAGAGTTGATAGCATGATGAGTTAGATTTTGAATTCCATCTCTAAGGATCTGGTGGAAGTTTTTTGTATGCATATAGTGCAAAGGATTTATGGGAGGAAATTAGAAGAAAGATTTAAAGGACCTATATTAGTTGGTGTTTTCTTTACAAAATTGAATAAACTACGGGATAAACTTGGTGTTTGAAAGCATCATCTAACTATTTGTGAATGTGGTGCTTTTGAAGTATAGCTTGAGAGAGAGAATTAATGAGTTGTAAAGCTTTTGTAAAGAGTTTCAGATAGAGTTTCAGATAGATTATGTGGCATTTGTAAAGCTTTTGGGCACATAGATACCCTGGTTGGTTTAAAAAGTATAAGCAAAAGAAGATTGGCTTTAACAATGAAAATCATACTTATGGAACCACTGAGGACCTTCGGAACTCACATCAGTTGTAGAGTGTGCGTGTATAGTTAAGGACTTTGTCAAATATATTTTTGATACTGTATTATAATCTATTACGATCTTTGTAGATGACTTTGATTAAATATTTTCATATAATAATGTGATATTATGATAATAAGAGACCAATTTTAATTTGCTATTTAAAATAATAATAATAATAATAATTGTTATTATTATATTATATATAAAAATATTAAAAAATATAAAAAAATAATAGTAAAATATTGTTTAGTCTTTGAAGTATACTAAAATCTCCACTTTAGTCCATGTATTTTAAATGTTCAACCCTACAGATTATGTGAAAGTCAATATAATGAGAAACTTTAATATCCAGATTACTTATGGTAATCGGAGAGCAAGAGTATTTCCCTTTATTATTTTTGTCCATATAAAACACATCAGCACGAGAGTGGATCAGAGCAATGTCAGAAAACATCCATTTCTAAAGTGTTAAATTTGGTTGCACAAAAATGGGTGGAGATTTTGGAACTAGAGGAACACATATTTTTTGGAGGGCAGACTCAAAGTGGCAATATGGTGATTCATGTAACTTTGAGAAGGGGAGATATCTGAACGTCAATCAGACTAAGAGTCACACTAGAGGTTTTTATGTCCTATTTCTGATTAGATTCTGCTAGAAGGAGAGACCGTTTGGCTTTGGGAGGTTGTTTGTTTAGAGATTACATGGACAATTAGAGTTTTTCTGTTGCTTTTGTTAAATTCGCTAATTTTTGTAATACATTCATTTTCTCTACTCTTAATAGTAATTTAAGAAATTAAAACTTTTAGGTCCAATCGGACTCTCAACTTTCAATTTGAGTCTAATAACTCTAAATTTAATGGTGTTAATTAACAAAGTCAAATAAATAAGTAAAGTGAGTTTTTAAGGAATCAAATATTAGTTTTATATTTAAAGTAATTAAAATAAAACTAATTACTTTAAATATAAAACTAATAAATCATTTATAAAAAAATGAATATATAAAATCTAACCCCATTTCATTCCATCCTCATCTGTGTCTTCATCATCGACAAATTCAAATCTCATCTAACCTCATCTCCTCTACCATTATTGTTTACTTACCCACCCAATCTCAAAGCATTATTACTCAGTATCGTTCTTCTTGTATCTCTAGCATCTCTTCTCTTAATTCAACGAACACAAGTTGTGAAGGTGAAATGATAAATATGGTGAAACGATAAATATCTAACTTCCAAGATGAATGGCATGAAAACATGACTCACCATAGTTATCGCTAATTAAGAAAACATGTTTAGATTTTTTAGTTTAGTTTTGAAGATAAGAGATTATTGCAGTTTTAGAGATAATGTTTTATATTTTTCAATTTTAAAAATTTAAAAATATTTTAATGGATGAACATTTAATAGTCATGTTTCAATTATTGATTTGGATTTAATTTGCTTAAAATAATAATATATAGGATAATTAGGCCAAAATTGAAAGTTAAGGGGTTCTTGTTAAGAGGCTAAAATGAGCATTTTGTCTAAAAAAAATTAGGCAGATTTGTTCTCTTAAAATAGGAGTAGGCGTTCAAAGGGGGAATTATAATTTATTCCTCCAGTATTTATGAATGGATAGAAAATTGTAAAATTCAGAGCGAGAAATGTGTAGAGTGAATATGTGAGATAGAGGAATGAGTTGATACGGAGTGTAATTGAAATGAATCATTGAGTTCAATAGGTTGAAAGTTTGGCTATGAACAAATAGAAGAGGTATAGTTTAAACTCTATCTTTTTTATAAAAGATAATATTTATTAGTTTAATTCCTAATTTGAGGTGAGTAAGATGCGAGTTCTTGAAAATAGACCGATAAAAAAAAAAACCTTTAATTTTGATGCAATGGAATCTGAGATTGAGAATTGACTTGTAACCAATCTAAAAAATGTCTATATAAGTACAACACTTAAGCTTGCCTTGGGAATTCTAGAATGTAGAGATGTTGAGTAGAATAGATAGCACAATGGAAAACTATGAAGAGGGCAAAATGGGTTATGCAAGAACGTTAGTAAAAATGGACTTATTAAGGGATGTTTCTTGAAGCTCTTATTCTAGAAGATGAGAGTAGCCATCAATTCTCTCAACATGTAATTTATGAATGTAGGAACTTTGAATATCATGAATCTCAGTGTAAGAAAAGGCACAAGAAATAAATCTGGCAACTTAAAAATAAAAAAAAAATGGATGGAGAGAGTGGTGGGAAGTGGGAAAGGAAAAGAGAAAATCATTAATTATATAATATTGTAATATGGAGATTGAAGAGCATTTTTTATTTTTTTGTTTTTTTATATATAGTTTACGCCAATAGATTAAAAAATCAATTAAATATGCCCGTTTATAGTATTAACGGTAAATATAATATTTTATTTTGTATTGATAATTATGGAAATTTTATAATAAATATATTAATTTTTATTATTTTGTATACAATGCTATTGGAGTAAATAATATATTTATTATAAAATATTTATAATTATTATTGTATAATAAATTTAAAGATGTGAATTACATATTTAATAATTAAATTATTTATTTTTAATTTTAATTTAAAAATTTATCAAAATTATATCTAAATATAAATATTGGATTAATTTATTCAAAATTTAAACGTTTAAATTAAAATATAAATAATATAAACATTAGGTTTTATCAATGAATTGATCAATTAAAAAAATAATTATAATAATACATTTGAATTAAATAATCAAAATAAAATTACATCAAGGTTGGATCAATTAAATTAAAATTAAAAAAATTATATTTTACGCATAAACATTTTTAGACAATTAAACAATAGTTTATTTTATACATTCTATAAATGATAGTGGTAGAATTCAAGATATATAAAATCATAAATAATTAAGAATCTATTTATTATTTAAATTGCCAAAACTACATTTGCATAGATTTAATAATTATATGGTTATTTTATTTTATTATTATTTAAAATATTTAATTTAATTGGTTAATTATATTAATTTTTTATTTAAATTCAAAATAAAATTTATTATAATCTAATATAAAGAACTAACTAAAATTTAAAACTTCCTACTTAAAAAGATCATCAAAAGTATGAATATTTTTAATACTGAATATTTGAATATTATACATAGAAATAATTTACATATTATAAATTTACGTTAATATTATTAATAATAAAATAAAATAACAAATAAAATTTAAAATGCAAAATATATTTAGTGAGTTTAACATTTCAAAATTTTATTATTTTGAAATAATTTTATATATTAATTTTTTACTGATATTAATTTTTTTTGAACTGAAAATTAGGAATTGGAGGAGTAGAATATGAGATTTCTCATATTTACTCGATATTAATTAAAATTATAATATTATTCAATAAAATGTCAAAATAAAAATGTGCCAAACAGTTCTCATGAGAGTTAAGTTTTGTAAAAAAAATTAATTTTTATTATATAAAAATAAAGTAATTAATAATAAAAAATTATATAAAGTTAGTCATTTTAAATTTCCTAATTATATTAGAGTAAAATTAAACAATAAACTATTTATTTTTTCCTCATCCAAAGGGGAATTATAATTTATTTCTCCAGCATTTATGAATGGATAGAAGATTGTAAAATTCAAAGCGACAAATGTATAGAGTGAATATGTGGGATAGAGGAATGGGTTGATAAGAAGTTTATTTGAAATGAATCATTAAGTTCAATAGACTGAAAATTTCGCGATGAACAAATAGAAGATGTATAGTCTAAACTTTATCTTTTTTTATAAAAGATAATATTTATTAGTTTAATTTTCAATTTGAGGAGAGTAAGATGTGAGTTCTTGAAAATAGACCTATATCTTTGATATAAAAAAAAAAAAAATCCTTAATTTTGATGCAATGAAAGTTGAGATGGTTTTTAGGGTTTTTTTTTTTTTTTTTGACTGCAAGGTACAGCCTTGCTTAAGACTAAGCTAAGTTAAATTTGGATCAGGCCTAACTCACCTTAAAAGCTAGCTCAAGGGGGAGGATTGCCTATGGCTCATATAAGGGGGAGGATTGCCTATGGCTCATATAAGGGGTTACTCCTTTCCACAACCGATGTGGGATTCAACAATCCAAGCCAACAAATAGATTTCAGGATTACTGTTTCAACTGTACAGAATTTAAAACTGTTTTAAATAAATGCAAATATAAAAGAGTTATCGTAAAAGTAGTAGATTTGTTTTACTTTTTCTTTTAAATTATGAATAATTATTTTTTTATTTAGAAAAAACCTATATAAAGGTTGTTTTAGATGTAGAATTTATCATCTCTTCTCATCATCTCCTCTCTTCTTCTGTCCCTTCTTGGCCGAATTCTTCCTCTTCTTCTTCTTTTATTCAATTTTATTATTATCTTTAGAGACTAAATTCTTTTATTCTTAAAAGTTAATCAAATTGAAGTTCATTTAAAATTATGTTCTTAATTTTTATTTATTTTATTTTTATTTTCAATTATTTTTTTTTTTAGGAATACCACCTCCATGGTTGTCCTTTTAGAATTTAGAATTCAAAACGGCTATTGAATCTTCTAGGAAGATAACGTATTGTTATTTAATCCAAGTAAGTTTAATTGGGTTAATATAAGTAGCGATTAGCATATCCTTTTTGTTAAGTAATTAATTAATTTGGTTTAAATAATTTGCTTGTTATTATTGACTAAATTTGAGTTATTTTCTTCTTACATTGTTAATTAATTAAATCTATAAACTTAATAAAGTTATTAATTAACTAAAAATTAATTTAAGCGTTATGCAGATTAATTTAGAAAGAATCGGTGAGATTCGTTTATTTGAACACTATAATCAATAACTATCTTTTTAATCAATAATGAACTATAAACCTTTTAATTTTGATTACATTTAACTGAATTTTAATTTGATTATTTGTTTCACCGTTTTAATTGCTTTATTTTCTTCTTTTAAGTTTTTTTTTAAATCAATTTCTCCAATAACGATTTTTTTTTTAAAACTATTCTTTTATCCTTTTTCATTTACTCTATTTGTAGATTTTTTTTTAAATAAAATAAAAGGAAATCAATTTTAATTTCAACGTGTGTTTGTATGCACTAAATTTTACAAATGAATTTTATATTTATTTATGAATCCGTTTGCGTTTATTTAATTTTATAAACATATTATATATCCATTTATAAATCAAATTGTGTTTATTTAATTTTATAAATGTATCACTCGGTTTGCGAATACATTCCTATCTAATGCTAAATATATAAAAAAAATATATATCAATTCTATATTTAATCTTTATGTTAATTTACATTTTAATCAAATTTATTTATTTTTTTAATTTCAATTTAATACTTGATGAGTTGCAAAACTTACTATTTTTCATATTAAATTCCATTTTATTATAATTTTGATATAAACAATTGATTTTTACTTAAATTTTGATTTTGGACTGATTTTGAAATGAAGATAAAAAAATAAATAAAAAAAATACTATTTTAGAGATTTTTCTGACTATTAAAGTACAACCTTATCTAAAATTGTAATTCAAGCTGGATGGACAGATTGCAGTATTTCTAGTTTACCAGCTATAGAGAGTTCAAAACTGTTTGGAGATAGATACAAATATAATCATATCAGGATTAAGATAAAAGTTATGAGTGGTAAATTTATTTTACTTTTTCTTTTAAATGGTGAATAATTATTTTTTTGTTTGAGAAAATTCTATATAAAGACTGCTTTAGAAGTAGATCTCTCATCTCTTCTCCTCTTCCCCACACCCTCTTTTCGGTTTCTCTTCAGCGGAGCACTCCTTCCCATTCTTTTATTTTCTGCAATTTTGTTATAACTCTTAGAGGATAGACTCCTTCATTTAGTTCAACTTTAATCAAGTTGAGGTTTAATTAAATTGTGAGATTTTATTCTTAATTTCTGTTTATCTCAATTTCTTTTTTCAATTAATTTCTATTTTCGAGTAACACCACCTCCATTATTGTCCTTTAAAAATTTAAGAGGTCTATTAAATCTCTTAGAAGACAACGTATTGTAAATTAACCCAAGTAAATATGAAATTATTTAATTATGTTAATACAAGTAGCAATTAGCATTTTTTTTATGTCAAGAAACTAATTGATTTAATTTAAAAAATTCGCTTGCTATTATTAATTAAATTTAAATTCTTCTTTTATGAAAATATGTTAATTAATTAAATTTACATTTTGATGAAATTATTAATTAATTATTAATTAATTAAAAATTAATTTAATTTTAAAAAATAATAGGTGAAATTTGTTTATTTAAACACTATAATCAAATAATAGGCAATCAAATATCTTTTTAATTAATTTTATTTTTTCTTTAATTTATTTTTAAAATCAACTTCTCTCATTACAATTTTATTATTTTATCTATTATTTCAAATAATTCTTTTTTTACTCACTTTTTTATAAATATTAAACAATTTTAAAATATCAAAATACACTTATTTAACTGCCAAATCTTTTAAATTAAGAAAAAAAATTAATTTTAAATTAACGGATTCATAACTTAGATTTTGAATTTTAATTTTTATTCCATTTATATTCACTTAAATTAATGGTTAAATTTTAAATTTTATAAATTCACCCTCTAATTTAACCTTTAATATTTATAAACTTAAACTTATTATTAAAATTTTATCTCAATCTTTTCAATTGTAATTAAATTTATTTATAAATTAATTTTTAATTAAAAAACACATAAAAAATAAATAATGAAAAACTGGAGAAACCTCAATTACCTTCCATCACCCATAAATTCTGAAGTTTTATCGCATGCACAGCCATTATAACTTCCATTTCAATCATTAAGATTAAGATTTCTGAAACATAATAAGATTAAGATTTTTACAAATTTTAATCAATTATGTATTTATTTCAACATATTTTAATCGATTTTTTTTAATTAGTTAACTTTTCTTGTGAAATATTAATTTTTTTCAGTGAAATTGTTAATGGTTTTTTAATTTAAAAGAAATTTTAACTTTAATTTTAATGTTAAAAAATTAAAAGAAAGCTAGGTCCTATGTACTGTTTATGCAGTTTAACCACTTGTCCATCATCCTTCTCTATCGACTTCCCAGAAACCATAACCCATCCCCGCTCTACACTGTTATAAAGAACAGTTATAATAATTTAATATTATAGTAATATAAAAGAATAAATTTAATTTGTTATTAAATAATATTTTTATATGAAAAATTAATAAAAAAAATTACAAAATGTGCTGCATATAAACAACTAGTAATGCATTTCCTTTACCAGCAGGCAGAGAGCCTTCCTTTTCCGATTCTCTATTTCCTTTCCTCATTCCCAATCTCCGATCCATCCCTAAAAACAACTGACGAGAGATCGATGATGATGAAGATGCCTTGGAGGAGAAAGAGCAGGAGCTTCCATCTTCAGCTACAAGGGGCAATTGGTACCATTCAATCTCCATTCCTATTCTTATTTACCAATTATTGCCATTCTTCTACTTCCACACTTGAAGATGCACTTTTCTTGACAAATAACTTCAAATCTGCTTCTTTTACCCACCTTGATGATGCCATTGCTTCCTTCAATCATGTAATTCATAAGCATCCTCTTCCTTCTAGGGCTCAATTTAGTAGATTCTTATCTGCCCTTGTGAAAATGAAACAATATCACACTGTCTTTTCCATGTCCAAAACAATTGAATTGCTAGGAATCTCACACGATGTTTATTCTCTTAGCATCTTAATTAATTGCTTCTGCCACTTGCACCTTGTGGATTTTGGCTTCTCTGTTTTTGGTAAGATGCTCAAATTCGGATTGGAGCCTACCACTGTGACATTTAATACCTTAATTAATGGGCTTTGTATGGAGGATAAAATCGATAAAGCAGTGGAATTTTTCGATGATATGGTTGCACGTGGTTATCAACCTGATGTTTATACTTACAATACGATAATAAACGGAATCTGTAAATTTGGGAAAATAAACGTGGCTATTGGGCTGCTAAAGGGAATGGCTGATAGAGGTTGTGAGCCAGATGTTGTGACATACGGAGCAATCATTGACGCCCTTTGCAAGGATGAGCTAGTTGGTGAGGCTTTAGAGCTCGTCTCTCAAATGAGGAATAAGGGCATTTCACCTGATGTCATCACTTACACTGGTTTAATTCACGGCGTTTGCAAATTAGGCCAAAAGAACCAAGCTTTGGCCTTGATGAATGAAATGGTGGAGCAGAACATATCACCTGATGTTTATACCTTCAATGTATTGATTGACGCACTTTGTAAGGATGGAATGGTTTCAGAGGCTCAAAATACATTCAATATAATGATTCAAAGAGGTGTAGAGCCTAATGTGGTCACCTACACTTCCTTAATTGATGGTCTTTGCATTTCAGACCAATTCAAGGAAGCTTTGGCCTTGTTGAAAGAAATGGTGGGAAGGAACATATCCCCTAATGTTTTTACCTTCAATACATTGATCGACACTCTTTGTAAGAAAGGACTGGTTTCAAATGCAGAGAATATAATCAAAATAATGATTCAAAGAGGTGTGGAACCTAATGTTGTCACTTATAGTTCATTGATGGATGGATATTGTCTGTGCAATCAAATTGATAAGGCTAGAAAGGTATTTGATCTGATGGTGACCAATGAAATAGCTAACATTTTTAGCTACACCATTTTGATCAATGGATATTGTAAGTGCAAAATGATAGATGATGCAAAGGAACTTTTTGATGAAATGTCTCATAAAGGTTTAGTTCCTAATGTTGTTACTTATTCTACTCTTATAGAGGGTATGTTTCAAGCAGGGAGGCCCCAAACTGCACAGGAGCTCTTTAAGAATATGTGCTTTCATGGTCAACAGCCAAATATAGTAACCTTCTCAATTATGATTAATGGCTTGTGTAGACAGGGGAATCTGGATGAAGCACTCACCCTATTGAAAGAAATGGAGAAAAGTCAGTTGAAGCCTGATCTTGTGACCTATTGCATTCTGATCAATGGTATGTGCAAAGCTGGCAAGATTAATGATGCCAAGGAACTGTTTTCTAGTCTTTTTGAAAATGGTTTACAACCTAATGTTCATATATATAGTGCAATTATGAAAGGACTCTGCCGACAAGGATTAATGGATGAAGCGTATAAGGTATTTAAAGACATGGAAAAGGTAGGATGTTTACCAAATAATTGTTGTTATAATATCATCATTCAAGGGTTTCTCAAGCATGAGGATTTACCAAAAGCATCAGAACTAATCAACGAAATGGTTGATAAGGGGTTCTCTGCTGATGATGCTACCACAGAATTGGTAGTACATTTATCGCGGAATAATGATCTCATTCTAAGCAAACTACGAAATCGTTCTGAGGCTTCTAAAGCTGTGCAATGAGGGATCAGCAAACTAAAGTTGTTATATCTTGACCGTTCAATGGTGTCTTGGAGAGAAACTAGGTAATTACCTTCTTCAAATGTAGTAGATATGTAATTTAACTAACTTCAAATTTCATTTTTAATTTCAATCAGCTGTGATTCTCTTCCACAAAACAAAAATTTCTAACACTGTAAATTACCTGCAGTGGAAACCATGATATGTGTGTGCCTTTCGCTTGAACTCAGACATGGACTAGATCTCTTAGGATATAAGATTGTTGATGAATGGAGGTCATAGATTTCTAATGATCAAGTTGCTGGTAAACCCACCATCTTCCTTACAATTTATTTTTTGGGCTGCTACTGCAGCCTTAATTCGAGAGCTCAGTCCTAAAATTGAGTTGAGAACTAAAACTAATTGATTCCATGCTATAACGCTTAAGAATCTTGATCTATTTTACTTTTGTGCTCAATGACCTTTTAAAATGCTATCATTTTTCGGTAAACATGCTGCATTAGGACAACAACTTGGAGATTTTATCATATATTTTGATTTTTACTAGTAAGAATGCAGGTGTAAATCAGCGACCTAGCAGGTGTTAACACCTGCTTTCTGTATCATTTTACCAAAGCTACTCATGCCTGTTTCCGTCCATTAGAATTTAACACCTACTAGTTTATCATATACATGCATTACTTGTAATAAGTTTATGCTCCCAAAATGATTCCTATTTATTGCTAGTTTATTACTTGTAGTAAGTTTATGCTCAAAATAATTTCTATTTATTGCTCCTTGAGTTAATACTTATAACTTGAACTAGAGTTAATACTTACTCCTTGAGTGCAAGTTTTAACACCTACTTGTTGAGTTTAAGTATTAATTTGAGTTTTTGCAACAGGTACATCTGAGCTTGAGCATGGTGCAGTATCTCTTCCACCAGTCCACCGGGTCTTTTCCCGCATGCCTGAGATGAAGATGGATTAGATGAGCAAATCGAGGATTTTCGTTGATTACTTGTACACATTTTGGGGTGCTATTTGTTTTGGCATTTACTACAAAAATATACTTTTAATTATACATTTTTTGTGGTTGTACTAGATTATTTATGTTCAATTTTAAGTTCAAAAGACTTTTCTTTTTATTATAATTGAATACATTAGATTTGTGGTTGATTTGTGTTATATTATGCATTTAATAGTTTGGGTTTGTGATATTTGTAATTATTTTGGATTGTTTAAATAAAAATTGCAAATGAAAATGCAATTGAAAGTCTGCTTCAAATTTCGTAAAGGGTGTAAAGAAGCAACATCGAGTCACTTTGCTTTGTAGATGATTTGTTTTTGCTTTGTCATGGGGCTAGGAATTTGGTCGGTGGGCTTGGAGAGGCCTTGAAGTTGAGGAGGTTTTAGGATTGCAAGTAAATGAGTCTAAGAGCTGTGTTTATCTTGCAAGAGTGCTAGAGGAGATGAAGCAGCAAATTCTACAATTCCTCAATTTCAGGGAGGGATTTCTTCCTGTTATCTATTTGGGATTACCTCTGGTATCTACTAGTATTAAAAAAGAGCATTGTCAGAAGCTTATGAGTATAATAACTAGTAGAATTGACTCATGGTCTGCTAAATAATTATCCTATGCTGGTAGGGTACATGGTGAGGAATAAGTTGAAAAGCCTCAGTTTTTGGGGATCTCTAAACCTAGTAATGCTAGTTGATCTTGAAAGAATCTGGTGAAAATTAGAGATTGTTTTAGAAAGCATTATGCATATAAGTTGGGAAGAGGGGTTTTTCATTTTGGTATGACCCTTGCATGGGTGGGAAAAGTCTTGTTGAGTGGTCTCTGAGTTGAATATGGGATATTCTGACATCATAGACATGCTAAGGTGAGGGAGGTTTGGAGGGATGGTATGTGGAGGCTTCCTAATCCATTGGATTCCACTATGGAAGGAGCCTGGGAAGAGGTTCGAAAATATTATGTAAGCAATGAATGGGCAGATTCTATTAAATGGAAACTCATAGACTTACACTGTTAATAGTGCTTGGAAAGTCCTAAGAAGGAAGGGTGGAGTGGTTAATTGGTGGAAGGTGGTGTGGGGTAAGCGTATTCCCAGGCACAGTTCTATAACCGGGTTAGCTATCCATAATAGACTTGTTGTCAAATCAAGGCTACTTAGATGGGGAATGGTAAATAATCCGTAGTGTTGCTTTTGATTACTTAATATTAATTGGTGAAAGCGACACTTTTAAAGATTAGTGTGTAAGGTATATATGATTACTTAATATAAATTAGATTAATGATGATCGATCGAAAAAGTGAAACAAGTGAAAAAATCCATATAAAACTTATTTTTTAGCAAAGTGTATCGTTCAAGATCAAGTAGGAATGTTCTTCTGATAGATACTTTACCGTCTCAGCATGGTGCAATAGTTAGGAGTGTAAATGAATCAAACTGTTTGTTTGTGAGTTATTCAAGATTCAGTTCAATAAAAGTTCAATGGGTTTGATCTAATTTATAAACAAGCTAAGTTCGAACTTAATTTTTAGACTCGTTTAGTAAACGAGTTAAGTTTGAACTTTATAGTATTCAGCTCGTAAAAACTCGTGAGTTCGGCTCGTTTTCGAGTTTACAAACAGATTCGCGAATAGACTCGTAAATTATCTTGTTATGTAGACTGAGATTAACATCGTATGAAAAATAAATTAAAACCCTGTATATATTTTCATAAGCCAATCTAAGTTTTTTAAAGTTCAAGTCTACATAGTTTAATTACATTTTTCAAATTTGTAAATATTCGGATCGTTAAAATTTAAGAGTTTATTTTTTACAAGTTTGTGAGTTAATTTTTATATGTACTTTTTTAATTAAAATTAAGTATTTGATTGTCTAGCCTAATTTGATTAAGTGACTAAAAAAATATGTAATTTTATCTAAAATTATAAATTCAGTCTTCACTCCTCTATTTCCTAAAAAATAATTATTAATAAAATAGATAATTGCTAAAAAAGTCCTATACTTTTAATTTTATTATAATTCTACTCTAATTTTTAAATTGTTATCAATTTTACTATAAAATTTACTGGTTTGTCATGCTGATGTGGCATTGGTGTGCCGAGTGACATAACGATTCTGTTAGTTTTTAACGGCACAAGTAACGATAGAGTATAATTGGAGTAATTTTAAAAAGTTAGAATTTAATTAACAAAAAAAAAGTATAGGATGTAATTACAACAAAATCAAAAGTATATGACTTTTTTGTCATTAATTCTTTTTTTTTTGAATCAATTTTGTCATTAATTCTTAAATTTATTAGTTTTAAACTAAAAATCATTATATATGCACATAAATTGAACTGTTCATTAACTATTCGAGACTAAACTCAGTAAAAACTTGATTTGTCTAAGTTAGTTTGCTAAATGGACCAAGTTTAAACTTATTAATAGTCGGCTGGAGTTTGAAATAAGTAAAGATCTGAGTTCCGCTCAATCTCAAAAAAAAATTTTAAAAATTAAGTTTGAACTCTTTAAAATTCGGATCGATTGGTTCATACCCCTAGCAGTAGCTCCTCCTCCATCCAGTCCTTTCTTGTAAGTCTCAGATGAAGAAAGATTAAATGAGGAGATAAAAATCTTTATCCATTACTTGTGAGTTATTTGTTATTTACATTTTTAGATACTATTTAGTTTAACAATTACAATAAAAAAATATTTTTAATTATAAATTTCATTTGTGTTGTATTAGATTATTTATGTTCAAAATAATTTTTGATTTATTGTTTCAATGCACTATATTTGTAGTTGATTGTATTATATTATGCATTTAACATATTGAGTTTTTGATATTTACATTGTTTTAAATTAGTGGTATAAAAATTACAAATAGAAATACAAATTAAAAGTGTATTTATAAAATTAGAAATAGATTTATAAATAAATATTTTATTACATTTACAAACGGATTATATCGTATATAATTTAGCAAGCAATGTCCATGAAATGGACATGTTTAAATTGGAATTAATCTTTTGTATGATTAATGAATTTATAAATGAATAAATTATTTAAATTTTAAATGAATTTTATAAATATATAAACAAATTAAATTATATATAAATTTTATATCAGCCATTTATATTATAAACATATTTATAAATGGGCGGACTATTTATATTATAAATAAATTTATATGCAGATTATTTATTTGTATATAAAATTTTATTTATAAATAAGAGAATATATAATGAAAAATTTTATTTTCCATTTAAAAAATATTACATATGAGATTTACATAAATGGGTTTGCGATCGTAAATTAAATTACAAATGAAAGTGCATAATTTTCAACCAGATTTTTCCATGTGTAAATTAATTTTATTTTTAGTGGCAAGTCTAATAAGAATGTTGAACAAATACTTGGTCTCTTTCTATTCGCAGAAGAGACATTACAGTGGTAAAAGTTAGGATCTTTTTATTAGGATTTGAACAATATAAATAAATATAAAGGCTGGGGGAGAAATAATAGGATTGCAAAAAATATATAAGATCATTTATTATTATGAAAATAAATGAATAATTTTATTTGACGTTTATTCGCTAATAAAAATTAAATAATTCAATATATTTTTAAAATTTTAAGTTATAAAATTCTAATAATGTGATATGAAAATATATACAATAATTTAATATTATACTAAAAAGGAATTAGTTTTATTTAAATTAATTAAATTAATCAATACTTTGAATAAATTTCAACTTATAAAATTATAGTAAAAAAATAAGAATTCTAATATAGGAATAAAACTCCTTCTACATTATTTATAAAGGAATAATATTAATAAATTAAACTAATATTATGTTTTTAATGGAATAAAATAAAATGATATAAAATATTAATGTGATTGATTAATTTTGAAATTCTAATAAATTTTTAAAGTTAGTTTGCAGTAAAATTAATATAATAAACTTAATTTAATTAATTAAATAATAATTTTAATTGATTATAATATATATATATATATACATAAAATTTTTTTGAGACTATTATATTTAATTTAATTGCGTGATTATTAAATTATTAACAATATATAGCGAAAAGTAATGGGAGATAAAAAAATATTCTCAAATTAAACGCTCAAGATATATATTTTTTGTAAGGTATTTTGATTTTAATTTTTTTATTATTTATCTTATTATATAAAATTAAATAATATAAATTTAATTTTAATATGGAAATTAATTTGTTATTAAATAATATATATAGCACTTTAGCAAAAATAAATTATTATTATATAAATTTAATTTGTTATTAAATAATATTTTTATATGAAAATTTAATGAAAAATTACAACGAGTAATGCATTTCCTTTACCAGCAGGCAGAGAGCCTTCCTTTTCCGATTCTCTATTTCCTTTCCTCATTCCCAATCTCCTATCCATCCCTAAAAACAACTGACTAGAGATCGATGATGATGATGATGAAGATGCCTTGGAGGAGGAAGAGCAGGAGCTTCCATCTTCAGCTACAACGGGCAATTGGTACCATTCCTATTGTTATTTACCAATTATTGCCATTCTTCTACTTCCACACTTGAAGATGCACGCTTCTTCACAAATAACTTCAAATCTGCTTCTTTTACCTGCCTTCATGATGCAATTGCTTCCTTTAATCGTGTAATTCATATGCATCCTCTTCCTTCTAGGGCTCAATTTAGTAGATTCTTATCTGCCCTTGTGAAAATGAAACAATATCACACTGTCCTTTCCATGTCCAAAACAATTGAATTGCTAGGAATCTCTCACGATGTTTATTCTCTTAGCATCTTAATTAATTGCTTCTGCCACTTACACCTTGTGGATTTTGGTTTCTCTGTTTTTGGTAAGATGCTCAAATTGGAATTGGAGCCTGACGTTGTGACATTTACTACCTTAATTAATGGGCTTTGTATAGAGAGTAAAATCGACAAAGCAGTGGAATTTTTCGATGATATGGTTGCATGTGGTTATCAACCTGATGTTCGTACCTACAGTGTGATAATAAACGGATTGTGTAAATTTGGGAAAACAAATCTGGCTATTGGGCTACTAAAGGGAATGCCTGATAGAGGTTGTGAGCCAAAAGTTGTGACATACATTGCAATCCTTGACGCCCTTTGCAAGGATGAGCTAGTTGGTGAGGCTTTAGAGCTCTTCTCTCAAATGAGGAATAAGGGCATTTCACCTGATGTCATCACTTACACTGGTTTAATTCACGGTGTTTGCAAATTAGGCCAAAAGAACCAAGCTTTGGCCTTGATGAATGAAATGGTGGAGCAGAACATATCACCTGATGTTTATACCTTCAATGTATTGATTGACGCCCTCTTTGTAAGGATGGAATGGTTTCAGAGGCTCAAAATACATTCAATATAATGATTCAAAGAGGTGTAGAGCCTAATGTAGTCACCTACACTTCCTTAATTGATGGTCTTTGCATTTCAGACCATTTCAGGGAAGCTTTGGCCTTGTTGAAAGAAATGGTGGGGAGGAGCATATCCCCTAATGTTTTTACCTTCAATATATTGATCGACACTCTTTGTAAGAAAGGACTCATTTCAAATGCAGAGAATATAATCAAAATAATGATTCAAAGAGGTGTGGAACCTACCATTGTCACTTATAGTTTATTGATGGATGGATATTGTCTAGGCAGCCAAATTGATAAGGCTAGAAAGCTATTTGATCTGATGGTGACCAATCAAATAGCTGACATTTTTAGCTACAACATTTTGATCAATGGATATTGTAAGTGCAAAATGATAGATGATGCAAAGCAGATTTTTTATGAAATGTCTCATAAAGGTTTAGTTCCTGATGCTGTTACTTATCATACTCTTATAAAGGCTATGTTTCAAGCAGGGAGGCGCCAAACTGCAAAAGAGCTCTTTAAGGATATGTGCTCTCATGGTCAACAGCCAAATATTGTAACCTTCTCAATTATGATTGATGGCTTGTGTAGACAGGGGAATCTCGATGAGGCACTCACCCTATTGAAAGCAATGGAGAAAAGTCAGTTGAAGCCTAATTTTGTGATCTATAGCAGTCTGATCAATGGTATGTGCAAAGTTGGGAAGATTAATGATGCCAAGGAACTTTTTTCTAGTCTTTTTGAAATTGGTTTACAACCTGATGTTTATGTATATAATGCAATTATGAAAGGACTCTGCCAACAAGGATTAATGGATGAAGTGTATAAGGTATTTAAAGACATGGAAAAGGTAGGATGTTTACCAAATAATTGTTGTTATAATATCATCATTCAAGGGTTTCTCAAGCATGAGGATTTACCAAAAGCATCAGAACTAATCAACGAAATGGTTGATAAGGGGTTCTCTGCTGATGCTGCTACCACAGAATTGGTAGTACATTTATCGCGGAATAATAATCTCATTCTGAGGCTTTTAAAGGTGCGCAATGAGGGATCAACAAACTAAAGTTGTTATATCTTGATCATTCAAGTGTATCTTGGAGCGCAACTTGGTAATTACCTTTTTCAAATATAATAGATATGTAATTTAACTAACTTCTTCAAATATCATTTTTAATTTCAATCAGCTGTGATTCTCTTGCACAAAACGAAAATTTCTAACTCTGCAAATTACCTGTGATGGAAACCATGATATGCGTGTGCCTTTCTCTTGAATTCAAACATGGACTAGATCTCTTTGATATAAGATTGTTGATGAATGGAGGTCATGGATTTCTAATCATCAAGTTGCTGCATGGTAAACCCACCATCTCCATTACAATTTTTTTTTTGGTTGCTACTGCAGCCTTTACTCGAGAGCTTAGTCCTAAAATTGAGTTGAGAACTAAAACTAATTGGTTCCATACTACAATGCCTAAGAATCTTTATCTATTTTTATTTTTGTGCTCAATGACCTTTCAAAATGCCATCATTTCTCTTGTAGGTTCTTGCAAGGATATTACTACAACTTCACCTTTCTAACCATACAGGTATAAGCAATTCTTTTTCGCTTAATTATTATAATTTTTAATAATAATGAAACTAATGATTATAAACCAGTGTGCTTTAATTGAGAATTGATTTAACAATTATACTACACTATAAATGCAGAGCGCAGGATATACAGTCCCAGAATACTAGGTAAGAGAATCACTAGACTTCTACAACTGTTGGTTGGATGAAATGTCACTAACGGATATATTTTAGTGTTGGATCACCATTTGAGTTATTTATATGGTGCATTTTGCGATACATTTGTGTGGTGTTATGAATGTGAAACACATTGTTTCTTACTGTTTGAGATGTTAGTTAAGTTAGGCAAGAAAAGTTGTTTCGGTTGTTTTTACCACTTTCTAAACCTTGTAATATACTTTTTCTTTTTGCTTGATGCATCTTTCTTGAAGTTTTTGTGATTCTGCATTCATGGGAAATGGTTTGTTAGAGAAGGTGGGTTTGACAGGGTACATATTGAGAGGTAGGAAATCGATTGCAAAATGATTCAGAACCCAAGAATCTATATCAGTTGTTGTTTACTTTACAAAATTGAATAAACTATGGGATAAACTTGGTGCTTTAAAGCATCATCTAACTATTACACATTAGATCTTTCTTGTAGTGCAGTAGTGTCAATACAAAGAAACTTCATTGATTAAATGGAATACTCTTGTTGCATTTCTTCCCTTAGATCTTTCTTCTCTCCTTTTAATCATATCAGATTGGTGTGGGGAATGAGATGAAAATAAAATCTTGGAATGATAGACGATCGGTTGGTAATGTTACTCTCAAATTCTCCTTTAGCAGACTATTAAATTTAGCAGCTAACTTATACTACTTAATTAGTAGTGGGCAACATACTAAAAAGAAAAACTATAATTCTTGCTAAGAATCAGATTCAAATAAAAAACAAATACTATAGTTCTTACTAAGAATTAGAACCAAACCAAATTTTTAATACTTTATTGTTTAAAACCACATTTGAAATTAAATTTCGGTATAATTTTGATATGGTTGTAAGCAATTTCATTACTGTCTAAATTTGTTTTTAATTTTTTTTTTACTTTAATTTTAGTTTCATTTTGATTTAAATTTTAATTTTTACGAATAAAATCATAATAGCTTTTTATGTATATTTTAAAATAGTAAATAATTAATATTAAAATAATAATAAAAATAATAACAGTAGTAATATAATATATATATATATACATATCTCGATAAGAATGTTTTATTATTTTATGTAGTTATTAATTATATAATTTTAATTAAAAATATATGTAATTGATATATAAATATATATTATATTACTAATACGTAATTTACTCATATAATTAAAAAATTACAAAATAATTAATACGTTTATGATTGATATAAAAAAATACAAACAAATGGATATATATATATATATATATACTATAATAATTTTTAAATTAAATAGTAATTTTATTAAATAATAGATATTAGCAAATATAATAAAATTTTGAATATTTCAATTACAATAAAAAAAATCAACTAAAATGATATATTTTCTTAATTTTAATTTATTATAATTTTTTTGGATAACTTTGATTAAATATATTCATATAATAATGTGATATTAATATAATAGGAGCTCAAATTTAATTGCCTATTTGCAATAATAATAATAATAATAATAATAATAATAATAATAATAATAATAATAATAATAATAAATTAATAAAGAGATGAAAAAATATCGGTAAAATATTATTTAGTTTGTCAAAGCGTTAAATTTGGTTGAAGAGAAAGGGACATTTACATTTTTAAAGGGCAAACTCAAAGCGGGAATATAATGATTTATATGGCTTTAAAGAAATAAATCCTACCAGAGGTTCTTATACCCCACTTCTGATTAGATTGATGGGAGAATGAGAGATAGCTGAGTTTCGAGAGGTGATTTGTTCAAAAATCACAAAGGCGACTTGTTACAAGATTTTGGAGTCGCTTTTATCAAAATGTCAGTTTTAGAGCTATTCGTACGAAACTAAATATAAAAGGAAGTTTCTTATTAGCAATCTGATATATTTTTCTATGCTATAAAATCTTAGTATCATGTAAAACATCGTTTTAATGGTTCAAGCGAGATAGTGGGTAACATGCTAAAAGGAAAAGCTATAGTTCTTATACTTTTATCAACAAATTTTACTAACAAATTTTATCAATGTATGTTAATAATTTTAATGAATTTATTAACGAATTTAAAAATTTTTTCGATAATTTTTAATATAAAAAATTGTGTAAAAATTCATTAGATCCATTAATAAATCACTAACAATTTTAATCTGTTAGTAAATTTAGGGGTGTAAATAAAACAAACCGTTTGTGAGTTATTTTATATTCGACTTGACTTCTAAACGAATTAAACTCGAACTTAATTTTTAGGTTTATTTAGTAAACGAAGCAAACTTAAACTTCATAATATTCGTCTCGTTAAGACTGCTGAGCTCGACTCGCATATGAATTAATGAGTAACCTCGTAAATAGTCTTGTTAAACAGGTTGAGATTAATATCATAAGAAAAATAAATTTAAATCTTACATATACTTTTAAGAGCCAAATCTGATGATCTGAGATCCAGAAAATATGGTTTTACAATGGGTTCTGTAAAACTGGAAAAAGTTTAGACCTAGATGAGAGTATTTCCCCTTTTATATGTTTCCTTTTGTCCGCTAGTGACGTGTAACAGAACGTGTGTCATTGGGTCACCTGTCCCTGCTACGTTGATACGGACGTACGAGGGAATCATATCTCTGTTCCATGCGTAACGGCCCCTGATTCTCCCCGGGCGAGCATGCGGATGGTCCCACAAGGCGAATGGGCTGGATTCCTTTCTGAGTCCGAGCTGGGCCGGAAGATAAGGTTAAGACTAGACTCAGAAGGAATCTGTTCATTGGGCCGGAAGAGCTGGACCGGCCTGCGAAAAACTTGATTGGAACCCAGTCATTGAGCTGAGAGGGCTGGACCTGGTTCTTGGAGGGGGCTTAGAAGCCTTTAGACTATGAGCTGTCCTAATGGGCCCGGCCTTAGACTGGGGCGAAGAAAACCAGCGGTCATCAATTGCCCCTTTACCTTCTCGTTAGTTATTGTCTCGACTGACGAGGGGGTAAATCCCAAGAATCATTATGACCGCGCCTGTTTATGTACTGCTTCCATCATAACGCTCTTTCATCCTTTTGTCATTTTGACTTTCAAATCCCCTCTGTCCTTTTTCTATTTCTAGCTTTCCTCTGTTCTTTGTGCACATTGCTATCTCCACTTTCCCGCTTTTATTTTCAAGGTACGTTTTTCCTTCCTTTTTCATGAATATCTTTTAAGGACCCTGACACAGTTGGCCTAGAGTTTAGCATCATCCCATCCAGCATAAAAACCCTCATTCTTTGAGTATAAATTGATATTATCCCTATTGCCACCTTCAGGACCCTTACCGGAATGAAGGATCTTTCTTTCCGATCCACATGCCTTCTGGTATAATCTGTCTTCAGACAGGTGTGAGCTTGGTCTTTTCTGTTAAACAGAAAGAGTATGCTTTATCTTTTTTAACCTTTTTCTTCCACGGGGTTTTCTAGTGTTTCGAGGTTGCTTCTCAAACGCTGACCCCTAATTTCATTCTTCTTCATGTCTTCTTCCGAATCTGTCTAGCTGAGCGTAGGTGTTATATCCACAGGGTGTCTGTTCGATACCTTTTCTTTGCTAGTCAAGGCGAGCCAGAAATTTTATTACTTTGTATGTCCCAAAGGTCTGTTTTAATCTTACCTTTGTGATTTTTATTGAGAGTCGTTCTGACTTGCCCCGGTTTTGAGTTTTTTTGCAGCTTCTAAGATGAAGACGGGTCAGATTAAGCCCCCTAAAATTCTTATGCTGCCCAGAGGGATCTTGAACGTTGCCCTGGACGCCCTCCTAGTAGGACGATCGGCGGGGGGGTTTACCCAACAAGTGACCAAAGTCATATCGTTCAGGTTATCTAGCCGGCCTCCTCTTCCTACTCCTGCCCAAGCTCCGGAGCCGAGCTTTCGAGGTGCCGAATCTTCAAGGCTGCCAAGTATCGACAGGTCGGTCTCAGTCGCTCTAGCTGTTCGAGCTCTCAAGTCTCTTCGGACTTCAAAACCGAGCGAGGACTCCGGGTTGACGGGAGCGAAGCCTGCCCCGCCTTTTGGCGACGCTTCTGGAGAGAGGCTTGAGGCCTCCACAGCTGAGATGGGGACCCTTGCAAGCAGGGCTAAGGTCGCCTTTGTGAGGAATGCCCATGGAGTCCTTTCCGAGGTCGGCCCAACTGCCGAGGGTAGGGAACTCAGCTTTGTAGATGATGGGAGCATAGCGGAGGAGGTCGAGGGTAAGTGTCCCCTCCCTACCAAAGTGCTTGTCCTGGTTCACGCTCCAAAGAAGTCTTGGGCTTCTAGAAGACCGGCTCCTGCCTTTCTTCCTCTCGGGAAGGAGGAGAAGGTTCCCGCGGTGCCCCTGACGTCTCTTCCTGATTTAAACTCGTGGAATGACATTGTTTTTGAGATTTATTGCGGAATACAAGATGCAGTTCACACAGGTAACATGAAGCGGCTCATGACGAGCTCGTGTCAGGATTTTGATATAGGGCGCTTGTGCTATGAGGAACAGAGATTTGCTGTACTCAATCGAGCTTCTGCCGATGCTTTCAAACATGTGTTTCGTGATATTCAAAGTTTAGCTTACAAGTATGCAAGAGGGGACAATGCATTAATGACTATGTTTAAATCAGGAAGCAAGGGTAATCTGCTAAAATTAGTCCAACATAGTATGTGTGTAGGTTTGCAACATTCACTTGTTCCATTGCTCTTCAGAATGCCTCGTCAATTTTCCCATGGAATGTTTTGTTCATTCAGTAACCAGTCGGCAAGGCTGATCTTCCTGGGACTTTAACTTGAAGACTTATGTTTTCATGCGTGATATACACACAGCATATGATGGAACAGTGAGAGATGCTTATGGGTATCAACTTGTTCAGTTCTTCTATAATAACGAGACAAAGTTCATCTAGAGTATAAGAGGCGTCTACGAGAGTGTAGGGAGTCTGCCGAGCTGAAAGTGGGGGATTCAGCAGACTCGTGAAGCTCTTCTTCCGAACTGTAAGGATTCTCCTGAATTGAAAGCTAAGAGAATAGTGTGGGTGATAGTGATGTAAATGTAGATGAAAATGCGCCTAGGCATGTAAGTCCTTTGAGGACAGTTTTTCTTTCAGTAGAGTGAGTGATTAGACTGTATGTAACAGCCCGAAAACCGGCCTGGAATTCGGACCGCTACCGGCGCTAGGATCCAGTTCGGCTTAAGGCCGCCGGGACCCGTAGCAAGCCAAAAGACATGCTAAACCTGCTGAACCCATGGAATAATCCCAAACATGGTCAAAACGTACATGCATAAAACTGACTGTAAAACTTTTATTTCTTTTCTTGACTTAACTGTACTCACTCAAGGAGTGGATACCTGCTGTGGTATCGTACAGTAAACTGTAAACATGCTCATAAAACATACATCCTTAAAACAAAACCATGCACTTTGGGATAATCCATACTCTATACTCTAGGTCAAGCACATTACTATCATCCATAAGACAACTCATCATATGCATAACTTTTATACTTTACAATAGATTTACATGTCCACTACTAATCTCTATTACAATCACAACCTAACTATGCTATTACATTAACAATACCTTCATCTACCCATGACATCTCCTGGAAACTTCTAACCTGCAAAACTGTGAGGGGGAGAGGGGTGAGCTACTAGAGCCCAGTGAGTAGGAACATAAAACAGTTCATAAATCATATGCTCTCATGAAATGCAACACATCACAAGTATTGCACAACACATGCCTCCCCGCTAAGGATATACCTCCTGTGGTATAGTGCTAGCAATGATCTCCTGTGATCTCTTTCCTTAGCGGGCCTTTTAGAGGGATCGTGCTTATCCTTTTCCCTCAGGGAGGACATGACCCCAAAAATACCCTCTGTCAATACAGTGCTCCCCAAAGAAGCATACTCAAGGCTTTCCGATATGTACTCGCCCATCTGACCTGACGCATTGACAGGCACCGAAGTGAGGCTAATGGGGTCGCCTGGGTCCACCCAATCTCTGATGTCATGATCACATAATCAACAAACTATGCAATGCGTCATCTTCGTGCTCTCTAGTGCAAACATCCTATCAATATCATGATGCATGAAGTATGCTGAAACATTTATTTAAAAATGTAAGGTTAGTCCCACTCACCTGTGGCTGCTGCTCAAAAGACTCTGACTCTGGCTCTGCTCAGAACCTCGGGTCCAAATCTACACAAATGGACACGAGTAAGGATCTAAACTAGCTCATTAACATTCCTAAGAACTCTCCATAAACCCCCTAAAACATCCTAAAAATATCACATAAAGCATGCAAAGAAAGGCTGGACAGGGCACCTTCGGCGGCAGGTTCGGCGGCCGAAAGGCAGGTCCAGAGACGAAACTCGCCTACTTTCGGCGGCCGAACTTCATACCTTCGGCGGCCGAAAGTCCTTTCGGGGCAAGGTTCGGGGGCAAGCTTAGGCAGCCGAAACTGCCTATTTAGCAGGTTCGGCGGCCGAATCATCCTTCGGCAGCCGAACCTGATTTCTGCCCTCGGGCAGAAACTAGGTCACTTGCACCAAAACCCTCCCAAAATCCTTCCTAACATGCAACACACACAACCAAACTTGCATATATGCCAATATATGCACCAAGGGGTCCAAATCTAACCTATAACCCCAACAAAACACACTCATATCATCAAATAGCACATAATCATCACAAAACCCTCAAAAACATAAACTTGCCAACTTTGCATAAAACCTCCAAGAATCCTTCAAAAACCATGAAAAGTTGTTAGGAATCTTCATAAACCTCATGTAAACAAAAGGATTGAAGTTCCTAACGTGAAGAACTTGGAGAAAAACTCTCCAAAACATCAAGTTTAGAAAAATTCAACCTTTTGCTTAAAACCATCAAAAACTAGCTTAAAACTCATCAAAAACTTGAAAAATTTGAAAAACAAGCATGAAAATCACATGGAGAGGGGGAGAGGCGTACCTGGAGTGGCTGAGGGTCGAGAAACTTCTAATTTTTCCCGACCTTCGGCCCCCTTAAATAGAAGCTGTCCAGACCACCTTCGGCAGCCGAACGAGCCCCCTAAACCATGCAATGTTCGGCGGCCGAAAGTCTAGTTTCGGCGGCCGAACCTGCAATTTTCCTCCATGCATTTTCTTGCCAAAACTCAAGTCCTTTAACCATTTAAATCATTTTAAAATACTATAAAATCTTTGAAAACATTTTAGAAAACACTCTATACCCTTCCAGAGAAAACCGGCACCTGAGATTCCGTCGGACCACCGAAATTCCAGGCCCTATTCTGGCCGGGTATTACATTCTTCCCCCCTTTAAGAACATTCGTCCTCGAATGTTCCTTAAAAGGAAAAGAATAAAACAGGCAAACAAGCCTAAACTCTCTTCTAACAGAGATACAGGTGTACTACCACCAAGAATCTCTGATTCTAACTCACTGACTAAAGTGTCCAGATCCATTCTGCTGCTAATCTTAGGTGAGATCCTTTATGATCACCACCTCTGGCTCATGATAGCCTATACTTAGATCTGACACAACTCTCTGAACTCCAATTATTCTCATACTCTTATCATTCTCTCTTCTCTATCTCTCTTTCTAACATTACTCCAACTATTTCTCAAACTCACCATGTTTCCTTTGCGCTACTCTGATCTTATCCTTAATACCTTAACTTCATTTTATGATTCCATTCTTTTGATTCTAAGCCATTCTATTACATTATTACATTATTCCTACAATTCTCTTTCTCTTTATACCTCAATCTCACCATACCTCAATCTCACCTCATAATTCCATTTTATTTCTTTAAACCATTCCATTTTATTTCTTTATAACATAACTTTTACCATTTCCTTTCTTCTTCTCTTCTTTTTTTTTTCCACCTTATTCTTTTTCTCTTACTTATTCTGCTACTCTATTTACTTTACCTCAACTTCTGATTCCACATGTCTTTAATTTCTATACGTCTTTTGTACTATCTGATAATCAATTCATTCCTTGCATTACTTCTATCTCCAATCAATACTTTCTATCTTTAACTCTTAACTTTTCTTTCTCCACTAATGCTAGACTGGTTCTCTAAGCTGCTTACTATATTCTTATCAGGAGCTAAACTCTCTGGCAACTCTTCCTATGCGCCGTTCGAGCCTGTTAGGCTGTCATCAAACTTCTAGGCATTCTACTCTGACTCTACTAACTACTACTGCTACTGATCCATCCTGTACTCTGACTCTGACTACCCTGTCACTATTGACCGAAGCTGCAGAACAAGTAGAAACTCAGTCCATACTGAAAGTGACAGCCAGACACTCAAGTCTGCAACCTCACGATCAAGTGGACAGAATCTACCTCAGTCAACTCTGATCTGGCAGACTAACTCTGCCCCAGATGGATCACACTCAGGTCCTCTGTCCTAAAAAGAACAACCTGACCTAGAAGTCATCAACCCACCTCAACAGCTCACGGAGCATCTAAGGAAAAAGGAGCACCAAACTCAATAACACACACATCAACACGAAAAGAAAGTGTACCTGGCACCACTGGTGCTGATGTGCCTGCTCCTCTGCCTCTGACTCTATCTTGTGGCTGAACCAGGCCACCTGGAACTCTTTGCTGAGTTTGCACCCTCCTAGGTGCAAGGGGACACTGTCTACTGTAGTGGCCTTCCTGACCACATCTATAACAAGCTGTAGTCCCATAACGACACACTCCTCTGTGTCGTTTTCCACACCTCTCGCATGGAATCACTTCCCTCCTCCTTGATCTCCTAGAACCTCTGACTCTCCTTCTCCTCTCTGAAGTGGCTGTACTCACCAATGAGGAACCTGTTCCCTCAGTCACTGAGTTGGCAGAACCTATTGTCTGCACCTCTACTGGTCTCTCTCCAAAACCCTCTTCTGCTGGCACCTCAATATCCATAGCCTCTACTCTTGGCTGATCCTCTCTCACCATCTCTCCTACCTCTACAGACCTCCATCTGACCTCTGACTCCTCTCTGATCCTCTCAAGGGATCTCTCAAAGCTCCTCAGAATCCACCTCCTCATCTCACTAGACCGCTCCATGGGCAAAGGAGAATAAACACTATCCTCATCTCTCAAAGGTGAAACTCCCGCCCAACCTGAGTCCGTAGGAGGACGGCTACCACTCATCTCTACTCTACTCTACAAGCTGAAAAGAACACATAAAACACACACTTAGCACATAGCATATCAAGCATAACAATAATGCACATGCTTAAAATCATGGCATTCCACATCATCCTCAAAACTGGACTTGTACTTCCTATCTTAGTGGACATGTTTTTCCTATTGTGCTTGACCTCTCTATGACAACCTCTTTCCGATGTGAGATACCCTGCTCAACACACCGTACTCAAGAGGCCCTATGCTCTGATACCATTCTGAAGGTCCGATCACAACCTAGGGCTCCCATACCCTATAGGTCCGATCATATGAACCAACTGCTCTGATACCACTCTGTAACAGCCCGAAAACCGGCCTGGAATTCGGACCGCTACCGGCGCTAGGATCCAGTTCGGCTTAAGGCCGCCGGGACCCGTAGCAAGCCAAAAGACATGCTAAACCTGCTGAACCCATGGAATAATCCCAAACATGGTCAAAACGTACATGCATAAAACTGACTGTAAAACTTTTATTTCTTTTCTTGACTTAACTGTACTCACTCAAGGAGTGGATACCTGCTGTGGTATCGTACAGTAAACTGTAAACATGCTCATAAAACATACATCCTTAAAACAAAACCATGCACTTTGGGATAATCCATACTCTATACTCTAGGTCAAGCACATTACTATCATCCATAAGACAACTCATCATATGCATAACTTTTATACTTTACAATAGATTTACATGTCCACTACTAATCTCTATTACAATCACAACCTAACTATGCTATTACATTAACAATACCTTCATCTACCCATGACATCTCCTGGAAACTTCTAACCTGCAAAACTGTGAGGGGGAGAGGGGTGAGCTACTAGAGCCCAGTGAGTAGGAGCATAAAACAGTTCATAAATCATATGCTCTCATGAAATGCAACACATCACAAGTATTGCACAACACATGCCTCCCCGCTAAGGATATACCTCCTGTGGTATAGTGCTAGCAATGATCTCCTGTGATCTCTTTCCTTAGCGGGCCTTTTAGAGGGATCGTGCTTATCCTTTTCCCTCAGGGAGGACATGACCCCAAAAATACCCTCTGTCAATACAGTGCTCCCCAAAGAAGCATACTCAAGGCTTTCCGATATGTACTCGCCCATCTGACCTGACGCATTGACAGGCACCGAAGTGAGGCTAATGGGGTCGCCTGGGTCCACCCAATCTCTGATGTCATGATCACATAATCAACAAACTATGCAATGCGTCATCTTCGTGCTCTCTAGTGCAAACATCCTATCAATATCATGATGCATGAAGTATGCTGAAACATTTATTTAAAAATGTAAGGTTAGTCCCACTCACCTGTGGCTGCTGCTCAAAAGACTCTGACTCTGGCTCTGCTCAGAACCTCGGGTCCAAATCTACACAAATGGACACGAGTAAGGGTCTAAACTAGCTCATTAACATTCCTAAGAACTCCCCATAAACCCCCTAAAACATCCTAAAAATATCACATAAAGCATGCAAAGAAAGGCTGGACAGGGCACCTTCGGCGGCAGGTTCGGCGGCCGAAAGGCAGGTCCAGAGACGAAACTCGCCTACTTTCGGCGGCCGAACTTCATACCTTCGGCGGCCGAAAGTCCTTTCGGGGCAAGGTTCGGGGGCAAGCTTAGGCAGCCGAAACTGCCTATTTAGCAGGTTCGGCGGCCGAATCATCCTTCGGCAGCCGAACCTGGTTTCTGCCCTCGGGCAGAAACTAGGTCACTTGCACCAAAACCCTCCCAAAATCCTTCCTAACATGCAACACACACAACCAAACTTGCATATATGCCAATATATGCACCAAGGGGTCCAAATCTAACCTATAACCCCAACAAAACACACTCATATCATCAAATAGCACATAATCATCACAAAACCCTCAAAAACATAAACTTGCCAACTTTGCATAAAACCTCCAAGAATCCTTCAAAAACCATGAAAAGTTGTTAGGAATCTTCATAAACCTCATGTAAACAAAAGGATTGAAGTTCCTAACGTGAAGAACTTGGAGAAAAACTCTCCAAAACATCAAGTTTAGAAAAATTCAACCTTTTGCTTAAAACCATCAAAAACTAGCTTAAAACTCATCAAAAACTTGAAAAATTTGAAAAACAAGCATGAAAATCACATGGAGAGGGGGAGAGGCGTACCTGGAGTGGCTGAGGGTCGAGAAACTTCTAATTTTTCCCGACCTTCGGCCCCCTTAAATAGAAGCTGTCCAGACCACCTTCGGCAGCCGAACGAGCCCCCTAAACCATGCAATGTTCGGCGGCCGAAAGTCTAGTTTCGGCGGCCGAACCTGCAATTTTCCTCCATGCATTTTCTTGCCAAAACTCAAGTCCTTTAACCATTTAAATCATTTTAAAATACTATAAAATCTTTGAAAACATTTTAGAAAATTCTCTATACCCTTCCAGAGAAAACCGGCACCTGAGATTCCGTCGGACCACCGGAATTCCAGGCCCTATTCTGGCCGGGTATTACACTGTAAATCTTCTTTTTCTTCGAATGAAATTTTATTTTCGTTTACTTTGCCTGTTAAGCCCATCAGAACTAAAATTCTATCAACTGACTGGACTTTGGCTTATAAATTTATCTATTTTATTAAGGCATTCTTACTTGTAAGCTCTTTTAATTACTATGAGCTCAGGCACACAGCCTTTACTTATTAACAATAAGTCAGATCATGTACCTTTAAAGGTGATGGGCAGGGCTGGCCTTTTTGCTTTTGAGTTCTGTTTTGACAGGAACTGAAGCTAGGGTTTTATCTGCTTACGCCATTGGATTTCTTCTCGAGTTGCCCCTTTACCTCCTTAGTATTTATTACATGAGTGGTGAGGGGGTAAATCCTTATACTTTATTTGCAACAGCGCGACTTTATTTTAGATGATTTTACCTCTCTTGCTGGTTATAAGCTTGGATATCTGGTACCTCTAGAAGTGGCCCTTTGTCAGTCAGTGCGGTCTAGGCTGTATGCTCCACTGGGATGAGGAGTTCAGCTGTATTGTCGTTTTCCTCTCCCAGGGTCAGTTTTGCTAAGTATTTGTTTATTATGAGTTAATCTGAGCTGTGGGCGGGATCGTTTGCTTTTGTCGTGAGTTCGTCCCTTTAGCGGATTAAGGAGCTCGGATTTTTGTTCTTTGCTTGGGCTTTTGCCTTATAGCTTTTGCGCTGTCTGTGTGACGGGCTCGGGAGTTCAGAAATTCACCTTCCTCATTGTGGAGTCAATACTTAATTTCTTGCTTTCTTGGCGAGCCGTATACGGGCTGTGCTTCAGGGATCCTAGTCATTTTTACCCCGGGGAGGTCTTGGAGATCCTGCCGGCCGTTTTTGCTCCAGGAGATCTGACGAGATCCTGGCCGTTTTTGCTCCAGGAGATCCGACGAGATCCTGGCCGTTTTTGCTCCAGGAGATCCGACGAGATCCTGGCCGTTTTTGCTCCACAAGATTCAGGCTCATTGACCTTACTGTCGCTTCGTCATCTCAGCTGGTTTTGTGGTGCCGGGGGCCTTTTGGGAGCCGGCCACCTACCTGACTGAGGTCTTGGGCAAGATTCAGGCTCGTTGGCCTTACTGTCGCTTCGTCATCTCAGCCGGTTTTGTGGTGCCGAGGGCCTTTTGGGAGCCAGGCCACCTACCTGACTGAGGTCTTGGGCATTTATGCCTATTTCATTTTTCTTTTTTGTTTCTTTCATGAAAGCAATGTGAATAGAGACAAATAATGAATTAGGACGATAAGCACCGCCTATTTTATTATCATGCTTTAAGATACAATAGGTCTTTTACATTTGACGATACCTCAGGGGAAGTACCTTTTCAAGTGCTAGATATTCCAGGCATGGGGCTCAGGGTTTCCCTGCATATCTTCAATTCGGTATACTCCTGGGCTGACCACTTTTGCTATTCTGAAGGGACCCTCCCAGGTTGGTGCCAACTTGCCTACTGCCACTCTTTTTCCCGTAGCCTCCAAGTTCCTTAGGGCTAGGTCTCCCACCTTTAGGCTTCTTTCCCTGATCTTTTGGTTGTAGTAGAGGGCTGCCCGTTGTTGGTAAGCGGCAGTTCAGATTTGGGCTTCCTCCCTAACCTCTTCGAGAGCATCCAGGTTGCTCCTTAACTTGTCATCGTTAGTGCTCTCGTTAGCAAATTGGACTCGATGAGTGGGGATTTGCAGCTCGACTGGGACTACGGCCTCTGTGCCAAAAGCGAGTGCAAAGGGCGTTTCTTTAATGGACGTTCTGGGGGTAGTTCGGAATGCCCACAGGATGCTGTTGAGCTCTTCCGCCCAGTTTGCCTTTGCCCCATCTAGCCGTTTCTTCAATCCCTGGAGGATAGCTCTGTTTGGCCGTTGGTCTGAGGATGGGCCACCGAGGAGAACTTATGCCATATGCACATGTTGGCCGTAAATGCTCTGAAGGCGTTGCAGTCAAATTGCCTGCCGTTGTCTGAAATGAGCACCCTTGGTATGCCAAATCTGCAGATGATGTGCCCCCATATGAAATCTATCATCGGGCGGACTGTGATTGTGGGAATTGCCTCCGCCTCTGGCCATTTTGAGAAGTACTCCACAGCCACCACCACGAATTTCCTCTGCCCCGTGGTCTTGAGAAAGGGCCCCAGGATGTCTATTCCCCATTGTGAGAATGGCCACGGGCTGGACATGCTAGATTGAGGAGTGGCTGGGATATTGATGGCGTTGGCAAACCTCTGACATACATCGCATTTCCGGACGAACTCTTCGGCCTCTCTTTTAACAGTGGGCCAGTAGTACCCTTGCCTGAATATTTTATTGGCCAGTATTCCTGCTCCTTCGTGAGCTCCGCATATGCCCCTGTGTATCTCTTCCATCACCTTTATTGCCTCCTCTGGACTTACACACTGGAGCCATGGGCTGGACTTCCCCCTTCTGTTCAATGTCCCCCTTACTGCTTGGTAATTAGCAGCACGAGCTGCTATCTTTCTTGCTTCGTCCTTGTCTTCAGGGAGCTTTTCTTTTTCCAAATATTCTAGGTATGGGGTCATCCAGGTCTGGTCTTGTTCTACCTGCAACACAACGGCAGTTTTATTAAAAGCAGGTGTGTTGACATGCTGTATGTATACTTCATCAGGGAGCTGTTCTAATTCTTCCTTGGACAACCGACTAAGCAGGTCTGCTTCCTCATTTTCCTCTCGAGGTATTCTTTGGTATCTGATGGTGACTCCCCGACCATTGAGCTCAGCTTCTATGGCTTTTACCTTTGCCAGGTAATTCTGCATGGTTGGGTCTCTGGCTTGATATATCCCAGTTACCTGATTGATTACCAGCTGAGAGTCACTATTCACTTCGAGGTTGGTTGCCCCTACCTCCATTGCTATCAGCATTCCGTTTATTAAGGCTTCATACTCTGCCACGTTATTGGAGGCCTTGAATTCTAGTCATAGAGCGTAGCAGACCTTGAATTCTCCAGGTCCCCTAAGCATTATTCCAGCGCCACTCCCCCCGACGCCTGATGTCCCGTCTACATATAACTTCCAGTTGAATTCTTGGAGGGGTTCTCCTTTTCTCTTGCCCACCGACGCTTTTGAAGATGACTCTTCCCGCTCTTTATTGAATGAGCACTCTACTATGAAGTCAGTAAGGGCCTGAGATTTTATAGCAGTCCGAGATCGATACTCTAGGCAGTAAGGACTAATTTCAACGGACCAAGCAAGCATCCGAACTGAGGTTTCTGGTCTGTGCAGAATTTTCTTCAGAGGTTGGTCTGTCATCACCACACCCTGATGGCTTTTCAAGTAGATCCTAAACTTTTGGACTGCTAGCAACAGAGCATATGCCACCTTAAGCACCTTGTTGACGTAAAACACCAGCTTTTGTTCTCCTTCATCTACTCTCACCAATACTGCACTGATCGCTTGTTCAGAGGCTGCCAAGTATATCAGAAGTTCTTCTCCTTCCAAGGGGCTACTGAGCACATGGGGCGAGCTGAGGTAGCCTTTAAGCTCTTTGAAAGCTTCTCGGCAGTCTTCCGTCCATTCGAAGTTTGGTACTTTCCTCAACTTCTTGAAGAATGGCAAACATTTCTCTGCCGACCTGGACATGAAGCGGTTTAACGCTACCACTCTCCCTGCCAGTCTCTGGACATCCCTTACACAGGCCGGTTCTGGCATATTCAGTATAGCTTCCACTTTCTCTGGGTTGGGCTCGATGCCCTTTCCACTCACCATGTATCCCAGGAACTTTCCTCCTCTGATGAAAAAGGCACACTTTGCTGGGTTCAGCCTCATTCTGTACTGTTCTAACACCCCGAATACCTCCCTCAGATCTTCCATGTGCTGCTGGAAAGTTGGGCTTTTGACCACCATATCATCTACATAAACTTCTACATTTCTGCCGATCTGATTTTTGAAGATTTTGTTCATCAGTCTTTGGTATGTTGCTTCGGCGTTTTTTAACCCGAAGGGCATAGCTTTATAGCAGTAGGTCCCATATTCTGTTATGAACGAGGTCTTTTTTTCGTCTGACCTGTCCATTGGGATTTGATGATAACCAAACATAGCATCCAAAGAAGACATGTAATTGAAACCGGCCGTAGAGTCGACCATTTTATTAATATCAGGGAGGGGATAACAATCTTTAGGACAGACTTGATTCAGATTAGGGATGTCAGGCGGGCGGGTTTTCACGGGTACCCGATCCGCCCAAATCCTATTAGAACGGATTTGGGTTTTTATAAAACGGATTTGGGCGGATTCGGGTTTAAAAAATTTTACTCGTCTCGGTGTAACGCCCCGGAAATCCGGACCGCTACCGGCGCTAGGATCCAGATCGGCGTAAGGCCGCCGGGACCCGTAGCAAGCCTAACATACATCCTGTAAACATGTGTAATCCCATACATGATCAAACATAAGCATAACCTGTACACTTTTCTCATATATCAACCAAGCTCAACCTGTGCATACTCATAATCATGAACATATCTATACATTAATCCTCTAGGGATCTCGTCATTGTCCCAATGGACAACATACATGCGTTGAGCTGGTTTACATTCATATCATGAAACATTTAAGATCATGTAATAAAAGGGGATATAAATCTCATATGGTCAAGCACAATCTCTAATCCTCCATACATAATACATACCATGTCTAAACCTAACGTTACATCATTAATCAAATTATCATGTCCACATTCTATCTATTACATAGACTTGACTTTACTCTTGCTGGTCTCCTGGTCTACCCTGTACCTGCATACCTGGGGGTTAAGGGAGTGGGGTGAGCTAAAGAGCCCAGTGAGCAGAATAGTAAAAACAGTTCATTTTACTTCATGCTTTCATGAAATGCAACATAACACAAACAAGTCACATCAAGGATGGTATTGTCACCAATAGTCCTCAACATATCCAATAGTGCCAGGGGCGTAGAATGGGCCTCGACCTGGTCTTTCTCTTACCATAACATAACATACATAACATTCCAATAGTGCCAGGGGCGTAGAATGGGCCTCGACCTGGACTTTCTCTTACATAATGCCAGGGGCGTAGAATGGGCCTCGACCTGGACTTCCATACCATACCATACCATAATCATATCATACCATGGCATCATACATATCATGTCATAAGAGGACTATGAGATCATCCAATATCCATCCACATCATCATCATAAAATGCAATGCAACATATTCGTGATTTCTAATGCAAGCAACCTATTATATCTCATGGCATTTATGATGCATGATTCATGCTCAAAATTCTTATTTCATTTATTTAAAAACATAAGGTTTATTCCACTCACCTCTGGCTGAAGCTCTATAAACTCTGAAGCAGTTATCTCACTGCTGGGGTCCTCGGTTCCTCGGGTCCGAACCTACACAGGTGGACTTAAATGAGGGACCAAACATACATAAACATGACTCTATAACACTCCCCAAAAGCCCCCTAAAACATCATGAAAACATCACATAAAAATATGCATGAAATGGCTGAACAGGGCACTTTCGGCGGCACCTTCGGCGGCCGAAAGTCCTGGACAGATCCGAAAGTCAGGCACTTTCGGCGGCACCTTCGGCGGCCGAAAGTCCCAGACAGAGACGAAAGTCTCTTTTCGGGGGCAACTTCGGCAGCCGAATGCTGCCTCCACAAAGGGGGTTCGACGGCCGAAACTTCCTTCGGCTGCCGAACCTGGTTTCTCCCAAATGGGCAGAAACTTGGTTCAAACGAACCTCTTGCCTCCCAAAGCCTCAAATCATGCATAAACTTGGTTTACAACATGCATACTTCACATACATTACACCTAGGGGTCTCAAACTAGCATATACCCCAACTACAACACTTCAAACACACAGAAATCAATATACATTGCTCAAAGTTCATCAAAAACCCATAAACTCAACTTAAGCTTACTCATGCATTCTACCCCATAGATCTTGCATAAAACTTACTTAAAATACATAATGAGCTCAAGATCGGCTCTTACCTCTTGAAGATCGAGAGGAAAACGTCCTTAGCTCGGAAATGGGGGAGATTGAGTTCTTGAACCTCAAAACTCCAAACTTGCTCAAAACTCAAAAATCTTCAAAACCAAAGTTATAAACGTGTAAAAATCATGGAAAAATGGAGGAAAAACTCAAGATTGATGAAGGATGGCGGAATGCTCACCTTGGCCGAAATGGGGAGAAAAAGCTCGCCCGTTTTCGGCTAAGGGACCCTTTTATAGTGGCTGGCCAGGCCACGTTCGGGGGCCGAATGTGCCTCCGCATCCATGCAATGTTCGGCGGCCAAACATGAGCTTCGGCGGCCGAACCTGAACTTCCCTCACTCATGCTTTCGGGGGCCTAACGTGCCTCCAAAACGCATGCATGTTTGGCGGCCGAACTTGACTTTCGGCGGCCGAACCTGGGTTTTCCTCCAAGGACTTTTCATGTAAAACTCATTTAAAAATCATACTTAAAATCATTTAAAACCATGAAAACATTTCATAAAAACATACTTTTACTCTTCTAGAGGTCTCCGTCGTCGGGGATTCCACCGGACGGTAGGAATTTCGATACCGGAGTCTAGTCGGGTATTACACTCGGATTCGGGTAGATTCGGAATTAAGTGATCGGATACCCATTACCCGAACCCGATTGCCTATATTAACAAACTAACCCTAATTCCTCATTCCATTTTCCATTTTACTGATTCCATTTTTCATTTTACCTCTCTCTCTCCGTCGGCGGCGCCTCTCTCCCCTGCTTCCCTTCCCTCTCTCCCCACTTCACTGACTGCCGGCACCCCAATCGGCATCGGCACCGGCGACATTTCCTTACTCTCCTCGGCGACGTCTCCTTTCTCTCCAGTCAGCGATATCTCCTCTCTCCGGTCGGTGACATCTCCCACAGTCCCACTTTCCACGGGTCCCTCTCTCCCCACTTCACTGACTGCTAGCACGCCAATCGGCATCGGCACCGGCGACGTCTCCTTTCTCTCCCCGGCGACATCTCCTTTCTCTCCAGTCAGCGATATCTCCTCTCTCCGGTCGGTGACATCTCCCACAGTCCCACTTTCCATGGGTAACCACATCTCCCACACATCTGACATCTCCCACAGTGTTCTCAAAAAGAAAAAGAAAAGAAAAAAAGAGTGGGTCTTATTATTTTCTACCCTGCTCCCCTGTGTCTGACGGGTGTCGAATCCGTCAATTTAAAATTTACTTCCCTTTTCTCAATTGACAAGAACTTGTAGATAGGGTAAGTGAGTATCGATCCCACAGAGACCTTAATCTTGTTTAATTTAGATGACCAATTTGAAATAGAAGAATAGTTTAATTCAAAAAGTGAGAAGAAGTGAATTTTTTGATGAGAGGGGTTTTACCTTGGGCAAGCCTGTAAAAATAAACTTAAAAGAAAAAATAAATAAATAATGTAATTGAAAATTGAGAAACAAATAATTAATTAAAACTTTCAGCTGAAGGTAATCAAATTGAGGTATTTTGCAGTTGATCATTGGTTAGAAAAAAAATATTTCATATTATTATCTATTGTTTGGTTATAGTGGTCAAACACGCGAATCCCACCAATTCTTCCTTATGAAAAAATTAATCCGCTTCGCGCTTAAATTAATTCCTAGTTAACTAACAATCCCAACACGCGTGTAGATTTAATTAGTCAATTGCATTAAGAGAGAAGAACCCAAACTTGATCAATAAAAACACGCGTTTTATTTAAATCAAATCTATTAATTTCTTAATATAAACTAATATATTAAGTGCTACTTATTATTAACCCAATTAAATAATTACGGATTTAATTAAATTAATTAGCAATATGTTGTCTTCCCAAGAGATTCAATGGGCCCTTGAATTCTCAAGAAAATAACAATGGAGGTGGTGTTCCTCGAATTCAGAAATTAAAAGAAAATAGAAATAAGATGAAGAGAATTAAAGTGCATAACCTCACAACTTGAACAAACCTCAAATTAATTTAACCTTCAACTGAAAAATAAATGTTTAACCACTCATGGCCATAATAAAATTATAAAAATTAAGTAAAAGAAGAGAAAAAGAAAATGGAGAAGAAGGTGGAGGACAACAAGAGAGGAAATGAGAGTGAGAGGTAGAATGTGCCTAGGTTGAATGCTAGGAGCCTTTATATAGGCACAAAAAGATAAAACTTAATAATTAAAATAAAATATATTATTCCTATATTATCTCTATCGTAATCTTATCTCTATCATCATCTTATCTCTATCCTCATCTGATTGAGTTTGTTTCAACTTGACCCATTTGAATCTGATCTTATCATTGCTTAGGTGGTAAAATCTATCTTTATCTTCCCATTGATTGTAGCTTCCCAGTATAAAAATTCTTTAATTTTCAGCCTTTTTTTTCTTCATTTTCTCAACTTCTGCTCACTAACTTGTTCAAAATCAAATTCAAATTAAAATTTAAATATTTATATCAAAATTACAGTAAAATCAAGAAATTAAATGAGGAAAAAAAATGTGAATTTTACAACTCATCAGTTGTAACAGCCCGGCCCTCCTCTGTGACCGGCACTGTTACCACTCACGGCCCAGGGCTATCCCTCGCCTGGCCTCTGCCACCTCGGGCTTTCCACTGGCGTCGTGAGCAGCTCTTAACATCCCTTCACCCTCACGGGTTCCAGGCAGGATTTGTCCCCTTGGGTTCTCGACAAACGCATCCTTCCCCAAGTGGATTTGGCCCAAATTTCCCTTTGGAAATTAGGTCGCCTCCCCCACTGCTCGAACCCTTGACCTCCCACTTTAAGGGAATAGTCTGGTGAGAGTGAGTGGGAGGTCAAGGGTTCGAGCAGTGGGGGAGGCGACCTAATTTCCAAAGGGAAATTTGGGCCAAATCCACTTGGGGAAGGATGCGTTTGACGAGAACCCAAGGGGACAAATCCTGCCCGGATCCCGTGAGGGTGAGGGGATGTTAAGAGCTGCTCACGACGCCAGTGGAAAGCCCGAGGTGGCAAGAGGCCAGGCGAGGGATAGCCCTGGGCCGTGAGTGGTAACAGTGCCGGTCACAGAGGAGGGCCGGGCTGTTACATCAGTGTCCGTCCTCTGATCCGTCGTCTCTTCTTTGCTTCCTTTCCTCCGGTAACCACATGAACATTGAAAATAATAATAATAATAATAAGCATTCATTTTTTTTTAAATATTCTGGTTGTTTTTCTTTTTCTTTCTTTCTTTTTTTTTCTTAATTTTTAGTATGAATTGCTATATTCTTCATTACTTTGGATTTTCAAATTTCTCTTGAATGTCAGTTGTGGGTTTTGGATATTGCTGATAACAGTTTTTGCTTCATTCTTTTTTAATATGTATAATGATGGTTGTGGAATTAAATTCATGTGGTGCATAAGAAAAGGAAGATGAGTATCCAGATCTTTAAATTTTTTATCATTGAATTGAATTAAAAAAAATCGGGTTCGGTTGGATTCGGGTATTATGCGGGTATTGTTAAACGGATTTGGAAGGGGTACGGGTAATAAAATTAAAATACTAAACGGATTTGGGACGGATTCGGAAATTTTATATATAATCAGGTTCGGATTTGGGTACCCTCAATTTCACGGGTACCCTACCCGTTTACATCCTTAATTCAGATCGGTAAAATCTATGCACATCCTATATTTGCCATTGGCTTTTTTTACTAATACAGGATTTGCTAACCACTGCGGGTACATAACTTCCCTGATAAAGCTTGCCTCTTCCAACTTCTGTACTTCCTCCCTGGTGGCCTGTTGCTTCTCTTTTCCTACCACCCTCTTTTTTTGCTGTACCGGTCTGGCACTAGGGAGGACGTTTAGCTTATGGGTCATCACCTCGGGGTCAATCCCAGGCATGTCAGCGGGCTTCTAGGCGAAGCTCGATGCGTGACCTCGGATCAGGGCCATGACTTCGGTTTTTTGTTCTTCAGTAAGGCCGGCATTGAGACTGAAGACCTTATCTGTCTCTGCCTCTGATAAAGGAAAAGTCCCCAATTCTCCGACCGGCTCTGTTCGGGCCTCTTTCTTCTCGTCCCTGACCTTTAGCACTTCTGAATCGAGCCTCTCTGCAGCCGAGCCCGGTTCCGCCACTGTGGCTAAATACACTGCCCTTGCCTCTTCTTGGCTTCCCTGGACTACTCCCACTCCTGCCTCTGTTGGGAACTTTAACGCCAAATATCTGATGCTGGTGACGGCCTCGAAGTCAAACAAGGCAGGTCTCCCCAGGATTGCGTTGTAGCTCAACGGGAGTTTGACCACTAAAAACATCGCATAATGGGTGCCAGTTCTCGGCGCTTCGCCTAAGGTGAGAGCAAGCTTCACTTTCCCCTCTACAGGCACTGGTATTCCTCCAATCCCCTTGACCGGTGCCTGATCCCGGACTAGCTATTCCTCGGGGATTCCCATCTGCTGGAAAACCCGGTAGGGTAATAGGTTCACCTTGCTCCCATCATCCACCAAAATCTTCTTGACTCGGTAGTTGTGAATGAAAGCTTCAATGACAAGGGCGTCGTCATGGGGCATCTGAACACCCTGGGCATCTTCCGGAGAGAAGGTTGTAATACCCGGCTAGACTCCGGTATCGGAATTCCAACCGTCCGGTGGAATCTCGGATGTCGGAAACCTCTAGAAGGGTAAAACCAGGTTTTTATAAAATGTTTTAATGTATTTTATGGTTTTAAGTATGAAATAAAATGAGGTTTTGCATGAAAACTTATTTGGAGGAAAACCCAGGTTCGGCCGCCGAAACACAAGTTCGGCCGCCGAACTTGCATGGCACTTCGGGAGTGCTTTAGGCCCCCGAAAGCATGAGTGAGGGAAGCCCAGGTTCGGCCGCCGAACCCTATGTTCGGCCGCCGAACTTGCATGTGTTGCGGAGGCACGTTCGGCCCCCAAATGTGGCCTGGCCAGCCACCTATAAAAGGGACCCTTAGCCGAAATGGGCGAGCTTTCTCCCATTTTCGGCCACAGCAAGCTTCCGACCTCCCTTTCACAAATCTTGTGTCCTTCCTCCAAATCCCCACCATTTTCTTGAGTTTTTAACCTTGCATTGAAGGTTTTGAGCATTTAAAACAAGTTTTGGAGCTTGGGATACTCAGGAGCTCATTTCCTTGGATCTCCAAGTTTAGGTCGTCTCTCTCTCGATCTTGAAGAGGTAAGAGCCGATCTTAAGCTCAATGTATGTTTTTAACAAGTTTTAAGTTGATTCATTGGGTAGAAATGTATGTTTAAGTTAGTTGAGCATTGTTAGGTTTTATGTGATTATATGAGCAATGTATGTTGTATGAGTATGTTTGAAGTGTTGTAGTTGGGGTATATGATAGTTTGAGACCCCTAGGTGTGATGTATGAATGTATGCATGTTT
Source organism: Manihot esculenta (assembly GCF_001659605.2). Classification (NCBI taxonomy): domain Eukaryota; kingdom Viridiplantae; phylum Streptophyta; class Magnoliopsida; order Malpighiales; family Euphorbiaceae; genus Manihot; species Manihot esculenta. Next base: position 2,836,520 of record NC_035169.2, read on the forward strand.
TGGTTGAGTAGAATGCATGATTTGAGGTTTTGGGAGGCAAGAGGTGCATGAGAGCCAAGTTTCTGTCACTTGGGAGAAACTCAGGTTTGGCAGCCGAAGGAACTTTCGGCCGCCGAACCCTCTTGTGGAGGCAGCTTTCGGCTGCCGAAGCCTGCCCCCGAAAGAAGACTTTCGTCTCTGTCTGGGAGTTTCGGCCGCCGAAGGTGCCGCCGAACCTGCCTGACTTTCGACTTTGGAGGGACTTTCGGCCGCCGAACCTGCCGCCGAAAGTGCCTTGTTCAGCCTTCCTTTGCATGTTTTTGCATGATTGTTTTGAGGTGTTTTAGGGGGTTTTTGGGGGATGTTTTTAGAGTTATGTTCTAGTTGTTTGGTCCCTCATTTGAGTCCACCTGTGTAGGTTCGGACCCGAGGAACCGAGGACCCCAGCAGTGAGACAGCTGCTTCAGTCATAGTCAGAGCTAGCCAGAGGTGAGTAGAATAAACTTTTAAATTTTCAATTTATGAAATATAAGTTTGAGCATGTTCATGCATCATGAATACCATGTGCTATATTAGGTTGTTTGCATTAGAATTCACGAATATGTTGCATTGCATTTGTGATGTTGATGTGGATTGGTTATTGGGTGATCCTTTAGTCCTCGTATGATAGGATGAGGTTACGGCATGATATGGTATGGAAGTCCAGGTTGTACCCATTCTACGTCCCTGGCACAATTGGACCATGTTATGATATGTTATGTTTAAGGGAAAGTCCGGTTGACCCACTCTACGTCCCGGCACAGTTGGACCATGTAGAGGACTATTGGTGACAATACCATCCTTGATGTGATATGTTTGTGATGTGTTGCATTTCATGAAAGCATGAACTAAAATATACTGTTTTTACTATTCTGCTCACTGGGCTCTAGTAGCTCACCCCTTTCCCTAATCCCCCAGGATTGCAGGTACGGGCTAGACAGAGGAGTCAAGAAGAGTAAAGTCATGGGTTTGTAATAGATAGAAAGTGGACATGATAAAATTGTAATATGATGTAAAGTTATGAATAGTCATGTAATGTAACGATATTGAGGATTAGAGATTGTGCTTGACCCTATGTGTAAGGTATCCCTTTTTATACATGATCCTAGTTCTTTTATGATGTTTTGTAAACCAACTCAACACATATATGTTGCCCCCTTTGGGGCATTGATGTGATCCCAAAGAGGGGTCCATGTTTATAGTTATGCTTATGTTCAGTGCATGCACAGGTTGAGTTGGTGTATGAGAGAATGTATGAAAGAAAGAGTTTTAATTTTTATGTATGTTGTTGATCATGTATGGGATTTGACAGGTTTACAGGAGGTATGTCAGGCTTGCTACGGGTCCCGGCGACCTTATGTCGATCTGGATCCTAGCGCCGGTAGCGGTCCGGATTTCCGGGTCGTTACAGAGTGGTATCAGAGCCCTAGGTTCATATGGTCGGACCTAGAGTGTAGGGCTCATAGGTGTTATAGAAGGTCAAGCACAATAGGAAAGATCATGTCCACTAGGATAGGATGTGCAGTCCTGTCTTGTATGATGATGTGAAATGCCATGATTATAAGCATGTGCATTAATGCTATGATATGATATGTGATGTATGTGATGCGGGTTCATATGTTCCCACATGAACCATATGATGCTAATGTTTGTGCTATGTGTGCTGTCTTTCAGAAAACAGGATGAGAGGAACTCGTCGATCTGCAAGATTGACTGGAGTGCCACCTGAGGATGAGGGCATGAGCGCCCGTCCTCCAGCATTGCCTAGGGCAATGTCTAGTAGGTCAAACAGAGAAAGAGCAGCAAGAGACCCTAGAAGGTCTCTGGATCTGGGTAGAAGCAGATCAGTGAGGGGAACAGTTCAGGGAGGAATGTCAGAAGGCATGGGGGATGATATGGATGTAGAGCAGAGAAGGGATGGCAGTTTGGGAGTTAGTATGTCAGAGGAAGGTGTGGGAGAGTCCCAAGGAGGCACTCAGGCCTCGGGATTTGTTCAGCCGCCCCACTACCCACACTTCTCACAACATCCCGGGTATTCGATGGGAGGTACATCGGATTACCCTAGCTTTACCCCTTATCCCACACATATGCCCTACCCACCTTACTACCCACCATACTCACAGTACCCGATGTATCCACCTCCTCCCTACCATCCAAATCCAGCACACCCTACCTCAGGGGATGCTGCACCTTCTCCTCCACCAACAGAACCCCCAATTCCAGAAAACCCAATACCTAAACCTAGCTCATCTGGAAGTAGTAAGGTCAAGATGACCGACTACATGAAGCTGGGTGCTCCCCAGTATGAAAAAGGGGATGACCCGTTTGTGTATCTTGAAAGGGTAAAGGTGATCACATATGAGATTGGGGCAGATGACAGTAGAGCCATTCAAATGGCTGGGTTCACACTCAAATGCAAGAAGGCCCGTGAGTGGTTTAAGAATTATGTGAACCCGAGGGTGGACAGTATGTCTTGGGAAGAGTTTGCAAACGAGTTTGCAGGATGGGCTTTTCCCGACAGTTCGAGGGAATTGAAAATGATTGAGTTTGAACAGTTGAGGCAGACAGATGAGATGAGTGTGGATGAGTATACAGACAGGTTCTTGGAGCTGTTGCCATTTGCAGGGCAAAACCTTGACACAGACCAGAAGAAGTCAAGGAGGTATATCATGAAACTCCATTCCAGGTATTCCTCCTTGATACAGTCAGCGGATAGGGAGAGCTTCCATGCCATAGTGGATATGGCCAGGAAAATGGAGGCCAGTGCCATCATTCAGGGGACAGTCAAACAGTCAGTGGCACAGTCTTCTGGTTCTAAGACCCCGGGTGGGGGAAGGCTAGATCCCTCATCCTTGAGTGCAGCAGCTTCAGGCAGCAAAAAGTGGAACAACACCACTAGAAAGTCAAAGAAGAACAAGTTTTGGAATAAAGTCAAGTCCAGTCTGGGATTAGGGAGTGGCTCAAGCTCTGGTGCGGAGAATACAGTATGTGCAAGGTGTGGTAGGCCACACAAGGGAGTTTGTCGGTTTGGGACGACAGCCTGTTACAGATGTGGTCAGGAGGGGCATATGTCTCGAGAATGTCCAAGAGCAGTCCCGATGGCTTAGTCCCAGCAGACAGCTTCAGGCAGTGTAGCGCAGCCAGTAGCTCCAGCCATGACACAGGCCAGTGGCAGAGGCAGAGGGAGAGGGACAGCCTCTTCTCCAGCGGGTTTCAGAGGTGAAGGTCCATCTGCACCAGCACGGATCTTCACAATGACACAGCAGGAGGCAGATGCATCTAACACCGTGGTGGCAGGTAACTTAGTCATTGGGTGTTCTGATGTGTATGCATTAATGGACCCTGGTGCATCTCATTCTTTTATTGCTCCGAGGGCCGTCCAGAGGTTGGGATTAATGGTCTCTGGGTTAGAGTGTCCCCTATGGGTCAGTGGACCCAAGTGTGACCCGTGAGTGGCAGAGTCAGTCTGCAAGTGTAGTCCAGTTTTTGTTGAGGGAAGATGCATGTCCGCCGACCTTGTGGTTCTAGAGTTGACCGATTTTGACGTCATTCTAGGGATGGACTGGCTATCTACCCATGGTGCTACCTTGGACTGCAGGGACAAGGTAGTCAGGTTCAGATGTCAGGATGGGTCAGAGATTGTCTTTAGAGGAGACAGGAGGGGTACACCTAGAGGTCTGATCTCAGCTCTTCAGGCTCATAGGTTGCTTAGGAGGGGATGTCAGGGGTATTTGGCTCATGTGAGAGAGCTAGACAGTCAGGTTAGAGAGCCCGCCTCAGTGCTAGTGGTCAGAGAGTTCTTAAATGTCTTTCCAGACGAGCTGCCAGGTTTACCACCTGCTAGGGAGATAGAGTTTGAAATAGAGCTGATGCCTGGAACTAGGCCTATCTCTATCCCTCCCTACAGGATGGCACCAGCAGAATTGAAAGAGTTGAAGGAACAGTTGCAAGAGTTGGTAGATAAGGGCTTCATCCGACCGAGTACCTCACCTTGGGGTGCTCCAGTGCTATTCGTGAAAAAGAAGGATGGATCCCTTAGACTTTGTATCGACTACAGGCAGTTGAACAAAGTCACTACCAAGAACAAGTATCCGTTGCCGAGGATCGATGATCTATTTGACCAGCTAGCAGGAGCAGGTTGTTTCTCCAAAATAGATCTGAGGTCCGGGTATCACCAGCTAAGGATAAGGGAAGAGGATGTACCGAAGACAACATTCAGGACCAGATATGGGCATTATGAGTTCCTTGTGATGCCATTCGGGTTAACAAACGCCCCTGCAGCATTCATGGATCTCATGAACAGGGTTTTCAGACAGTATCTAGATCACTTCATTATTGTCTTCATAGACGATATCCTAGTGTATTCCAGAAATGCAGAGGAGCATGCCCATCATCTGAGGATAGTTTTGCAGACCTTGAGGGAACATGGCTTGTATGCCAAGTTCTCCAAGTGTGAGTTCTGGTTAAGGAGCATCTCGTTCTTGGGGCATATTGTATCAGAAAATGGGATTGAGGTAGACCCCAAGAAGGTAGAAGCTGTAGCTAACTGGCCTAGACCCACCACAGTGACAGAGATCAGAAGCTTCTTGGGTTTGGCAGGTTACTACAGGAGGTTCGTTCAGGACTTCTCGAAAATAGCAGCTCCTATGACCAGACTGACTAGAAAGAATCAGAAGTTTGTATGGACAGACCAGTGCGAAGAGAGTTTCGAAGAGCTTAAGAAGATGTTGACGTCGGCACCAGTGTTAGCTCTGCCAACCAGCAATGAGGACTTCACAGTGTTCTATGATGCATCCAGAGTGGGTTTAGGTTGTGTGTTGATGCAGAACGGAAGGGTGATAGCTTATGCTTCTAGATAGCTGAAGAGGCATGAGTTGAATTACCCTACACACGGTCTTGAGATGGCAGCAGTTATCTTTGCTCTCAAGATGTGGAGGCATTACCTCTATGGGGTAAAATGTGAGATCTTCACAGATCATAAGAGCCTGCAGCATATCTTGAGTCAGAGAGAGCTGAATTTGAGACAGAGAAGGTGGGTGGAATTGCTCAGTGACTATGATTGCAAAATCCAGTACAATCCAGGTAAGGCGAATGTTGTGGCAGACGCCCTAAGCCGGAAATCACTAGGCAGTCTATCCCACATCACGGCAGAGAGAAGACCAGTGGTGAGAGAACTTTACAAACTCATTGATGAAGGTATACAGATGGAGTTGTCTGGTACAGGTGCTTTGATAGCCCAAATGAGAGTGACACCTGTGTTTCTAGAGCAGGTGGCTCAGAAACAGCACGAGGACCCAGAGTTAGTGAAGATTGCCAGGACTGTTCAGTCAGGCAAGAGTGAAGAGTTCAGATTTGATGATAAGGGGATCCTCCGCTATGGGAACAGATTATGTGTACCAGATGACGTGGGCTTGAAAGGAGACATTATGAGAGAGGCTCATAATGCCAGATACAGTGTTCACTCTGGAGCCACCAAGATGTATCAGAATCTGAAGAGAGAAGTGGCACAGTTTGTGTCAGCCTGCGAAGTATGTCAAAGGGTGAAGCTGGAACATCAGAAGCCGGCTGGAATGCTTAACCCACTGCCTATTCCAGAGTGGAAATGGGAGAACATAGCTATGGACTTCGTAGTGGGATTACCGGCAACATCCAACAGATTAGACTCCATATGGGTGATTGTGGATAGACTGACCAAATCTGCTCACTTCATCCCTGTTAGGAGCAACTACTCTGTGGATAAATTAGCGCAGGTGTATGTGGATGAAGTGGTCAAGCTGCATGGGGTTCCTGTTTCAATAGTGTCTGATAGAGGGCCCCAGTTCACCTCCAGGTTTTGGCGGAGTCTGCAGAGTGCTATGGGTACCAGGTTGGAGTTCAGTACTGCCTTCCACCCCCAGACTGATGGACAGTCAGAAAGGACCATCCAGACTATAGAAGATATGCTCAGAATGTGTGTACTAGATTTTGGCGGTTCTTGGAGGCAACATCTACCTTTAGTGGAGTTTGCCTACAATAACAGCCATCATGCTAGCATAGGGATGGCTCCTTATGAAGCTTTGTATGGGAGGAAGTGCAGATCACCCGTCTGTTGGGAAGAAGTTGGAGAGAGGTCCTTAGCAGGGCCTGAGCTTGTTGAGATCACCAGCAGGGTAGTACCCATTATCAGAGAGAGGATCAAGACTGCTATGAGTAGGCAGAAGAGTTATGCAGACATCCGCAGGAGGCAAGTAGAGTTCCAGGAGGGGGATCTGGTATTGCTCAAGGTGTCTCCTATGAAAGGAGTGGTTCGCTTCGGGAAGAAAGGTAAACTAGCCCCACGATACATCGGACCCTTCGAGATCATGCAAAAGATTGGGAATGTGTCGTATAAGCTGGATTTACCTGTTTCAATGGAAAGAATCCATCCGGTTTTCCATGTTTCCATGTTGAGGAAGTTTGTGTCAGATCCGGGCAAGGTTCTTAGTGAGCCTGATGTGGAGATCCTGGAGGATCTCACTTATGTTGAGCAGGCAGTGCGGATTCTTGACACTCAAATCAGAAAGCTAAGGAACAAGGAAATCCCAATGGTGAAAGTCCTTTGGAACCACCACAATATGGAAGAATGTACCTGGGAGACACGGGAGTCTATGCTCCAGCAGTACCCTCATCTCTTTTAAGGTTAGGTCCCTATGAGTTTATGTGCTATGTATGTACGTTATGTTGTTTTGCTATGCATGTGTTAGTTGAGGAACATTCGGGGACGAATGTTCTTAAGGGGGGGAGAATGTAATACCCGGCTAGACTCCGGTATCGGAATTCCAACCGTCCGGTGGAATCTCGGATGTCGGAAACCTCTAGAAGGGTAAAACCAGGTTTTTATAAAATGTTTTAATGTATTTTATGGTTTTAAGTATGAAATAAAATGAGTTTTTGCATGAAAACTTATTTGGAGGAAAACCCAGGTTCGGCCGCCGAAACACAAGTTCGGCTGCCGAACTTGCATGGCACTTCGGGAGTGCTTTAGGCCCCCGAAATCATGAGTGAGGGAAGCCCAGGTTCGGCCGCCGAACCCTATGTTCGGCCGCCGAACTTGCATGTGTTGCGGAGGCACGTTCGGCCCCGAATGTGGCCTGGCCAGCCACCTATAAAAGGGACCCTTAGCCGAAATGGGCGAGCTTTCTCCCATTTTCGGCCACAGCAAGCTTCCGACCTCCCTTTCACAAATCTTGTGTCCTTCCTCCAAATCCCCACCATTTTCTTGAGTTTTTAACCTTGCATTGAAGGTTTTGAGCATTTAAAACAAGTTTTGGAGCTTGGGATACTCAGGAGCTCATTTCCTTGGATCTCCAAGTTTAGGTCGTCTCTCTCTCGATCTTGAAGAGGTAAGAGCCGATCTTAATCTCAATGTATGTTTTTAACAAGTTTTAAGTTGATTAATGGGGTAGAAATGTATGTTTAAGTTAGTTGAGCATTGTTAGGTTTTATGTGATTATATGAGCAATGTATGTTGTATGAGTATGTTTGAAGTGTTGTAGTTGGGGTATATGATAGTTTGAGACCCCTAGGTGTGATGTATGAATGTATGCATGTTTTGGTTGAGTAGAATGCATGATTTGAGGTTTTGGGAGGCAAGAGGTGCATGAGAGCCAAGTTTCTGTCACTTGGGAGAAACTCAGGTTCGGCAGCCGAAGGAACTTTCGGCCGCCGAACCCTCTTGTGGAGGCAGCTTTCGGCTGCCGAAGCCTGCCCCCGAAAGAAGACTTTCGTCTCTGTCTGGGAGTTTCGGCCCCGAAGGTGCCGCCGAACCTGCCTGACTTTCGGCTCTGGAGGGACTTTCGGCCGCCGAACCTGCCGCCGAAAGTGCCCTGTTCAGCCTTCCTTTGCATGTTTTTGCATGATTGTTTTGAGGTGTTTTAGGGGGTTTTTGGGGGATGTTTTTAGAGTTATGTTCTAGTTGTTTGGTCCCTCATTTGAGTCCACCTGTGTAGGTTCAGACCCGAGGAACCGAGGACCCCAGCAGTGAGACAGCTGCTTCAGTCATAGTCAGAGCTAGCCAGAGGTGAGTAGAATAAACTTTTAAATTTTCAATTAATGAAATATAAGTTTTGAGCATGTTCATGCATCATGAATACCATGTGCTATATTAGGTTGTTTGCATTAGAATTCACGAATATGTTGCATTGCATTTGTGATGTTGATGTGGATTGGTTATTGGGTGATCCTTTAGTCCTCGTATGATATGATGAGGTTACGGCATGATATGGTATGGAAGTCCAGGTTGTACCCATTCTACGTCCCTGGCACAGAGTAAGAGGAAGTCCAGGTTGTACCCATTCTACGTCCCTGGCACAGTTGGACCATGTTATGATATGTTATGTTTAAGGGAAAGTCCGGTTGACCCATTCTACGTCCCGGCACAGTTGGACCATGTAGAGGACTATTGGTGACAATACCATCCTTAATGTGATATGTTTGTGATGTGTTGCATTTCATAAAAGCATGAACTAAAATATACTGTTTTTACTATTCTGCTCACTGGGCTCTAGTAGCTCACCCCTTTCCCTAATCCCCCAGGATTGCAGGTACGGGCTAGACAGAGGAGTCAAGAAGAGTAAAGTCATGGGTTTGTAATAGATAGAAAGTGGACATGATAAAATTGTAATATGATGTAAAGTTATGAATAGTCATGTAATGTAACGATATTGAGGATTAGAGATTGTGCTTGACCCTATGTGTAAGGTATCCCTTTTTATACATGATCCTAGTTCTTTTATGATGTTTTGTAAACCAACTCAACACATGTATGTTGCCCCCTTTGGGGCATTGATGTGATCCCAAAGAGGGGTCCATGTTTATAGTTATGCTTATGTTCAGTGCATGCACAGGTTGAGTTGGTGTATGAGAGAATGTATGAAAGAAAGAGTTTTAATTTTTATGTATGTTGTTGATCATGTATGGGATTTGACAGGTTTACAGGAGGTATGTCAGGCTTGCTACGGGTCCCGGCGACCTTATGTCGATCTGGATCCTAGCGCCGGTAGCGGTCCGGATTTCCGGGTCGTTACAAAGGTGATGGCCATTGGAGAGTTCTCGACGACCTGCATGACCTCGACGCTTGCTTTCCCGTTCTCGACTCCTCTTCTTCCCCCTACGGCTCATCCGACCTCCAGTCCCCCCAACAATCATGTTGATGGTTCCGCTGGACCCATCGTTCACTGGTCCAGCTCCCGCTCTTCCTGGCACATGGGCTGCCGGATTGAACTGAGGCCTCTGTCCTTTCGATTTCTTCACGAAGTTCTTGAGGTGCCCTCTTTTTATCAGCCTCTCAATCTTCGTGATCAACTGGAAGCAGTTATTGGTATCATGGCCGTGCGTGCGGTGGACTGAAAATATTTGTCAGGATCTCGCTGGCTTGCCTCCGTTTTCATAGGCCTGGGCCATTGGAGGAACTCCTTGTCTTAGATAGCCATGAGCACTTCGGCTCTAGAGGCATTGAGTGAGGTCGGCTTCTCAGGGACCCACGGAGGGAGTGGCCTTTGGTCTCTTCGTTCCCAGGTTTGTCTGTAAGGCTTCGGCCTCTTGCCATGCTTTTTCTCGTGCCTTTCCGACCTCCCTTCCTCTGGTGTTTTTCCCTTATCTGTCGCTCCCCTGGCGAACCTGCTTGTCACCAAAGCATCGTCCTGCCTTATGTATTTTTCAGCCCGCTTCATCAGCTCTGCTAGCGAGGTAGGAGGCTTCCTGCTCAACGAGCCGAAAAACTCGGGCGAGGTCGTCCCTTTCTGCATTGCCTCCACCGCTCTGCCCTCATCTGTTTGTGTCATTTAATTTTACTATTCGTCTATAAATTTATTTATAGCCATTTAATTTTAATCTCACATTATAAGATACGAAGGAAAGTTGAAGGTCTCTCCATCCTTCAATATTAGTACGATTTTTATTATATTATAATATTTTTATATAGGGCAATGAGAAAATTTAAATATTTTAATTTTAAAATATTTTTATTTAATTTTATTTTTAAACTATTTCTAAATGTTTAATTGATAATCGAATTTGAATACAAGTTCATCTAGTGCCACACTCGAATTAAGTTCAAGTTCTTTAAATATTTCATGAATCGAATTTAAATTTATAAATTTTTTTAAATAACAAATTTAAACTTTAGAAATGTTGGTTGGATTCGATTATCTCTAAATTAGTCATTTGTATCATTAATAAACTTATAAATTGATAAGTTATTTAAATTACAAACAAATTTTTATAAATAGATTAACTATTTGTACGATAAACAAATGTATTTATAAGATTTGTATTATAAATGGATTTACAAATAAATTATCCGTAAATTATCTGTTTATATGTGAAAATTTATTTTTAAATAATAGATAATATGCAAATAAAAATTATAGAAATACAAATAATAGAGAATATGCGAACGTAAAATACAAATGGATATCAAATTTATTTAGATTATAAAATGATAATTCTGTTTGTGAATTCATTTGTAACATTCGTTTATGTTACAAATGAATTATGTAAATTCATTCGTCACATAAACAAATTATTTTTCGTTTAGGATAAAAGTCTATTTGATTTGTTTGTAAATTTAATTTTTTTTTATAGTGCTTGAGGTTTAGTAAGTTGGAGAGAGCAGAGCTCACAGTAGCCTCACTCTCTTGTAACCATTCGAATACTGGATTCATATCAGCGGCCTTAATAGCATCTTGATATGTTACCTCCCTAGAAAATTTGAACCCATCCTACAAAAAAGAATACATTCAAGCAAACCACAGCCCCCTCAGTCGCCGGAAGAGTGATATCACATCTATGAGTTGGCGATCTTTAAAATACTCTCACCATGAAGCTCCAAATCTAGAACTGCCCCAGCCCTAGAGACAAGGAGAGTAAACCCATATCCAAGACTCGAGGAAGCCATCCCTTACTTAAAAGGGATAAGGAAAGACTGCAGTACTAAACCACCAGTAGAGAAACAAGGTTTGCCCTCAGAAGTAAACAGGTAGAGCTCTAACTTTCACTGCTCTTATTCAAAAATTTGATTTCAAATTATAAAAATATGCTTTTATATTAGGGCAATTCTTATTTAAACCGGCTTAAAATTAACTTATACTATTAGAAGATTTTTAAAAGCAGTAAACTTTACTTTTTTTTGATACATATTAAATAGAATATATTAATAAACTAATAAATAAATCATCATATACAAGTTCATATAATTTAACATTACACTGCTGATTGCAACTACTTAGCTCCATAACACCATTCTCAAAAACCCCAACTCTCACACCCAACCCTCAGCAATAAACACAGAAGCAAAACCTTATCTCTCTCTCTCCCCTCAAAAGAAAATCAATATATAATATGTAAGTAATCAAGTGATTGATTATGGACATCATAGATCTAACAGAAAATTATACATGGCAATTCACCCCACAAAAATATTTTCCAGGCAAAGAACGATCATTCGAGCCGCTGTGTATTCGAGCTCTCCAATGACCACAGCTTCATTGTAATTCACATTAATTATAGTTAAATAATATATTTAGTTTTAAAAATAATAATAATTCAACGATTAAATATGATGCCTTGATAGATTTTGTTTTGTATTGATAATTATGAAAATTTTATAATAGTTACATTATTTTTAATTATTTTATATATACAATTATTTTAAATTAAATAATATATTTATTATAAAATATTTTATAATTATTACTGTTTAAATCGTGAACTACATATTTAACTATTAAATTGTTTATTTTAATCGGTTAAAATTATATCTAAATATAAAAGTTAAATCAATTTATTTAAAATTTAAACGTTCGGATTAAAATGCAAATGATACAAATATTAATTTTTTTAAAATTAATTAACTAATGGAAAAATTTACAAATAAGATAAAATTACACCAAAATATAAAAATTAAGTTAATTAAATTAAAATTAAAAAGTATGTGTAAATGTTAAATATTTTTGAGTCAATTAACCTATAATTTATTTTATACATGTCTAAATAATAGTGTTAGAATTCAATATATATAAAATAATAAATAATTAAGAACCTATTTATTATTTAAATTCCCAAAACTACATTTTGCATAGATTTAATAACTATATGGTTATTTTATTTTATTGTTATTTAAAATATTAAATTTGATTGGTTAATTATAAATTAAGTAATTAATAATAAAAAAATTATACTAAAATAAAGTTCTAAATGAAGTAATTAATAATAAAAAATTATATAAAGTTACTCATTTTAAATTTCTAATTATATTAGAGTAAAATTAAACAATAAACTATTTATTTTTTCTGTAATACCCGGCTAGACTCCGGTATCGGAATTCCTACGTTCCGGCGGATTTTTCGTTGGAATCCGGGATTCGAGGATGTCGGAGTTTGCCCTAAGGGTATAAGAAAGGTTTTTAAGATGTTTTTAAAGTGTTTTTATCATGTTAGCATGTTTTGAGTTAAGAAAATTGAGTTTTGGCATGAAAAGACCAAGGGGACAAAAGCCAGGTTCGGCCGCCGAAGGTGAAGTTCGGCCGCCGAAAGTTGCATGGTTTCGCATGCACGTTAGGCCGCCGAAGGAGAGTCGGTTGGCCACTACAAAAGGGTCTTTGACCGAAAATTTGGGGGTAAAACACTCTGTTTTTGGGTCAAAGGTGAGTTCAAGTCCCCTTTGGCATGATTTCTCATGATTTCCTCAAATCTTGCATGTTTTAACATGATTTTAGTTTTGTTTTAGTGTTTTGAGCAAAAAGAAGCAAAGTTGAGCAACTTGGAGACTTTGATTAGTTTTCCACCACATCTCCAAGCTTGGACCATCAATCCTCTAGTTCTTCAAGAGGTAAGCATGGATCCTCACCTCCCCTTATGTTTAAAGTAAGTTTTAAGAGTTTTTTAGAGAGTTTTAAGTTATAGTTGTTGGTGGAGCTTTGAGTTGAGTATATGTTAATCATATGCTATTTGATGTTGTTTGTGGGGTTTGAGCTAGTTTATAGACCCTTTTATGCATGAGATATGTTATGTGTTAGTTGAGAAGTGTTGGTATGCATGTTATGGGTGTTTTATAGGTTTTTGGAGGCTGAGAGCATGAGTTGTGCTCGGATTCTGCCTTTCTGGAGAATCCAGGTTCGGCCGCCGAAGCAAGGTTCGGCCGCCGAACCCCTTGTGGAGGCAGTTTCGGCTGCCAAACCTTGCCCCCGAAAGATGGGACTTTCGTCTCTGGAGGGGAGGTTCGGCCGCCGAACATGCCGCCGAAAGTGCCCGAATTTCGTCTCTGGAGCTGACTTTCGGCCGCCGAAAGTGCCGCCGAAGGTGCCCTGTCCAGCCTTCTTTTGCCCATTTTTCCATGCATGCTTATGATGTTTTAGAGGGGTTTTGGGGAGATATTAAGAGTTATGTTTAAGTAAGTTTGGTCCTCATATTGAGTCCACCTGTGTAGGTGCGGACCCAAGAGACCAAGGAGGCCCACAGAGTTAGAGTTACAGCGACTGCCCAGCAGTGACAGAGGTGAGTGGAACAGAACTTTGTTTTTAAGTTAATGAATGTTTTAGCATGATTCACGCATCATTAATGCCATGATATGTAGGATGCTTTGCATTGCACTAGTATACACGAAGTTGATGCATTTGCATAATTTGATGTTTATGTGGATTGGACCGAGGCGACCCCAATAGCCCTATGGAAAGACCTGGCTGGGCCAGGCATAATGAAAGACCTGTGTGAGCTCCTTTAGGGGGGCCGGGCACTATACTTGGGTGAGTCCTGTGTGAGCCCTTTCAGGGTCGGGCACCATGAGCTTAGGGAGTTTTGGTGGTCATGTCCAATCTTTGATGTGATATGTTTGTGCTATGCCGCATTTCATGATAGCATATTTTAAATGTTTTTATGGTTTCCGCTCACTGGGCTTTAGAAGCTCATCCCTCTCCCTAACCCCATTTTTCAGGGCCTCAGAGAAGAGAAAGAGAAAGAGAAAGCAAGGGTAAAAGTATATGTAATAGCATAGAGTAGTGGACATGATGATTAGTATGATGATAATGTACAGTACCGAGTTTATGTTATGTGTAGAAATGATGTAATAGTAAGTTATGTATTTGAGATATAGAACTGTGCTTGACCCTAGTGTATGTTTATCCCTTTGCACATGATCATTGTATGTTTAAGTTTTATGTTTGAGATTATGTTGAGATAATGATGAGAGCTAGGCTTGGTGCATGGTAGTATAACCCATCTAGGGTATTTTTAAAGGACTCTAATAAGGGGTTTCTATCTCTGTAGTTACTGATTGGTACCACAGCAGGTATCACTCTCTGAGTGCATACAGACAGGGCATGCATAGTCCAAGCTTAGTGTATGAGAAAAGTTTCAAGTTTTATAGAAAAGCAAAGTATAAAAGAAAAAGAGTACAGTTTTAAGCTTAAGTATGATCATGTATGGGATTTATCAGGTACACAGTGTAACAGCCCGGTCACAGAGGAGGGCCGGGCTGTTACATAAAAAGGCGCCTTTTTATGTAACAGCCCGGCCCTCCTCTGTGACCGGCACTGTTACCACTCACGGCCCAGGGCTATCCCTCGCCTGGCCTCTTGCCACCTCGGGCTTTCCACTGGCCCCGTGAGCAGCTCTTAACATCCCCTCACCCTCACGGGTTCCGGGCAGGATTTGTCCCCTTGGGTTCTCGTCAAACGCATCCTTCCCCAAGTGGATTTGGCCCAAATTTCCCTTTGGAAATTAGGTCGCCTCCCCCACTGCTCGAACCCTGGGGAGGCGACCTAATTTCCAAATCCACATCCACTTGGGGAAGGATGCGTTTGACGAGAACCCAAGGGGACAAATCCTGCCCGGAACCCGTGAGGGTGAGGGGATGTTAAGAGCTGCTCACGACGCCAGTGGAAAGCCCGAGGTGGCAAGAGGCCAGGCGAGGGATAGCCCTGGGCCGTGAGTGGTAACAGTGCCGGTCACAGAGGAGGGCCGGGCTGTTACATAGAACAATTGGTACTCACTCTCACCAGACTATTCCCTTAAAGTGGGAGGTCAAGGGTTCGAGCAGTGGGGGAGGCGACCTAATTTCCAAAGGGAAATTTGGGCCAAATCCACTTGGGGAAGGATGCGTTTGTCGAGAACCCAAGGGGACAAATCCTGCCCGGATCCCGTGAGGGTGAGGGGATGTTAAGAGCTGCTCACGACGCCAGTGGAAAGCCCGAGGTGGCAAGAGGCCAGGCGAGGGATAGCCCTGGGCCGTGAGTGGTAACAGTGCCGGTCACAGAGGAGGGCCGGGCTGTTACACACAGAGTTTACAGTAGGCTTACTACGGGTCCCGGCGGCCTTAAGCCGATCTGGATCCTAGTGCCGGTGGCGGTCCGGTAAGCGGGCTGTTACAGATTGGTATCAGAGCATAGGGCCTCTAGAGTACGGTGTGCTGAGCTAAGATGCTCAGGGATTAGAGATATCTCACATCGGAAAGAGGTTGTCTTAGAGGGCAAGCACAATAGGAAAGATCATGTCCACTAGGATAGGATGTTGAGTCCTGTCTTGATAATGTGTAATGCCATGATTTTATACATGTGCATTTTATGTTATGATATGCTATGCTATGAGTTGAGGGTTCATGTTTTTACATGGATCATATGATGCTAAAGTTTATGTTTATGTTATGTTTTCAGAAGTTAAGATGAGAGGAACCCGTCGATCAGCTAGATTGACTGGAGCTCCGCCCGAGAATGAGGGTATGGAAGGGCGTCTCCCTGCTTTGCCAAGAGCTATGTCCCAAAGGGCAAGCAGAGAAAGATCATCAAGGGACCCTAGAAGGTCTTTTGATGAAGGCAGGAGGGAAACCGAACAGAGAAGAAGATCTAGTGATACAAGGGAAGAGATGGATGTGGATCCAAGAGCAAGAAGGGATGGAGGGTTAGGTGTTGGCACTACAGAGGAGGATGTGGGATCATCACAGGGAGGCAGTCAGGCCTCGGGGTATGGTTATCCACCCCACTATCAGCCCTACCCACAGGGCCCAGGATATTCGATGGGAGGTACATCGGAGTATCCTCGTTTTCACCCATATCCCACATATATGCCTTATCCACCTTATTATCCACCATATCCCATGTATCCACCCTCACCTTTTTACCCCAGTCCAGCATACCCTACACCAGGGAGTTCTGCACCTCCCCCACCACCAGTAGAAGAACCAGTAGCCCCAGTTGTCCAAACATCTCAACCTGGCCCATCTGAGAGGAGCAGGGTAAAGATGACTGATTACCTGAAGTTAGATGCTCCTAAGTACCAAACTGGAGATGATCCATTTGAGTACATCAAAGCAGTAAAGATGATAGCAGATGAGCTAGGGGCAGATGATACCAGAGCCATTCAGATGGCAGGGTTCACGTTAAAATGTAAGAAGGCAAAGGAGTGGTTTAGCGAGTATGTGGACCCCAGGTTGGATGACATGTCATGGGAGGAGTTTGCGAACGAGTTTGCCGGTTGGGCGTTTCCAGATAGCTCGAGAGAGCTAAAGATGATAGAGTTTGAGCAGCTCAGACAGACAGATGACATGAGTATAGATGAGTTTACTGACAGGTTTTTGGAGTTGCTGCGGCATGCAGGACAGGCCTATGATACTGATCGGAAAAAGGCTCGGAGGTATGCTATGAAACTTCATTCCAGGTATTCCTCCTTGATCCATGCAGCCGAGAGGGAAAGTTTCCACACAGTGGTGGATTTAGCACGGAAAATGGAGGCTAGTGCCATTATACAGGGTACAGTGAAACAGCAGACGGCACAGTCTTCTGGTTCTAAGACCCCAGGCAGGGGTAAATCAGATCCCTCTTCACAGGGTACAGCAACTTCCGGTGGTAAGAAGTGGAGTGGTTCCACTCAGAAGCAGAAGAAGAGTAAATTCTGGAACAAAGTTAAAGCAGGTCTGGGATTGGGCAGTGGCACGAGTTCAGGCTCAGAGTTTTCAGCACCAGTATGTATGAGGTGCGGTAAGGCGCACAGGGGAGTTTGTCGGGCTGGGATGACAGGATGTTATAGGTGTGGCCAGGAGGGACACATGGCTCGTGAGTGCCCTCAGGCATCTTTCACGGCACCATCCCATCAGACAGCTCCAGCTAGTATGCCACAGCCACCAGCTTCAGTTATGACACAGGGCAGAGGCAGAGGGAGAGGGTCAGCCTCTTCATCTGCGGGTCCCAGAGGTGGAGGTCTGTCAGCTCCGGCGCGGATTTTCACGATGACACAGCAGGAGGCAAACACTTCTAACACCGTGGTGTCAGGTAATCTCCTCATTGGGTGTTCTGAGGTGTATGCTTTGTTAGACCCTGGTGCTTCGCATTCCTTTATTGCTCCCAGAGCCATAGAGAGAGTGGGTTTGATGACGTCTGGGTTAGAGTGTCCCCTATGGGTCAGTGGCCCTAAGTGTGATCCATCGTTGGCAGAGACAGTCTGTCGACATAGTCCAGTGTTTATAGATGGCAGATGCCTTCCAGCTGACCTTGTGGTTCTAGAGTTGACAGATTTTGACGTCATTCTAGGGATGGATTGGCTATCTGCATATGGTGCTACCTTGGACTGCAGAGACAAGGTAGTCAGATTCAGAGATGAGGATGGATCTGAGTTTGTCTTCAGAGGAGACAGGAAGGGCACGCCTAGAGGTCTGATATCAGCCCTACAGGCTCGTAGGTTGCTCAGGAAGGGATGTCAGGGGTATCTGGCTCATGTGAGAGAGCTAGGTAGTCAGGTTAGGGACCCCAGTTCAGTGCCTGTTGTCAGAGAGTTCCCAGATGTGTTTCCAGATGAGCTTCCAGGACTACCACCTGATAGGGAAATAGAGTTCGAGATAGAGTTAGTGCCTGGTACCAGACCGATCTCTATTCCTCCCTACAGGATGGCACCAGCAGAGCTTAAAGAGTTGAAAGAGCAGCTACAGGAGTTGGTAGATAAGGGTTTCATCCGCCCGAGTACCTCACCCTGGGGTGCTCCAGTGCTGTTTGTTAGAAAGAAGGATGGATCCCTTAGACTTTGTATCGACTACAGGCAGTTGAACAAAGTCACTATTAAGAATAAGTATCCTCTACCCAGGATCGACGATCTATTCGACCAGCTAGCAGGAGCAGGTTGTTTTTCTAAGATAGATCTGAGATCGGGTTATCACCAGCTAAAAATCAGAGAAGAGGATGTACCTAAGACAGCTTTCAGGACCAGATATGGGCATTATGAGTTCTTAGTGATGCCGTTCGGGTTGACTAACGCCCCTGCAGCATTCATGGATCTCATGAATAGAGTTTTCAGAGAGTACCTAGATCACTTTGTTATTGTCTTCATAGACGATATCTTGGTGTATTCCAGGAATGCAGAGGAGCATGCCCATCATCTGAGGATAGTCCTGCAAACACTGAGAGAGCATCGCTTGTATGCTAAGTTCTCCAAGTGTGAGTTCTGGCTAAGGAGCATTTCATTCTTGGGGCATGTAGTGACAGATCAAGGTATAGCAGCAGACCCCAAGAAGATAGAAGCTGTAGCCAACTGGCCTAGACCCACTACAGTGACAGAGGTCAAGAGTTTCTTGGGTTTGGCAGGCTACTACAGGAGGTTCGTTCAGGACTTCTCTAAGATAGCGGCTCCTATGACCAGATTAACCAGAAAGAACCAGAGATTCACATGGTCTGACCAGTGTGAAGAGAGCTTTGAAGAGCTAAAGAGAAGATTAACTTCAGCACCGGTGTTAGCTCTGCCTAAGAGTAATGAAGATTTCACAGTGTTCTGTGATGCATCCCGAGTGGGATTAGGTTGTGTGTTAATGCAGAATGACAGAGTAATAGCTTATGCTTCTAGACAGCTGAAGAAGCACGAGCTGAACTATCCTACACACGATCTTGAGATGGCAGCTGTTATTTTTGCACTCAAGATGTGGAGGCATTACCTCTATGGGGTGAAATGTGAGATCTTTACAGATCATAAGAGCCTACAGCACATCCTGAGTCAGAGAGAGTTAAACTTGAGGCAGAGGCGGTGGGTAGAACTGCTCAGCGATTATGATTGTAAGATCCAGTATCATCCGGGAAAGGCAAATGTTGTAGCCGATGCTTTGAGCCGGAAATCACTAGGCAGTTTATCCCACATTACAGCAGAGAGAAGGCCGGTGGTGAGGGACTTCTACAGGTTAGTTGAAGAAGGACTACAGTTAGAATTATCTGGTACAGGTGCTCTGATTGCACAGATGAGAGTTACACCCGTGTTTCTGGAGCAAGTGGCTCAGAAACAGTATGAGGATCCAGAGTTGGTCAAGATTGCCAGGACTGTTCAGTCAGGCAAGAACGAAGAGTTCAGATTCGACGACCAAGGGATTCTCCACTACGGGAACAGATTATGTGTACCAGATGACATCAGTTTAAAGGGAGACATTATGAGGGAAGCTCATAATGCAAGATATAGCATTCACCCTGGAGCCACCAAGATGTATCAAGATTTGAAGAAAGTGTATTGGTGGCCAGCAATGAAGAGAGAAGTGGCACAGTTTGTGTCAGCCTGCGAGATATGTCAAAGGGTGAAACTAGAGCACCAGAAGCCGGCTGGAATGCTTAACCCACTGCCGATTCCAGAGTGGAAATGGGAGAACATAGCCATGGATTTTGTAGTGGGGTTACCGACGACGTCTAACAGACTAGACTCCATATGGGTGATAGTGGACAGATTGACTAAATCCGCTCATTTCATCCCTGTCAGGAGCAACTATTCTGTAGACAATTGGTACTCACTCTCAGCCAGACCGTCCCTTAAAGTGGGAGGTCAAGGGTTCGAGTAGTGGGGGAGGCGACTTATGGTGGAAAAGTGTCATAAGCCAAAACCCTTGGGCCAGGGTGGGCCGTAGTGGCTCCCCCGAGGGACAAATCCTGCCCCAAGAGCCCGTGAGGGTGAGGGGATGTTAAGAGCTGTAGCAGGGCCGGGAAAAAAGCCCGGACTGCTACGGTAACAGTGCCGGTGGAAAAGGGCCGGGCTGTTACATTTTCCTCATCTATATTATTTACAATTAGACTATAATAATATTTTTAAAAATATACATTGATAATTATTTATTAAATAAGGAATATTATTTAATAAAATAAAAAAATCAATATTCTACAATTATATTTATAATATTTTATTTAAAAAAATAAAATTAACAAAATTAATTAATTTTTAACTAAATTTAATTAAATATAAGGTACGGTTATAATAATTTAATATCATAATAATATAAAAGAAAATTTATTTAGTTATTCAAAATGATGTATAATTTTAATATGATATTGTATACAAAAATTCATTTTTATTTAGAGTCAAATAAATTCAATTTAAAATTTTAGGTTAATTAAACTATGTAATTTTATTGAGAGCTAAATAGATTCTAACTTAATATTATTTTTTAATTATAAAATATTGTTTTTATAATTTAAAACATTAAAAATTTAGTAGTTTAATTATCATAAAAAAATTTAAAAAATATATAAATATAATAAATAATTTTTAAAATTATAAAAATAAAGTTTCATCATATAAAAAATAATTTTATTATTAAAAAATAATATTATGTTAAATTATAACTTAATTGATTCAAAATTTTGAATTAAAATTATTTGACCCTTAAATAAAGGTAAAGACTTAATTGAATTTATATTTAAAAAATTATTATTATAAAATGATAAATTTAATTTGTTATTAAATAATATTCTTAGATGAAAAATTAATAAAAAAAAATTACAAAAAAATAACAACAAATAGAGAGAAAAGTCATATAAACAACTAGTAATGCATTTCCTTTCCCAATTTCCTTTTGTTATCCTTACCACTTTAACAGCTGGCAGAGAGCCTTCCTTTTCCGATTCTCTATTTCCTTTCCTCATTCCCAATCTCCGATCCATCCCTAAAAACAACTGACGAGAGATCCATGATGATGAAGATGCCTTGGAGGAGGAAGAGCAGGAGCTTCCATCTTCAGCTACAAGGGGCAATTGGTACCATTCAATCTCCATTCCTATTCTTATTTACCAATTATTGCCATTCTTCTACTTCCACACTTGAAGATGCACGCTTCTTGACAAATAACTTCAAATCTGCTGCTTTTACCCGCCTTGATGATGCCATTGCTTCCTTTAATCATGTAATTCATATGAATCCTCTGCCTTCTAGGGTTCATTTTAATAGATTCTTATCTGCCCTTGTGAAAATGAAACAATATCACACTGTCCTTTCCATGTCCAAAACAATTGCCTTTCCATGTCCAAAACAATTGAATTGCTAGGAATCTCTCACGATGTTTATTCTCTTAGCATTTTAATTAATTGCTTCTGCCACTTACACCTTGTGGATTTTGGTTTCTCTGTTTTTGGTAAGATGCTCAAATTGGGATTGGAGCCTGACATTGTGACATTTACTACCTTAATTAATGGGCTTTGTATGGAGAGTAAAATCGACAAAGCAGTGGAATTTTTCGATGATATGGTTGCACGTGGTTATCAACCTAACGTTCGAACTTTCAATGTGATAGTAAACGGATTGTGTAAATTTGGGAAAACAAATGTGGCTATTGGGCTACTAAAGGGAATGGCTGATAGAGGTTGTGAGCCAAATGTTGTGACATACAATGCAATCATTGACACCCTTTGCAAAGATGAGCTAGTTGGTGAGGCTTTAGAGCTCTTCTCTCAAATGAGGAATAAGGGCATTTCACCTCATGTCATCACTTACAATAGTTTAATTCACGGTGTTTGCAAATTAGGCCAAAAGAACCAAGCTTTGGCCTTGATGAATGAAATGGTGGAGCAGAACATATTACCAGATGTTTATACCTTCAATGTATTGATTGATGCTCTTTGTAAGGATGGAATGGTTTCAGAGGCTCAAAATACATTCAATGTAATGATTCAAAGAGGTGTAGAGCCTGATGTGGTCACCTACAGTTCCTTAATTGATGGTCTTTGCATTTCAGACCAATTCAAGGAAGCTTTGGCCTTGTTGAAAGAAATGGTGGGGAGGGACATATCCCCTGATGTTTTTACCTTCAATATATTGATCGACATTCTTTGTAAGAAAGGACTGGTTTCAAATGCACAGAATATAATCAAGATAATGATTCAAAGAGGTGTGGAACCTGATGTTGTCAATTATAATTCATTGATGGATGGATATTGTCTGTGCAAGCAAATTGATAAGGCTAGAAAGCTATTTGATCTGATGGTGACCAATGAAATAGCTGACTTTTTTAGCTACAGCATTTTGATCAATGGATATTGTAAGTGCAAAATGATAGATGATGCAAAGGAACTTTTTGATGAAATGTCTGATAAAGGTTTAGTTCCTGATGTTGTTACTTATTCTACTCTTATAGAGGGTATGTTTCAAGCAGGGAGGCCCCAAACTGCACAAGAGCTCTTTAAGAATATGTGCTCTCATGGTCAACTGCCAAATATAGTAACCTTCTCAATTATGATTGATGGCTTTTGTAGACGGGAATCTCGATGAGGCACTTACACTATTGAAAGAAATGGAGAAAAGTCAGTTGAAGCCTGATCTTGTGACCTATTGCATTCTGATCAATGGTTTGTGCAAAGCTGGCAAGATTAATGATGCCAAGGAACTGTTTTCTAGTCTTTTTGAAAATGGTTTACAACCTAATGTTCATATATATTGTGCAATTATGAAAGGACTCTGCCGAGAAGGCTTAATAGACGAAGCATATAAGATTTTTAGAGACATGGAAAAGGAAGGATGTTTACCGAATAATTGGTGTTATAATATCATCATTCAAGGGTTTCTCAAGCATAAGGATTTACCAAAAGCATCACAACTAATCAACGAAATGGTTGATAAGGGGTTCTCTGCTGATAATGCTACCACAAAATTGGTAGTACATTTATCACGGAATAATGATCTCATTCTGAGCCTTTTAAAGGTGCGCAATGAGGGATCAGCAAACTAAAGTTGTTATATCTTGACCATTCAAGTGTGTCTTGAAGCGCAACTTGGTAATTACCTTTTTCAAATGCAATAGATATGTAATTTAACTAACTTCTTCAAATATCATTTTTAATTTCAATCAGCTGTGATTCTCTTCCACAAAATGAAAATTTCTAACATTGCAAATGACCTGTGGTGGAAACCATGATATGTGTGTGCCTTTCGCTTGAATTCAGACATGGACTTGATCTCTTTGATATAAGATTTTTGATGAATGGAGGTCATGGATTTCTAATGATGAAGTTGCTTGTAAACCCACCATCTCCTTAGAAATTTTTTTTTGGCTGCTTCTACAGCCTTAACTGGAGAGCCCAGTCCTAAAATTGAGTTGAGAACTAAAACTAATTGGTTCCATGATACAATGCTTAAGAATCTTTATCTATTTTTATTTTGGTGCTCAATGACCTTTTAAAATGCTATCATTTCTCTTGTAGATATTTGCAAGGATATGATTTGAACTTCACCTTTCTAACAATAAAGGTATAGGCAATTCTTTTTTGCTTAATTATTAAATTTTTAATAATAATGAAAATAAGGATTATAAATCAGTGTGCTTTAATTGAGAATTGATTTAACAATTAGACTACACTATAAATGCAGGGTGCACGATATACAGTCTCAGAATACAAAGTAAGAAAATCACTAGATTTTTACAGCTGTTGGTTGGATGAAATGTAACTAAAATTATAGACAACAGAAAATGTTATGGGAATTTAGGGAAAAGCAAAAAAAGACTATGAAAATCAGACATATGCAGCCACTGAGACAAGCAACTGCAATTGGTCCTACTAGCGATTGGAATGCTAGTTTAGCTTCAGCTATTTAACAGGACTTTTTGTCCAAATTTATTTATGAACAAGTTCATAAAAGGCAGGTTAGCTCTATGTATAACACAGGTATAATCAAAGAAGGTGGCAGGAAAAAAGGCAGGAAAAATGTCAATACAAAGAAACTTCATCTGATTAAATGGAATACTCTTTCGTTGCCTAAAAAGAAAGGAGGCTTAGGCATGAAAGAGATCTCTCTTCAAATTCAAGCTCTTTCCTTCAAATGGCTTTGGAGATTTGAAAATCATAGGGATTCACTCTAAGTTCAACTTCTTCTGTCCAAATATTCTTTCAATTTGGAGAAGGATATCTCTCTTGCTCCAGGAAATTGCATTTCTTCCCTTCAGAAAGACATTCGAGGCTATGCTACTTTCGATGAACTCTTCCTTCTCTCCTTTAATTCATATCAGATTTGCTGTGGGGAATGAGATGAAAATGAAATTTTGGAATGAGAGAAGATCGGTTGGTAATATTGCTCTCAAATTCTCCTTTAGCAGACTATTAAATTTAGCAGCTAATCTAGATGTGTTGATGTTAAACATGAGCTGTTGGGTGAAGAACAAATGGGAATGGGAAATAATTGAATTGTCAAAATTATACTTAATCTTTTATATTATGATATATTTTATTATTTAAATTATTTTTATGAATTTAAAATTTTAAGTTCCATAAATAAATGTGGTAATATTTATGTGAGATTGTGAATTCATTATTTTTTAAAAAGGTAGTTTTAGAAAAAATAAAATCGATTTTGTAAACAACTTTTAAAAAATGGAAAACCCAATTGCTTTAAAAATATCCATTTCCATATAAATTTAATTAAAAAATAGATATTTGCTTTTTTTTTTTTTTTTTTAACTTTCATTCCCCATTATTATTTATAAATACTAATAGTTACGTCGTAAAATTTATAATTTATTTTTATTAATATAATTTATTTAATTAATTTATGATATAATATTTTAATTTGCATATAAAATCCACATGTTCACTACTATTTTAATGGATTAAAAAACTATATAAATATACATTATTTAAAATATTTGAATTTGATTTGTTCAATTAATTTATGTTCTATTAACAAATATAATACTAAAATTTTAATAGATTGAGTATTTTATTAAAACTATTACATGCTTTAATAATTTACTTATATTAAGACTATTATTAATTATTAAAATTCTAATACTATTAAAATAAAAATTTTTATTTTTTTTAATAAGAGTACAGTTTTGTGAATAATATTTTTTATGTATTAAAATCAAATTATAAATAAAATAATTAATAATAAATATTATACATGTTAAAAAATTAATAATTATTAAAATTTTAATAATTAATATTAAAATGATAATAAAAATAATAATATTAATATTTAAATAATAACAATAGTAATATAATATATATTATACACAACTCTCCATAAGAATATTTTATTATTTTATGTAGTTATTAATTATATAATTTTAATTAAAAAATAAATATAATTAATATATAAACTATATTATATTATTAATACGTAATTTACTCATATAATTAATATGTATTATATTAATAATACATAATTTTATTCTCTACTATAAGAATTTATTAAAATACAAATGGAATTTATAAAAAATTAATTAAGTGTGAATATTTCATATAATTTGTGATAATCTCTCCCATTTCAAACTCCTAACAAAAAATCTATTGACCTATAAACTAATTCTGCCATCTTAAGAAACTTAAAACCATAAAATCGAAGAAATTTTATTTATTCTCGAAATTATAAACTCAAGCATCACTTAATTACCATATTTACCAATTACCATTAATAAATTAAAATAAAATAATTAGATAATTAATAAATATTCTTCTTCACTGATTCAATTTACAGCTTTTTTTAAACCAATTTATAAATTAATCTAGTTAAAAAATTTTATTTAATACTGAAAATCTAAATTTTATTAGAAAAATTTACTCGTTATCCATATATATATAAATTAAATTTTCTTTCGAATTTTCTCACTCTCAAACATTTCCTTAATTTAGAAAAATTTAATCAATAATGCTATCGTGAAGATGTTCTAAATAGGGGTGAGCAGTATTCAGTTTAAACTGAAAAAACTGATCGAACCGAATCGATTTGAAAATTTGATTTGATTTTTTATATATTTTGGTTCGATTCGATTTTGATCAGAAAAAAATCGAAAAAATCGAACCGAATCGATTAGTGATAATAATATGTTTTTTTAATAATATAGAGAAATTAAATCATATTAAGATTAAAATATTTTAATTAAATTTTAAAATACTAAAAATAAAGTGTAAAAAATAAAAAAAATTATTAAAAATCAAAATCAATCAAACCAAATCGAATCAAACCGAATCAGACTGAAACTTTTAACGTTTGACATGTGAAACTTTAGAGAGTTTTAAATAATTATTTTTTATATATTTAAATTACTAATAAATTCTTATATTTTATCAAAATTAACTATTTAATCTCTATTTTCAAATCATTCAATTAAAATATTTTGAATTTTATAAAGTCAAACTCTTTGATATTCTTATCGAATAAAATATTAGTAAATATATTTTTAATTTTAATTAGAAAAATTAAATTATATATATATAATTAAAAAATAAATAAATAATATAAAAATTTATTTTAATGAAATAACATAAAAATAAAAAATTAAATAGTCAATTTTGATAAAATATAAGAACCAAATAATAATTCAGACCCTTCATGGCAATTTCTCAGTAATTTTACCGATTATATCTACCATTTATATACTTCCTTTTTCAAGTTTTATTTTTTCTATCATTCATTTTTATCAATTTTTTTATTATTTTATCCGATTTAAATAAGTATCTTCTATTTTATTAATTTTTTTATTATTATTTTAAAGTTATTGTTCACTTTCTTTCATTATAATAATATATAATTGACTATCATAATTCTATTTAATTTTATATTATTTTTAAATTAATCTATCATTAATTATTATTTTTTCAAATAAGTATTCAAAATATTTTTTAATATTTAATAAAATTTAATATTTTTAAGATAGTATAATTAAAAAATTAATAAAATAAATTATTTTTTAATATGTATAAAAAATTTATATTCAGAAAATAAATTTTTATAAAAAATAAATAAACTATTATAATTAAATCATTACTATTTTCATCTATTTTTCACTCATTAAAATATATTTTTAATAATATCATTATCAATATTTATAAATATATTTTTCGATATAAATTATCTATTAATTATTTATGATTTATTATTGTAGAGTTGATTTTTAATAATATTTACTGTAAAAAAAATCTTTTCACTATTGTTAAAACATGTAAATTTATAAAAAAATTATTAAAATAATATAATATTTTAATACAGGATTTACTATTAAAATTTATTTTTTTAAAAAAAAATTTAACTCATTAAAAATTATTTTTGTATAATTTTAATTTTATAAATAGATTAATAACAAAGTAAGATAAATAAAAAAAATTTACAACTTAATAATAAAAATAGTATTATAAAAATAAATTAAATAATGAGTAAATAACTTAAAAAAAATTTTAAGTGGAGATTTGAATTTAAAATCTTAAAAATGAAAAGTAAATTTTTTGAATTGAAAAATAATATAGAAGATGAGAGATTAAATAATAATTTTTTTTTGATAAATAGATTAAATAATTTAAAATTATAAAATATAATTATAATTTAATTAAATAATTATGAAATAAGGTTGAGTTTTGGTAAATTTTTTAAATATACAAAAATTTAATAATAATTTTTCATATTTTAAGAAAAATTATCTATACACCTTTGAAAAATTTCAAAAATTTCAGAAGACTCAGGAGTCTGTCAATGTGCACTGATATATATATATATATATATATATATATATATATATCTTGCTATTCGTTTGACACCAAACCCTTAAATAAAGATAATATAAAAATTAAGACTTTATTTATTTCATAAAAAATATTTTATAAAAAATATTACTCACTCCCAAATCTTTCATAAAAAATAAAAAATATTTTATAAAAAATATAAATATTTATTTTATAAAAAATAAAAATATTTCATAAAAAATATTTTATAAAAAATATTTTATAAAAAATATAAAAAATATTTTATAAAATATTTTATATATATATTTTATAAGAATTTCTCACTCCCAAATCTTTTATTAACTTAGAAAAATTTGATCAATAATATCAAGGTGGGAGCTTTTAACAGGAAAATGAAATCTCTTTTTTAAAATTTTAGATCAACATTATACAATTAAGTCATATTTTTTCAACAAATTACTCTCCAATTTGACTGATTAGAAAGCTAAAATTCCACAAATTTAAAGAGACTATGTAGCCATATACGTGAATGTCGAGAGCGAGAGATATCAAATTTCAGTAGTGAATCTGAAGTTTCCAGCATTACAATAACTGATTAAACAGTCTTAGAACAGTGATTTCGACTCCAAGATTGATGACCAATCGTATTTACTTGCACTACTGACAAATTTAATGAACTACTCAAATTTGTAGGAATTGTCATATGAAATTTTAGAGAGTTTTGAATAATTCTTTTTTATATGTTTAAATTATTAATAAGTCCTTATATTTTATTGAAATTAATCATTCAATCTCTATTTCTAAATTATTCAATTAAAATATTTTAAATTGTATAAACTCAAATTCTTTAATATTTTTATCGAATAAAATATAAGTAAATATATTTTTAGCATTAATTAGAAAAAATTAAATTATATATAATATAAAATTTTATTTTAACCGAATGACAAAATTAAAAAATTAAATGGTCAATTTTGACATAATATAAAAATTAAATAATAATCCATTATAAAGATTAAATAATAAAATATTTAATAATTACAATTAATAAAATTACTAATTAATATATCTTTTAAAATTTTTTGTTGATTTTTTATTTTATTTTTTAAAATTAAAAATCAATTAATAAATTTTTTTATGTTAAATAATATTTTTTATAATAATAAAATAAAAATATATTTTATAAATTAATTAAATAAATATTTATTTAATAATATGAATTTGACTGATGAAATAAAATTTTAAAATTTTTAACGATAATTTAATAAAAGTTATATTCTTAACTTTTCTCGTTAATGGCACGTATATAACTATTAATAATGTAAGTTATTAAAGTGAAAATACATATTTTCTCCAAATGTCGTATAGGAAAAAGAATAAATGAAATATCACTTAAAATTATTATAAATTAATAAATAATATAACTTATAAATTATATAAATTTACTGTGAGCAGAAATTGACCTTCTCATTTTTATTGAAAATGTTATGTATTTAATTATTATTAATATTTAATTATTATCATATTTTAAATTTATTATATAAGAAAGTAATAATTTTTTATTTAAATTATAATAATAACTTTTATTGTTATTAAAATTTTTTTATCACTATATTAATTGTTGTTAATAAAAAATAAATTTATCGATATTATTATTATTTTAACAATCAATTATAACGAGCAATGCATTTCCTTTACCAGCAGGCAGAGAGCCTTCCTTTTCCGTTTCTCTATTTCCTTTCCTCATTCCCAATCTCCGATCCATCCCTAAAAACAACTGACGAGAGATCGATGATGATGATGATGATGATGAAGATGCCTTGGAGGAGGAAGAGCAGGAGCTTCCATCTTCAGCTACAAGGGGCAATTGGTACCATTCAATCTCCATTCCTATTCTTATTTACCAATTATTGCCATTCTTCTACTTCCACACTTGAAGATGCACGCTTCTTCACAAATAACTTCAAATCTGCTTCTTTTACCCACCTTGATGATGCCATTGCTTCCTTCAATCATGTAATTCATAAGCATCCTCTGCCTTCTAGGTTTCCATTTAATAGATTCTTATCTGCCCTTGTGAAAATGAAACAATACCACACTGTCCTTTCCATGTCCAAAACAATTGAATTGCTAGGAATCTCTCACGATGTTTATTCTATTAACATCTTAATTAATTGCTTCTGCCTTTTACATCTTGTGGATTTTGGCTTCTCTGTTTTCGGGAAGATGTTCAAATTCGGATTGGAGCCTACCACTGTGACATTTACTACCTTAATTAATGGGCTTTGTATAGAGAGTAAAATGGACAAAGCAGTGGAATTTTTCGATGATATGGTTGCACGTGGTTATCAACCTGATGTTTATACTTACAGTACGATAATAAAGGGAATGTGTAAATTTGGGAAAACAAATGTGGCTATTGGGCTACTAAAGGGAATGGCTGATAGAGGTTGTGAGCCAAATGTTGTGACATACGGAGCAATCATTGACGCCCTTTGCAAGGATGAGCTAGTTGGTGAGGCTTTAGAGCTCTTCTCTCAAATGAGGAATAAGGGCATTTCACCTAATGTCATCACTTACAATAGTTTAATTCACGGTGTTTGCAAATTAGGCCAAAAGAACCAAGCTTTGGCCTTGATGAATGAAATGGTGGAGCAAAACATATCACCTAGTGTTTATACCTTCAGTGTATTGATTGATGCTCTTTGTAAGGATGGAATGGTTGCAGAGGCTCAAAATACATTCAATGTAATGATTCAAAGAGGTGTAGAGCCTGATGTGGTCACCTACAATTCCTTAATTGATGGTCTTTGCATTTCAGACCAATTCAAGGAAGCTTTGGCCTTGTTGAAAGAAATGGTGGGGAGGAACATATCCCCTAGTGTTTTTACCTTCAATATATTGATCGACACTCTTTGTAAGAAAGGACTGGTTTCAAATGCACAAAATATAATCAAAATAATGATTCAAAGAGGTGTGGAACCTACCATTGTCACTTATAGTTCATTGATGGATGGATATTGTCTAGGCAACCAAATTGGTAAGGCTAGAAAGCTATTTGATCTGATGGTGACCAATGAAACAGCTGACATTTTTAGCTACAACATTTTGATCAATGGATATTGTAAGTGCAACATGATAGATGATGCAAAGGAGCTTTTTGATGAAATGTCCCATAAAGGTTTAGTTCCTGATGCTGTTACTTATTCTACTCTTATAAAGGGTATGTTTCAAGCAGGGAGGCCCCAAAATGCAAAGGAGCTCTTTAAGGATATGTGCTCTCATGGTCAACAGCCAGATATAGTAACCTTCTCAACTATGATTGATGGCTTGTGCAGACAAGGGAATCTCGATGAGGCACTCACACTACTGAAAGCAATGGAGAAAAGTCAGTTGAAGCCTAATCTTGTGATCTATAGCAGTCTCATCAATGGTATGTGCAAAGTTGGGAAGCTTAATGATGCCAAGGAACTTTTTTCTAGTCTTTTTGAAATTGGTTTACAACCTGATGTTTATGTATATAGTGCAATTATGAAAGGACTCTGCCAACAAGGATTAATGGATGAAGCGTATAAGGTATTTAAAGACATGGAAAAGGTAGGATGTTTACCAAATAATTTTTGTTATAATATCATCATTCAAGGGTTTCTCAAGCATGAGGATTTACCAAAAGCATTAGAACTAATCAATGAAATGGTTAATAAGGGGTTCTCTGCTGATGCTACTACCACAGAATTGGTATTACATTTATCGCAGAATAATGATCTCATTCTAAGCAAACTACGAAATCGTTCTGAGGCTTCTAAAGCTGTGCAATGAGGGATCAGCAAACTAAAGTTGTTATATCTTGACCGTTCAATGGTGTCTTGGAGAGAAACTTGGTAATTACCTTCTTCAAATGTAGTAAATATGTAATTTAACTAACTTCAAATTTCATTTTTAATTTCAATCAGCTGTGATTATCTTCCACAAAACAAAAATTTCTAACACTGTAAATTACCTGTAGTGGAAACCATGATATGTGTGTGCCTTTCGCTTGAACTCAGACATGGACTAGATCTCTTTGGATATAAGATTGTTGATGAATGGAGGTCATAGATTTCAAATGATCAAGTTGCTGGTAAACCCACCATCTTCCTTACAACTTTTTTTTGGGCTGCTACTACAGCCTTAACTCGAGAGCTCAGTCAATGAGTTGAGAACTAAAACTAATTGATTCCATGCTACAATGCTTAAGAATCTTTATCTATTTTACTTTTGTACTCAATGACCTTTTAAGATGCTATCATTTTTCTTGTAGCTACTTGCCAGGATATGATTACAAGTTCACCTTTCTAACCATAAAGGCATAAGCAATTCATTTTTGCTTAATTATTATATTTTTAAGAATAATGAAAGTAATAATTATAAAGGGCTTTAGTTAAGAATTGATTTAGCAATTAGACTATGCTATAAATGCAGGGTGCAGGATATACAGCCCCAGGATACAAGTGTAGTGGTTGAGAAATCTAGCATTTTTCTTTTTCGATTTCTTGGTTGACAGAAATCTACCAATTTTAGTTGTTGAGATTGTTGAATCAACACGTGATCAGCAGGTACAAGAGAACTTTGTTATATTGCGAGTTATAATTACTTCAATCTGTTTCACATCCTGCAGTTAGTTGTCTTTGCTCTTTACAAGAAATGTTTTAGGGTTAGCACTAAACTCATGTTTCTAGGCTGTACAAGCAGCTTAACTTTGCTGAATCCGTTGCAATGTTACATTGGTCTGCAATAACTAAAATAAAAAAACTCCAGACTTCGGTTTTGTGTATACAATCAGAAAATGTTGGTTGTTCTTTTATGTATGCCAATTTTCTCCCACTTTGAAATTCAATTTTCTGGTATAACAATCTATAATTATATCTAGTTTTTTAAGTGTCAGATCATCTATTGTCACATGTGAAAAATATCTAAAGACAAGAGCAGCAATTTTTTTTCTTATTTTTGTGTATGCTCAACTTAAAAGGGCTTTTTTTTTTTTCATTATTGGTCTGGCTATGTGAAGTAAGTGTGCAACAAAATGGTAGAGGTGTCTTTACCACATTCTGGTTGTTATATCTTGACCATTCAAGGTGTCTTGGAGTGCAACTTGGTAATTACCTTCTTCAAATGTAGTAGATGTGTAATTTAATTAACTTATTCAAATGTCATGTTTAATTTCAGTCAGCTGTGATTCTCTGCCACAAAAAGAAAATTTCGAACACTTGGTAAATTGCTGGCAGTGGAAACCATGATATGTGTGTGCCTTTCGCTTGAACTCAGGTATGGACTAGATCTCCTGGATATAAGATCTCTTGAACTCAGATATTTGCTCAATGACCTTTTAAGATGCTATCAATTCTCTTGTAGGTACTTGCAAGGATATGATTACAACTTCACCTTTCTAACCATAAAGGTATAAGCAATTATTTTTTGCTTAATTATTATATTTTTAATAATAATGAAAATAATGATTATAAACAAGTGGGGCTATAATTGAGAATTGATTTAACAATTAGACTACACTATAAATGCAGGGTGCAGGATATACAGCCCCAGGATACAAGATAAGAGAATCACTAGACTTCTAGCTGTTGGTTGGATGAAAAGTCACTAAAATTGTAGACAACAAAAATTGTTATGAGAATTGAGGAAAAAGCAAAACATCCTCTTTGTCACCTTTTTTTTTTCCCCTAGTCATCCAGTTGGGTATATATATAGATATAGATCCTTAATTTCTTTTATTTTCCTACGAATCAAATTAGTGAAATCATTGCATTAGCATCTAATACTATGAAGTTCACAATCTTTTCCTTTAAAATCAATTTTTTAACTCATGGAAATTTGAATTTTAGAAATGCTTGTGGAAGGTATATATATTCTTCCCTTTGAGATTCTTTACTTTGGCGGAGTTGATGGCATGTGTAATTAGTCCATTTTAAGGATAGTTAATTGCAATAGCTATCAAATATAGTTAGTCCATTTTAAGGATATGAGTAAAATCACTGCCCTTGCTTTGGCCTAATGCAACTATTTTCCAACTGCTTCCTAAATTATAGATCCAGGATTATATATTATTCAAAGAAATATGATGTATATTGGGCCAAGGAGAAAAGGGTTTTGCCTGCTTCTTTTAAGTTATTTATGGGTACTGCTTCTTTCAACTTTATATCACAAGGTCACTTAACTTCACTTTTCTAATTTGATTATTCCATTGTGGATCTATCATTCTAAAAATTTGTTAGATTTTTATTAAGATTGCTTTATGTTCTCTTCATGCCTTTCTCTATGAATTAATGGAATCATCTACCAAACAATTCAAAACGTGAGTAGCTTATGTTCAGACAGTAAAACATTTTCAGCTAAATAGACTGCACTTCTTATATGGGAAGTTGATGCATGGAGATGGTTAAGGAAGATGTCATCCATGTTTTTCTTATTCTTCGTTATGCTAGCATATCACAGATCTTGGTTAAAAGCTAAAAAAAAAAAAACAAGTTTTGTCAATTGAAATTTGACACTGGCTATGCAACTAAATCTCTCTCTCTCTCTC
This sequence comes from Manihot esculenta, assembly GCF_001659605.2. Classification (NCBI taxonomy): domain Eukaryota; kingdom Viridiplantae; phylum Streptophyta; class Magnoliopsida; order Malpighiales; family Euphorbiaceae; genus Manihot; species Manihot esculenta. Next base: position 2,870,788 of record NC_035169.2, read on the forward strand.
TCTCTCTCTCTCCCCTTGAGAAATCGTATTACTTTATTTATTATAACACGTTAACACGCTTCATTGCTTCATCCATCGTATTAAAAGTACAGGAAAATTTTTCCATGCTATATTTGTCTAACACATTTAACCTGGGCCATAAACTATAACAAAAAGAATTATTGTATGATGCTATGCTTATATGACCATATCGTTGTTGGTTGGCCTACGAAATAGTACATTGAACTTATGTGGGACTAATGTCCAAAACAATAAAAATTTGTATTTTTTATTTTGAAGTATAGCCAGACTTAGACGTATTGTATTCCTGTGTACTCCAGTGAGTTTCCTTGTCCTAGCTTTCTGGTGGAAACCAACCGCTAGTCTTGAACATTCTCTGTGGGTATGCTAACCAATTTTTTTTAGTACACAAATTATTTGCACATGCAAGTTCATTTAGGAGTCTTCTACATCAATCATAAACGTGGGAAAATTAGTTTAATATAATGGTCATGCTTTTCCTTGTTCATGAAGGATAAAAATCATTTATTCATCGCTATTTTGTCGCTAATTTATAGTAATCAAAAAAGATTTTTGATCATTATATACGATTTGATTGCTAATTGTGGATGATTAGTCACTAATTGGCAGCTGATTATTGCAACTAAAGCTAATTTATTTCTTTTTTTCCTAATTCACAATTTTACAACTTAAAATATCAAAAACACTAATGTAATCGAACGCTAAAAGACATGAATACTAAAAATACATGATATATTTAAATAGTATTAATAAGCTCAAATACTTAAATAATAAATTTTTTTAGCATAATGTGATTCAAAAATTATATCAATAAGCATTCGCAATGCATTTAAGTAAATAGGTTTTAAATTTTATTCTCTAATTTTCAATCATGGATTTCAAAAAAAAAAAATACAACCGTACTAAAAGGGCAATTTATTATGTATAAAAAAATTTTCAAATATTTTTAACATTTTCTCTTTTTTGTCTTCGACCATTTAGTTCAAATTGTTTCTCATTTTTTCTCTTAAACTTTCCCCCAATCATTTACCACCCTTAGTAGAACCAGAACCACTTTCATGAGACAATATTAATATATATTTAATAACTATTCATAAATATAAAAAAATATCAAATATCAAATACATGAAAGATAAATATTTTTTTCATAACTAATATTTTAATTTTATCCTAACTCCATAATCCATACTAGCCTTTTCTTCATCCAAAATTGCTTTTCTTTTTAATTACTAACATCAATAAACAATTTGTAAAATTAATTAATACAAATGGCACCAAGTTTTAATCTATCTAAGCATATCAACAGAAGAATAAGAAGAAGCTGGAGTGGCTAGGTGATTTTTCAATTCTAAATTATTTATCACAGGTGTCTATAATATTTATTTCCTCAATCTCTTTAAAAAACCGTTCACAAAATTTCTATAACCTCTTGAGCTGAATCTATAAATAAATTTTTTCAAATTATTGATTCATCGCCAGAAATGGCTTAAAACCAATAGTCCATTATCTAATGGATTCTGTAAAAGAGAAATATTACTCTCTAAACTAATGGCACCAAAAACTTTTACAGCCTACAAAGAAACAACACAATTTGCATTTGGATCTTAAATACTTATTTATAAAAGAGAAAATAGAGACTAAAATTTAGTAAAAGAAATTTTAATAGAAGAAGAATGAAGACACATGTGTCAAATAGGCTGGAAGCAAATTCTAATGAGAGAATATTGCTTTGTTAGGATTAGGGTTTATAAGGTGAATATGTTATTAAGGGTATTTTTTATTTTTCTATATCAATTAACGGAATTCGTTAAGATAATTTAATAGAAGAACTAGATTATTGTATTTATAAATAATGAAAAGTATTTTACTTAGTTTTAAGAATTATAGAAATTAATTAATAAATTTTTTAAAAATTTAGAAATTAAATAATAATTTTCCTAATTTTTATATGAAAATTTAATAAAAAAATTAATGCAAATAAACAACGAGTAATGCATTTCCTTTCCCAATTTCCTTTCGTTATCCTTACCACTTTACCGGCAGGCAGAGAGCCTTTCTTTTCCGATTCTCTATTTCCTTTCCTCATTCCCAATCTCCGATCCATCCCTAAAAACAACTGACGAGAGATCCATGATGATGATGATGAAGATGCCTTGGGGGAGGAAGAGCAGGAGCTTCCATCTTCAGCTACAAGGGGCAATTGGTACCATTCAATCTCCATTCCTATTCTTATTTACCAATTATTGCCATTTTTCTACTTCCACACTTGAAGATGCACGCATCTTGACAAATAATTTCAAATCTGCTTCTTTTACCCACCTTGATGATGCCATTGCTTCCTTCAATCATGTAATTCATAAACATCCTCTGCCTTCTAGGGTTCCATTTAATAGATTCTTATATGCCCTTGTGAAAATGAAACAATATCATACTGTCCTTTCCATGTCCAAAACAATTGAATTGCTAGGAATTTCTCACAATATTTATTCTCTTAACATCTTAATTAATTGCTTTTGCCGTTTACATCTTGTGGATTTTGGCTTCTCTGTTTTCGGGAAGATTTTCAAATTCGGATTGGAGCCTGACGTTGTCACGTTTACTACCTTAATTAATGGGCTTTCTATAGAGAGTAAAATGGACAAAGCATTGGAATTTTTCAATGATATGCTTGCTGGAGGTTGTCAACCTAATGTTTATACTTTCAATGTGATAGTAAATGGATTGTGTAAATTTGGGAAAACAAATGTGGCTATTGAGCTACTAAAGGAAATGGCTGATAGAGGTTGTGAGCCAGATGTTGTGACATACAATGCAATCATTGACACACTTTGCAAAGATGAGCTAGTTGGTGAGGCTTTAGAGCTCTTCTATCAAATGAGGAATAAGGGCATTTCACCTAATGTCATCACTTACACTGGTTTAATTCATGGTTTTTGCAAATTAGGCCAAAAGAACCAAGCTTTGGCTTTGATGAATGAAATGGTGGAGCAAAACGTATTACCAAATGATTATACCTTCAATGTATTGATTGATGCTCTTTGTAAGGATGGAATGGTTTCAGAGGCTCAAAATACATTCAATGTAATGATTCAAAGAGGTGGAGAGCCTAATCTGATCACATACAATTCCTTAATTGATGGTCTTTGCATTTCAGACCAATTCAAGGAAGCTTTGGCCTTATTGAAAGAAATGGTGGGGAGGAACATATCCCCTGATGTTTTTACCTTCAATATATTGATTGACACTCTTTGTAAGAAAGGACTGGTTTCAAATGCACAAAATATATTCAGAATAATGATTCAAAGAGGTGTGGAACCTACCGTTGTCACTTATAGTTCATTGTTGGATGGATATTGTCTAGGCAACCAAATTGATAAGGCTAGAAAGCTATTTGATGTGATGGTGACCAATGAAATAGCTGACATTTTTAGCTACAACATTTTGATCAATGGATATTGTAAGTGCAACATGATAGATGATGCAAAGGAGCTTTTTGATGAAATGTCCCATAAAGGTTTAGTTCCTGATGCTGTTACTTATTCTACTCTTATAAAGGGTATGTTTCAAGCAGGGAGGCCCCAAAATGCAAAGGAGCTCTTTAAGGATATGTGCTCTCATGGTCAACAGCCAGATATAGTAACCTTCTCAACTATGATTGATGGCTTGTGCAGACAAGGGAATCTAGATGAGGCACTCACACTATTGAAAGCAATGGAGAAAAGTCAGTTGAAGCCTAATCTTGTGATATGTAGCAGTCTGATCAATGGTATGTGCAAAGTTGGGAAGATTAATGATGCCAAGGAACTTTTTTCTAGTCTTTTTGAAATTGGTTTACAACCTGATGTTTATGTATATAATGCAATTATGAAAGGACTCTGCCAACAAGGATTAATGGATGAAGCGTATAAGGTATTTAAAGACATGGAAAAGGTAGGATGTTTACCAAATAATTATTGTTATAATATCATCATTCAAGGGTTTCTCAAGCATGAGGATTTACCAAAAGCATCAAAACTAATCAACGAAATGGTTGATAAGGGGTTCTCTGCTGATGATGCTACCACAGAATTGGTAGTACATTTATCGCGGAATAATGATCTCATTCTAAGCAAACTACGAAATCGTTTTGAGTCTTCTAAAGCTGTGCAATGAGGGATCAGCAAACTAAAGTTGTTATATCTTGACCATTCAATGGTGTCTTGGAGAGAAACTTGGTAATTACCTTCTTCAAATGTAGTAAATATGTAATTTAACTAACTTCAAATTTCGTTTTTAATTTCAATCAGCTGTGATTCTCTTCCATAAAACAAAAATTTCTAACACTGTAAATTTGTAAATTACCTGCAGCGGAAACCATGATATGTGTGCGCCTTTCGCTTGAATCAGACATGGAATAGATCTCTTTGGATATATGATTGTTGATGAATGGAGGTCATAGATTTCTAATGATCAAGTAGCTGGTAAACCCACCATCTTCCTTACAATTCTTTTTTTGGGCTGCTACTACAGCCTTAACTCGAGAGCTCAGTCCTAAAAATGAGTTGAAAACTAAAACTAATTGATTCCATGCTATAATGCTCAAGAATCTTTATCTATTTTACTTTTGTGCTCAATGACCTTTTAAGATGCTATCATTTTTCTTATGGCTACTTGCCAGGATATGATTACAACTTGACTTTCTAACCATAAAGGTATATGCAATTTGTTTTTGGTTAATTATTATATTTTTAATAATAATGAAAATAATGATTGTAAACAAGTGGGGCTTTAATTAAGAATTGATTTAGCCATTAGACTACGCTATAAATGCAGGGTGCAGGATATACAGCCCCATAATACAAGTGTAGTGGTTGAGAAATCTACCATTTTTCTTTTTGGTTTCTTGGTTGACAGAAATCTACAATTTTAGTTGTTGAGATTGTTGAATCATATGATAGTAAATTAGTTACAATGGCTGTATATTAAGGAAAAATACTTAGGAAATCATCTCTGTATGATATATTTTTATTATATAATAATAATACAATCAAGTATGATCATTTTGTCAATATGGTATATAACAAATATGCAAAATGATTCAGATCCTTTGAGACTTCAAAACTCAAATAATCCAGGTATGATCTTTATATCTGCACCTTTAAGTGGACTAAATTATTTGAGTTGGAGTATATCTATGACACTTGCTTTAAGAGCAAAAGACAAGTTAGGATTTGTAAATTGTAGTGTGCAAATTCCTCCTGTTGGCTCCACTGGTTTTGAGAAGTGGATGAGAGTTGATAGCATGGTGAGTTAGATTTTGAATTCCATCTCTAAGGATCTAGTGGAAGTTTTTTGTATGCATATAGTGCAAAGGATTTATGGGAGGAAATTAGAAGTAAGATTTAAGCGACTTATTTACCAATTAAAGAAAGAATTTAAGTAGTTTCAGTCGAGGAACTATATTAGTTGTTTGTTTACAAAATTGAAGAAACTATGGGATAAACTTGGTATTTTAAAGCATCATCTAACTATTTGTGAATGTGGTGTTTTGATTCTAGGCAGGTTAGGTGAAATGGATTTCTTTGGTTTTGCAGGTAACTCTATACATAACACAAGTATAATCTTGTAATAGACTTAATTTGACAAAGTAAATATGAGTAAAATTTAATTTTTTTTAATATTATGATAACTAAATACAGAAATAAAAATTTTCTATCGGATTTTTACTTTAATAATACAAATATTATATAATTAGTAAACTTAAACATATTCATATTTTAATAATTTTATATTTTTATAATTAGGTCAACTAATTAATTCAAAATTTTTAATATAAAATTTACTATATATTCATATAAATAAAAATTCATAGTCATAACTCGACTTAATATCTTTCTTTTTACATTTTTATGAATTATATATATAAATATACACACAATATTTTTAAAAATAATTACTTATAAATGACGTATATTAAATACATAATAAAAAATTATATATTTTAATTTTTGTTCATAAATCATAAAATAAAAGAATAATTCAAATTAAAAATGCAAGACATATTTAGATAATTTAAGCATTTCAAATTAGTTTCAAGTAATTTTAATATATTAATTTTTTACTTATAATAATTAAATTTCTAATACTATTAATATAAAATATCAAAATAAAAAGTTTTAAACTTTTTAATAAGAGTACAATTTTGTATATAATATTTTGTATTATATTAAAATCAAATTATAAATAAAATAATTAACAATAAATGTTATATGTGCTAAAAATATTATTAGTATCTTTTAAATTATAAATGTCTAAATATAATTTATTATTAAATTTTCATAGTTTTATGTAAAATAAAAATATTAAAGTATTAAAACTTTAGTCATATCTTTCAAATTATAAATCACCAAATTTAATTTATTATTGAAAATTAATAATTTTAAATAAAATAAAAATATATTATATTAATTTTGCAATTGTTATTGTATTAGGATAATTTTTTTTTTACTTATGATTTATATATAATTGGGCTATAATAATTTTTTTTAATATATGTTATTGATAATTTCATTGAATATTAGATATCAGCAAATAAATAAATAAAAAATTAATATTTCATTTATAATAATAAAATCAACTAAAATAATGTATTTTTTTAATTTAATTTTATTACAATCTTTCTAGATAACTTTAATTAAATATTTTCATATAATAATGTAATATTATGATAATAAGGAACCAAATTTAATTCGTTATTTAAAATAATAATAATAACAATAATTGTTATTATTATATTATATATAAAAATTAAAAAATATAAAAAAATAATAATAAAATACTGTTTAGTCTTTGAAGTATACTAAAATCTCCACTTTAGTTCATGTATTTTGAATGTTCAGCTCTACATATTATGTGAAAGTCAATACAGTGAGAAACTTTAATACTCAGATTATTTATAGTAATCGAAGAGGGAAGTGAGAGCATTTTCCTTTATTATCTTTGTTCATATAAAATACATTATCACCTCTCCAAAGAGAGTGGGTCAAAGCAATGTCAGAAAACATCCATTTCTAAAGTGTTAAATTTGGTCGCACAAAGCTTTTGGATCTAGAAGAACCCATTTTTTTGGAGGGCAAAAGATATCTAAACGTTAATTAGACTAAGAGACCTATTAGAAGTTTTTATATTCTATTTCTGATTAGATTCGTAGAAGAAAGAGAAACAACTTCGCTTTAGGAGGTGGTTTGTTTAGAGATCACATAGCCAATTAGGTACAAGGTTTTCTGTCGCTTTTGTTAAATCGCTAGTTTTAGTAATCACATACATTTTCTCTATTGGTAATAGAGACCTTAAAAACTTTTAGATCCAATCGAGCTGCTCAACTTTTAATTTTAGTCTAATAACTCTATATTTAACAGTGTTAATTAAATCAAATAAATAAATAAAGTAAATCTTTAAGGAATTAAATGTTAGTTTTATATTTTAAGTAATTAAAATAAAACTATATAAATCATTTATAAAAAAAATAAATACATAAAATCTCACCCAATCAACTTCTTACTTTAATTAAAACTCACCCTATGATCAAAAGCTAAAGAAACAACCATATATTGAAGGAATTGAAGAAGAAAAGTTTAGGGTTCCATATGCACTAAGCTTGAAAATCAAAGGTGAGTTTAGAAATGTGTAGGAAATAACATCTTTTCATTTCTTCATGCATGAATTTGAATTATAAAGCTTTAATTTATAATTTATTTAATCATTTCCTAAAATATAAATTGACCTAGGTGAAGGAACATCAAAGGAAAAGGAGATAGCTAGAGAATAGAAGAGGAAAAGAAAGAGAAATTCAAGAAAGGTTTGGTGTTTCTATGATTTTCTATTTTCCTTTGATTTTCTCATGGATATGTGAAGTTAGGGATTGATTTTACTTGATGGAAATGTTTCTTTGATTGTATAAATATGTTATATGAAAGTTAAAATGGTGTTTGAAAGGCTTAAAGTAAAGAAACCTAATATGAGAGCTAAAAGTGCAAATCTGACTGAATAGGTTGTAACAGGGCAACTTGTGTTAACAACTTCATAACTTATTGTGAATTTATTGAAATTAGGCCTAAGATATACCAAATGAAAGCTGAAACAAAGAGCTAAAACTTTCATGAATTGACCAAATTCTGAATTTGTAGGTAAGATGATGTAAATTGCAAGTAAACCTAAACTGGACACAGAGATAGTGCATCCGGAACAGTGTGTATTGATTATACCATAACTAATTATGTACTCAGTGAAATTTGCTAAGACCATTGCCAAATGAATCTTAAGAAGTATACCTAAAACTTTGTAGAAGACACTTAAGCTTGAATATGTATGAAAATGCATGAATTTGATATGTTTTGTAATACTATAAACAAGTACCAATACTGGACTGATTAAGACTTTGTTGTACAACTTGTAAAGAAAAATTCATAACTTAAGCTAGAATGATCAGATTTGCATGAACTATACCTTGTTGGAAAGATAAGGCATAAATGTATATTTGTTATGAGGAAACTGAAGTCAAATTGTAACTCTAAACTGCTTGAAAAGTTTATGCAATATATGGTAGAGTGCAATTTTCTATATTGGAATACTAAGTCAATAAAGTTTTGCACTATTTGCCATGAGTTTCTCATCTTGTAAACCTTGGCATATGATATATGAACTTTGGAAATGAATTCAAATAGTTTCAAATGACATGCATTTCATTAATATATTGAATTAAAGATACTTGACCCTGATAAACTTAATAGGAGTCGAGGTTAGTTTAAGGGTATGACATACCATATAAACATACAGAGTTCGCAGTACTGCTACCGATACATAATCTATATTTGAGGTTACATATCAGATACCTCATAAGCACGGCCACAGAGCCTTGCTATCACAGTTTTGGCCTCTGAGCCTATCATTCGGCGCCCTGTGCCTACCGTTATAACTCCTTATCTACCTAGTTGACCTTACTATGTGTTTATAAGGGCTAAGAACTTAATTAAGATTGATACTCGATTTTGTGAAATCATTAGTGAATATTAACATGTCTGCATCTATTACATGCATTAAGCTATGGTGATTTACTATAAATGTAAAATGTGCAATAAAGGCAAAAGAATATGTTTTTATTGAATGTGAAGGAAATTCTTGTTATGCACAAGGATACATATGGCATTTATATTTTATACTAAGAAGATTGACAAGTATGTTTTGTATCATGTTATCAACATTTGACTAGCTTGTAATTGTTTACTTAATTATTTATATACATGAATATGTTTTCTCTATTTTGTTATTTGTTTGCAATCACCCACTGAGCATTAGCTCGTATTGATTTTTACCTCACGCAGGTTGTAGATAAAGTAAGCACCGCACAGGTCATCAGAGGTCTACATTAGATATCAAAGCCATTAAATAGAGTGAGTTATGAAGGTCATGTAAATCAAGGAATAGTAAGATGTCAAATGACAATTGATAATTTTACATGTGTTTTTTTATATATGTGTTACAGGTTGAAATGTTGATGAAACAGAGGAGATTCTGTCAAAATTTTGGTTTAAAATCTTACATTTACTTTAATCACTTTATAAAACTTATTTGGACTACTTAAAAACTTAATATTTACAGATAAAGGAAATTGTTTAATCTTGATATATCTAAAAAGATATAGTTTGTGACGTTCCTTGTTCTTTCTACACTTTGATAGGGTAAGGGGTGTTACAACTACTTTCATATTAATTGAAAATACTAATTATACTATGGTCAAGGATGTTGTGTGGGTTTGTGAATTTATGTTTGATGACGTTGTGGATCTTTCTTCCATGACAGTTCGTGGAGGTGAAATGATAAATATATGTGAAATAAGTATCAACTTCCAAGATGAATGGCATGAAAACATTACTTTTCAAAGTCATTGCTAATTAAGAAAATATGTTTAGATATTCATGTTTGGATATTTTAGGTTAGTTTTGGAGATAAGTGTTACTGCAGTTTTGGAGATAATATTCTTGATTTTTTAATTTTAGAAATTTAAAAATATTTTAATGGATGAATATTTAATAGAGTTATAGTTCAATTATTGATTTGGATTTCATTTGTTTAAAATTATAATATACAAGATAATTAGATCAAAATTGAAAGTTAAAGGGTTCGATTAGATTCAAAAAATCTTTAAGAACTTAATTGATATTGACTAATAGTTAAGGGGTTAAAATGAACTTTTTACCTTCAAAAAATTGAGCAGATTTGTTCTCTTAGAATTGGAGCAGGCATTTAGAGGGAGAATTACAATTTATTCCTCCAGCAATTATGAACAAACAAATGTGTAGAGTAAATATGTGAGATAGAGGAATGAATTGATAAGAAGTGTATTTGAAATGAATCATTGAGTTTAAAGGATTAAGAGTTTCGCTATGAGTAAATAGAAGAGGTATAATCTAAACTCTATTTTTTTTTATGAAAGATAATATTTATTAGTTTAACTTCCAACTTGAGGAGAATAAGAGGTGAGTTTTTGAGAATAGACGGTATATCTTTAATAAAAAACACCCTTAATTTTTATACAAGAAAAGCTGATGTTGAGAATAGATAGCACGATAAAAATTATAAAGTGGGTTATGCAACTCTCAGGATTGCCTTGGAAATTCTGAAATGTAGAGATACTGAGTAGAATAGGTAGCACGATGGAAACTGTGAAGAGAACAAAGTGGGTTATGCAAGAATGTTAGTAAAAATGGACTTGTTAAGGGGTGTTTCTTGAAGCTGTTATTCTAGAAGGTGAGAGTAGCCATCAATTCTCTCCGCATGTGATTTATGAATAGAGGCCTGCTAAATTCCAGGAGTGTAGAAACTTTGGACATCATGAAGATTCCAGGAGTGTAGAAACTTTGGATATCATGAATCTCAGTGTAAGAGAAGACAGAAGAGATAAATTTGACAACTTAAAGAATAAAAAAAAAGGATGGTAATAAGGGTGACAATGTTGAAGAGGTGGTAATGGTGGTAGGAAATATAAATGAAGGAAAATGGAAGAGGAGAGAGGTGGGAAGTGGGAAAGGAAAAGAGAAAATATACAGTGGCACGACAATTATGGAGATCGAAGAGTATTTTGGTTTCTTTTTTCCTTTATATATATAGTTATATAGTTTAAGCGAATTCTGTTTACATGTATTTATATTTTAATTTAAATACTTTAATTTTAATTTAATTGTTCAACTTTCACATTTTAATATAATTTTAATTAATTTATCAATTTTTTAATGGTCTATATATCAATTTAATAGTTTAGCAGATTAATTATTATTACTATTTTTTATATAAATTAATAATTAAATTATTAAAAAAATTTAATGTTTATATTTTAATTTAAATGTTTAAAATTTAATTTAATTGGTCCAACATTTATATTTTAATATAATTTTAATTAATTTTAAAAAATTAAAATATAAAAATTAGAATATCAAATATAACATTTTATTATTTTTTAAATATAAATTAACTCTATATATAAAAATAATATCAGCTTACACTTAACTATAATCAAATGATATATATAATTTTAAAAAAATAATAATCCACCGATTAAATATGCAGTCTACTGGTTCAATGATAGATAAATTTTATTTTGTATTATAATTAATAAAATTTTATAATAGATATATTATTTTTAATTATTTTACATATACTGTTATTTTATATTAAATAATATATCTACTATAAAATATTTATAATTATTACTTTAAAATAAAATTTATTACTATTGAATATGTGAACTATGTATTTAATGATTAAATTATTTAATTTTAATTTTAATTTTAATTTTAAAAATTAATTAAAATTATATCTAAATATAAATATAAATGTTAGAATTTAAATGTTTAGATTAAAATGTAAAATTATACAAATCGATAGATTTTTTTTTGTCAATTTACTAATTAAAAAAATAATTATAATAATATGTGTTGCTAAATAATTAAATTTAAAAATTTACAGATTAAATAAAATTACATTAAAATGTAAAAATTGAGGTAATTAAATTAATATTAAAAAATTTAAATTAAAATATAAAGAATTATTTTTAAGACAATTAACTTATAATTTATTTTATACATTTCTATAAATGATAGTGTTAGAATTCAAGATATATAAAATGATAAATAATTAAGAATCTATTTATTATTTAAATTGCCAAAACGATATTTTCTTAGATTTAATCATTACGTGGTTATTTTATTTTATTATATTATTATGTAAAATATTTAATTTAATTGATTAATTATATTAATTTTTTATTTAAATTCAAATTAAATTTTATTATAATATGATATAAAGAACTAACTAAAATTTAAAACTTCCTAATTAAATGATCATTAAAAGATCATCAAAAGTATGAATATTTTTAAAGCTGAATATTTGAATATTATATAATATATTGTATATTAAATACATAGAAATAATTTATATATTATAAATTTACGTTAATATTATTAATGATAAAATAAATTAACAAATAAAATTTAAAATGCAAAATGTAACAGCCCGCTTACCGGACCGCCACCGGCACTAGGATCCAGATCGGTTTAAGGCCGCCGGGACCCGTAGTAAGCCTACTGTAAACTCTGTGTACCTGATAAATCCCATACATGATCATACTTAAGCTTAAAACTGTACTTTTTTTTTTCTTTTATACTTTGCTTTTCTATTCTTTTCTTTTCTGTAAACCTTGAAAACTTTTCTCATACACTAAGCTTGGACTATGCATGCCCTGTCTGTATGCACTCAGAGAGTGATACCTGCTGTGGTACCATACAGTAACTACAGAGATAGAAACCCCTCACTAGAGTCCTCATCAAAACTCTACATGGGTTATCTACCATGCACCAAGCCTAGCTCTCATCATTATCTCAACATAATCTCATGCATAAAACTTAAACATAAATGATCATGTGCAAAGGGATAAACATACACTAGGGCCAAGCACAATTCTATAACTCATTACATAACTTACTATTACATCATTTCTATACATTACATAAACTCTATACTGTACAACATCATCATCATGTCCACTATTCTATGCTATTACATATACTTTTACCCTTGCTTACTCTTTCTCTTTCTCTTCTCTGAGGCCCTGAAAAATGGGGTTAGGGAGAGGGATGAGCTACTAAAGTCCAATGAGCGGAAACCATAAAAACATTTAAAACATGCTATCATGAAATGCGGCATAGCACAAACATATCATATCAAAGATTGGACATGACCACCAAAACTCCCTAAGCTCATGGTGCCCGACCCTGAAAGGGCTCACACAGGACTCACCCAAGTATAGTGCCCGGCCCCCCTAAAGGAGCTCACACAGGTCTTTCATTATGCCTGGCCCAGCCAGGTCTTTCCATAGGGCTATTGGGGTCGCCTCGGTCCAATCCACATAAACATCAAATTATGCAATGCATCAACTTCGTGTGTACTAGTGAAATGCAAAGCATCCTACATATCATGGCATTTATGATGCGTGAATCATGCTAAAACATTCATTAACTTAAAAACAAAGCTCTGTTCCACTCACCTCTGCCAACTGCTGACAGTCTCTGTAACTCTAACTCTGTGGGCCTTCTGGGTTCCTCGGGTCCGCACCTACACAGGTGGACACAAATGAGGACCAAACTTACTTAAACATAACTCTTAACATCTCCCCCAAACCCCCTAAAAACATCATAAGCATGCATGGAAAAATGGGCAAAAGAAGGCTGGACAGGGCACCTTCGGCGGCACTTTCGGCGGCCGAAAGTCGGCTCCAGAGACGAAACTCAGGCACTTTCGGCGGCACTTTCGGCTGCCGAAAGTCCTTCTCCAGAGACGAAACTCACCCTCTTTCGGCGGCATGTTCGGCGGCCGAACCTCCCCTCCAGAGACGAAAGTCCCAACTTTCGGGGGCAAGGTTTGGCAGCCGAAACTGCCTCCACAAGGGGTTCGGCGGCCGAACCTTACTTCGGCGGCCGAACCTGGGTCCTCCAGAAAGGCAGAACCCGAGCACAACTCATGCTCTCAGCCTCCAAAAACCTATAAAACACCCATAACATGCATACCAACACTTCTCAACTAACATATAACATATCTCATGCATAAAGGGGTCTATAAACTAACTCAAACCCCAAAAGCAACATCAAAACTCATATGATCAACATATGCTCAACTCCAAGCTCCACCAACAACTATAGCTTAAAACTCTCTAAAAACTCTTAAAACTTGCTTTAAACATAAGGAGAAGTGAGGATCCATGCTTACCTCTTGAAGAACTAGAGGACTGATGGTCCAAGCTTGGAGATGTGGTGGAAAAACTAATCAAAGTCTCCAAGTTGCTCAACTTGCTTCTTTTTGCTCAAAACACTAAAATAAAACTAAAATCATGTTAAAACATGCAAGATTTGAGGAAATCATGAGAAATCATGCCAAAGGGGACTTGAACTCACCTTTGACCCAAAACTGAGTGTTTTACCCCCAAATTTTCGGTCAAAGGGCTTTTGTAGTGGCCAACCGACTCTCCTTCGGCGGCCTAACGTGCATGCGAAACCATGCAACTTTCGGCGGCCGAACTTCACCTTCGGCGGCCGAACCTGGCTTTTGTTCCCTTGGTCTTTTCATGCCAAAACTCAATTTTCTTAGCTCAAAAACATGCAATATGATAAAAATATTTTAAAAACATCTTAAAAACCTTTCTTATACCCTTAGGGCCAACTCCGACATCCTTGAATCCCGGATTCCAACGAAAAATCCGCCGGAACGTTGGAATTCCGATACTGGGGTCTAGCCGGGTATTACATTCTCCCCCCCTTAAGAACATTCGTCCCCGAATGTTCCTCTCTAACTCATGCATACTAAAACATAACATAAAGCACATACAGAACAAAAACTAAAACTAACCTCAAAAGAGATGGGGGTACTGTTGGAGCATAGACTCCCGTGTTTCCCAGGTGCATTCTTCTAGGTTATGGTGGTTCCAGAGGACTTTCACCATCGGGATCTCCTTGTTCCTTAGCTTTCTGATCTGGGTGTCAATGATCCGCACTGGCTGCTCCACATAGGTGAGATCTCCTAGGATCTCCACATCTGGTTCACTAAGAACCTTACTCGGATCTGACACAAACTTCCTTAGCATAGAAACATGGAAGACCGGATGGATTCTTTCCATAGAAGTAGGCAAATCTAGCTTATACGACACATTTCCGACCTTCTGCAAAATCTCAAAAGGCCCTATGTACCGCGGAGCTAGCTTACCTTTCCTCCCAAAACGAACCACCCCTTTCATTGGAGACACCTTCAGCAAGACTAGATCCCCCTCCTCAAACTCTATGTGCTTCCTGCGAACGTCTGCATAGCTCTTCTGCCGGCTAACAGCAGTCTTGAGTCTCTCTCTGATGATGGGCACTACTCTATTGGTGATCTCTACTAACTCAGGCCCTGCTAGGGACCTCTCTCCAACCTCTTCCCAACAAACAGGTGACCTGCACTTCCTCCCATACAGAGCTTCGTATGGAGCCATCCCTATGCTAGCATGATGGCTGTTATTGTAGGCAAACTCCACTAAGGGTAGATGCTGCCTCCAAGAACCGCCAAAATCTAGCACATACATTCTGAGCATATCTTCTATGGTCTGGATGGTCCTCTCTGACTGTCCGTCAGTCTGTGGATGGAAAGCAGTGCTAAAGTCTAGCCTTGTTCCCATAGCCTCTTGCAGACTTCGCCAAAACCTGGAGGTAAACTGGGGTCCTCTGTCAGACACTATCGAAACAGGAGCCCCATGCAACCTCACAACTTCCTCAACATATACCTGCGCTAGCTTGCCCACAGAATAGCTACTCCTGACAGGAATGAAGTGAGCAGATTTCGTCAGTCTATCCACAATCACCCATATGGAGTCTAGTCTGTTGGACGTCACCGGTAACCCCACTACAAAATCCATGGCTATATTCTCCCATTTCCACTCTGGAATCGGCAGTGGGTTAAGCATTCCAGCCGGCTTCTGATGTTCTAGCTTCACCCTTTGACATATCTCGCAGGCTGACACAAACTGTGCCACTTCTCTCTTCATTGCTGGCCACCAATACACTTTCTTCAGATCTTGATACATCTTGGTGGCTCCAGGGTGAATGCTATATCTTGCATTATGAGCTTCTCTCATAATGTCTCCTTTCAAACTGATGTCATCTGGTACACATAGTCTATTCCCGTAGCGAAGAATCCCTTGGTCGTCGAATCTAAACTCTTCATTCTTGCCTGACTGAACAGTCCTGGCAATCTTGACCAACTCTGGATCCTCATGCTGTTTCTGAGCCACCTGCTCCAGAAACACGGGTGTAACTCTCATCTGTGCAATCAAAGCACCTGTACCAGATAACTCTAACTATAGCCCTTCTTCAACTAACTTGTAGAAGTCCTTCACCACCGGCCTCCTCTCTGCTGTAATGTGAGATAAACTGCCTAGTGATTTCCAGCTTAAGGCATCGGCTACAACATTTGCCTTGCCCGGATGATACTGGATCTTACAATCATAATCACTGAGCAGTTCTACCCACCGTCTCTGCCTCAAGTTTAACTCTCTCTGACTCAGGATGTGCTGTAGGCTCTTATGATCTGTAAAGATCTCACATTTCACCCCATAAAGGTAATGCCTCCACATCTTGAGTGCAAAGATAACAGCTGTAACAGCCCGGCCCTCCTCTGTGACCGGCACTGTTACCACTCACGGCCCAGGGCAAGGTTTGGCAGCCGAAACTGCCTCCACAAGGGGTTCGGCGGCCGAACCTTACTTCGGCGGCCGAACCTGGGTCCTCCAGAAAGGCAGAACCCGAGCACAACTCATGCTCTCAGCCTCCAAAAACCTATAAAACACCCATAACATGCATACCAACACTTCTCAACTAACATATAACATATCTCATGCATAAAGGGGTCTATAAACTAACTCAAACGCCAAAAGCAACATCAAAACTCATATGATCAACATATGCTCAACTCCAAGCTCCACCAACAACTATAGCTTAAAACTCTCTAAAAACTCTTAAAACTTGCTTTAAACATAAGGAGAAATGAGGATCCATGCTTACCTCTTGAAGAACTAGAGGATTGATGGTCCAAGCTTGGAGATGTGGTGGAAAAACTAATCAAAGTCTCCAAGTTGCTCAACTTGCTTCTTTTTGCTCAAAACACTAAAATAAAACTAAAATCATGTTAAAACATGCAAGATTTGAGGAAATCATGAGAAATCATGCCAAAGGGGACTTGAACTCACCTTTGACCCAAAACTGAGTGTTTTACCCCCAAATTTTCGGTCAAAGGGCTTTTGTAGTGGCCAACCGACTCTCCTTCGGCGGCCTAACGTGCATGCGAAACCATGCAACTTTCGGCGGCCGAACTTCACCTTCGGCGGCCGAACCTGGCTTTTGTCCCCTTGGTCTTTTCATGCCAAAACTCAATTTTCTTAGCTCAAAAACATGCAATATGATAAAAATATTTTAAAAACATCTTAAAAACCTTTCTTATACCCTTAGGGCCAACTCCGACATCCTTGAATCCCGGATTCCAACGGAAAATCCGCCAGAACGTTGGAATTCCGATACCGGGGTCTAGCCGGGTATTACACAAAATATATTTAGTGAGTTTAACATTTCAAAATTTTATTATTTTGAAATAATTTTATATATTAATTAAAATTAGACTATAATAATATTTTTAAAATTATATATTGATAATTATTTATTAAATAAAGTTAAGCTTTGTAAAAAAAATTAATTTTTATTATACTAAAATAAAGTTATAAATAAAGTAATTAATAATAAAAAATTATATAAAGTTACTCATTTTAAATTTCTAATTATATTAGAATAAAATTAAACAATAAACTATTTATTTTTCCCTCATCTATATTATATATAATTAGACTATAATAATATTTTTAAAAATATATTTTGATAATTATTTATTAAATAAGGAATATTATTTAATAAAATAAAAAATCAATATTCTACAATTATATTTATAATATTTTATTTAAAAAAATAAAATTAACAAAATTAATTAATTTTTAACTAAATTTAATTAAATATAAGGTACGGTTATAATAATTTAATATTATAATAATATGAAAGAAAATTTATTTAGTTATTCAAAATGAATTTAATACAATATATATATATATATATATATATATATATATATATATATATATATATATATATAGCATACACAATGTCTAGAAATATCAAGTAGGTTAAAAAAATTATGAAAATAAATTTTATTCGAGAGTCAAATAAATTTAATTTAAAATTTTTAAAATTTTAAGTTAATTAAACCCCGTATTTTTGTTGAAGCTCAAATAAATTTTTTATTTATTTTTTAATAAATAAAATATTATTTTTTAATAATAAAATATTAAAAATATTATTTTTAATTTAATATTATTTTTTATAATTTAAAATATTAAAAATTTAGTATTTTAATTATTATAAAATTTTAAAAATATAAAAATATAAAAAATAATTTTTAAAATTATAAAAATAAAATTTATCATATAAAAAATATCTTCATTATTAAAAATAATATTATACTTAAAAAATAATATTATATTATTAAAATGTAATATTATATTTAAAAAATAATATTATGTTAAATCAGAATTTATTTAAGCTTTTATGTAACAGTATAGAAATTTAATTAATCTAAAATTTTGAATTAAAATTATTTAGCCGTTGAGTAAAACTGAAGATTTATATTTAAAAAATTATTATATTATAAAATGATAAATTTAATTTGTTATTAAATAATATTTTTATATGAAAAATTAATTAAAAAATTACAAAATGTGGTGCATATAAACAACTAGTAATGCATTGCCTTTCCCAATTTCCTTTTGTTATCCTTACCACTTTACCAGCTGGCAGAGAGCCTTCCTTTTCCGATTCTCTATTTCCTTTCCTCATTCCCAATCTCCGATCCATCCCTAAAAACAACTGACGGGAGATCGATGATGATGAAGATGCCTTGGAGGAGGAAGAGCAGGAGCTTCCATCTTCAGCTACAAGGGGCAATTGGTACCATTCAATCTCCATTCCTATTCTTATTTACCAATTATTGCCATTCTTCTACTTCCACACTTGAAGATGCACGTTTCTTCACAAATAACTTCAAATCTGCTTCTTTTACCCGCCTTGATGATGCCATTGCTTCCTTTAATCATGTAATTCATAAGCATCCTCTGCCTTCTAGGTTTCATTTTAATAGATTCTTATCTGCCCTCGTGAAAATTAAACAATATCACACTGTCCTTTCCATGTCCAAAACAATTGAATTGCTAGGAATCTCTCACGATCTTTATTCTCTTAACATCTTAATTAATTGCTTCTGCCGCTTACACCTTGTGGATTTTGGCTTCTCTGTTTTTGGTAAGATGCTCAAATTCGGATTGGAGCCTGACGTTGTCACGTTTAATACCTTAATTAATGGGCTTTCTATAGAGAGTAAAATGGACAAAGCATTGGAATTTTTCGATGATATGGTTGCACGTGGTTATCAACCTGATGTTTATACTTACAATACCATAATAAACGGAATGTGTAAATTTGGGAAAACAAATGTGGCTATTGGGCTACTAAAGCGGATGGCTGATAGAGGTTGTGAGCCAAATGTTGTGACATACAGTGCAATCATTGATGCCCTTTGCAAGGATGAGCTAGTTGGTGAGGCTTTAGAGCTCTTCTCTCAAATGAGGAATAAGGGCATTTCACCTGATGTCATCACTTACACTGGTTTAATTCACGGCGTTTGCAAATTAGGCCAAAAGAACCAAGCTTTGGCCTTGATGAATGAAATGGTGGAGCAGAACATATCACCTGATGTTTATACCTTCAATGTATTGATTGACGCTCTTTGTAAGGATGGGATGGTTTCAGAGGCTCAAAATACATTCAATGTAATGATTCAAAGAGGTGTAGAGCCTGATGTGGTCACCTACAATTCCTTAATTGATGGTCTTTGCATTTCAGACCAATTCAAGGAAGCTTTGACCTTGTTGAAAGAAATGGTGGGGAGGAACATATCCCCTAGTGTTTTTACCTTCAATATATTGATCGACACTCTTTGTAAGAAAGGACTGGTTTCAAATGCACAGAAAATAATCAAGATAATGATTCAAAGAGGTGTGGAACCTGATGTTGTCACTTATAATTCATTGATGGATGGATATTGTCTGTGCAAGCAAATTGATAAGGCTAGAAAGGTATTTGATCTGATGGTGACCAATGAAATAGCTGACATTTTAGGCTACAACATTTTGATCAATGGATATTGTAAGTGCAAAATGATAGATGATGCAGAGGAACTTTTTGATGAAATGTCTCATAAAGGTTTAGTTCCTAATGTTGTTACTTATCATACTCTTATAAAGGGTATGTTTCAAGCAGGGAGGCCCCAAAATGCAAAAGAGCTTTTTAAGGATATGTGCTCTCATGGTCAACAGCCAGATATAGTAACCTTCTCAATTATGATTGATGGCTTGTGTAGACAGGGGAATCTCGATGAGGCACTCACACTATTGAAAGCAATGGAGAAAAGTCAGTTGAAGCCTAATGTTGTGATCTATAGCAGTCTGATCAATGGTATGTGCAAAGTTGGGAAGATTAATGATGCCAAGGAACTTTTTTCTAGTCTTTTTGAAATTGGTTTACAACCTGATGTTTATGTATATAACGCAATTATGAAAGGACTCTGCCAACAAGGATTAATGGATGAAGCGTATAAGGTATTTAAAGACATGGAAAAGGTAGGATGTTTACCAGATAATTGTTGTTATAATATCATCATTCAAGGGTTTCTCAAGCATGAGGATTTACCAAAAGCATCAGAACTAATCAACGAAATGGTTGATAAGGGGTTCTCTGCTGATGATGCTACCACAGAATTGGTAGTATATTTATCGCGGAATAATAATCTCATTCTGAGGCTTTTAAAGGTGCGCAATGAGGGATCAGCAAACTAAAGTTGTTATATCTTGACCATTCATGTGTATCTTGGAGCGCAACTTGGTAATTACCTTTTTCAAATATAATAGATATGTAATTTAACTAACTTCTTCAAATATCATTTTTAATTTCAATCAGCTGTGATTCTCTTCCACAAAACGAAAATTTCTAACACTGCAAATTACCTGTGGTGGAAACCATGATTTGTGTGTGCCTTTCGCTTGAATTCAGACATGGACTAGATCTCTTTGATATAAGATTGTTGATGAATGGAGGTCATGGATTTCTAATCATCAAGTTGCTGGTAAACCCACCATCTCCATTACAATTTTTTTCGGCTGCTGCTACAGCCTTTACTCGAGAGCTCAGTCCTAAAATTGAGTTGAGAACTAAAACTAATTGGTTCCATACTACAATGCCTAAGAATCTTTATCTATTTTTATTTTTGTGCTCAATGACCTTTCAAAATGCTATCATTTCTCTTGTAGGTACTTGCAAGGATATGACTACAACTTCACCTTTCTAACTATAAAGGTATAAGCAATTCATTTTTGCTTAGTTATTATAATTTTTAATAATAATGAAACTAATGATTATAAACCAGTGTGCTTTAATTGAGAATTGTTTTAACAATTATACTACACTATAAATGCAGGGCGCAGGATATACAGTCCCAGAATACAAGGTAAGAGAATCACTAGACTTCTACAGCTGTTGGTTGGATGAAATGTCACTAAAATTATAGACAACAGAAAATGTTATGGGAATTGAGGGAAAAGCAAACATCCTCTTTGTTACCTTTTTTTTTTCTAGTCATCAAATTGGGTATATATATATATATATATATATATATATATCCTTAATTTCTTTTATTTTCCTTCAAGTCAAATCAGTGAA
The DNA here is from genome assembly GCF_001659605.2 of Manihot esculenta. NCBI lineage: Eukaryota > Viridiplantae > Streptophyta > Magnoliopsida > Malpighiales > Euphorbiaceae > Manihot > Manihot esculenta. The sequence goes on from NC_035169.2 coordinate 2,892,729, forward strand.
ATCATTGCATTAGCGTCTAATAATATGAAGTTCACAATCTTTTCCAATGAAATCAATTTTTTAACATGAAAATTTGAATTTTAGAAATGCTTGTGGAAGGTATATATATATTCTTCCCTTTGAGATTCTTTACTTTGTGCCAAGTTGATTGGATGTACTGTTTGAGACGTTAGTTAAGTTAGGCAAGAAAAGTTGTTTTGGTTGTTTCTTTTCTCCTTTCAGCAGTATATAATGAGACATCTTATGTTTTTTTACCACTTTCTAAACCTTGTAATATACTCAATAAAATTTTCTTTGGGCTCTTGTTTGTACATGGTATTTTTCTTTTTGCAAGATGCATCTTTCATGAAGTTTTTGTGACTGCTTCCATGGGAAATGGTTTGTTAGAGAAGGTGGGGCTGACAGGGTATATATTGAGAGGTAGGAAACCAATTGCAAAATGATTCAGATGCTTCTACTCTTCAAAACTCACATAATCCAAGTAGGATTCTCATATCTATCTGCACCGTTAAATTTAGTAAATTATTCAACTTGGAGTATGTCTATGACTATGACAGTTGCTTTAAAGAAAGATTTGGGCAACTTATACACCAATTAAAGAAAGAAATAGTAGTTTTCATTCAAGAATGTATATCAGTTGTTGTTTACTTTACAAAATTGAAGAAAGTATGGGATAAACTTGGTGTTTTAAAGCATCATTAAAGAGTAGGTTGAATATGAGTTTGTTTTTAGTATAATTCTATGTTCAGCCTCCTCATTCTTAAAAGAAAAGTTAGGAAGTTAGAAAGTTGGGAGTGGAGGAAAGAGTTTCATATAGATTTTGTGACTTTTGGAAAGCTTTTGGGCATGTTAGAGATACTTGCTGATTGGTTTAGAAATTATAAGCAAAAGAAGAGGATGAAAATCAGACATACGCAGCCGCTGAGACAAGCAACTGCAATTGGTCTGTTTTTCAAGTTTTATTTTTTCTATTTATGCATTGATTTTTATTTCTTATGAGAATTGCTGGCAAAATAATATTGTATTGTAGGATGCTTTATGAACGGTAGATGTTAAAAGTATAAAATAAAAACTAGTTTATTAATTGCTGATAAGCCTATTTAAAAATATCAATTTACCAATAAGCAAATTAATTTCTTAATTCACTTTCTACACAATTGCACTCACATATATATATATATATATATATATTTATTCGTTTGACACCAAATCCTTGAAATAAAGATAATATAAAAAATATTACACTAAGAAATATAGTTTAATAATATAAAATAAGGACTAATTTAGGGTACATTCAATATCACTTCATGATTTTTGTTTTTTATTTTCTCAAAAATTGATTATATAAAAATAAGTATAAATTTTTATATAATGGTAAGAAATAATATAATTTGTTAAAATATTATTTTATAAATGGTTATACATAAAAATATTATTTTATAAATGGTTATATATAAAAATAGTATAAATAATTTTATAAATGGTTATACATAAAAATATTAATAAATTATGTTTACACCATATATGATATTATAACAAAAAATTATTATTTGATTATTGGTAATATAGAAAAATTTATTAGTTAGTCTATTTTGAAAAAATAGATTTAAAGTTTTCAAAAATTTTAAAAAGTCTACTTACTAGTCCGTTATGTTAATTTTAGCTTTTAAGTATTTTAAAAATAAAAATTACTATTTAGTTTATGTAATATAAGAAAGTTCACTAATTAATTTATTAATTTTAAAAAATATATTAAAACATTTCTCAAATTTTAAAAAATCTACTTATTAATTTCTCCATCAATTTTATCTATTAAATTTTTACAAAAAAAAAATTTAAATGTCTTCAAGGAAAGAACTAATTAGGAAATATTTTTATAAAAATAAGAAACCAACTAATTAGTAAATATTTTTATAAAAATAAAAAATCAACTAATAAATTTTCTTTTCTACGGACACTAAATAGTAAAATAATAATAAAATATGTAATAGGTAAAATTAATGAAATGATTAATTAATATATTTTTAATACTTTAAGGATGTTTAATGTATTTTTCAAAATAAAGAAACTAATTAATGTATTTTTTTATATTATAGAGAATAAATAGTAAATTTTACTTATAAACAAGTCTAAAATGTCTTTGATATGGATAGACTAATTAATAGGCATTTTTACAAAACTAAAGAACTAACTAATGAATTTTTAATATTATATGGATTAAATAGTAAAATATTTAATAATTAATTAGTATATTTTTTAAAATTTAATTTTTTTTTTAAATCGAGAAATTAATTAATAAGTTTTTGTATATCACAAGAAATTAGGATTTATAAATAGTAGAGTGCAAATTCCTCTAATTGCCCCACCGGTTTTGAATGAGAGTTGATAGCATGGTGAGTTAGATTTTAAATTCCATCTCTAAGAATCTAGTGGAAGTTGGTGGAAGTTTTTTGTATGCATATAGTGCAAAGGATTTATGGGAGGAAATTAGAAGAAAGATTTAAGCGACTTATATACCAATTAAAGAAAGAATTAAGTAGTTTCAGTCAAGGATCTATATTAGTTGTTGTTTTCTTTACAAAATTGAAGAAACTATTGGATGAACTTGGTGTTTCAAAGCATCATTTAATTATTTGTGAATGTGGTGCTTTTGAAGTATAGCTTGAGAGAGAGAGAGAGAATTAATGAGTTGTAAAGCTATTGTAAAGAGTTTAAGATAGATTATGTGGCATTTGTAAAGCTTTTGGGCACATAGATACCCTGGTTGGTTTAAAAATTATAAGCAAAAGAAGATTGGTTTTAACAATGAAAATCATATTTATGAAATCACTGAGGACCTTCGGAACTCACATCAGTTGTAGAGTGTGCGTGTATAGGATTTAGATGAAATTAAGGACTTTGTCAAATATATTTTTGATTCTAGGTCGGTTAGGTGAAATGGATTTCTCTGCAAAGAAGGTAACTTTATATATAACACTTGATTAGAGTAAAATTTTGTATTATATTAAAATCAAATTATAAATAAAATAATTAACGATAAATGTTATATATACTAAAAATATTATTAGTATCTTTTAAATTATAAATGTCTAAATATAATTTATTATCACCAAATGTAATTTATTATTGAAAATTAATAATTTTAAATAAAATAAAAATATATTATATTAATTTTGCAATGGTTATTGTATTAGGATAATTTTTTTTTTAACTTATGATTTATATATAATTGGGCTATAATAATTTTTTTTTTAATATATGTTATTGATAATTTCATTGAATATCAGATATCAGCAAATAAATAAATAAAATTTAAATATTTCATTTATAATAATAAAATCAACTAAAATAATGTATTTTCTTAATTTAATTTTATTACAATCTTTCTAAATGACTTTAAATAAATATTTTCATATAATAATGTGATATTTTGATAATAAGAGATTAAATTTAATTTGTTATTTAAAATAATAATAATAATAATAATAATAATTATTATTATTATTATTATTATTATATTATATAAAACACATCATCATCTGTCCAAAGAGGGTGAGTTAGAGCAAGGTTAGAAAACATCCATTTATAAAGGGTTAAATTTAGTTGTGCAAAATTAGGGTGGAGTTTTTGAAACTAGAGGAACACATATTTTTTGGAGGGCAAACTCAAAGCAGCAATATAGTGACTCATCTAATTTTGAGAAAAAAAGATATTTGAACGTCAATCAGACTAAGAGTCATATTAGAGGTTTTTATATCCTATTTTTTATTAGATTCATAGGAGAAGGAGAAACAGGTTTTTATACTCTATTTCTGATTAGATTCATAGGAGAAGGAGAAACAGTTTGGCTTTGGGAGATTGTTTGTTCAGAGATTCCATAAGCAACTAGTTACAAGATTTTGCTCAAGCTTTTATCAAATTGCTAGTTTTAGAACTGCTTATAAAAAATCAAATATAAAAAAAAACGCTTCTGGTTAGTAATCACATAGCATTTTCTCTATGCTACAAAATCTCAGTATCATACAATACATCCTTAAAAGAATATACTACTTTAATGATTTAAGCGAGATAGAGAGGCAAAATGCTAAAAGGAAAAGCTATGGTGAAGGAAGTATATGTCTATAAAGATATATACTTACGGTTAACTTTTTCATATTCAATTTAATTCTCTAGTTATAAACATGATAAATCAAAAAAATTTGATTTAATTATTCAAAATTTAAAATTTTGAATATAAATATAAATTATTGTAAATGTTTGGAATATTTATCCAATCATGATAAGTGGATTAAAATAAATTTTGATCAAAATTAATTAAGACTAATGGCTAAAATTGAGGTAAATGTGAAAAGATCGATTTTATTGTCTAAAATTTTAAGTTTAGAATATAAATGCAAAAATTCGTACATTTTTTAATTTTTTTGTAACATAATCAAATAGAGAGTGTATACACCGGTAATCAACTAAGTTTTTATGAAACCTCGAATAATTCATAAATAACTATTTTCTTATATTTTAGAATATATTTTATAAGATTATATTGAAATTATAAATTAAATGAGATATAAATCATATTATTGCAACTATATAATATAACTAACTAAAATCATTATATATATATATATATATATATATATATATATATATGGAATTAATTTTTAGTATGATTTTGGTTACGATTTGATTTTTTAGTAAAGAACTAAAATTAAAATTAAATAACTAAATTTTTTGTTTGATTCTTACAATATATATATATATATATTTTAGATTTTGATACGGTTTATAACCCTAAAAGCCATGTATAATCCTAGTAGAAGGTGACAGATGATAGTAGAGGTCTTGTAATTCTCTTAGGATGGATGTCGAAGTAAAAAAAAAATAATTTATTTAAATTTAATAAATATAAATTATGTATAGGTGAATAGGATCGTACTCGGAGAATTAACAATAAAAATCTCTAATGAAAGAGACAATAAAAATAAAGTGAGATTTTATCAAAGAATGAAATTAAAGTCAAATGAAGATAATTAAAAAAATAATAATTAAGTGAAATTCTAATAATAAACTTGAGAAAAAATTAATGTAAATTTATTTTAATTAAAAAATAAATTGAATCAAAAAGATCTTTATTTATTCCAATAAATTGAATTTAGTAATGGGAGATGCTCTTCACAACAATCTTTGTTTAGATATAAATTAATTAGAAAATATTGGCTAATTAATTTTAACTAACAAACAATTCAAAAAAGTTTATTGGGTTTAATATATTAATTGTCTTAAAAATTAGAGAGATTCAATTTTAATAAATAAATTAAACCACAGCGGATTAGGCTAATTGTTATATATAATTGAATAACAAAAGTAATTACAGACTCAAACATTCAAACTAACAATATATTATCTAACTATAATTTGAACAAGTTCTATTCATCAATCAATAAAGTAATAATAATAATAATAACTGAAATTGCATAATAATAATTAAGTTTAGATCTCACAATTCTTGAAAAAAAAATAAAATTCTGATCTATTTCCAATTAAAATAAGAGAAATCAGTCGCTCATAGCTGCTCTTGAACACTAGAAATAATGAAAAGTTTTGGCCAAAAGCAAAGGATATTTGTTCTTACAACAAAAAGAGAATCCTAGAGAACTACCCAAGATTATCTTCCTAAAAAGTTAAAATCATAGTATCTTAGTAAAATAGCTTTCTAATTTATTTCCCAGCGAGAGAGAATGTTTCCTAATTTTTTTTAACGAGAATCATATGATTTAGGGTTAAATCAAAAGTTTTTTAGATCTTCCGTCAATTACGTCTTTATTGCTATTTAGAGTCTTGCCCAAGGCTCTGGACAAGTCTATTCAGCCACTATACACAATCAGTTTCTTTTTCTTTGAACTTGACTTATTTTTATTATCATTTGCATTTATGTATAAAATCCATAAAAATTATTCAAAATAAATAGTATTTAAATCTCATTTAATTAAATATTAATTAAAATATATGTTGACTATGTGTATCATCATCCAGTCACTAAAGTTTCGGTCACTAAGTGCATAAAGAAGCTTGGAGCTAAAATGATTGACAGTTAAAAAACTCCATTTTATCAGCTTTGAAATGTCACTAGGATCTAGCATTTTTAATGACAAGGACGTCAGAAAACAAGAGAAATTGTTCAGTCTATTGCCAAAACTTGGTTTCCCTTTCATTCCTTAAAGAGTTTTCAAAAGCATAATTGATCGGTATAAAAAAAAAAAAAAAAAAGGTAAAAGGCCCATTTTAGTCCTTTAATTATTGGCAATAGTCATTTAAGACCTTAAAGACTTTTAAGTCCAATCGAACCCCTCAACTTTCAATTTTGATTTAGTAACTCTAAATTTAATAGTGTTAATTAACAGAATCAAATAAATAAGTAAAATAAGCTTTTAAATGAATCAAATATTAATTTTATATTTTAAGAAATTAAAATAAAACTAAATAAATCATTTATAAAAAATGAATACATAAAATCTAACCCCATTTCATTGCATCCTCATCTCTATCTTCATCACCAACAAATCCAAATCCCATCCAACCTCATCTCCACTTCCATCATCCTTTACTTACCCACTCAATCTCATAACAATATTACTCAACATCTTTCCTCTTGCATCTCTAGCATCTTTCCTCTTAATTCAGCTAACACAAATGGCTTAAAAGTGCTCTTGCTTCCTTTATATGCCACCGTCAATATACCCTCCAAACTCAAGAACTACTTTCATGTTAGTTGAAAATACTAATGATACTATGGTCATGATGTTGAGTGGGTTTGTGAATTTATGTTTGATGACGCTGTGAATCTTTCTTCCTTAACAGTTCATGAAAGTGAAATGATAAATATAGTGAAACGATAAGTATCAACTTCTAAGATGAATGGCATAAAAACATGACTCTCCATAGTCATCGCTAATTAAGAAAACAAGTTTAGATTTTTTAGGTTTTGAAGATAAGAGGTTGCTGCAGTTTTGGAGATAATATTCTTGATTTTTCAATTTTAAAAATTTTAAAATATTTTAATGGATAAATATTTAATAGAGTTATGTTGCAATTATTGATTTGGATTTAATTTGCTTAAAATTATAATATGTAGGATAATTAGGCCAATATTAAAGTTAAGAGGCTTGATTCACTACTAAAAAACAGTGATTTAGCGACCAAAATTTTGATCGCTAAAAGGCAGAATTTGGTCGCTATTATGAAATAGCGACCATTTAGCGACCAAAATGAAATGGTCGGTGTTTGGCCCGTCGCTAAATTTTTGGCGACAATATGGAAATTGGTCGCTAAAATAGCGACCAATCAGCAACCATTTTTTGGTCGCTAATTTGGTGTCATGGCAAATTTTGTATTAGAAATATTAGTCGCTGTTTGGTCGCTAAATTTTGGTCGCTAAATGGTCGCTATTTTGGTCGCTAATTTGATCGCTATTTCGTTGTTATTTGATCGCCTCAAGGAAGAGCATTTGGTCGCTATGTGGAAGTAAATTGGTCATCAAATTTTGGTCGCTAAATGGTCGCTGTTTTTGTCGCTAATTTGGTCGCTATTTGATCGCCTCAGGGAAAAGCATTTGGTCGTTATGTGGAAGTACATTGGTCGTTAAATTTTGGTCGCGAAATGGTCGCTGTTTTTGTCGTTAATTTGGTCGCTATTTAGTCGCTATTTGATCGCATCAGATAAGAGCAATTAGTCGCTATTTCGTCGCAAATTAATAATAAAATTAAAAAAATATTTATTATTTAATTTGTTTTTGTAGCTGATTAGTCACTAATAAATGCATTTAAATCTGATTCATATCATTTTTTCAATAAATTCATAAACCTGCTATAATATCAATATTTACACACATTCCAATACATAAAACATCAAAGACAATATATACACATAAACTTCATTTCATAATTCTGCAATCTAAAAGTTCAAAACATTACTATAGTTCAACACTAAGAAACTTAAAATATCTCAAAATATATAATGAATCCAAATAGTATCAAATTCATATCATAAAATATATTATTTAAGTACGTGAGAAATGACATTATGCTAATCCATATGTGAATCAACAAGGGATCTATGAGCTGGAGGAATATTAGACGATGATGGCATCAATGAGGAAGACTGCTGTCCCATCTTCGCTGTCTGTAGTTCATCACGCATTTTAGCTATCAGCTATTTTGGTATTCTACAAGTTTTTGCAAACTATTATACTTCTTTTCAAACTTTGCTTCAATTTCCTTCTTCCATTCTGGTGATTGGGATGATGGAACATTTGTTGATGTTCCCCCAGTTCCTGTTTGAGAGAAGGCAGAAGAGGCAGCACTACCTAAACCATAAACTCGACTTCCTTGCCATCCTCCTGCTGCAGTAATGAACAATTGATCCTCAGTAATGAACAATTGATCCTCAACAATTGATCCTAAACCATAAACTCGACTTCTTTGCCATCCTCCTGCTGCAGTAATGAACAATTGTTCCTCCATCTCCTTCCACATGATCTGATCCTACATACTGGCTTGAATGTTGTTCTTTTAGCTTCAGATAATTTTTCTAGAAAATCACAGAATAACAGTTCAATTTGAATACTAAAGTAAGAAAAAAGGCTAACACCTACAAGATATGACAATTATAATACCTGCAAGATATCACATTTACAATACTTGCAAGATATCATAATAGAAAAATCAATCACAAAACTGAGAATCATAACAATTTCCTTGTGAGAGTCACCTAGATATCAGAATCATACTTGCAACTGAAGATCAATCACACAACTCAAAATCAATCAACAACTCAAAATCAATCACACAACTGAGAATCATAAACAATTTTCTTGTGAGAATCACCTACATATCAGAATCATACTTGCAACTGAAAATCAATCACACAACTCAAAATCAATCAACAACTCAAAATCAATCTCACAACTCAAAATCAATATTGTAGAGAGTTATGAAATATAATATAATAAAAAATATAATATAAAAAATTTATTATAATAAAAAATATAATATAAAAAATTTAATTATTATATAAAAAATATAATATAAATAAAATTATTAAATTAACATTATATAAAAATAATATATTAATTAATTAATATAATTATAATATTTTAATAATAAAAAATTAAATCATGACCTCACCTCTTACAAATAAAATAAAAAAATAAATAATGAAAAAAATAAATAATAGCTTAGAGTGGCGCAATGTATTTATTTTTTTAATTATTAATATATTACAATAAAATAATTATATTATATTAATTTAATAATACTTGTGATTAAATAGTATTAGTAATTTTTTAATCACATAATAATATTGTTTTATAACTCTACGAGAATACTGGAAACTTCAATTAGTAAATAAAAACAAGTGAGAGAAAATTATTACCTTCTAAGTCTTAAGGAAGGAATGCAATATTAGGAGTAAAGAATTCCAAACTTTGGCCAAGAAATGTATGCAACCTTCAAGATGAGATTTAAGAGATTAGTGAATTTATATTTGGAGAATCATCGAAGAACTAATAACTAAGAAATAAAATAGATCAATTATGGAATTTTTTTAGGCTCAAATAATGACTCTTTGTGCATTTCATAAGCTAGAGAATAACACCAATATAAGGCATCATAGTATAAAAGAAACAGAAAAAGAAGAGTTGCAAACTCACGTTTTCCTTTGATTAGTGAAGAACCAGGTAGGGAATTCTGCCTAACTTTCAAGCATGATGCCAATTCCCGGAGTTTTGATTTGATTTCTTTCCTGATTTCAGCAGTTCCATCTCTTTGGAAAGGAATCTGTTCTGTCTGAGGCTCCCAATAATAAGATTTCAACCAATGAATTGCCAAATAACTTGTATTCATCGAGAGGAAGATACTTTATCATCCAGTATCCTCTCTCCTCTTTTTTGGTTGGGGGGGGGGGGGGGTTGAGGAGGTGGTTTTCATTTCTGTAATAAACTCTCCCTTTTATCCAAAGAAACAAATGAAAAATCTTTGCAGCAACATCAAGCATATACCCGGACAGGGAAATCCATTTGTGGCCTCCTGGTAGACCAATTGATGTTATCCCAATTCACTGATGGGGGAAACATTTTGTAGTCTTTTTGCATAAAGAAGCCCTAAAGACAATGATGTAAAATACAGCGACATGATATCATGGATTGAAAAAGAGTGGAGAGAGGAGAAAAGGAAAAAAGAAGTGAAGTTAATTTAAGATATAGTGTAGTTATTTTCACAGCACAGATCACTCTATCCATGCCCTGGGACATGCAGCCGTTAAGCTGTGGAAAGAAGCCACAACTAAAAAATAAAAATAAAAAATAGAGTGTTCTTCTTTACCTGACATTCTTCTGCAATTATGTTAATGGAATCCAACCATTTGACAGAACGTGCACCTATAACACCAGGAACAACCACTCGCAGCGGATAACCATGATCTCTCTTTAGAGGCTTTGGCATGATAACAAGGAAATGAACTGATGTCAGAATAATTCATGATAAAATTATTTCACTGGAAAAAAAAGTTTACCAAACAGAATAATAAAGATTAAGTACATTAACAAATTATGATCTCAAGGTTAAAAATTAAAAAAAAAAAAAAAAACAATAAAAATGTCTTTATTGACCTGTGATACTGTTCACATGGAAATGACTCAATACTGCTCTAAAAAGCCTTTTCTGGGAAGTGAGGAAAAAAAAAAAAAAAAACCGGCTGATAAGAACCTATACACTGCAGTTTAACATGTAACCAACTAGGCATTGCAGATGCATGGTGTCTGAAATTACTATTAATATGATAGGACCAAGTATTACTTTTCCCCTCTCTTTAATCAATTTCTAAAGTATGTACAATGGAAACATCATTATGACCGCAATGAGACCAATACATTTAGAGATATTGAATAAATTAAATTAGAATAACATTCCATTCAGTGATGGACAGTTTCCTGACCTCCCCATTCATCTCATAAGCAAGTAAAACATCAGCTTCAGGACTCGTAGCATGATTCAGCCGTATTGATGCCTTGTAAGGGCCCCCATTCTCCTCCTACATTTTTATAATCACATAACACATAAAGGAGATTATGTAACAATCATCAACTGAAACACAAAGATTAGCAAGAAAAATATAAAAGCTTTAAAAGGTGCTTCAAAGGGCCAGTTTTAATACCTTACACTTATCAATGCTCACAAATTCAACATGTTTTCCACCTGATTTTGTGGTACTTGTCCACTTGGCTATCCCAACAAGTTCAAGAACATCTGCCAATTTGGCACCACCCCAGACAGCTGAAAGACAATACCTACATCAGAGATACTGTAAACTAATTTCCATAAAATTATGGTCCCTCAAGGACACAAAATGTGAATATTATGGTACATGGAACCAGAGTAATACTAAACAAAATATGCTCAGGTGAACGTCATGCAGAGAAATATGAAACTCAATCTGATCAGGCGAATGTCTTTTGCTGCAGTGCAGACAATCAAAATTAAAAGAGTTGCTTATTTAGACAGAGAGAGGACAAGGAAAAATGCACCATTTGAAACAAAGTTAACCCCACGACTAATTTGCTTTCCATATGGAAAGATTAGGAAAAAGGAGGAAAAACAGAGGATACCAAATAATCCCAAAATCTCCTCTTGCTCTCACCATTTCAATCTCTTTAATTTGGGAAAAAAAAAAAGAAAAGAAAAATGCACAACATTTGTGACAAAGTTACTTATTCACCCTTGAGAATCAAACAACAAGCGTGCTGAATTAACATGGCTACATTTTACATACATTGTGATTAATGCATTAACCGCACTAACATCCGTTTCAAACCCAAATCTAATCACATGACAATGAATTTCTCTTCCTCTTACGAAATCATGTGCCCCACCACAGCTCCTCAAAACACAAGGGAAAGTATATATATATCAGGCTTTATGCAAACCCACAACATCCTGTGATACAAACACAAAGCCTCATCTAAATTCCAATTTCTTTTTGGAACCTGATCTTTGGCATTTGAGAATTTCTTTTTGGTACCTGTTCCAGGACTTGTTTGGGCTGGTTTGCTTTTGAGCCTGAATGGTATGACATGAACAATGTGAATTTTGCACAAAGTGAGGCTCAGTTTGTCTCTCTATTTGTTCACTATCTTTCAAATGTGAAGCAGACACGTACTTGATCAAAAGTACCAGTCACAGAAAAGAAGCAAGCAATGTTTTTTAAGGTTGCAAGAGAATCTAACCGCTCACTTAGTTCAGCTACGAAAAAGCAAAGACAAGTTTCACAGATCTATATAGGACTAGTCACTTAAACCTCCTTCACCTGAAAATTCCCAAAATTGCATCCTAAGCTAAAACCCCACCGAACAAACAAAGAGGAGAAAATAAGAAATGAATCACACAATTAAAAAAGCTTGAGTTTAATTATTGACTCATTATTGACTTAAACTAATTATTGACTTAAACCAATCACCAGAACCCATTCCTGATATCAGCTGAGTTTAACCAATTTATCATGAACCTGATAGCATTATCAATACAACCAACATTAGCATTCTGCACAAGTTCCCAAAGCTAAAATGTTTTTACAGACTAATAAGCGCATAAATTATATTGTTAAGCAATTTTTCTTTCCTTTTCTGATCTATCAAAAAGATGCTGAGCAATAAAATTTTTAACCAAATGAACCACAAATCATAAATAATAAAATAATTGGAAAGAGATTACAATTTCTATCAGAAGCAACTCAATTGCAGAGCTGAAAATTTTAATATCAGCATATAATTAGACTTCAACCAATTGAAAATGGAAAATAACTACCGATTTGTGAAATACAGCCATCTTTGACCATTCCATTCTCTTACACCAATCCCAATTCTACCTTTTTCCCTCAAACAACAAAAGAGAAATTCTCTCTCTCTCAAAAAAAAAAAAAAAACAAAAAAAACAAAACAAAACAAAAGGGTACTCCAGAAGAAATTCGCTCTATCAAATAATGAAATATAGAACACGTCAAAAGCAATTGAACTGCAATACCCAGAAGAAAAATTTTGCATATCAAACAAGAAACTGTATTTCAATACTAAATTCCTTATATTGCAGACCAATCAGATAGATTGAAACTACTTCACTAATCATTACAGCACCCAGATCTTCCCAATATCTCTTACTAAAATCAGACTACTGAGTCCAACAATGAAGTGAAGAACACGTAAAATTTAGAAATCCACTCAATTATATCAAGGGGACCAAAAAAGAAAACGAAAGAAGAAGAAAAGAAAATCTGGGTAAGTAAGACATACCAGAGAAAGAGTAGCAAAAGGTCGAGTAGGATCTTTTCAAGAAATGGGCACTCAAAATCGTGGAAAAACAAAAGGTGTCGACAACAGTAGTTGAAGTAAGGAAAAGAAAAGCCTGAAAAAAACAAATAAACGAAAAGAATAAAAGAGGAGAAACTGAGGAGAAGCCATAAACAGATAATAGAGGAGAAACTGAACAAAGCGAAGACAGAGACAAAAACTGAGCAAACCTGAAGAGAGTTCCAGTCAAAGGAAATGTCGCCGACGCCGATTGGGGAGAGGCAAGGGTTGTCTCCAGTGAAGTGGGGGAAGAGAGGCGTTGACTGGAAATTATGGGAAGGGAATCGGGGGAGAGAGGTGCCGACGGAGAGAGGGAAGTGTGACTCTAGCAAAATGGAAAAATAAATGAGGGGATTAGGGTTAGTTTTGTTAGAATAGCTAATTAGGGATTAGGGATTAAGAATTAGGGATTAGGGTTAGTTTTGTTAGGGATTAGGGATTAAAGATTAGGAATTAGGGATTAGAGATTAAAATTAGGGATTAGGGTTAGGGATTAGGAATTAGAGATTAGGGATTAGGGATTAGGAATTAGAGATTAGGGTTAATTTTATTATGAATTAGGGATTAATTAAGAATTAGGGTTAGGGATTACAAATTAGGGATTAGGAATTAGGGTTAATTTTATTAGGGATTAGGGATTAATTAGATATTAGGGATTAGAGATTATGATTAGGAATTAGGTTAGAGTAGCTATGTAAACGGATCGAGTATTTTCGAGTATCCGATCCGACCGAACTCTAATAGGACGGATTTGGGTAGTTATAATTGGGTTTGGATAGTTATAATTGGGTTTGAATTTTAAAAATAATATCCGTTGTGGATTCGGATCGGATTCGGGTTTTATGTACAGCCACTATCCGAATCCATTTATATAAATAATTAATCTAATATAAAAAAATATATTTTATAATAATATTTATAAATTTTTTTATATTTTTTTATTTAAAAATTTAAATTTAAATATTCTTTAGAAATATTATATTTTTTAAATGAAAATTATTAATGAAAAATATTTTTTATATAAATTATTAATTAAAGTATATAAGATTAAACGGGTTCGAGTTTTATTCGGATAATAATAATCGGGTTTGGGACGGATTCGGATAGTTTAAATTAATTTTTAATCGGGTTCGAAACAGGTTCAGATATTACTAATATAAATTAATTCCATTGGCCAATAATAATTAAGCGGCTAAAATGAGCCTTTTGTCTAAAAAAAATTAGGCAGGTTTGTTCTCTTAGAATAGGAGCAAGTATTCGGAGGAGGAATTACGATTTATTCCTCCAGCAATTATGAATGGATAGAAGATTATAAAATTCAAAGCCACAGATGCGTAGAGTGAATATGTGAGATAGAGAAATCGATTGATTAGGAGTGTATTTGAAATGAATCATTGAGTTCAAGGAATTGAGAGTTTCGGTATGAACAAATAGAAGAGGTGTAGTCTAAATTCTATTTTTTTTATGAAAGATAATATTTACTAGTTTAACTTTTAATTTGAGGAGATTAACTGGAGGAGAGTAAGATATCATTTATATAAAAAAAACCCTTAATTTTGATGCAATGGAAGTTAATGTTGAGAATTGACTTGAAATCAATCCAAAAAATATATATAAGTACAACTCCTAGGATTGCCTTGGAAATTCTAGAATGTAGAGATGCTGAGTAGAATAGGTAGCACGATGAGAAACTGTGAAGAGGGGTATAGAGGGTTATGCAAGAATATTAGTAAAAATGGACTTGTTAAGGGGGTGTTCCTTGAAGAATAGCCATCAATTCTCTCAACATGTGATTTATAAATGGAGATTTGCTAGATGCTACGAGTGTAGAAACTTGGACATCATGAATCTTAGTGTAAGAAAAGCCACAAGAGATAAATCTGACAACTTAAGAATAAAAAAATGGATGATAATAAGGGTGACAATGTTGAAGAGGTGGTAATGGTGGCAGAGAATATAAATGAAGGACAATGAAAGAGGAGAGGTAGGAAGCGGGAAAGGAAGGGAGAAAATATACAGTGGCACATGAAAAAAATCATTAATTATATAATATTATAACATGGAGATTGAAGAGCATTTTTGTTTCTATAGAGTTTAGGCGAATTGATTTAAAAAGTTGTTTGCCTATATTTATATTTTAATTTTAATTTATTAATTTTTATATTTTAATGTAATTTTAATTAATCTGTCAATTTAAAAATTTCCCACATATCACTTATATTATTATTTTTTATATAAATTAATGATTAAATTATTAAAAAATTTAATGTTTATATCATTTTATATTTTAATTTTAATTTTTAAATTTTAATTTAATTAATTTAATATTAATATTTGAATGTGATTTTAATTAATTTTAAATAATTAAAATATAAAAATTCAAATAAAATGTCAAAAATAATATTTTATTATTTTTTAAATATAAATTAATTTTATATATAAAAATAATATTAACTCATACGTAATTATAATTAAATAATGTATTTAATTTCAAATATAATAATAATTCATCTGTTAAATATAAATAAATTTTATTTTACATCTATAATTATAAAGATTTTATAATAAATTTATTATTTTTAATTATTTTGTGTATATTATTATTTTAAATTAAATAATATATTTACAATAAATAATTTATAATTATAACTGTAAAATAAAATTTATCACTATTAAAGATGTGAAATATTTATTTAATAATTAAATTATTTATTTTAATTAATTAAAATTACTCTAAATATAAATTATGGATTAATTTATCTAAAATTTAAATATTTAGATTAAAATATAAATAATATAAATGTTAAATTTTTTTCGGTTAATTCAATTGATCAATTAGAAAAATAATTATAATAATAGATCTGACTAGACAATTAAATTTAAAAATTTATGATGGAATAAAATTATACTAAAATTATAGAGATTAAATCAATTAAATTAAAATTAAAAAATTAAAATTAAAATATAAATAAGTAAACCTTGGATATTTTTAATCAATTAACCTATAGCTTATTTTATAATATTAGATTAGATCGAAATTAAAAGTAAAGATTTAATTAGGTTTATATATAAAATATTATTATTATAAAATGATAAATTTAATTTGTTATTAAATAATATTTTTAAATTAATAAAAAATCACAAAATGTGGCGCATATAAACAATTCCCAATTTCCTTTTGTTATCCTTACCACTTTACCAGCAGGCAGAGAGAGAGAGAGCCTTCCTTTCCGGATTCTCTATTTCCTTTCCTCATTCCCAATCTTCGATCCTTCCCTAAAAACAACTGACGAGAGATCGATGATGATGAAGATGCCTTGGAGAAGGAAGAGCAGGAGCTTCTATCTTCAGCTACAAGGGGCAATTGGTACCATTCAATCTCCATTCCTATTCTTATTTACCAATTATTGCCATTCTTCTACTTCCACACTTGAAGATGCACGCTTCTTGACAAATAATTTCAAATCTGCTTCTTTTACCCACCTTGATGATGCCATTGCTTCCTTCAATCATGTAATTCATAAGCATCCTCTGCCTTCTAGGTTTCCATTTAATAGATTCTTATCTGCCCTTGTGAAAATGAAACAATACCACACTGTCCTTTCCATGTCCAAAACAATTGAATTGCTAGGAATCTCACACGATGTTTATTCTCTTAGCATTTTAATTAATTGCTTCTGCCACTTACACCTTGTGGATTTTGGCTTCTCTGTTTTTGGTAAGATGCTCAAATTTGGATTGGAGCCTAACGTTGTGACATTTACTACCTTAATTAATGGGCTTTGTACGGAGAGTAAAATCGATAAAGCAGTAGAATTTTTCGATGATATGGTTGCATGTGGTTGTCAACCTGATGTTTATACTTACAATACCATAATAAACGGATTGTGTAAATTTGGGAAGACAAATGTGGCAATTGGGCTACTAAAGGGAATGGCTGATAGAGGTTGTGAGCCAGATGTTGTGACATACAATGCAATCATTGACACCCTTTGCAAAGATGAGCTAGTTGGTGAGGCTTTAGAGCTCTTCTCTCAAATGAGGAATAAGGGCATTTCACCAAGTATCATCACTTACACTAGTTTAATTCATGGTGTTTGCAAATTAGGCCAAAAGAACCAAGCTTTGGCCTTGATGAATGAAATGGTGGAGCAGAACATATCACCTAATGTTTATACCTTCAGTGTATTGATTGACGCTCTTTGTAAGGATGGAATGGTTTCAGAGGCTCAAAATACTTTCAATGTAATGATTCAAAGAGGTGTAGAGCCTAATGTGGTTACCTACAATTCCTTAATCGATGGTCTTTGCATTTCAGACCAATTGAAGGAAGCTTTGGCCTTGTTGAAAGGAATGATGGGGAGGAACATATCCCCTGATGTTTTTACCTTCAATATATTGATTGACACTCTTTGTAAGAAAGGACTAGTTTCAATTGCACAGAATGTAATCAAAATAATGATTCAAAGAGGTGTGGAACCTAATGTTGTCACTTATAATTCATTGATGGATGGATATTGTCTGTGCAAGCAAATTGATAAGGCTAGAAAGGTATTTGATCTTATGGTGACCAATGAAATAGCTGACATTTTTAATTCCATTGGCCAATAATAATTAAGCGGCTAAAATGAGCCTTTTGTCTAAAAAAAATTAGGCAGGTTTGTTCTCTTAGAATAGGAGCAAGTATTCGGAGGAGGAATTACGATTTATTCCTCCAGCAATTATGAATGGATAGAAGATTATAAAATTCAAAGCCACAGATGCGTAGAGTGAATATGTGAGATAGAGAAATCGATTGATTAGGAGTGTATTTGAAATGAATCATTGAGTTCAAGGAATTGAGAGTTTCGGTATGAACAAATAGAAGAGGTGTAGTCTAAATTCTATTTTTTTTATGAAAGATAATATTTACTAGTTTAACTTTTAATTTGAGGAGATTAACTGGAGGAGAGTAAGATATCATTTATATAAAAAAAACCCTTAATTTTGATGCAATGGAAGTTAATGTTGAGAATTGACTTGAAATCAATCCAAAAAATATATATAAGTACAACTCCTAGGATTGCCTTGGAAATTCTAGAATGTAGAGATGCTGAGTAGAATAGGTAGCACGATGAGAAACTGTGAAGAGGGGTATAGAGGGTTATGCAAGAATATTAGTAAAAATGGACTTGTTAAGGGGGTGTTCCTTGAAGAATAGCCATCAATTCTCTCAACATGTGATTTATAAATGGAGATTTGCTAGATGCTACGAGTGTAGAAACTTGGACATCATGAATCTTAGTGTAAGAAAAGCCACAAGAGATAAATCTGACAACTTAAGAATAAAAAAATGGATGATAATAAGGGTGACAATGTTGAAGAGGTGGTAATGGTGGCAGAGAATATAAATGAAGGACAATGAAAGAGGAGAGGTAGGAACCGGAAAAGGAAGGGAGAAAATATACAGTGGCACATGAAAAAAATCATTAATTATATAATATTATAACATGGAGATTGAAGAGCATGGATTTAAATTGTCAAAACTACATTTGCATGGATTTAATAATTCTATGGTTATTTTATTTTATTATTATTTAAAATTTAAAACTTCCTACTTAAAAGATCATCAAAATATGAATATTTTTAATATTATACATAGAAATAATTTATATATTATTAAATTTAAGTTAATATTATTAATAAATAAATAAATAACAAATAAAAGTTAAAATGCAAAATACATTTAGTGAGTTTAACATTTCAAAATTTTATTATTTTGAAATAATTTAATTTGTTATTAAATAATATTTTTATATGAAAAATTAATAAAAAAAAATTACAAAATGTGGCGCATATAAACAATTCCCAATTTCCTTTTGTTATCCTTACCACTTTACCAGCTGGCAGAGAGCCTTCCTTTTCCGATTCTCTATTTCCTTTCCTCATTCCCAATCTCCGATCCATCCTCAAAACAACTGACGAGAGATCGATGATGATGAAGATGCCTTGGAGGAGAAAGAGCAGGAGCTTCTATCTTCAGCTACAAGGGGCAATTGGTACCATTCAATCTCCATTCCTATTCTTATTTACCAATTATTGCCATTCTTCTACTTCCACACTTGAAGATGCACGCTTCTTGACAAATAACTTCAAATCTGCTTCTTTTACCCGCCTTGATGATGCCATTGCTTCCTTCAATCATGTAATTCATATGCATCCTCTGCCTTCTAGGGTTCCATTTAATAGATTCTTATCTGCCCTTGTGAAAATGAAACAATATCACACTGTCCTTTCCATGTCCAAAACAATTGAATTGCTAGGAATCTCTCACGATGTTTATTCTCTTAGCATCTTAATTAATTGCTTCTGCCATTTACACCTTGTGGATTTTGGTTTCTCTGTTTTTGGTAAGATGCTCAAATTTGGATTGGAGCCTGACGTTGTGACATTTACTACCTTAATTAATGGGCTTTGTATAGAGTGTAAAATGGACAAAGCAGTGGAATTTTTTTATGATATGGTTGCTGGAGGTTATCAACCTAATGTTTATACTTTCAATGTGATAGCAAACGGATTGTGTAAATTTGGGAAAACAAATGAGGCTATTGGGCTACTAAAGGGAATGGCTGATAGAGGTTGTGAGCCAGATGTTGTGACATACAGTGCAATCATTGATGCCCTTTGCAAAGATGAGCTAGTTGGTAAGGCTTTAGAGCTCTTCTCTCAAATGAGGAATAAGGGCATTTCACCTGATGTCATCACTTACACTGGTTTAATTCACGGTGTTTGCAAATTAGGCCAAAAGAACCAAGCTTTGGCCTTGATGAATGAAATGGTGGAGCAGAACATATCACCTGATGTTTATACCTTCAATGTATTGATTGACGCTCTTTGTAAGGATGGAATGGTTTCAGAGGCTCAAAATACATTCAATATAATGATTCAAAGAGGTGTAGAGCCTAATGTGGTCACCTACACTTCTTTAATTGATGGTCTTTGCATTTCAGACCAATTCAAGGAAGCTTTGGCCTTGTTGAAAGAAATGGTGGGGAGGAACATATCCCCTAATGTTTTTACCTTCAATATATTGATCGACAATATTTGTAAGAAAGGACTGGTTTCAAATGCACAGATTATAATCAAAATAATGATTCAAAGAGGTGTGGAACCTGATGTTGTCACTTATAATTTATTGATGGATGGATATTGTCTGTGCAAGCAAATTGATAAGGCTAGAAAGGTATTTGATCTTATGGTGACCAATGAAATAGCTGACATTTTTAGCTACAACATTTTGATCAATGGATATTGTAAGTGCAAAATGATAGATGATGCAAAGGAACTTTTTGATGAAATGTCTCATAAAGGTTTAGTTCCTGATGTTGTTACTTATTCTACTCTTATAGAGGGTATGTTTCAAGCAGGGAGGCCCCAAACTGCACAAGAGCTCTTTAAGAATCTGTGCTCTCATGGTCAACAGCCAAATATAGTAACTTTCTCAATTATGATTGATGGCTTGTGTAGACAGGGGAATCTCGATGAGGCACTCACACTATTGAAAGAAATGGAGAAAAGTCAGTTGAAGCCTAATTTTGTAATCTATAGCAGTCTGATCAATGGTATGTGCAAAGTTGGGAAGATTAATGATGCCAAGGAACTTTTTTCTAGTCTTTTTGAAATGGGTTTACAACCTGATGTTTATGTATATAGTGCAATTATGAAAGGACTCTGCCAACAAGGATTAATGGATGACGCGTATAAGGTATTTAAAGACATGGAAAAGGTAGGATGTTTACCAAATAATTGCTGTTATAATATCATCATTCAAGGGTTTCTCAAGCATGAGGATTTACCAAAAGCATCAGAACTAATCAACGAAATGGTTGATAAGGGGTTCTCTGCTGATGCTGCTACCACAGAATTGGTAGTACATTTATCGCTGAATAATGATCTCATTCTAAGCAAACTACGAAATCGTTCTAAGGCTTCTAATGGGGTGCAATGAGGGATTAGCAAATTAAAGTTGTTATATCTTGACCGTTCAAGGGTGTCTTGGAGAGAAACTTGGTAATTTGCCTTCTTCAAATGTAGTAGGTATGTAATTTAACTAACTTCTTCAAATTTCATTTTTAATTTCAGTCAGCTATGATTCTCTTCCACAAAATGAAAATTTCTAACACCGTAAATTACCTGCAGTGGAAACCATGATATGTGTGTTCCTTTCGCTTGAACTGAGACATGGACTAGATCTCTTTGGATATAAGGTTGTTGATGACTGGAGGTCATAGATTTCTAATGATCAAGTTGC